>NC_013487.2:14991770-15021023 GCF_000004555.2 Caenorhabditis briggsae | reverse complement strand
CCTCTCCCTCTCACCGCCTCCTCATTTTCCCACACACTCGAGTTGACTTCCTTATGTCCTTATTTCCATCTCAATCTTCTTTTTTTTTGTTTTCTTCATTTGTTTTCTGCAAATGAAGCAAGCAAAAATTGTTGTGCTCCGTTTGGAGCAGAAAAATTTTTTGGGGGTGAATAGAGGGCAATAAATTTTTTTTAGTGCTGACGGAAATAAGATGGACAGCAGGAAATGAGAAAAACGGGCGGAGAGATTGACAGGTTGAAAAATGAGAAAAAAGTGCACCTTTTTTCTTTTCAGACTTTAAAGGCGCATATCTCAAAAACTACGGTAGCTAGAGAAAATATGTAAATTACCAAAATGTATAAAATTTTATGCTGAGCAATTTGGCAATTGACAATTTTTTGATAGCTACGATAGTTTTTGAGATATGCGTCTTTAAACAGTCTCAATGAATTAGCATCGTATTATACACTACTGTTCACAATTTTTTTTTCGAAATTTTCTAAATTTTGAAACAGATCTTTTTTGGAAAGTTTGAAGTTTAAAAAAAAGTTGGTATTTTCCAAGACATTAGATTAACCACAAACTTCTAGCTCCTCTGCGTCTCCTCGGCGATTTTCCAGGCTTATGGTAGTCTTCAAAGACGTATAGTTCCAAAGCTACAGTAGCTAGAAAATAAGTTGTCGATTACAAAACTGTCTGAAATTTCATTTTGAGCAATTTGATAATAAAAAAATTTTTGATAACTAATTTAGTTTTTGAGATGTTCGCTTTTGAAGTTTTCACAGTAGTCAGAATGGACACTACCAATTTTAAAGGCGCAAACCTCAAAAACTACGGTAGCTAGGTAAAAATTGTCGACAGCAAGATTGCTCAGCATCAAATTTTACACATTTCCATGTTTTCAAAACTTTGCTAACTATAAGGAGTCGTGAGATGTGCGTCTTTAAAGCCTGCAAGAGGCGCAGAAAGCGCTCTCGTTTCTCTGCGTCTCCCCTAACTTTGAAGCCTTATATCCCGCGAACCCTTTTAGCTATCAAAAAACTGTCAACTACAAAAATGTATAAAATTCAATGCTAAGCAATTTTGCAGTTGACAACTTACTTCTAGCTACCGTAGTATTTGAGATATGCTCCTTTAAACTTTCCGTTCCCTCTTAATGAGCTGTAATTTATTATTGGAGCTCCGCGCTCACTACGTCACACACACACACACGATGAGCATTCTTTTTCTCTTTTTTTTCAAACGGAAACAAAAAATCTGTGTGTTGCGAACGGAGAAAAAGGGGGGATGGATCCCTTTTCTCCTCCCCATTTTTAGTTCCGAAGAACAAATTGACTTGTTTTTCCAGACTTTTTTTTTCTGTTTCCCTCAGTTGGGACCCCCATTTTTTTTTGGTTTTGTATGTGTTTAGAAGACTGTTCTGGCTGAAAATGCTGAAAATGCTAGACATTTTGGTTCAAAAATCCAAATTTTTGATTTAGAAATTCAGGAAATTTGAGGAAAAAATCAATTTTTGGAATTTTGGAAATTTGAAAATCAAAAATTTTGGAATTCTGGAATTTTTAAGCATCATATTTTTCCGAAACTTCGAAACTTCCAAAAATTCCAAATAAAAAATTCTGAAAAATGACTGTTTCAAATTTTTTAAATAATTTTTTTCCCAGATTTTTCAAATTTGATTCTAGATTTGCGAACTTTCTGAATTTCTGAATTTCTTAATTTCTGAATTTCTAAATTTCTGAATTTCTGAATTTCTGAATTTCTAAATTTCTGAATTTCTGAATTTCTGAATTTCTGAATTTCTGAATTTCTGAATTTCTGAATTTCTTAATTTCTGAATTTCTGAATTTCTGAATTTCTGAATTTCTAAATTTCTGAATTTCTGAATTTCTGAATTTCTAAATTTCTGAATTTCTGAATTTCTGAATTTCTGAATTTCTGAATTTCTGAATTTTTTGGAATTTCTGAATTTCTGAATTTCTGAACTTCTGAATTTCTGAATTTTTGGAGTATTCAAATTTATGGCTTTTCAAACTGACAACTTCACAATTTTCCGTGTTTCAATTATTTCTGAAACAGTAATTTTTTTTCAAATTTTGAAAAAAAAGTTCTCCAGAATTTTCTTCTCTAATTTCAAAACCAAAAAAAATCCCCAACAAAAAAGAGTCTCAATTACAAATTGAGGAAACAAAGAGAGCCATAAAATGGAAATGAGAGAATTGGGTCTTTTTTTAGGGACCAAGATTCTTTCTTGTTTCCTGAAAATTTGAGAATTTTGAGATTTCTAGAAAACTTTTTTCAAAAATATCAAGTTTCCAAAAATGTTTTAACAGAATTTCTATTTTTAAAGATAGTTTAAAAATCAGAAAATCGAAAAATACGATTTTTCGTATTTTTTAAATCTCTATTTCTGAAATTCCTACGATTCCATAACTTTTGGACTTCCTAGGATTTTTTTTTGATATATTAAAAAAATTTAACTTCACTATCAGGGATTTTTTTACTGTTTCCAAAATTTTTGAAATTCTCAAGAATTCAAAAATTTCTAATTGTGGAGATACTCGGTTTTCAGAAACTCTGAAATTCAGATTTTTTTCAATAATTTTTTGAAGTTTTGAAAATCCAAAAAAAAGTGTTCCAGACAAATTTAAGATCCAATTTCTGAATATATAATTCCTTTTTCTCCATTATATTTTCCCGATTTCCATAAAATCGTAAATCCCATTTTTACTCCTTTTCTCAAAAAAAAAGGAACATTAAGAGTGTAGAATTTTCCCGTTTTCCGCAAAAAAGAGAACACAAAAAATGACTAATCTTGCTCCCGGAAAAAGTAGGTATAGTATAGAAAATCAAGAGGAGCAGAGAAAGAAAATGGAACAAAAACAGGAGTGAGATTTGAGCACATAACTTTTGATTGGATCGTTTTCTTTTTTGAGTTGTCTGGTTGATTTTTGATGGGTAGTAGAAGAGAGAAAGACGCAGAGAAATAGAAAATTTAGCTTTAAAAATCGGACAATTTTCGAATTTCAATTCCCGTAAAACCTGTGTTAGAAGGGCCGGCCCTTCTATTGTTCCAAGGTACCTCCGGAGGGCTCTTCTAATACAAGTTTAACGGTATTCATATTTTCAAAAAAATCACTGTTTCAAAATTTTCTTTCTCTATAGATTAGATCTTGCTTTGCTGACCAGTGTCTTTTTTCCAAAAAAAGGAAACTTTTTTTGAAATTTCCGTTTTTCTGACCACTGCCCTTCTCTCAAATTTGGGAGTCTTCTTGTAAACAATAAACAATCTGTGTCCCTATGAAAAAAAAACTTTTTTGGAGATTTTTTTTTCAATTAAAATTGAAAAAATTGTTGAAATTTTTAAACCTTTCACCAAAAAAAAAAAGGTTTTTCATTAAGAATTTTCTTTTTTTTTTCTTGTCAAGGATATGCTTAGGACACCCTTCCTTTCCTTTTTTTTGTAAAAAAAGTGACACTCTCTTTTTATTTTGGGTAGTGAATCTAATTTTGAATTAGCAAGAAAAAAAAAGAGAAGTTTGCCTTTTTTTGGCTTTTTATTTTGAAAATCCAGGAGTTCTCTAATTGAATTTTCGTTTAAAGGAGGCCGGACATGAAAAATTTCAAAATTCTATTTTTTTTTGATGTATGCCGCAGTACAGTCAGAAAATAACAATAGACAGCAAACTATAACTGCCTGTTACTGTACAAGCGAGAACGCGACCGTTATTCCAAGCGGTGCCCACTCCTCGTTTCATAATCGTTTTAAAGGCAGAAGCCGAAAAGCGCTGTGTGGTGTAAAGGTGAGCGCGCTTGAATGTCAGTCGCGCATCGCGGGTTCGACTCCTGTATGTGCGTTTTCGTTTTTTTTTTCTGTTTTCATGCGGCGACATCATAGAATGACCGAATAAAAAGTCGGGAATAAGTGCCAAACAGTGAAGAAATCTAGTGTATTCTAAAAAAATAAATGTTCGTCAAGTAGCGCGCATTGGTCGCAATCGCACGATTTTTCGTCAGAGTACAGACTTTCGCGTCTGGCCTCCTTTAAAATAATTTGGATTACTGGAATTTTTCAATTAGAAAGTTTCAAATTCCGGAAGAAATCATAGAATTTGGAAAAATGATTACTGTTTGATATTTTTTTGAAACAGAAATGTTCAAAATTTTTGATTTTTGTTAATCCCCGATTTTTTTAGAATTATTGAATTCTGGAAAATTAATATTACATCATATTTTTTGAGTCAATTACTGTTTCATTTTTGTCTGAAACCATTTTGAAATTATAATATCTAAAAATGTTCGACTACGATTTTGTACATTTTGACTCCTAGAAATTTTGTGGGTTTTTCACAATTTTCGAATTCTGAATTTCTAAATTTCGGTGAGTTTTTTTGACAATAATTGGCCAGCATTTCAAGTCACAAGACAATTTTTTCCATGAAAATTTGTCTGAAAATTTTAGCCAATTTTCAGCAATTTTATAACAGAAAATTCTCTTCTGTGCCAGTGGGAAAATTTCGAATTCTAAGAAAAACTTTAAAAAAAAGAAATTCCGTAAAATTTCCAAAAATAGGAGAAATCGAAATTTTTGAAAAATTAAGTTCCAAACTTCAAAAATTCCAGAATTATCCAAAAATAAAAAGTTTCCCACACATAACCATAACCCAAAACATAACCCTGACTCATCTCTTTCCCTCGTCATCACCTGTAAAACTTTTTTCTCTGCGTCTCTACCCTCTCTCCCTCTCTCACCTGTAAGAGACCATTCGAAGAGCACACCACACACAGGTTTATGTATAAACAAATATAGTTCTACCTTTTCTCTCTCTTTTTCTCTAACCACTCTCTTCATTTCTCATACTCTCTCGTTTGTCTGCGTCTCTCACCTTAAAATTACAGTTTTAAAATTGACCGTTTTTTCGACATTTTTGTTGAAAAAACAAAAAAATTATATTTAATTGACTGGAAATTTTTCAAAAATTGTTTTGTTTTTGAAAATTCAAAAATTCGAAAAATCTAAAATTCAAAAAATCTGAAGTTCTAAAATTAACAAATTCTAAAATTAACAAATTCTAAAATTAACAAATTCTAAAATTAACAAATTCTAAAATTAACAAATTCTAAAACTCTAAAATTCTAAAATTCTAAAATTCTAAAATTCTAGAATTCTAAAATTCTAAAATTCTAAAATTCTAAAATTCTAGAATTCTAAAATTCTAAAATTCTAAAATTCTAAAATTCTAAAATTCTAAAATTCTAAAATTCTAAAATTCTAAAATTCTAAAATTCTAAAATTCTAAAATTCTAAAATTCTAAAATTCTAAAATTCTGAAATTCTAAAATTCTAAAATTCTAAAATTCTAAAATTCTAAAATTCTAAAATTCTAAAATTCTAGAATTCTAAAATTCTAAAATTCTAAAATTCTAAAATTCTAGAATTCTAAAATTCTAAAATTCTAAAATTCTAAAATTCTAAAATTCTAAAATTCTAAAATTCTAAAATTCTGAAATTCTAAAATTTTAAAATTCTAAAATTCTAAAATGCAGTAAGGCGCGCTAACTTTAAAGGCGCATATCTCAAAAAACTAAAATAGCTTTCAAAAAGTTATCAACTGCAAAATTGCTCAGCATAAAATTTCACACATTTTTGTAATTGACAAAATCTGGATAGCTACCGTAGTTTTTGAGATATGCGGCTTTAAACGTAGCCTACTGGCTCCGCGCGGCTCGCCAGCGATAAGCACCGTAGAGGCGGTGAGAGACGCAGAGAAGCTAGAGTGCCTCGTTTCTCTGCGTCTCCGACTCCTCTTACTTTCTCAGTACTACAATAAATCCCTGAATTGCCCAAAAACTAGGTCAAATTAAGGAAAAAGGTGTGATTCAATGACAACCCTGACCACTTTTTTTGTATTTCTCTGCGTCTCTTGATCGCTAATACTCTCTCGCTCTTCTCCATTTCCATTTTCTCATTTCCATTCTAATGGCTAATAATAACACATTGAAACTGTCCGCGTAAAAAAACACCTTTTCTTTGTGTCTGCGCCTCTTCAAATTCGTACTCTCTCGCTTCAATGGAGGGCACGACCTCCGCGGACACTTTAAAGGCGCATATTTCAAAAACTAGGGGAGCTAGCAAAATTTTGTAAACTACAAAAATGTTTGAAATTGTATGCTAAGTAATATTGTAGTTGAAAACCTTTGATAGCTATTCAAGTTTTTGAGATACGCGCCTTTAAACTTGGAACGTCCTTCTGGGCGAGAGAAAGAGAGAGGAGACGCAGAGAAACGAGACTTTCTAGCTTCTCTGCGTCTCTTATCTAATATTTTCTGAATATTTCAACTATTGTCGTCTACTTAGACTTGAATTCACTATAAATCACCCGTCACACATAGCCTTCCCTTTTCCCCCGATTCTTCGCATTTCTGTCTGCGTCTCTTCAAGATCCATACTCTCTCATTTGGTCACCTGTACTTAGTTAGTACTATAGGCAAAAGAAGTGTTGTTGGGCCAGCTAGTAATACTAGTATTTTGTACTTTTTCTCTCCTTGAATGGTTTAACGGGTTTTCTAGAATTTCCAGCGTTTTTTTTTGGCTAAAAGTAGTAACCACAGTTTAAAGGCGCATATCTCAAAAACGACAGTACCTTTTCAAAAATTTCGAATTTCAAAAATGTGTAAAATTTAATGCTGAGCAGTTTTGTAGTTAGCAGCTTTTCGATAGATACCGTACTTTTTGAGTTATGCTCCTTTGAAGAAAAACTTGCTATAGAGCATGGATAGTGCCTCTAGAGGTAGTGCCGACTTTAAAAGTGCATATCTCAAAAACTACAGTAGCTAAGTCAAAATTTTCCACATACGGAATGTATAAAATTTTATGCTGAGTAATTTTGCAGTTAACAACTTTCTGATAGCTACAGTAGTTTTGGAAATATGCGTCTTTAAAGTTTCCGGCCCTATTGTGGAGTGCCACCCCTCATTTTTCGAGAGAGGGGGGGGCGGCTAAAGGAAGTGGCGACTAAATTTAAAGGCGCATATCTTAAAAACTACAATAGCTCACTTTTCTGCGCACCGCAAAAAAATGAGGAGAAAGTCAGTACATTGATGTCTAATAGAAAAGGGTCTGTAACTCGTGTCTGGAGAAAGATTTTTCGCTGAAATTTTGGGAATGGACTTCTATAAGAGTGGAGAAGAGAATCCAACAATAAAAATAAGAAAATATCTATTTTGAAAATTATGTTGTGGTGCCTAGATATGCGCCTTTAAAGTTGTCGAGCTCTCTAAGTCTCTTGGTTGCCCCTTTCTCTATTTTTTGGACTAATTTGCTAGAATTTTTCAGCATTTCTGGTTAATCTTGGTTGAAAATAACTTTAAAAATTGATTTTTCGAAAAAAAAAAATAATAATTTGGAAATATATTTTTTTGCTGTTCCACAAAAAATTGAACTAAAATGCGATTAGTTAGATTTTAGTGTACTTTACAGTAGTTTTTTCTCTAAAGACGCATATCTCAAAAACTACGGTAGCTATCAAAAAGTTGACAACAACAAAATTGCTCAACATAAAATTTTACATATTTTTGTAGCTAACAACTGTTTGCTAGCTATCATAGTTTTTGAGATTTGCGCCTTTAAAGTTGTCAAACTCTCTGCGTCTCTCAGTTTTTCCTTTTCTCTCGGTTGAACTTCCACCTAATTGATTATCACCTTTTTCGGCTATCCTCTTTTTTCCTTTCTTGTTCTTCCAAAAAGAAAATTTGGAAGGAAAAAAATGAGAAAATAAAGGAAAAAAAGTGTGTCAAATCTGTCTTTTCTGGCCGGTGTGTGCGGGATTTTTTTCCCAATTGCCTTTGGGAATTTCCGTTTTTTTCTTTATCACACGACCACCCCTTGCCGATTTATCAATTTCTTTTTTTGGGATTTTAGGATTCAATTTTTGGCCTTCTTGAAACTCAAAACTTGTATTTGTCTTGTTTCTCTGCGTCTCTTTTCATTAAAAAACGATTTTCCAACTTTAAAGGCGCATATCTCAAAAACTACAGTAGCTATCAGAAAGTTATCAACTGCAAAAATGTAGAACATAAAATTTTAGACGTTTTTGAAATTGACAATTTTTTGATGGGTACTGTAGTTTTTGAGATATGCGCCTTCAAATTTAGCTGCACCCCTCCACCCTCGAAAAAAGGTGTGAGTGCACTCCAGGGGTGCGGCTAAAGGAAGTGGCAAAAACTTTAAAGACACATATCTCTAGAACTACGGTAGTTATCAAAAAGTTGTCAACTGCCAAATTGCTCAGCATAAAATTTTTTACATTTTGGTAATTTACATATTTTTTCTAGCTACCGTAGTTTTTGAGATATGCGCCTTTAAAGAAGCCAAAGTTGAGAATGTCGCTTTTTTTGTTCAAACCCCAAATTTGTTCTTAAAAATCCACTCTTTTCAGACAAAAAACTGCTTTGAAATTTCTTATAATATTTTAAAAACATTGAGAACAGCACTCCAGAACCATTCAACCCTTTTATTTTGAATTTTTGAAACAGTAAAACCTTTTTTTTCAATTTTCCCCTTTTTTTTAGATTTTGGAATTCCTAAAAAAGAATTTCTGGCACTTTTTTTGATTTCCCAGATTTTCCTTATCAAAATGAGCTGAAAATCCAAAAAATCGGTTGATTTTGAGCCGAGTTATGCGCCTTTAAAGTTTGAAGAGAGACGCAGAGAAACGAGAGCGCTCTCGTTGTCTGTGTCTCTTCAGCGAATTTCAAAGGCGCATAACTCATTTCAACGGCAACCAAATTCGATGGAAGTTAGATAGTTTTAAAGGAAATTTCAAGAGCTTTTGAATGATATAAAAATGTAAACTTTTCAGTCTGCGAGGGAGACGCAGACAACGAAATACTCTCGCTTCTCTACGCCCCTTTTTTTAAAGGCGCATATCTAAAAAACTACTGTAGCTAGAAACACGTTGTCAACTGCAAAAAAGTGTAAACTTTAATGCTGAGCATTTTTGCAGTTGACAACTTTTTTCTAGCTTTTTTAGTTTCTGAGATACAAAACTTTTGCCTCAGCTGATATCATCCTATCAGTTGTCCCTCTTGTTATCAGTTTGTGTATTCGGTGGAAAAGTCTCCAAATATTGACTTTTCTCTCCCTTTTCCGCTTCTCTTTTTTTCTTGTAAAAAGAAAATAAATTTTCGGGGTGTGTCAGTATTTGATTCGGAGAGAAAAATGCGGATGATAGTAGCACCAACTTTTTTTTCGAAATTTTTTTCCTGCATTTTTTTTGGAATTTTTTTTTGAAATCAAGATTTTCGCAATTGAGCGCTTGGAATATCGGCAAATCTAAATTTCATTAGTCAAACTTCAAAAATTCTAAAATTCTAAAATTCTAAAATTCTAAAATTCTAATATTCTAAAATTCTAAAATTCTAAAATTCTAAAATTCTAAAATTCTAAAATTCTAAAATTCTAAAATTCTAAAATTCTAAAATTCTAAAATTCTAAAATTCTAAAATTCTAAAATTCTAAAATTCTAAAATTTTAAAATTCTAAAATTCTAAAATTCTAATATTCTAATATTCTAAAATTCTAAAATTCTAAAATTCTAAAATTCTAAAATTCTAAAATTCTAAAATTCTAAAATTCTAAAATTCTAAAATTCAAAAATCTAAAATTCTAAAATTCTAAAATTCTAAAATTCTAAAATTCTAAAATTCTAAAATTCTAAAATTCTAAAATTCTAAAATTCTAAAATCCTAAAATTCTAAAATTCTAAAATTCTAAAATTCTAAAATTCTAAAATTCTAGAATTCTAAAACTCTAAAATTCTAAAATTCAAAAATCTAAAATTCTAAAATTCGAAAATTCTAAAATTCTAAAATTCTGAAATTCTAAAAATTCTAAAATTCTGAAATTCTAAAAATTCTAAAATTCTAAAAATTCTAAAATTCTGAAATTCTAAAAATTCTAAAATTCTGAATTTCTAAAAATTCTAAAATTCTGAAAGAACCTTTTTTCTGTGTGTCTGTTTGTCCCGATTTTCGTATGATTTTCAAACCTTTAAACCGGATGTTTTCCTCTTTAAAATGTCAAATTTTCAAAAAAAAAATAATATGTATATTTTTTTCAAAAAATGACTCATTTTTCAAATATTCGGGGCTCATTTATTTGCTTTTTCCATTTCGCTCCCCACTTCAAATTTAACCCCTTATCATTGATAAAAAATCAAAATTTTTTGAGACCGGAAATTTTGAAATTTTTTGTTTTTTTCAAAAATTTCGCATTCAATTTTTTTCCAATTTTCAGAACCGAAACCATCACCCGATTGGGATCTACCCTTTATAAATCCCCAAAATCATCCGAATATCTTGCCACGTCATCAGAATCACCATCAAAAAATGTCGTCGTTGGTCCAGTTGCCAACCCAAATGCCATCAGGATTTCAGATGAATTTTGATGACGTCAGACATCATCAAATGGCTCCAGAAGTCGATTGTGAAGGTGGCACACTGACGAAAATGGAAGAGGTATGGGGTTTTTAGGAAAAAGTTACTGTTTCAAATTTTATTCAAATATCAACAAACTCTTACAGAGTTTTGATAAGCATAATCTCAAAATCATCTAAAA
Source organism: Caenorhabditis briggsae (assembly GCF_000004555.2). Lineage (NCBI taxonomy): Eukaryota > Metazoa > Nematoda > Chromadorea > Rhabditida > Rhabditidae > Caenorhabditis > Caenorhabditis briggsae. The sequence goes on along the minus strand of NC_013487.2, from coordinate 15,010,405 downwards.
ATTATTATTTTCCAAATTCATTTTCTAGATTCTAGAATTTCTGAGTAAAAATCAAAAATTTCAAAAAAAAAATTATTGTTTCAAAATGTTTCCAATGACCGATAGTTTTTGCACTTTGCAGTTTTTGGACTACTGGGCGAATATATTTTTTTCCCCATTTTGAGCATATTTGAGCATTTGTTCGCACTCAAATATTTCAAAATTTTAAAAGGTCAGAAAAGTAAATGTTCCTTGATTTTCTGAAACTCTTGAATCTCGGTTTCATTTTCTACTGTCGAGAAAATTTAGAAATATGAAATTTCTAGGTTACTGTAGCTCTTTAACCAATAGTCTATTGAATATTTTTCAGATAATTCGATTTTTCAAACTTTTTGAAACAATATTTTTTTTTGTGACAATTTCTTGAAGAAATAGTTTTTGAAAATTGCTGAAATCTGAAAATCAAACATCGCAGAATTGGAACAAAAATTTTCAGTCTGAAAAGTTTTCAAAAAATTTGCTGTTTCAAAAAACTTCCGAAAAATCTGAATTTCCCTGAAAAAGTTGTTTAATCGACATATTGTAAAAAATGTACAGTAATCAGAAATTAAAAAGAGTCAGAAATTAAAAAGAGTCAGAAATTAAAAAGAGTCAGAAATTAAAAAGAGTCAGAAATTAAAAAGAGTCAGAAATTCAGAAATTCAGAAATTCAGAAAATTGCAGAAATTCAGAAAATTGCAGAAATTCAGAAAATTGCAGAAATTCAGAAAATTGCAGAAATTCAGAAAATTGCAGAAATTCAGAAAATTGCAGAAATTCAGAAAATTGCAGAAATTCAGAAAATTGCAGAAATTCAGAAAATTGCAGAAATTCAGAAAATTGCAGAAATTCAGAAAATTGCAGAAATTCAGAAAATTGCAGAAATTCAGAAAATTGCAGAAATTCAGAAAATTGCAGAAATTCAGAAAATTGCAGAAATTCAGAAAATTGCAGAAATTCAGAAATTCAGAAATTCAGAAATTCAGAAATTCAGAAATTCAGAAATTCAGAAATTCAGAAATTCAGAAATTCAGAAATTCAGAAATTCAGAAATTCAGAAAATTCCAGAAATTCAGAAATTCAGAAATTAAGAAGTTCAGAAATTCCAGAAAATTAAGAATTTGAAAAATTCGACAATGACAAAAGCTCTGAAAATTGCTATCATTTCAATTTTTTCAAGAAGAAAATAAGTTTCGGTTCTAGATTTTAATGTTTCAGAGAACCTAAAAATCAGAAATTTCAAAAAAAATTGCTGTTTCAAAATTTTCTCAAAATCAAAACGTCATCAAAAAATTCAATTAACATCTCAAAATCATTGTTTTTAAAAAATTATAAAAATTATAAAAATTTCCATTTTCCCAGAGAAATTACATTTTCTCGGGGTTTCCGATACCGAAACTCCCAATTTTATGGTCAAAAATTGTCTGAGAATTGAAAATGCCAAATTCAATCATTTCTTTCTTGGGAATAAATTACTGTTTCAAAATTCTTTAAAGAATTCATTCTAATTTTTATGGGAAACATTTTTTTTGAGTTTCGAAAAATCTGAAAATCCAAATAAAAGTTTTTTGAAACAGGAAAGTTTTCAAATTTCCCTTTTTTGTCTATTTGAAGAAAAAAGCTAATTTCCTGAAGACTTTTGACCTCAAGAATCAGCCGAAAATTCGAATTTCCCGCCGAATTCGGGCTCATTTTTCAGAGTTTATTTGTCAAAAAAGTTGTCTGTTTCAAAAATTTTTTTGAAAACAAATCCTATAAATTTCAAAATTGATAGGTTCTTGTTATCATTGATTCCATTTATTTATTTTTTTTTTGATTAAATAAAAATCGAAATGTTTAAATTCTGAAAACCCCCCTACATTTTAAAATTGCTATATTTAAACACTGTAGAAAAAGAGGTGAATCAAATAAAATTGAAAAAGTCTGAATTTTGAAAAAAGTTGAAACAGCAAATCTTTTTCAAAATTTTCAAATTCCCGCCAAATCTGTAATTTTGTTTCAGATTGAAGAAATCGATCCGGCCGACGGTTGTACGATTCGAATATTCACCTATTTCATATTGCTTCCGAATAACGAGGAATTGATAAAAACGGTCCGACAAAAAGTCAAAATTGACTGTAAACAGACAATGCGAAGTGTCAGGATGGTTGGATCAGAAGCAAAAGTTTGTTTCTATTACAGTAATCCAAAAACTACTTTAAAAATTCAAAAAAAATCTCAAAAATCGGGGTCANGNCCAGCCGGGAAGCGCCCCTTNNNGGCNCNGAGGGGNGGTAGGGANNCGGGAGCGCTCNCGNTTCTCTACGTCTCTTCAGTGAACTTTAAAGGCACATAACTCGCTTCAATGACAACCAAAATGAATGAAAATTATGTAGTTTTAAAGGAAATTTTAAGAGCTTTTGAATGATATAGACTAGATGCTCTGCGTCTCCTTTGTCTCGCTGGAGGCACACAATCTTTGAAAACGCATATATCCAAAACTACTGTAGCTAGAAAAAAGTTGTTAACTACAAAAATGTATAAGATTTTATGCTCAACAATTTTGCAATTGACAACTTTTTTCTAGCTCAGTTAGTTTCTGAGATTACAAGACTTTCGCCCCATATATTAGTTCTCCCCATACTTGCCCTTAGCAAACAGACCAGCTACTTCGGAGCACTAGTTCAATTTCGAAAAGCGAGAGAGAGAGAGAGATTATGAAAAAAGAAGAGAGGGAAAAGAAAAATATACATTTTGAAAAAATCGCTTTTCGTTTCGAAATGGAAAACCAATACAGAAAACATTCGTTTTCTGACTTTTTGACACATTTTTGTTCGGCTTCAGTGTCGGTTCCCGTCGCTGTTATTTTTAAAGACGCAAATCTCAAAAACTACAGTAGCTATTGAGAAGTTGTAAACTACAAAATTGCTCAGCATTAAATTTGACACCTTTTTGTAATTAACAACTTATTACTAGCTACCGTAGTTTTCCAGATATGCGCCTTTAAAGTGTCACAGCCGTCCCAACCCCTTCTCCCTCCCTTTCTGGCCTGCAAACTTTAAAGGCGCACATCTTCAAAACTACTGTAGCTATCAAAAAGATGTCAACTACATAATTGCTCAAAATAAAATTTTACACATTTTTCTAGTTGATGACTTTTTTCTAGCTGCTTTAGTTTTTATCCAATGCGCCTTTGAATGTTTCTATAGTTTTCAACTTCTCTTATTGTCGTTTCTCTCTTTTTGAGTCGTTTTTTAGAATTTTCTGGATTTTTAGCTGTTTTTTGTTCAAAAACACTAAAAAGTTAGTTCTTTAAAGACAAAATAATATGGAAAAATAAATTTACTAGCTGTTTCAAAAAAAATTTGAACTAAAATGCGATTTCATCAACTTCGGTAATTTTTCCTTGCTCTTTTAAAGGCGCATATCTCCAAAACTACAGTAGTTATCAAAAAGTTGTCAATTACAAAATTGCTCAGCATAAAATTTGACATTTTTTTGTAGTTTGTATTGTTGCCGAAACTATTTTAATATTTGAGATATGCGCATTTAAAGTGACACAGTCGCATCACCCCCTCACCCTCCCTTTCGGCCCTCAAACTTTAAAAGCGCATATCTCAAAAACTACGGTAGTTATCAAAAAGTTTTCAATTACATAATTGCTCATCATAAAATTTCCCGCTTTTTGTTAGTTTACAAATTTCGCCTAGCTTCCCTCGTTTTTGAGATATGCGCCTTTAAAGTGTCACAGCCGCCCCACCCCCTCACCCTCTCTTTTGCCCCGCAAACTTTAAAGGCGCATAACTCAATAACTACGGTAGATATCAAAAAGTTTTTAATTACATAATTGCTCAGCATAAAATTTCACAAATTTTTTAGTTTGTAGTTTTCTCCTGGCTATTTCAGTTTTTGAGATATGAGCTATGACAAAAAAGTCAGTGGAGCAGAATGAGAGAGTGGGAGACGCAGAGAAAAAAAAAGAGAAAAGAAGAAACATTTTTATTCATGTATTCACATCAAAATCTCCCGTTTTCCTCCCCATTTTCCATTAAACAGCCCATTCCAGGTCACATAAAAAACGGGTCGTAAAAAAGTGTTTTACGCTTTTGTCCCCAAACTTTTTTCGAGAATTTTCTAGAACTTTTTTCTCTCTGGCTTAGAGAAAAAATGGCAAAAATGCCCGAGGAATTTAAGAAATTGTGACCTGGAAAATTGAGAAAAAATCCGAGTTTTCTGGAAATGTGAGTAATTTAAGAATTTCAGAAAATTCTAAAATTATGAAATTCTAAAATTCTAAAATTTTAAAATTCTAAAATTCTAAAATTCTAAAATTCTAAAATTCTAAAATTCTAAAATTCTAAAATTCTAAAATTCTAAAAAATTCTAAAATTCTAAAAAATTCTAAAATTCTAAAAAATTCTAAAGTTCTAAAATTCCAGAAAATTCTAAAAATTCTAAAATTCTAAAATACTAAAATTCTAAATTCAAAATTCCAGAAAATTCTAAAATTCTAAAATTCTAAAATTCTAAAATTCTAAAATTCTAAAATTCTAAAATTCTAAAATTCTGAAATTCTAAAATTCTAAAATTCTAAAATTCTAAAATTCTAAAATTATGAAATTCGAAAATTCTAAAATTATGAAATTCTAAAATTCTAAAATTCTAAAATTCTAAAATTCTAAAATTCTAAAATTATGAAATTCTAAAATTATAAAATTCTAAAATTCTAAAATTCTAAAATTATGAAATTCTAAAATTCTAAAATTATGAAATTCTAAAATTCTAAAATTCTAAAATTCTAAAATTCTAAAATTCTAAAATTCTAAAATTCCAGAAAATTCTAAAATTCTAAAATTCTGAAATTCTAAAATTCTAAAATTCTAAAATTCTAAAATTATGAAATTATGAAATTCGAAAATTCTAAAATTATGAAATTCTAAAATTCTAAAATTCTAAAATTCTAAAATTATGAAATTATGAAATTCTAAAATTCTAAAATTATGAAATTCTAAAATTCTAAAATTCTAAAATTCTAAAATTCTAAAATTATGAAATTCTAAAATTCTAAAATTATGAAATTCTAAAATTCTAAAATTCTAAAATTCTAAAATTCTAAAATTCTAAAATTCTAAAATTCTAAAATTCTAAAATTCTAAAATTCTAAAATTCTAAAATTCTAAAATTCTAAAATTCTAAAATTCTAAAATTCTAAAATTCTAAAATTCTAAAATTCTAAAATTCTAAAATTCTAAATTCCAAAAAATTCCAGAAAATTCTAAAATTCTAAAATTTTAAAATTCTAAAATTCTAAAATTCGAAAATTCGAAAATTCGAAAATTCTAAAATTCTGAAATTCTAAAATTCTGAAATTCTGAAATCCTAAAATTTCAGGTCACTGAAAATTGTCAGCGAATATCCGGAGACATCAAAGGAATGCGTCCCGTCGAATTTTCAAATAATTCGAGACAAATTTGTCTGGACCAGCACAATTTACAGTTGGATTTGAGCGATGAGCAGGTACAGTAATCCTTTTCGGAAATTGAGATTTTTTGGGGAAGAAGGAACTACAGTAATCTAGTCCTTGAGGTTGGAGGGATTCTAGAAAATTTGGATTTACAGTAATCTAGACTTTTTTGTAATTTTGAAATTGTTGTTTCAAAATTTTTTGGAAAAAAACATTTAGAAATCTTTTCAATGAACCTCTTCGATCAAATTTACATAATCGTGAAGCTACAGTAATCCAAAAAGCCGTTTTCCATTTTTTTTTTCGAATTTTTTTAGAAGTTACTGTTTTAAATTTTTTTGAAATATTCAAAAAATTAACTTTCTTTGCTGTAGTTTTTTGAAGATTTTGGCGATTTTAGGACAAATAGACACACGGAAAGACATTTTTAAACAACCGTAGTGTCACAGTAATTCCCCAAAAAATAGTTTTCTTAGCTTTTACCGTTTCCAAGTTTTTTGAATTTTTTGGGAAATTTTCATATTATAATCCTGAAGCTGCTATATCGTCACAGTATCAAAAAAAAATACAGTAATTCCAAGAAAAGCCAAAAAATATAATTACAGTAGTCTCCAAACTACAGTAATCCAAAAAAAGGGGTTTTCCGAATTCTCAAAAAAATTACTGTTTCAAATTTTTTTGAAAATTTTGGAAACTGTTCAGATTGTGATGCTTTCGTCGTTATCCGTGGGCGGTACCGAAAATACAGTAATCCCAAGAAAAGCCAAGAAAAAGTAATTACAGTTGTCTCAAAACTACAGTAAGCCAAAAAAAAAAATCCATCTTTTTTTGAAAATTTTGAAAAACTACTGCAAACAGACACACAGATAGACACTTTCTTAACTACCGTAATCGAAAAAAACAGTAATCCCCAAACTACAGTAATACAAAAAGATATATTTTTTTCCAAAATTAAAAAAAAGTTACTGTTTCAAAATTTTCGGAAATCAAACTTTTAGGAAATGTAGCTGCTTTAAAGTTTGGTTGGTTGTCGAAAAATACAGTAATCTGAAAACAAAAATTACAGTGTGCTCCAGACTACAGTAATCCAGAAAAATTTTTAAAGAGAATTTTTCAAAAAATTACTGTTTCAAATTTTTTCAAAAATGGAAAAATGCTAATAAATTATTGATTATTCGATATGACACTTTCTTACAACCGTATTCATAATTACAGTATGCTTGAAACTATAGTAATCTGAAGAAGTTTTTGGTTTTTCTCGAAATTTTAAAAAAAATTTACTGTTTCAAAATTTTTCGAAAACTTTTTCAATATTTTAATTTTTGTTGATCCATACAAATACTTGAAGACCTTTTTATTGCGGTATCAAACAGTACAGTAATATCAAAAACGAGAAAAAGAATGATTACAGTATGTTTGAAACTACAGTAATCCAAAAAAAGTTTTTTCCAAAAATTAATGTTTCAAAATTTTCGAAAATTGAAAAATGCTAATAAATTGTTGATTACTCAATAAGTATCAGAAATTGATTTTTTTTTTTTTGACTATTTTGAACTACCGTAGTCATTGTCACAGTGATCCCCAAACCACAGTAATTTTTTAAAAAATTTTCAAATATATAGATTTTTGCTGAACACACATTCAAACAGACTCAAAAAAGTATCTAAAAATACAGTAAACAATCAAAAACTACAGTAACCCAAAATAAAAGAAATTTTCGAAAAATTACTGTTTCAAATTTTTCCAAAATTGAAAAATGCTAATAAATTCTTGATAGATCGATAAGTATCAGAAGTTGATATTTTAGACTATTTTGAACTACCGTAGTCAAAACTACAGTAATTCAAGAAATTTTTTATAAGTTTTTTTCCCGAAATTAACAATGAAAAATAACAATGAATCCAAAAACTACAGTAATCTTTAAATACTTGAACAATTTTTTTTCAGAAATTACAGTTTTTCAAAGTTTTTGAAAATATTGTTCGTATATTGTTTTTATTTAAAAAGAGACGCACAGATTACCGTAGTCCAAATCACAGTGATCCCCAAACTACAGTAATTTTTTGAAATTTTCAAAATTTTTTTAAAATTACTGTTTCAAAGCTTATGGTTTTTTTTTTGGAAAAGTGTATGTTTTGATGTCGCGGCCGTTAACTTCTCAACAAATACAGTAATCTCAAGGAAACCAAAAATATATTTACAGTAGTTTCCTAACTACAGTAATCCAGAAAAACATGTTTTCTCCGAAATTTTCAAAAATTACTGTTTCAAAAATTTTCGAAAAGTTGAACAGTTTTTCTTTGCTGCTCCCTTCAGTCAAAATTAAAATAATTCCAATAACTACAGTAGTTGTTTAAAATTTTCGAAAAATTTCAAAAATTTTACTCTTTCAAAATTTTCCGATTTTCGGAAAAAAAAGTTCATATTTGATCTTCCAAGCGCTATAATCCCAAAAAGCCAAAAAAGAACTACAGTAATCCGAAAATAGGTTTTCTCCGAAAATCTAAATAAATTTACTTTTTCAAATTTTTATTGGGAGAATTTCTAAAATTGGCAACGTTTGCTGATAAAATCTGGTACCTACATTCTAACAGACGCGTTTCTGATACATTACCAAAAAATACCGACCAGAAAAATGAATACAGTACGATCCAAACTACAGTAATCCGAAAAAAAATCTGAATTTGTGTTTAAAAAAATACCGTTTCAAATATTTTTGATATTTTTTGGAAACTGTTAAAACTGTGATGCGCCGGCACCTATGGGTTTTTTTCAGTACATGTCAAAGTTACAGCAATTCCCAAACTACAGTAGTATTTTGAAAATTTCGAAAAAAAAGGAAAAAATTACTGTTAAAAATTTCTAAATTTTCGAAAATTTTAGAGAGGTTCTTATTTTGATGCTTTGGATACTATCATTGTACGGTTTCTAAAAATACAGTAATCCCGAAAGGCCAAAAAGATGTAACTACAGTAATCCAAAAAAGTGTTTTGTTTTCCGAAAATTCCAAAAAAAAATTACTGTTTCAAATTTTTTAAAAGAATTTTTAAAATTGGCAACTTTTGCTGATAAAATCATTCTAACAGACGCGTTTCTAATACAGTATCAAAAAAAAAAACAAACCAGAAAAATAAATACAGTATGATCCAAACTACAGTAATCCGAAAAATATCTGAATTTTTCAAAAAAAATATACTGTTTCAAACTTTTTTGACATTTTTTGGAAACTGTTAGAATTTTGATGCGTCAGCCACTATTCCAGCTGCAGTAATCCCAAGTAAACCCGAAAAAGTGATTACAGTAGTCTCCAAACTACAGTAATCAAAAAATTACAAAAAAAATTTTTGCTGCTTCAAAAAAAATTAAAAATTTTGAAATATTTTGAAATTGCGATCGATCTCGAGATAAATTTTGTTTAGACAGACACACAGACTGACACTTTCCAACTACCGTAATCAAAATTACAGTAATCCAAAAAAAAAAATTTTCAGGACCAACGAATCGATAGATGTCTCAAGCAGGTTCCAGATACCTTTATCAATATGCTCTCCAAACAAAAAGAAATGTTTGGTAAGGCCTTATTTTTAGGCTTTTCAGGCCCTTTTTAGGCCAGTTTCCATCTATTTTGGGGTATTTTGGCTCATTTTAGTCCAATTTTCATGATTTTTTCACTATTTCTAGTCATTTTCAGCCTATTTGATTGTGAATTTTAGCTCAACAGTATCCTAAACTATTTGAAAAAGCCCAATTTTAGGCTTTTCAAGCACTTTTAGGCCAATTTTCCACCATTTTCAAGCTAAATTGGGCTGTTTTGGCTCATTTTCAGCCGATTTTTCCTATTTTTTCACCATTTTCAGTCATTTTCAGCCTATTTTTCTGTGGTTTTCAGTTCAACAATACCCGGAGCTGTTTGAAAAAATGAGAAGCGAATCTTCCTTAATTCCATCCACAACCACTGAGGTGATCACCAATGAGGATGGATCCACGACGACAAGAGTCAGGAGTAGCAAATCTTATAGGTATTGAGAAAACGGAAAGATTTAGAAAAAATATGAGTTGAAAATTTGGAAAATTCGAAAAACTTTAGTGTAGAATCATTTTTGAAAAATTCGGAAAAAATTTTTTTTTGGAATTTTTTTAACTTTTTTCAAAATTTCGAATTTTTGTGTTTATTAAAAAATAGTAGTGACCTAAAAAATTTTCTAGGCCATCGATTGGCCTTTAAAATCCCAAAATAAAAATTTCAAAATAAAAATTTTCCGGAAAAAAAGAAGAAAAGTGAGAAAAAGGGAAAATAATCCTATCGGAGGAGTAGAAAGGAGAGAAAAATCGGAATATATGATGCAAAACATTTTTACCCTACATACACACTTTGGAATACGTTTTTTCTTTGTTTGGTTGAAAAGTAGAAATTTTTGAAAAAAACTTTTTTCTTGAAAATTATTTTTTTTCAAATCTTCAAATTTTCTCTATTCTCATAGATTTTTCAGCATCAATTTTACTTTCATCGAAATCAGCTTGTCATTAGCTTCAAAATGAGCTCAAACACGACTAGGCTCCGCCCACTTTGAAGTGTTCGCTGGACACGCGACGCACGACCGCGACGCGCATTTGGATAATTAAAGTGGCCGGAGCATAGGCGTGTTTGGACTTGTTTTGAAGCTCTTAGTGAGCTAGACGCAATTTTAGGTGTTTTATCTTCGGAAAATTGCAAAAAAACTCAAATTTCGAAGTATTAAAATTTTTGATTTTTTGAAAAACTTTAAAAATTCATAATTTTCTCGATTTCTCGATTTTTCTTCAATTTTCAATTTTATTGTTGTCCTCATTGAATTCATATTGTTATTAGCTTTATAATGAGCCTAAACACGACTAGGCTCCGCCCACTTTGAAGTTTTGTCTGAACACGCGACGCACAACCGCGACGCGCCCAAAAAAATAAAGTGGGCGGAGTCTAGGCGTGTTTAGGCTCATTTTGAAGCTAATGGCAAGCTGAATTTGATATGCATTATTTTATGGTCGAAAAACCGCTAAAAAATCAAAAATTTCGAAGTTTTGAAATTTCGATTTTTTCAAAATTTTCAAAATTCAGTTTTTTCTCTATTTTTCTGAAACTTCCCATGTTTAAGGTCATTTTTATTGAAACCAGCTTATCATTAGCTTCAAAATGAGCTCAAGCACGCGTAGGCTCCGCGCACTTTGAAATTTTAGCTGAACACGCGACGCACGACCGCGACGCGCGCACGGAAAATGAAAGTGGGCGGAGCGTAGGCGTGTTTAGGCTCATTTTGAAGCTAATGACAAGCTGAATTCGATTTAATTTGCTTAAATCGCTGAAAAGCATAGAGAATGCTAAAATTTTTTCAAAATTTGTAAATTTTCGATTTTCAAACAATTTTCGAAATTCTCCAAAACCTATCATGTTCGAGCTCATTTTGAAGCTCTTAACGCCAGAAATTCAAATTTTTAGCTTAAAAATTTGCAGCTCGCACTTCTCGCGACAAGAAACCTATGTGAATGGTGTGAAGAAAATGTCAAAGACCAAATTTCGAGCATTTGTGGAGTATCAGGTAATTTTTTGAAAGGATTTTCAGAGTTTCAAAATTTTCAGACAATAATAAAAACGGATTTTTCAATTTTCAGATTTTTCATTCAGAACAAAAATTGAAAGAAAAAAATCTGAAAAATTTTTTGGAAAATTTTTGAAACAGGAAAATTTTTTTTTTCAATTTTCCAAAATTCTTCTAATCTGAAAATCAAACTTTCTAGACTAAAATTTTCAACATTTTCCGAATTTCAGGGTCCCGAAGGCGGTTTCCAAGTGAAACTGTCCGATTCCGATGAGTTATCCGAGGATGAGCTAGAGGAGGATGACACCAAGAGTCAATCGTGCATTTCTGAAATTCATGATTCGGATTCTGAAATCACTTCTGGACCATCGTCAGGTACTAATCTGGAAAAGCGATATCAGAAGGCATGGTATGCGGCGAAGGAATTGGTCGATTCAGAGCAGAGATATGTCGAAAAATTGAAATTGTTGGGAGATGTACGTTTTTTCTTGGTTTTTCAATGGTCTAGAAAGAGATTGTAGGTCAATTTAACATCAAATTTGTATTTAGCACATTGAGAGCTTTCAAACGAGCCTAAACACGACTAGGCTCTTATTTCGAAATTTAAGCGGAGCACGCGACGCAAGACCGCAACGCGCCTGAAAATTTAATGTGTGCGGAGCCTAGGCGTGTTTGAGCTTATTTTGAAGCTCTAGATGAGCTCAGGACAGTAAAAACAACAAAGTACGAAAATACAGCTTTTGCGTTCCAAAAAATCGAAAATTCTGAAATTTCCGGATTACTGTATTTTTCTTATTGGTAGTAGTCTGAGTGTTTGAAATGTTTGATAGATTTGTGTAGGACTCAATAAGAGCTTCAAAATGAGCCTAAACAAGACAAGGCTCCGCCCACTTTCATTTTTGAGGCGCGTCGCGGTCGTGCGTCGCGTGTTTTTTAAAAACTTCAAAGTGGGCGGAGTCTAGCCGTATTTGGGCTCATTTTAAAGCCAATGACAAGCTGGTTTCAATAGAAATGATTGAAAATCGAAAATCCGAGAAAAATAAAGAAAAATCGGAATTTTGAAAGTTAAAAAAAATCAAAAATATAAAAAGTTTGAATTTTTAGTTTTTTTTAAAAGAATTTTTAAAAATGCAGCCAATTTATTCAAATTCAACCTATTGAGAGCTTCAAAATGAGCCTAAACACGCTTAGGCCCTACTTTGAAATTTCAGCTGAACACGCGACGCCCGACCGCGACGCGCCCAAAAAATTAAAGTGTGCGGAGCCTAGTCGACTTTAGGCTCATTTTGAAGCTAATTGCGAGCTGATTCTTATAAATACCACAAAATTTAGAAAATTTGAATCTAAGACCGAGAAATCAATGTATTCTCTTCCAGACATTCCGAAATCGTCTAATCAAAGAAGAAGTGCTGACCAACGACAAAATCACACGTCTCCTTGCCAATATTTCTTCACTATATCAATTTCATAACACTCACTTCCTGCCCCAACTCATGATTTCGATAAGGGATTGGCATACGACGAAACGGTAGGTAGCGGGGTACAGTACTCTCCACAGTAACTCTAGAAACCTGAAATTCAGTGAAAATGATAAGCTTGACGGGAGAAATGTCCCTGCCAAATTTTAAGTAGCTAGCTGAATTTTAAGCCAAGTTATGGCGTTTTGAATTTTGGAGGTATGCGTTGCGGTCGCGTCGCGGTTAGAGCGAAAACTCCAAAGGGGTGTAACTTGCTTCAAACTTGACCAATTTTATTGAAACTTTCAGAGTTAACTGGGTATAGAACAAGCTTATAATATTTGTTAAGTGAAGCAGTTGCGTTGCGGTCGCGTCGCGATCCAAGCCAAAATTTCGGCAAGACGTAACTTGACTGAAAATTGAGGTAACAGAATGAAATTTGAGGAGAACATCAGCCATATCAATCGGCACAATTTTACTAAGTTTGAACCAGATAGCTCAATTCTGAATCAAGTTATGGCGTTTTGAATTTTTGACCTATGCGTTGCGGTCGCGTCGCGGTTAAAGCGAAAGTTTCAAAAGGGTGTAACTTGCTTCAAACTCGACCAATTTTGCTGAAATTTTCCGAGTTCACAGAGCACAGGATAACCTTCTAATCCGTGATAGCCTTCTCCCAAAAATTCCGATTTTCCAGAATCGCCGACGTCGTCAAAAAGCAAGCGCCCTTCCTCAAAATGTACTCAGAATACACGAATAACTACGATCGAGCGTCCAAACTATTTGAGGAACTAAAAAAGAAAAAGAAATTCACGGATTTGGTGAAAGACATTGAAAAACAAACCGAGTGTGAGGGACTTCCGCTGGTCCATCATTTGATTTGTCCCGTTCAGAGGGTTATGAGATATCAACTTCTTCTCCAGGAGTACAAAAAACATCTACAGCCAAGTGACGGGGATTTTAAAGATACTGTAGATGCGTTGGATTTGGTGTTAGCTGCTGCAACTCATGCTAACGAGATGATGAAGAAATTGGTGGGTTTTTTTGGAATTTCCAATTTTTTGAAAATTTCGAAAATTTAAAAACTTCTCATCTTGCTCAGTTATTCCCGAATTCGAATTGTACAAACAGTTTCAAATTCAGCTTGATTAGAGCTTCAAATTGAGCCCAAACACGACTAGGCTCCATCCACTTTGGTTTTTCTGGCGCGTCGCGGTCGTGTGTCGCGTGCTGACGAGAAATTTCAAAGTAGGCGGAGCTAAATCGTGTGTAGGCTCTTTTTGTAGCTCGTGTTGAGCTGAATGCAATCAAATTCGTTTTCTTCTCTTAAAATCGCTGGAAAAGCTGAAATTCCGAAATTTCAAAATTTTCGATTTTTTCAAAAATTTTAAATTCTCAATCAATTCGCTCAATTTTGATAAAATTTTAAAAATTACAAAATTTTTGAGTTCAGCTCAATTTTAGCTTCAAAACAAGCCAAAACACGGCTAGGCTCCGCCCACTTTGAATTTTCACAACCGCACTGCGACGCACGACCGCGACGCGCCCCAAAAAATGAAAGTGGGCGAGGCCCAGGCGTGTTTAACCTCGTTTTGAAGCTCTTGGTTTGCTGTGTCAGAAAAAAAACAAATTCGAAGTTAAAATAGGAAAATTGAAAGGGTTACTGTAGTTTTCCAGGTGGAACTTAGAGACGCTAAGATATTGATAGTTCATTTTGAAGCGTTTGACCTTCCAAACTTGATTTTTTGAACAAAAAAAGTCAGAGAACACTTTTTTGTCATTATTGCTCATCCTTAACTAATGTACTGTGTAGCTTAGACCAGGCGACCACTTGTATAGCAAAGGGGGCGTCGGCTTTTTCTATGTGTCACTATTGCTCATCCTTAATTAACTCATCTTTAATTGAAACAATATTTTTTTATTTGAGTGTGCGCGTTTCTCTGCGTCTCCTTTTTTATGTGCTTCCTCGTTTTTTGTGGGCGGAGCCGTGAATGCTTTGTTTGTACTCTGAGGAATCCATCTTGTTTATATATCCCAAAAATTTAGCATAACTTAGTTCATTTCCGTTAAAAAATTTTTTAAACATTTTCATCGCCTTTACCGCTTCAAGAGCTTCAAAATGAGCTCAAACACGACTAGGCTCCGCCCACGTTGGTTTTTCGGCCGCGTCGCGGTTGTGCGTCGCGTGCCGAGGTGAAATTTCAAAGTAGGCGGAACCTAGTCGTTTTTGAGCTCGTCCTGAAGCTCTTGTTGAAGTGAATTCAATCAGAAGTGTTTCATTGCTTAAAAATCGTTTAAAAAGGTGAAATTTTGAAATTTCTAAATATTCGATTTTTTCAAAAACTTCAAATGTTCCTTCAATTCGCTCAGTTTCCTTTCAATTTCGGTTTTCTTATCAGTTTCAAACTTGACTGAAATTGAGCTTCAAAATGAGCCCAAACACGACGAAGCTCCGCCTACTTTGAAAATCTCCCAAAGACACGCGACGCACGACCGCGACGCGCCCGAAAAATGAAAGTGGACTTAGTTTAGTCGTGTTTGGGCTCGTTTTGAAGCTCTCAACGTGCTAAACAAAAAACAATACAAATTAACGCAATATCTTGAAAATTCAAAGGGTTACTGTAGATTTCCGAATGGGTATTTCCAAGCGGGACCTGCTTATACTCATATTGGAGCTCAATTTGAAAATTTTTCACTCAAATTTTTTCAGGATCGTTTCGGAAAAGTTATCGAAGTCCAAGAGCAACTCGGCAACTCAATCTCCCTAGTTTCCCCAGGACGGGAACTTTTGAAATCCGGATCAATTCAAAAAATCTCGTCGACCACCGAAAAAACGGAAGAGCGATTCATTTTCCTATTCAATGATTTGGTGATTCTGGCGAGTGAACGAAAAATGATTGGCGTTTCAAAGTACAAGTTGAGAGCAGTTTTTAGTGCCAGTCATATGCAGGTGAGCTCGAAAAAACCTGAAAAAAATGTGTTTTTTTCTTAAAATTTGAGCATAACCATGTTAATTTTCGTTTGAAGCTGACGAAAACGTGTTAATCTGAGTTATCTTCCCAAGAGCTTTAAAATGAGCCCAAACACGACTAGGCTCCGACCACTTTGGTTTTTCGGGGGGCGTCGCGGTCGTGCGTCGCGTGTCCAGCTGAAATTTAAAAATGGACGAAGCCTAGTCGTATTTAAGCTTATTTTGAAGCTCTCAGTAAGCTTGATCTGATTAAGTTTGTATCATTCTGCGAAAATCGCAGAAAAAGCTAATATTTTGAAAATTTTGATTTTTCAAATTTTTTTAAATTTTAAATTTTTTGAAAACAAAAAGCTGCTTTTTGATTTTTTAAAGTTTTTCACGGTTTAAATCTCTTTAAGAGCTTCAAAATGAGCCCAAACACGACTAGGCTCCGCCCACTTTGAAATTTCACCTGTGACACGCGACGCACGACCGCGACGCGCTCGAAAAATTAAAGTTTGCGAGCCTAGGCGTGTTTAGGCTCATTTTGAAGCTCTCATTGAGATGAATTCGATTTTGTATAAATTTCTCACATCTACCGTATTCCAGGTGTGCGAGGGTGACAATTTGGAGCGAGAACACTCATTCTACCTCCGTGGATCCGATGGGACCGGACCAAAACGATGTGTGGAACTTTTTACGCCCACGCAAAAAGAGAAGAATGAATGGGTCGATTCGATTTTCTCGATAATCGATGAGGCCAAAGTCAATAGTTCCATGTTTACAACGAGTTCGGTGAGTTTTGGAATACGGCTGAAAATTTTGGCTGAAAATCACTGATAATAGCTAAAAATGGCTTAAAATAGACTGAAAATTAGTCTCAACATACTGAGAAAATTTGACTCAAATCGGTCAAATTTGAAGCGAGTTATACGCCTTTGAAGTTTTAGCCGCGACGCGACCGCGCCGCATAGGCCCAAATTTGAAAACGCCGTAACTTGGCTCAAAATTGAGCTAGCTTTTTCATATTCGGCAAGAACATAGCCCTTGTGGAAGTGATTGTTTCCGCAAAATTTCAGATTTCTGGGATTACTGTAACCTGGGAAATTTTCAGAGAAGTTCAATCAGCGAGAACAACAACAATGATAATTCGGTGGAGTCGAAACACTGTGCGGATTGTGATATTGAATTTGGGTGGGTTTTTTTATTGGACAATTAGGAGTGATTGGCAGTCAAAAATTTCTTATCAGAAAATATCAGTAGAATGTTTAGAAGGAAAAAATTGAAACAAAAAATTTTTGAAATTTTTCGAAAATTTCTTCAAAAAATCGATTTTTCTGATATTGCTTTGGATTTTTGTTGCAAATAAACACAAAATTCGTATTTCTCATGAAAAACTAGCCTAGAAAATTGGTTTCCCGAATCGAAAACGCTCATGGTCTAACTTTCCAAATTGTGGCCTAGAAATTCCAAAAACTCGGCCACCTTCAATTTTTCGGTTTTTCATAATTTTTTGGGTAGTTTTCGATGAGAAACTTGATTTTATTAGTTTTAACATGTAAAATCAAGCATTTGGAGTCAAATGAAGTCGATTTTTGACTTTTTCAAAAAAAAATTGACTTTCAGATTTTTTGAAAATTGATTTTTCTGGTATTCCTATGAATTTTCGTTGAAAATAAACACGAAATTCAGTTTTCTCATGAAAAATTCAGCCTAGAAAACCAATTTTCCGACTAAAAACGCCCATGGCCTAACTTCAGAAATGGTGGCCTAGAAATTTCAAAAGCTCGGTCACCTTCAATTTGTTTGTTTTTTCATGGTTCCTAGGGTTGTTTTTGATGGGAAACTCAATTTTTATAGTTTCAACATGTGAAATTAGGAATTTGAAGCCGAAAATTCGAAAAAAAAGTGAAAATTTCAGTTTCCTGTCGCGCGGCTCAAAATGTGTGAAATGTCGTCGTCGTTTATGCAAAAAATGTTTCGGTCGTCATCGAAACGAGTCGAAAAAGAACAGAATTTGTGATACATGTACTAAAAATATGGATCTGGACGGAATTCCAAGAAGTTTCTCGACCCAAAGTCAAACGGAAGGAAGCTATTGGAGACGCCCGCCAAGGGACCGGGAATTTTGCATGCCAGTCAGATTAGGGTGAGATTTGAGAGGAAATGGACTGGAAAACTGGAAAATTCAAAAAAGAAACTGGTCTAGAAAGTTGAAAAACGCGAAAATGTGAAAAAATTTTACTGTTTCAAAGTTTTTTCTATAATTTTTTCGAATTTTTCAAAAATTCTATTATAGTGAAAATTTCCCTTTTGAGCATAATTATATCAGTTCGACCGAAAATTGTCAAAAATAGACTGAAAATCTTAAAAATTCGCGAAAAAATGAGCTATAAAGTTGAAAAAGTTAAATTTTGGAAACATTTAAAAAACTCTGTTTCAAAATTTTTTAAATAATTTTTTTTTGAATTTTTCAAAAGTCTCAATGCATACGCATATTTTTTAACAACAATGAGATACGCTCAAAACACTGAAAATCAAAAAAATAAAATTTAACCTAGAATGATATAGAAATAAAAAATAATAATAAACCTAATAATATAAAATTAAAAATTAAAAAAATAAATGAAAAATGATAATAATAATAATAATACCTAATACTAATAAATTGAACAATCCCCAAAATTATGATTTAGAAAACCAAGAAATTCGCAAAAGGATGATAATTTTGAAAAAATTAAAATCGCTGTTTCAAAATTTTTTGAGAAAATTTTCGAGAATTTTTAAAAATCTTAATTTTATGACAATTTCCGTTTAGACCATAATTATATCAGGTCGATCGAAAATTGTGAAAAATAGACTGAAAATTAAAAAAATTCATGAAAAACTGGCCTAGAAAAAAGAGTCAGTGGCTCCGACCCTTCTTTAATAAACTTATCAATCTATCTATCTAGAATACCAAAACATTGATAAAACGAGAAACGGATCGATTGAAAAATCTGAGAATAACGAGAAAATAGCATACTTGTAATCCGGGCCTTTGCCGGGCCTTCGCGGACCCTGCCATAACTTCTTTCAGAATCAATATTTTTGAACCAACTAAATCAGATATGATAGAGCTCCACGAGTACTACAAAACGGTATTATTTGGAATACTGTATCTTGTCTATGAACAAAGTTACAGATCACAACTGCTTTTT
>NC_013487.2:14983905-14990174 GCF_000004555.2 Caenorhabditis briggsae | reverse complement strand
GGCAGGGTCCGCGAAGGCCCGGCAAAGGCCCGGATTACAAGTATGCTATTTTCTCGTTATTCTCAGATTTTTCAATCGATCCGTTTCTCGTTTTATCAATGTTTTGGTATTCTAGATAGATAGATTGATAAGTTTATTAAAGAAGGGTCGGAGCCACTGACTCTTTTTTCTAGGCCAGTTTTTCATGAATTTTTTTAATTTTCAGTCTATTTTTCACAATTTTCGATCGACCTGATATAATTATGGTCTAAACGGAAATTGTCATAAAATTAAAAATTTATTCAAGGTTTATTCCGAAAACCCAAAAAAAATTATGAAAATGTCTGAAAATAATTTTTTCTAAAACTTGATTGAAGGCATCAGTTTTTGTACGAACTGTCAGAATATGCTGTTTTAAAGGTGGGGGGACAGGAGATTTTTCGTAGTTTTTTTTGTATCTAGAGTATGCATTCTACCGTAACGGTGTACAACGCTTAATGTCACTCTGCGTACAGCTGTCGTCCTCGCCTTTATGTATGCAATCAAGCAGCGGCTTTCTCTTTGCACGCGTAGCTCAGTCGGTAGCGGCGCCGCACCCTCAATCATCGCCCTCACAAGTTCAACTCTTCGAGGGGCATCTTTGAACGAAATTTCGAGAACATTATTTTTTTTTCATGTCCCCCCACCTTTAACACTATTTTAACACCTTCCAACAAAAAAAGTTCGATTTTGCTTTCTAGAAAACATGAGATTTTTCATTTCTTTTTTCAGGGTGTCGTATAGATATTGACCGCTTGCAAATGGGTTTTTTGGATGGTACATGTTCAGAGAAAATGCTAAAATTATGAAACTTTGTCTCCTGGGGTTATTTTTGATTGTGAATCGAATGGCGTTAACCGTTTGTTGATATCTCTTCTAGTTTTTTCTGTGCGCCCAAAAAAGGGGGGGGGGGGTTGTCGTATAGATATTGATCGCACTGTATGTAGAAATCGAAAAATGAATGTTTTTGTTCATAAAATTCCAAAAATAAATGTTTTTGGAATCTTAAAATTTCAAATTTTTCAGTTCCGCGGCACATTGGGAAAACCCACAAATCGATATTGTGTGGTTCGAGACGACTTCTGTATGTATACATATCTTTCAGATGAGGTAAGATTTAAGATTGCTCAGCTTTAAAGTTTTGGGATTTTCGAATTACTACAGTAACCCTACACTAATTCTCCAGAGTAACTTTAGGCCTTCTACAGTAGTCAATGAGTACTGTAGGAGTCCTACTGTAATCCATGACTATTGTAAATTGTCTTACTGTAGTTTTGTAGGATTACTATACTCCTTAGAATCTTAAGGTTACTGTAGCCCTCCCAATTCGTCGGATTTTCGGCGTGTTTGAGCTACAGTAATACAGTTTTAAAGGAATTGCTCAGCCTTATTTGTGGTTACAGTAGCCTTGAATCTAGAATACGGTACTTACAGTAGTCTAGTAGGATTACTGCCCCTCTAGAAGTCTCAAGGTTACTGTAGCTCTGCTAGGTTCATTTTTCGCCGTTTCTCCTCATTTTTCGACCTACAGTAACCCAACTTCTTAGGGATTGCTCAATTTCAAATCTTGAGGCTACAGTAACCCAGAACCTACAGTACTGGATTACGGTACCTACAGTAGGATCACTGTTCCTCTGAAAATAGCTCTTCTAAGCCTATTTCAGCTCATTTTTCGTCGTTTTTCGCCGTTTTTTCAACCTACAGTAACCCCATTTTTGAGGATTGCTCAATTTTAGCTGTTGATACAGTAACCATGACACAAAAATACGGTACCCACAATAGTCTGGAGCGATTACTGTAGCTCTAGAGTTCACAAGGTTACTTCTAGATCATTTTTTGCCGTACTTTCGACTTACAGTAACACAACTTCGTGAGAATTGCTCAGCCTCAGTTGTGACTACAGTAACCTAGCAAAACCTATCATACCCAAAATAATGGGTTACGGTATCTAAAATAAGCTAACTGTACCTCTGAAAAAAGCTCTTCTAGGCCTAATCTAGCTCATTTTTCACCGTTTTTCGCAGTTTTTTCGACCTACAGTAACCCAAAATTTCCCAAAATTTTCAGGACAAAACTGCACTAGCAATGTTGCCCCTTCCCGGATGTGAAGTCAAAATTTGTGGCGAAAAGTTTACATTTTCGGTCCGCGTCGGGGCCCGCCGGATGTACACACTGACCGCCCAGGACGAAGAGGACCAAATGAAATGGATGGCAATTTTGGACCTGGCCGCAAACGCTCATTTGAAAAATCAACGGAATTCTGGATCTGAGCAATCGGATTAAATTTTGAAATTTTTTCAAAAAAAAATTATCGAGAAAAAACCGCCCCCTTTTTCCTACTGTACACTTTGTCATGTCTTCCTCATCTACACATTCATTCTCAGTCTTGAAATAATGACATATCCCTTTTGACTCCGCCCCTTTTTTGGATCTGACTCCGCACACTTTTAATGCCCCGCCCACTCGTTCAGGCTCCGCCCACTTTTTCTCCACTGTTCAAAAAATCACCTCATTTTCTTTTGAATCTAGTCATTCTTATCCCTTACTTACAATTTTAGAAGAAATTTTGAGATTTTTGAAAAAAACAATTTTTCAAAAATTTCAAATTTCCCTCCTCTATCTCGACGAGTTTTCTCACTTTTTAAAACTTTTTTTTCCTCTTTTTTTCATTTTTTTTTTCATTTTTTGTCTTAATTTTCACAAATCTTTTCTGAAAATGAATTTTTGAAAAACTGAAATTTTGGAACTTTTCCAATTAGTCGGAAATCGCTACTTTTCGACTTCTAATACTCAATTTTCGTTGTTAAAATTAAAAAAATCGAGTTCTGCATCAAAAACTACCCCAGAAACCAAAAAATAATGAAGAATTCCACGATGGCCGAGTTTTTGAAATTTCTAGGCCACCATTTGGAAAGTTAGGCCATGAGCGTTTTTGAGTCGCGAAACAAGTTTTCTAGGGTAGTTTTTCAGAAGGAATTCGAATTTTGCGTCTATTTCTTATCAAAATCCATAGGGATACCAGAAAAATCAATTTTCGAACAATCTAAAATTCAATTTTTTTGAACAAGTCAAAAATCGGCGTTTTTCGACATTAAGCGTTCTATTCCACAAGTTTCAATTATGAAAATTGGGTTCCTCATCAAAAACTACCCAAGAAAACATGAAAAAATCAATAATTTCATTGTGGCCGTTTTTGGATTTTCTAGGCCACCAGATGCAAAAGTTAGGCCATGAGCGTTTTTGAGTTGCGAAACAAGTTTTCTAGGGTAGTTTTTTATGAGGAATTCGAATTTTGTGTCTATTTCTAATCAAAATCCATAGGAATACCAGAAAAATCAATTTTCGAACAATCTAAAATTCAATTTTTTTTGAACAAGTCAAAAATCGGTTTTCGACATTAAGCGTTCTATTCCACAAGTTTCAATTATGAAAATTGGGTTCCACATCAAAAACTACCCCAGAAAGCATGAAAAAATCAATAATTTCATTGTGGCCGAGATTTGGATTTTCTAGGCCACCAGATGCAAAAGTTAGGTCATGAGTATTTTTAGTCGGGAAATCAGTTTTCTAAATTTTTTATGAAGAGCTCGAATATTGTGTGTATTTTTCACAAAAGCTTATGGGAATACCAGAAAAATCAAATTTCGAAAAGTTTTGAATTTTTTCAAAAATTTATTTAAAAAACCATTTTTTTTTTTCGTTCCCAATTGTTTAATTTGCAATGCTAAAACTACGAAAATTGAGTTACTCATCGAAAAATACTCTAGAAACCGTGAATAAACGAAAAATTTCATGGTGGCCGAGTTTTTGAAATTTCTAGGCCACCAGATGCAAAAGTTAGGACATGAGCATTTTTGAGTCGAAAAAAAATGTTTTTCTAAACTAGTTTTTTATGAGAAATCCGAATTTTTGTTTTGTTCCTAACAAAAACCAATGTGAGTTACAGAAAATTAGGTTTTTGACAACTTACCGAATTCCAAAAAAATCTAAGTTTCCAGTCAAAATTGTTTTGCTGTGTGTCTGTTTGTGCAGATTGTTCATTTTCAAACACCAAAATTTTGTCAAAAATTTTCAATAATTATATGGAAAAAAACGCCCACTAATTGCTAGGTGACAACTGAGAAAAAAAAATGACATTTTTGAGAAATTGCTGAGCTTAAAATTTTTATATTTATCTAAAAAAATGGATTCCTACGATATTTCAATGAAGGCATCTCTGGATTATGATTATTCTGAAAACACGGAAATCGAAACTTCCACTTATATTCTTACAGTAATCCTCATAATTTTTGCCATATTCCTACTATCATTTTTGGTGTTTTGTTGTGTGGTTCGATATTTTAAAAATTCGAGAAAAATCCAAAAAAATTCTGAAAATTCGGATTCTGAAGACGAGGAAGAAGGTTCAGAAGACATTGATGATTACGATGGATCGGAATTTGATACGGAATATTTGATAAGGAAGAGACAGGAGAGAAGTCAGAGAAAAAATCAAATTTGGATTGAAATGGAGAAATTCTGAATTTCTAAAAATTCGAAAAAAAATTTAGTAAGTTTTTTCCAACTATCTGGCTCATCAATTTCTTTTCTCGTCAAGTTTTTTTCCTGCAATACATTTTTTATCACTGATCACTTAATTAATTTTTTTAATTTAAAATGACATTTTTCCACAATAAATCATTCAAGCATTGATTTTTCTGGTATTCACATGAATTTTTGTTTGAAATGAATATGAAATTCGAATTTCTCATAAAAAACTAGACTAGAAAACTGATTTTCTGATTTGAAAACGCTCATGGCCTACCTTTGCATCTGGTGGCCTAGAAAATCCAAAAACTCGGCCACCTCCAAAAATTTCGTTTTTTCAAGGTTTCTGGAGTAGTTTTTGATGAGGAACTCAATTTTCGCAATTTAAGCATGTGAAATTGTGTGTTTGAAATAAAAAAAATGCCGATTTTTGACTTATTCAAAAAAATTGAATTTTCGGTTTTTCAAAATTTGATTTTTCTGGTATTCTTTTGGATTTTGGTTAGAAATGAACACAAATTTTGGATTTCTCATGAAAAATTAATCTAGAAAAATGAGTTTCCGACCTAAAAACGCTCATGGCCTAACTTTTGCATCTGGTGGCCTAGGAATTTCAAAAACTCGGCCACCATGTAATTTTTCGTTTTTTCTTGGTTCCCGGGGTAGTTTTTAATGAGAAACTCAATTTTCGTAGTTTTAGCATTGCAAATTAAAAAATTGGGAACGAAAAAAATGGTTTTCGAAATAAATTTTTTTCAAAAAATTCAAAAAAGTTCGAAAATCGATTTTTCTGGTATTCCCATGAATTTTTGCGAAAAACACACACAATATTCAAGCTCTTCATGAAAAAATAGCCTAGAAAACTGCTTTCCCGACTAAAAAACGCTCATGGCCTAACTTTTGCATCTGGTGGCCTAGAAATTTTTAAAACTCGGCCACCATGTAATTGTTCGTTTTTTCTCAGTTTCTGGGGTAGTGTTTGATGAGGAACTCAATTTTTGATGTCTAAAACCTTGAAAATGAGATGTTGCATCTGAAAATTGGAATTTTGCAAAAAACAGGCACACAAGCCATCAACAAAAAATTTGCACCTGTTTTCCAGCTAAAACATCACATGATATTTCTGATTTTCAGATTCTAGAAAATTCGATTAACCTTTCTCAAAAATAGTATTTATAAGCAGCTGGAAAGATAAACAATTTTCGCTATTTTCACTTTTTTGTCAGATTTTCAGAACTTAATTTGCTGAAATTATACTTAAAATTTTCTGCTAAAAATGCACATTTTTCTCAATTGCTCATCCTTAACTTCGATTGCTCATGAAAAGTGGATAATTGGATCAATGGCAATGCCAAAAATGCTATTTTTGTACCTCGGTTTCATTATTCTCCTATTTGTTCTATTTTTGATTATCAATAAGTGCTTTTCCAATGCTCAAAAATCTGGAATTTTCGAGGAGAACGATTTTTTAAAGATTCCAGAAGATTCTGGAGATTCTGGAAATTTTGAGGAGGACACTGGGAAACTTCTCAAAGATCGAGAAGAGCAGGAAAAGCGACTCATCGAATGTTTGAAGTCAATCGGATTTTATTGATTTTTGTAGGTCACATATCTCAAAAACTACAGTAGCTATCAAAACGTAAAATGCTACAAAAATGTGTAAAATTTTATGCTGAGCAATTTTGCAGTTGACACTTTTTTGTTAGGTATTGAAGTTTTTGAGG
>NC_013487.2:14976511-14983895 GCF_000004555.2 Caenorhabditis briggsae | reverse complement strand
CGGAGAGTGTCTGCGTCTCTTTAAAGGCGCATATCTCAAAAACTACAGTAGCTAGAAAAAAGTTGTCAATTACAAAAATGTGTGAAATTGAATTTAACACAGTTTTGTAATTGGTAACTTGTTAGTAAGTCTTTTAAAAATGAGATAATAATTGATTTTCAGATTCAGCCACTCTTATTATTTGGTTTATCCTTTATTTTATCGCTAAACTTCTGTTTTTCAGCAAGTAATTTTTGCAGGAAATCATTTTTAATTGATAAATCCATACTTTTTCTTTTTAATAAATTATTTGTCCAGAAATGCAGACATTCATATAAACAGATTTATGAACCTTACAATTAATGGAAAAAATTCAAAAAAATGTTTTTTATTCCAAAATTTGTTCAAAAATTGATTTTCCTAGTATTACCATGGAGTTTTAATAAAAATAAACACGAAAATTGACTTTCTCATAAAAAACTAGCCTAAAAAACTGATTTCCCGACTCAAAAACACTCATGGCCTAACTTTTGCATCCGGTGGCCTTGAAATTCCTAAAACTCGGCCACCATGATTTTTTCGTTTTTTTTAATGATTTCTAGGGTAGTTTTTAATGGGGAATTCGATTTTCTTAATTTTAGCATTTGAAACTGAGTTTTTCAAGTCGAAAAATGCCATGGACCAACAGACACACAGACAAATTGCTCATAACTACAGTAATCTTTTTGTGACTTGTGTCTGGGTCCTCGATGTAAACTTTCCACTGATATCATTTTGTGCTTATTGTAGTTTGTGAAACATTTGAAATTCGACATTTTTTCGAAAATTTTCTGTTTTCCAAGAATTTTGATATTTCAAAAACATTGATATCATTTTTGTGGTAAATTTCGAAAATTCTAGGGATTTCGACATTTTTGAATAGTACAACTCGTGCTGTTTCTACATAGTGATTAACAGTCACATGAGTTGAAAATCATGAGATTTCATTCTTTTTTCGAAATTGATCAGCTTTATTGCTCAGCTTCAATGCTCACCGCTTCAGTTTAAGGTGTGCTTGATTTAAAGACGCATATCTCAAAAACTACGGTAGTTAGAACAAAGTTACTTATTACAAAATTGCTCAACGTAAAATTTTAGATATTTTTGCAATTTACAGTTTTTGTCTAGGTACTGTAGTTTTCGAGATATGCGTCTTTAAAAAAGACATATCTTATCCGCGATAGAAATGTCTGCTTCTTGTTAAAGACTCATATCTCAAAAACTACGGTACCTAGACAAAAATTTTCAACTACAACAATGCTCAACGTTAAATTTCAGACAGTTTTGCTGTTGAACGTTTTTATCTGGATACTGTAGTTTTTGAGATATGCGCCTTTAAGGAAGGAAGCCCTTCACCAGCGCTCAAGGTGTCTTAATTTGTAGTTTGTAGTCTAATATTTCATACTAAAATCGTAGCTAGTGCAAAGGTCTCCTTGTTAGCTTCATAATGAGCCTAAACGGCCACTTTAAAATTTCTCGTCGGCACGCGACGCACGACCGCGACGCGCCTCCAAAATGAAAGTGGGCGGAGCCTAGTCGTGTTTGGGCTCATTTCGAAGCTCTCACTTTGCTGAATTTAAATTCAATATTAAATTTTTGATTGAATCAAAATTAAGGCCAAAAATTCAAAAACCGTTCTTTTAAACTAGTTTTGACCCTAACTTTGCTTAAACTAGTCGTAGAAAGCCACTTTATGGAGCTTCTTATAGGAAATTTTCCAGAATGTTCTTCGGTCTCATCACACTCGAAACAATTTTGAATACCTTCTCATTTTGCGTTGTTATGTTTTTCATCTGCTTAATACTGTTTATATTCATTCAAATGTGCTGCCCACGATTGAGATTGAGGGCTTGGGCCAGAGGTTTTGAATTTGAACGTAATGAAGAACAGGAAGAAGAAGAAGAAGATGATGATGATGATGATGACCAGGATTTTGATATAGAAAAACAATTTCTGATTAATAGGAGGAAAAAACAGAAAGAAATAGAGGAAAAACTGAATCTAATTGATTTTCTTTAATAGTAGGCAGGTAACGCTTTTCAAATGCTACATTTCACTTTTTGAATTTTTCAAAAATGTTGGGTTTGAAGGAAGTTACAGGGTAAATTCTGATGCATAGCGGTAGCTTACACCTGGCTCCATTACATTTTGGACTGTAACTTCTTTCAAACTCAACATTTTGAAAATCTCAAAACAGTGAACTGTAGATTTTGAGAAGAGCTACAAAATGATATATAATCCGTCAACATTCAAACAAAAATTATAATCAGCAGGAAGCATTGAAAAATGTTGAACATAAGAATTGTAATACAAGCTAGCTTCTTACATGCTTCCCAGCTGGCCGAGCTTTTTACAGAATTATATGAAATTGTAATTTATTTTGTAGCCCTTTTTAAGATCTATATTTTCCAATTTAATTTATTCATATACTTTGAGTTTGAAAGAAGTTACTAGGCATAATCTGATGCATATCAGTAGCGAACACCAAGACCTCACTTCTTGCCTTATAACTTCCTTCAAACTCAACATTTTCAATCGGCTCAAAAAGTATAATGTAGATCTTGAAAAGGACTACAAAACAGTATAAATTTGATATGTATTAAACTTGTTTCAGTTACTCAAGGAGCCATCGTTTTACCAAATCTCCCATTATCCCGTTCATAAATACTTTATTAATAAAACTTGATACATACCACAGACGGAATCTTCTTGAATTTTATACCATTTTGTAGAACTTTTCAAGTTATACATTTCACATTTTACAAAGTTCAAAAATATGGAGTTTCAGCAAAGTTATGAATCCAAATATCTACCTCTTTAGTTAACAATGTGATACTTATCATCACCTCGCCTCCTCCCCCTCTCCCTTTCTGCGTCTCTTCACGTTTTCCTTGTGGTTCAAATACGCCATCTACCCTGCTCCGCTTTCGTGACTGCTTGGCGCAATGGTAGCGCGTTCGACTCCAGATCGAAAGGTTGGGCGTTCGATCCGCTCAGTGGTCAAAGTCTTTTTTCGTTTTTTTTTGTTTTTTGTGAGGACCCCTAAAAAGTGTTTTGGGATCTTTTTTGTAATTTTTCGATTTCAAATCTGCGTCCGGAAGCCAAAATCACATTTAATTAATTTATTTTAAATTAATAAATTATTCTTAAAATTTGTCACCTAAAAAAATCAATTTTCACCGTGAAAAATTCGCCAACAGGTTTTATGTGTCATCACCAACCACACCTTGAAATTTGGCACAAATCAAAAACCTTAAAAATTTTCAAAAATGTGGGACGCCAATGAAGAAGAAAAGCGCTTACTGTTCGAATATGAACATGAAAAGTCGAGTAAGTTCGCTCTATTGAAAGAGCGCGTTTTCCAGAAGCTTCTGACAAATCACGGAGATTTTTGAATGCGTAAGTTTAATTTTTTTTTTGAAAAAAATCTGAAATTAGAATTTTTCAGAAATCGCCTTTTCTACACACTTTTCATCGTTTTTGTTCTCGTTTTCATTGCGTTGTATGCATCGGTCTATTGGGATGAAAAAGGTTAGGAGCACACACGCGACGCAGCCGCGACGCGCCTGACGGAACTCGCTGAAACTCAAAGTGGGCGGAGCCTAGGCGTGTTTAGGCTCATTTTGAAGGTCTGCATGAGTTGAACTCAAAAATAGTGAGAAATTCAAAAAATATAGATTAAAAATCTCGAAAAATAATTTTTAAAACATTTTTTGTATTTCCGAAACTTCCACTTTCCGGCTGTACTCTTGAAATTCTGATAGATCCTTTCATTTTATCAAATTTTTCAAATCAATAGCTTCAAAATGAGCCCAAACACGACTATGCTCCGCCCACTTTGAAATTTCATCTGGACACGCGACGCACGACCGCGACGCATCGGTAAACTCAAAATGGGTGGAGCCTAGTCGTGTTTAGGCTCATCTTGAAGCTGAAAATCTGCTGAATTTGAATTTCAAAAAGTTTTGTGGATTTCAGAAGGCTTAAAGCCTCAGAATGCGGTTTTTCCAATTTTTCTGTGTCATTCTCTGGGTCTCTCCCTTTCTTTCTTACTTCTATCTTATCAATTTTCTCCCAAAAGTACACATACGTATACATTTGCCTTTTGCTTTTTTCTTATCACAATGGTTAGTCACTCAAACCCTACCCCAAAAAAAAATTATGCCAAAAATTGTACAATATCAAAATTTAAATATTCAAACTTCCCGCCAGAATTTCTACAGTAGGAAATTTTTTCAAATTTCTTTTTTATTAATTTTTGTGCTATTTTTTATTTTTTATAGCTCATTTTGGGAGCAGCAAGGTTTTTTTTAAGATTTTGAAAATTTTGAAATCTCAGAAAATTCTATTTTCAGAAGTCCATGGCCACTATCAAACTGATATCTTATCAAATTTCATGGATTACTGTGCTCTGTCTGTCACCTATGATCCATGGGATCCAAAAATAGAGCCGTTTTTGATATAAGCAAAAAATCCAACGGAAAATTGTGTTCGAAATTGGGCACCGTATACAGAATTGTTGAAAAATGGGACATGGAGGATTTTAAAGGAGCCGGAACCAGGGTTGGAGTGCTTGGGACGGTAAGATTTTTTTATCATCTGAAAATACGGAAAATTTCCTACAAAAAGCAAAAAATTTTAAGATTCCACGACAATTTTGAGCAGAGTTACAGCGGTTTGAAATTTTTGAGAGACGCAGAGAAACGAGAGTCTCTGCGTCTCTAACCCACAAAATTAAAGGCGCATAACTTGCTTCAAAATAAACCTAGAAATCTGAAAACTACACGGATTTGTTGGAAATTTTAAGGGCTTTCTAATGGTATACAACACTTAAAGAAAAATCGATTTTGCAAAAAATTGATTTTCCAATATTTTTTTCAATTTCGAAAAAATGGAAAATTTAGCTTTCTTTCTGATTTCTCAAAAATTATACTGATTGATTTGAATTCAGGTTGACGAGCGCTTCAAAATAAGCTCAAACACGACTAGGCTCCGCCCATTTTGAAATTTCACACCGGCACGCAACGCACGACCGCGACGCGCCTGAAAATCGAAATGAGCGGAACCTAGTCGTGTTTAGGCTCATTTTGAAGCTTACAATCTTGTAAAATCGAATTTTCACTCAAAAACTGAAAATTTTTGTTCCAGATGCTACTACATCGACGAATTCAATGGACCACTAAACCAAACCGCTTGGTTTGCACCCGGACACGTAGATTGTGAATTTTTGGAGACTGTGTGCTGGAAAAATAATGAAACTGAAGTTTTTGGATATATTCATACACAAATCATACCAAAAAAGATACCAAAAATCGATGAAAAAGAGGAAAAACCAAATGTTTTCGTGTATTTGGTGAATTCTATGAGTGTCGGAATGGCGAAACGGTGAGCTTTCGGGACTTGAAAACTAAAAATTTGAATTTGTTAGATTGAGAGCTTTAAAACGAGCCCAAACACGACTAGACTCCGCCCACTTTGATTTTTCAGGCGCTTCGCGGTCTTGCGTCGCGCCGACGAAAAATTTCAAAGTGGGCGGAGCCTAGTCGTGTTTAGGCTCATTTTGAAGCATTTGATGAGATCTAATCAGTGAAAACAAAAAAAAACTAAGAAAACGTATTTTAAAATATCAAAAAATCTGAAAAAATCGAGAATTTTTGCAATTCTTGAAAATTCCGATTTCTGACTCCATTTTCGAGAACTTCACAATTTTTCAATCTGGGTCGAGTTCAACACAATAAGAGCTTCAAAATAAGCTCCAACATGACTTGGCTCCGCCCACTTTGAAATTCTCCCATAGACACGCGACGCACGACCGCGACGCGCCTCAAAAATTAAAGTAGGCGGAGCCTAGTCGTGTTTGGGCTCATTTTGAAGCTCTCAACCCAACAAATCCAATTTCAGTATTCAGAAGTCTTCCCAAAACCTTGGAATTCCTGAAAAGCCGATTTGAATCTGTGGAATTTCCATTTTTGAGTCAAGTTGGGCTAAACAGCAAGCCAAACGGGCTTGCGTTATGGTTTGGTGGGTGGATTATGCACATGCACTCTAATGCGAATAAATTAATTTAGGAAAACAAATCGAGTTGGGAAAATTGAAAAGCGGAGAATCGATAAAAGTGGATTGGAATGAAACGGAGTTTTGTGAAAAGTATTTAGACGATAAGCAACATTTATTTAAGGATTACAAGGACGGAGGGTATATGGTAAGTATGGAAGAAATGAGCAAAAAAAATTGCTCAGATTGCTAGAAATCGAATGTTTATATATATTTTTTTAGTTTTTGGAAAAATGAAATTTTCTCGATTATCTTAGTTTTTCAACAAATTTCGAAGCAAAATTCTTACAGAGCTCGCCAAGAGCTGTAACAATGATGCATTAAATGCGCATAACTAGAAAACTACGATACCTAGACAAAAAACTGAATCACAAAATTACTCAGCAAAAAATTTCAGACATTTTCCAAATTTTAAAATTTTGCTAGCTACTGTAGTTTTAAAGATATTTTCAAGGTTTGAGCAGGCGCAGACGACGAGAGCGCTCTCGTTTCTCTGCGCCCTCCATACTCTCTCGCTTACCTTCAAAATATCCAGCAACGTGGCTCTGGTATCGTACTGAGTTTGTAGTCGTTGTGAATTCTCCCTCATAATTTGTAGAATTTCCGGGTTACGGTACTTTTTGGGCACCGAGATTGATAAATAAGGATTATGCTTTTCGATTGCTCCATTTTCAGACTCATACAGGTGATAATCAGACATTCTGAAGCCGTGATCAGAAGTTAGAATGATAAAGTAGTGGTCAAGCTGAAAATTCGGGAAATTAGAGATAAAGAGAGATAAGGAGAGCGCAGAGCAGTAAGGAAATCAATTTTATGACTTATTCAAGTGGGTTGTCTTTAACAACGTATATCTCAAAAACTACAGTAGCTATTGGAAAGTTGTCAACTAAAAAAATGCTCAGCATAAAATTTCACACATTTTTGTAATTTGCAAAGTTAAGCTAGCTACAGTAGTTTTGGAGATATGCGTCTTTAAAGTGGCGCCGCTTCCATGACGAGATAGAGAAGGGGAGGAGACGCAGACACTCTCGTTTCTCTGGTACCTCTTTCTCTTTCCGTTCGAAAAAATCCAACAATTTATCATCTAGTCGATCAGCTCCAGTGATAAAATTATGAGCAATATGGACGTTCCAGAGCCATGCGAATTTTGGGTGGTCTGAAATTTTTTTCGAAAATCCATGAAAATTTGTAGTTTGTAGTCTTGAAAATCAATATTTCAGATTAAAATTATGAGCAATGATTTTGTTTTAACAAGAGCTTTAAAATGAGCCCAAACACGACTAGGCTCCACCTACGTTGAAATTTCGCGTGA
>NC_013487.2:14967434-14976253 GCF_000004555.2 Caenorhabditis briggsae | reverse complement strand
TGGGCTCATTTTGAAGCCCTTCTCTACCAGAACGCGAATTTCAATGTCTCATCTAAAAATTTCAGACCCTACACTCAGAAGACTGGTCTTACCAAACGGTGACTTCTTACCCGGACTGCAAGGGTTTCAAAAATCAATACACGGACCACACTTTTTGGCCGTTTACAAAAATTTATGAATATAATGGGACTACTGTAACTCAGGAGCATTTGAATGGGAAGTTGTGTCGAGAGATCCATCACGCGGCCATGGAACAAATGGAACAGTTTATGGATATTTATAAAGGTACGTTTTTTCGATATTTTTGGGTGAAATTTTGATTTTAATGAAAATTTAACACTTCGTTTGAAATCAGCACATTGAGAGCTTCAAAATGAGCCCAAACACGACAAGACTCCGCCCACTTTCATTTTGGAGGCGCGTCGCGGTCGCGCGTCGCGTGTTCACGCGAAATTTCAACGTAGGTGGAGCCTAGTCGTGTTTGGGCTCATTTTAAAGCTCTTGTTAAAACAAAATCATTGCTCATAATTTTAATCTGAAATATTGATTTTCAAGACTACAAACTACAAATTTTCATGGATTTTCGAAAAAAATTTCAGACCACCCAAAATTCGCATGGCTCTGGAACGTCCATATTGCTCATAATTTTATCACTGGAGCTGATCGACTAGATGATAAATTGTTGGATTTTTTCGAACGGAAAGAGAAAGAGGTACCAGAGAAACGAGAGTGTCTGCGTCTCCTCCCCTTCTCTATCTCGTCATGGAAGCGGCGCCACTTTAAAGACGCATATCTCCAAAACTACTGTAGCTAGCTTAACTTTGCAAATTACAAAAATGTGTGAAATTTTATGCTGAGCATTTTTTTAGTTGACAACTTTCCAATAGCTACTGTAGTTTTTGAGATATACGTTGTTAAAGACAACCCACTTGAATAAGTCATAAAATTGATTTCCTTACTGCTCTGCGCTCTCCTTATCTCTCTTTATCTCTAATTTCCCGAATTTTCAGCTTGACCACTACTTTATCATTCTAACTTCTGATCACGGCTTCAGAATGTCTGATTATCACCTGTATGAGTCTGAAAATGGAGCAATCGAAAAGCATAATCCTTATTTATCAATCTCGGTGCCCAAAAAGTACCGTAACCCGGAAATTCTACAAATTATGAGGGAGAATTCACAACGACTACAAACTCAGTACGATACCAGAGCCACGTTGCTGGATATTTTGAAGGTAAGCGAGAGAGTATGGAGGGCGCAGAGAAACGAGAGCGCTCTCGTCGTCTGCGCCTGCTCAAACCTTGAAAATATCTTTAAAACTACAGTAGCTAGCAAAATTTTAAAATTTGGAAAATGTCTGAAATTTTTTGCTGAGTAATTTTGTGATTCAGTTTTTTGTCTAGGTATCGTAGTTTTCTAGTTATGCGCATTTAATTAAGGCAGTTCCTTATCTGCGCTCAAACAGAGTGTCTGCGTCTTTTTAAAGGCGCATATCTCAAGAACTACAGTAACTAGCAACTTTCTGTAAAATGGAAAATGTGTGAAGTTTTATGCTGAGTAATATTGTCGATTGGTTTTTTGTCTAGGTACCGTAGTTTTTGAGATACGCGCCTTTAAAGAAGTCAGCTCCTTTCCTCGAGTAAGAAAAGTGTCTGCGTCTCTTTAAAGGCGCATATCTCAAGAACTACGGTAGCGAGCATAATTTTGTAAAAGAGATAATGTGTAAAATCTAGCAATTTTGTAATTATTTTCTTTCTGATAGCTACAGTAGTTTTTGAGCTATGCGCCTTTAAAAATCCCTCATCCCACTCAAAGAGGCTCGCCAACTTTAAAAGAGAATATCTCAAAAATAACAATAGCTAGAAAAAAGTGTTCAACTCATAAAATGTGTAAAATTTTCAGCTCTATCAGACGATATTTAGATTCAATCAATAAATGTCATATTTCACAAGCCCAGACCATTTTTCCAGTACCAACCCTCCTCCCACTTCACCAATCGCTCTCTTCTCGAAATACCCGGTGAAAAGGGGCATTCATTGCTTCGTCACCAACCAGAAACCCCTAGAACGTGTGGTAGATTACCGATTCCTCAACAATACTGTATTTGTAGAACAGAAACCAAGGATATGAAGCATGAGTGAGTTACAGTAGAGCGAATTTGCTCAATTTTTGATTAAAAATGTTCCAGCAAAGCCCTCAGCCAACGATTTGCGACTGAATTGATAAAACACGTTCATGAAATATTGGATTCCTTTAATCTCACTAGCTTATGTCATAAATATGAAATTGATAATGTGAGTTTTTGATTTCCCACCTCCCCCTCTTCCCCCTCTCACTCCCCGCCGACCCCCGCTTTCCCCTCCTTCCTATACGCCTTGCCACCTAGCACCTTAGTGTGACTGCTTGGCGCAATGGTAGCGCGTTCGACTCCAGATCGAAAGGTTGGGCGTTCGATCCGCTCAGTGGTCAAAGACTTTTTTTCTTTTTTTGCTTTTTGTGAGGGCCCTTAAAAAGTGTATGGGAACCTTTAATTCTAATTTTTGAACAAATTCAGGTCTCCCATCTTGATCTCTACCCTGCTACGAATCTCGAAACTTCAACATACCGCATCGCTGTCAAAACCAAAACGCCCAGTTTTGCACATTTCGAAACTTTGGTCACTGGAAATAAGGAAACCCAGAAATTGGAATTTGAGGAGGTGGAACGATTGGATACCTACGGGAAAACCGCGGATTGTACGAATCGGATACACTCGATGCGATTGTGTTATTGTAAACAGCAGAATGAATGATCCTATACTTTTAAACACATTTTTGATTACCAAGCAGAGATTTCCAGCCAAATTCATTTTTATTTATTTTTTCAGCTTTTCATAAGCTTCAAAATGAGCCCAACCACGACTAGGTTCCGATCACTTTGAATTTTCAGGCGCGTCGCGGTCGTGCGTCGCGTGTCGGCAGCAAATGTTAAAGTGGGCGGAGCATAGTCGTGTTTGGGCTCATTTTTGAGCTCTCGGCGTGCTTGACACAAATACAATAATAATTTTTTGGAAAATTTGACATTTAACCCAAAAAACAGTTTTTTAAAAATTGAAAATAAAATCAAAATTTGAAACTATCATATCTTCGGTCAGTTTTGAACCAGTGGAAGGGAAACAATTTTTTCAGATTAAGCTCATAATACGCTTAAAAATGAGCCTAAACACGACTAGGCTCCGCCCTCTTAGAAATTTCGGCTGCACACGCAACGCATGACCGCGACGCGCCAGAAAAATGAAAGTGCGCGGATCATAGCCGTGTTTGAGCTTATTTTGAAGCGCTCATTGCTCTGAACTTTATGGAATTCAACAAATCAGAAGATTTTCGAGAATAGAGCCAGAAATGGAAAATTTAGAAAAAATCAAAAATTCTTTTTTCTTTTTCAGTTTTTTGACACTGTGAAAGCTCTTTTTTTGTTTTTCGGTTTTCACTGATCAGACCTCATCAAGTGCTTCAAAATGAGCCCAAACACGACTAGAATCCGCCCATTTTGAAATTTCGCCTGGACACGCGACGCACGACCGCGACGCACCTGAAAAATCGAAATAGGCGCAACCTAGTCATGTTTGGGCTTATTTTAAAGCTCAAAACAAGCCAAATTCAAATTTCATATAATCAGAGTATAATTTTTATTGATTTTCCAGTTAAATTGGTCCTTAATAACGGAAAGAAGTGGAAAAGATTTGCATATAAGTAGATATAGGCAGAAATATATATTTAGAGAGAACATTTGGACATGGT
The DNA here is from genome assembly GCF_000004555.2 of Caenorhabditis briggsae. Classification (NCBI taxonomy): domain Eukaryota; kingdom Metazoa; phylum Nematoda; class Chromadorea; order Rhabditida; family Rhabditidae; genus Caenorhabditis; species Caenorhabditis briggsae. The sequence continues at coordinate 14,972,473 of NC_013487.2, read as the reverse complement.
ATTTGAGGAATCTATTATTTTGCAAGAGAAAAGATTACTGTAGGGGGCGGAGCTTAATGAAAAGTGGGCGGAGCTAGATTGTTTGGGGTGGAGGGGAATGGAGTAAGTTTCATGGCAAATAGGACATTTCACAGGGACAAAAAATAATACTAATGATGCAAGTGTGCTCTATTGAACCATACAGTTCAGTGGGGCGTATTTGCACTAGAAACTAAACATCTAGGTATGAAAATAGCGAGGTTGGTACATATAGCAAATGCGCTCTGGTGAGAATTTTAGAAAATGTAAATTTTTCGAAAATTCTCAGTGGAGCGCATTTTCGAATTTCAACTAGAAAAAAAAAAGAAAGTGAAACTAGCGGGAAATTGGTTCATATTCAAAAAAAAATCAATTTGAGATTACTGTAGTTGCTCCAGAATAGGCAGCCAGTGCTGCGAGAATACTCTCGGTGAGCTCGGTGAGCTTTGTAGTGTATTCGGAGGTTACTGTAGGTACTGTAGCTAGGTGTATTGTGGCCGGGAGTACTGTAATTTGAGCTGGCGGTGGGGGCGGAGTCGAAACTTCTGTTAAAGAGCGAGAATCGGCTTGGATGGGATTGACGAAGCGGGTTTCGCACAGGATTTGATGGATTTGGCGGGTGGACTCCTGGAAAAATATTGATGTTTTTGAAAATGAGGAAATATTCAGGCATTTTAAGCCAAAAATCAAAGAAATTGAGTGAAAACTCGCAAAATTTGAAGGCTTTCAAATTGTTTTTGTTCGCTGAAAATGTATTTTTTTTCAGATTTTTTTGCTGAAAGTTAGGTCAGACAAAATTTGGCGAACATATTTATTTTTTTAAAACTATAAGCTTTTCTTGGTTTTTTTGGTTTTTAATGAGTATAGCTTATCAAGAGCTTTGAAATAAGCCTAAACACGATTAGGCTCCGCCCATTTTGAAATTTCAGCTTGACCCGCGACGCACCTGAAAAATCGAAATGGGCGGAGCCTAGTCGTGTTTGGGCTCATTTTGAAGCTCTCACTGAGCTCTATTCAAGTTCATTAAAATTTTTCAGAACAGACTGTCACAACAAAAACTACAGTAATCCGAGATTTTCTGAAATTTTAAAGTCAACCGAATACAGTCGTGTTTGGGCTCGTTTTGAAGCATTTTTCCAGGAAAATTCGATTTTCTAGATTTCCCACTAAACTTCTCACCTTCTGAAACGGCATTTCACAGTGAGCACATACGAATGGGGTCGTGAATTTTCGGGCCACCGTATCCTCTTGAATTCCGTTTCCGTGCGCGCATTTTTCGCCGGTTATCGAGCAAGCCATGAGTTTTCTAGAATATTTCGAGTTTTTTTAAGCTGAGCAATCTTCAAAAAAAATCTGGAAAACGTCTAGAAATTTAAAGAAAAAATGTTTTTTCAAAAAAACATTTTTTTTAATTCCAGATTTTTCCAGAAAAAATTGCTCACTTTTTATTGATAAGACTCTCGATTTCCTTATCATTCGCTTCCAGATCCTTCAGACATTGTTGAGCGTCTTTTGCAGTTTTCTCATCTGCCAGACCCTCTGGATTTCTACAGTAATCCGCCAATTTCTTGGATCCCTCTCTTTTCTTAGTGTACAAACTCTCCAGAACGATTTGGTCACGGTCGTGCTCTTTTCTGAAAAAAATTTGAGTTCTTAAAATTTTAAGATTTTTAGAAATCTGAAACAAAATTTTTTTCAAAATTTTCAAATTTCGCGCCAAAAAAGCCACCTACTTGAATTGTCCTCTCCACCAATAAAACATGCGTCTTGTTGGTCCTTTTCCCCAGACACGATTGAATTTGTTCGCTGCTACCGTAGTCCCCCAATTGTTCTCGTAGGCCACATCCAGGAAGTGCTTCTTCTCGCAGTCCGAGTAGTTCTGAAAGATGAGTCATTTTTAAAGACGCGTAACTCAAAAAGTACAATAGCTAGGAAGAAGTTGTCAACTACAAAATTACTCAGCATAAAATTTTACACATATTTGTAGTTGACAACTTTGTAGTAGGTACCGTAGTTTTTGAGATATACAAGTTTAAAGAAACGCAGACAATCTCCCCTACCGAGAATGGGGGCTTCTTTAAAGGCGCATATCTCCAAAACTACAATAGCTATGAAAAAACGAAAAACATCAAAATGTGTGAAAATTTATTTTGAACAATGTAATAATTAGCAATTTTCAGCTATCTTTCCCGGTTTTTGAGGTATGCACCTTTCAAAAATTGGCAATTTTGTAAAATTATTTTTAAAAAATTTGGAAACGTATTTTTTTTCTTTTTTTCAAATACAAATTTTCCTTATCTTTTTACCCTTATTATGTTAATGCTTTTTCAGTTTTATCAAAAATTAACGAAAATTTCAAATTTCAAAGGTTAAGACGCAGACAAGCAGACTGTCTAGCTTCTCTGCGTCTCCCTCCCCTCCTCTCGCCCAAGAAGAGGCGCCAACTTTAAAGGCGCATATCTCTAAAACTACAGTACCTATCAAAAAATTGTAAACTACCAAAATGTGGGAAGTAATATGTTGAGCTATTTTATAGTTGACAACTTTTTAATAGCTACTGTAGTTTTTGAAATAAGCGCCTTTAAAAGGGCGCATGCCCTTTGTACCGTTCGCAAACTCCTCGGAAACTTTAAAGTCACAAAACTCGAAAACTACAATAAATCTCAAAACGTTGTTAACTACAAAAATTTGTAACATGTTATGCTGAGCAATTTTGTAGTTAACCCCTTTTTGGTAGCTACCGTAGTATTTGAGGTATGCGTCTTTAAAAAGTCCCTTGCCCCTCTTACCCCACACTAACCTTTCGACAAACAAACTCGAAAACTACAGTACCAATCAAAAAGTTGTCAACTACAAAAATCTGTGAATTTTTACGCTTATCTAATACATTTACCTTAGAAGACGTGACCGGCGATCGTCTCTTCATCTTTCTCTTCTGCTCAATTTCCAATGGTTTCTCCTCATCTTCCTCCTTATTCTCCTGATCTGATATCGGTGGTGATATTGATGATAAGCTATCAGACAACGTTGAAATCGGCGATGACGTGGCAGACGGAGGTGGGGTTACTGTAGGAAGAGGTTGTAGTGGAGGAAGTGTTGATTGGGGGATGAGCAATAGTTGTTGAAGCTGTTGTTGAGAAGCGATTAAGGCTTCTGGGGAAATATTCAGAAGGTTTGAGGTGGGAGAACTCCATTGGAAGAATTCCGCTAGAGCACCTAGGGTTATGCGCTCCATCTGAAATTTGATGTATTTGTAATAGGAACTTTTGGTGGAAAGTTGAAAACAAAAATAACTTGAAGGATAGACAATGGAGAATAGCTTGAATTGTGTTTGGGATTGTGAGATTTTTAACCAGCCTGCTGGTTGGTTCGACCTATTTTTATAGTTTGTCGCTTTGCTAATTCAAAACCCTCTAAGAGATTTTAAATTAATTCAAATAATAGACAAAATTTCCTACAAAATGCACTAAAAATCAAGTTTCTAGAACCAATTTAAGCCGAGTTATGGTCATTTGAAGTTTTGAGATTAGAGACGCAGTGTGTCTCGTTTCTCTGCGTCTCTCACCCCCAAAACTTTAAATAAGCATAACTTGGCTCAAGATAGTCGTAGGAGTTTGGTTTTTGGTCCTCAAAATTTAAATTTTAAAAACTTCGAATTTTGAAAGTTTTAAAATTTTGAAAAAAGACAAAATTTTGCTACAAAATGCACTAAAAAACAAATTTCTAGGACGATTTTGAGCCGAGTTATGGCGTTTTGAAGTTTCCGGTCAGAGACGCAGTGTGTCTCGTTTCTCTGCGTCTCTCACCCCCAAAACTTTAAATAAGCATAACTCGGCTCAAGATAGTCGTAGGAGTTTGGTTTTTGGTGCTTTTTTGGTTAAATTTGGTCTTTTTTACTTTTTTATGTTGTTCGACCTCAAAATTTAAATTTTAAAAACTTCGAATTTTGAAAGTTTTAAAATTTTGAAAAAAGTCAAAGTTTTGCTACAAAATGCACTAAAAAACAAATTTCTAGGACGATTTTGAGCCGAGTTATGGCGTTTTGAAGACTGGAGGGTAGAGACGCAGAGTGTCTCGTTTCTCTGCGTCTCACTCCTCAGAATCTTCAAATGACCGTAACTCGGCTTAAAATGATCGGAGGAAGTTGGTTTTTGGTGCATTTTTGAGCAAATTTTATGGGTTTTCTGGGAAATGCAAGTTTTACAATATTTGGAAAAAAACATTTCGGAACACTTCTAATTCATTTTAGATCTACTTAAAATCGGAAAACGCATCTCAAAATGTACTGAAACTTTTAAGCATTTTTTTTTCTCGAACTGAACATTCAAAAGAAGGCTCAAAACCTTCTGAAACACTTTTCAAAATTTCCAAAGAAGATTGTAGAATTTTCCAATTAGATAAATAAAGGAGACGTTAATGAACAAAAGAATGGAACGGTGATAAACTGATAGTGGTCGGAATCGGATAGGAAATGGCCGCCGTCCTCGCCGAGAAGAAAAAAAAAGGAGAAACAGCGTTTCTTTCTCTTTGAACAAGTTCGAATTCCTTTTTCTCGACGAAAAATTGAATACGAGAGAAGACAGGTTCAAGGTTAGACCGATCAACATGGGCGGAACGCACAGATTTTCACGAGAAGGAGATTGGCTTAACAGATATCGAAAAATGTGTACTTTCTTGTCTCAAAAGTACATTGACTGGTGTTGACCTAGATAACACCAGGGAGGCCTTGATCAGTGAATCAACAGTTTGTGATTTTTGAGCTAGAAATTGTAGATTTTCAGTCAAGATATTCTGAAAAATTTGATAATGGTTTTTATCCGAATTGCATTCTGCCCGAACACCAATAAAATTTTCTCTAAAACGCACCAAAAATGAGCTTTCTAGGACTATTTTGAGCCGAGTTACGGTCATTTAAAAATAGGAGGTCAGAGACGCAGTGTGTCTCGTTCTCTGCGTCTCTCACCCCGGAAACTTTCAATGGCTGTAACTGGGCTTAAAAAAAGCAAGTTTCTAGCTCTATT
>NC_013487.2:14965801-14967280 GCF_000004555.2 Caenorhabditis briggsae | reverse complement strand
TTTTAAATGACCGTAACTCGGCTCAAAATAGTCCTAGAAAGCTCATTTTTGGTGCGTTTTAGAGAAAATTTTATTGGTGTTCGGGCAGAATGCAATTCGGATAAAAACCATTATCAAATTTTTCAGAATATCTTGACTGAAAATCTACAATTTCTAGCTCAAAAATCACAAACTGTTGATTCACTGATCAAGGCCTCCCTGGTGTTATCTAGGTCAACACCAGTCAATGTACTTTTGAGACAAGAAAGTACACATTTTTCGATATCTGTTAAGCCAATCTCCTTCTCGTGAAAATCTGTGCGTTCCGCCCATGTTGATCGGTCTAACCTTGAACCTGTCTTCTCTCGTATTCAATTTTTCGTCGAGAAAAAGGAATTCGAACTTGTTCAAAGAGAAAGAAACGCTGTTTCTCCTTTTTTTTTCTTCTCGGCGAGGACGGCGGCCATTTCCTATCCGATTCCGACCACTATCAGTTTATCACCGTTCCATTCTTTTGTTCATTAACGTCTCCTTTATTTATCTAATTGGAAAATTCTACAATCTTCTTTGGAAATTTTGAAAAGTGTTTCAGAAGGTTTTGAGCCTTCTTTTGAATGTTCAGTTCGAGAAAAAAAAATGCTTAAAAGTTTCAGTACATTTTGAGATGCGTTTTCCGATTTTAAGTAGATCTAAAATGAATTAGAAGTGTTCCGAAATGTTTTTTTCCAAATATTGTAAAACTTGCATTTCCCAGAAAACCCATAAAATTTGCTCAAAAATGCACCAAAAACCAACTTCCTCCGATCATTTTAAGCCGAGTTACGGTCATTTGAAGATTCTGAGGAGTGAGACGCAGAGAAACGAGACACTCTGCGTCTCTACCCTCCAGTCTTCAAAACGCCATAACTCGGCTCAAAATCGTCCTAGAAATTTGTTTTTTAGTGCATTTTGTAGCAAAACTTTGACTTTTTTCAAAATTTTAAAACTTTCAAAATTCGAAGTTTTTAAAATTTAAATTTTGAGGTCGAACAACATAAAAAAGTAAAAAAGACCAAATTTAACCAAAAAAGCACCAAAAACCAAACTCCTACGACTATCTTGAGCCGAGTTATGCTTATTTAAAGTTTTGGGGGTGAGAGACGCAGAGAAACGAGACACACTGCGTCTCTGACCGGAAACTTCAAAACGCCATAACTCGGCTCAAAATCGTCCTAGAAATTTGTTTTTTAGTGCATTTTGTAGCAAAATTTTGTCTTTTTTCAAAATTTTAAAACTTTCAAAATTCGAAGTTTTTAAAATTTAAATTTTGAGGACCAAAAACCAAACTCCTACGACTATCTTGAGCCAAGTTATGCTTATTTAAAGTTTTGGGGGTGAGAGACGCAGAGAAACGAGACACACTGCGTCTCTAATCTCAAAACTTCAAATGACCATAACTCGGCTTAAATTGGTTCTAGAAACTTGATTTTTAGTGCATTTTGTAGGAAATTTTGTNNANNA
>NC_013487.2:14962858-14965784 GCF_000004555.2 Caenorhabditis briggsae | reverse complement strand
TNTCCTCCAAAACTCAAATGGCTGTAACTCGGCCCAGGAATGTTCTAGAAGCTCGATCTTTGCTTCGTTATGAAGGGAATTTTGTCTAGTTTTCAAGCACGTTTCCCAAAATTGATAAACTCATAATTTGCTTGTTTCAAATTGTAAATTTTTGACTTCAAATCTTTCAATTGTTGAATCTGAAAAAATTCAAAACATTTACTTCAAAATCCACTCAAAACCAACTTTCTAGCGCTATTTTGAGCCGAGTTACGGTCATTTAAAAATAGGAGGTCAGAGACGCAGTGTGTCTCGTTTCTCTGCGTCTCTCACCCCGGAAACTTTCAATGGCTGTAACTGGGCTTAAAATTGTTGTAGATACTTGGTTTTTGAGCCGTTTTGTAGGAAATTTTGTGTATTTTTGAATATGTTGGTGAAAAATCAAAGTTTAGCACAAAAAAGCGATTTTGGAGCTCAAAATGAAAAAAATGTACGAATATTTTTTTTCAAAGTTTAGATAAATTTTGTTAGGTGCTTCAAAAAATACACAACGTTCCAATTTAAGTACAACAAAAATGAGCTTTCTACGATGATTTTGAGCATAGTTATGACCGTTTGAAGTTCTGAGGCTAGAGACGCAGTGTGTCTCGTTTCTCTGCGTCTCTAACTTCTCCAAACTTCAAACGTGAAGGGGTGGCTAATTCACGTGGAAAAAAAGAGAAAAATGCAAAAAAGTAGGTCATGGGGAGGAGCAAAATGAGAACGCCTAATCCTATTTACGAAGGGACAAAGGGGGGATTAGGGGGCGTGGCTTAGATGGAGTACTGTAGATAATAATAGAATGTTGAGAGAGGGAGTGGAAATGATATAGGATAGGTTACAGGGGATGTTTTGGAGTTCCAGAAAGTTTTCGAGATTTTTTAATTTCTGAATTTCTGAATTTCTGAATTTCTGAATTTCTGAATTTCTGAATTTCTGAATTTCTGAATTTCTGAATTTTTGAATTTCTGAATTTCTGAATTTCTGAATTCCAGGAATTTTCAAATTGTCAGGTTTTTTTCGTTTTTTTAAAGAAATTCCAATTTTCTGAAAATGTTGAATTTTCTAAAATTCTGGTTTTTTCAAAAATTTTAGATTTTTCAGATTTTCCAAAACCAGTGATTTTCAGAATTGAAATTTTCAGATTTTTCTGAAATTTCCGAACTTCTAGGATTTTTAATTTTTTTAGATTTCCCAAAAAAAACTTGTCTTACAGTAATAAACACTAACCTAAGGATTTTCAGCATCAAAATTTTCGAATTTCCAGAAATTTCAAAATTTGAAGTTTTCCAAAGTTTCAGCTTTTTAATTTTTTTCCAAAATTTTTTTCTAAATTTCCGAAAATTTCAAGACTCAGGAATCAGAAAAAATGGACCCAGTGATTTTCAGTATTTCCAGCATAGCTTTCCAAATTTCAGAAATTCCAAAAATTCCAGAATCTCGATTTTCAACACCCCCCACGAGACTGAAAATAGATGACCCTAGCGCAACGCAGAAACCACATAAACAATGGAAAACTGACTAATACCTAGACACCTCATCGGAAGAAGAAGACGTGCACGTCTTCTTCTTCTTCTTCCGAAAAAAAAGGCGAACGAAGTGAACAAGAAGAAACAATGTGGAGTAGAAGGGACGGGACGGGGCGCAAGGCATGAAAAACGAAAAACTGAAGAGAGAAGAGAAAAGCGGGCGGGCGAGAAGAAGGCGAAAAAAAAAGTGCGAAGCATTCAGAAGAAGAAGATAGAATATAGAGAAGAGAAGGGGAGAGGCGAACGATGTCCTTGTCTTCTTTTTCTTCTTCTTCTTCTTTTTGCTACTCATGTTGTTCGTCTCGGCATGTGCGGGGTGGTCACGAGAGAGATGGCGCCGACCCCTCTCGGAGCATTCAGATGACGAGAGAGGGTGTGGGAGGGAGAGACGCCAGAGAAAATGTTCGGTTGGCAGAGGGAGAGGGCAGGGAAGCGTTTCGTGATGATGATAAGAAGAACATGGATGGGCGTAGCGAGCGCATGTGTGCCGGGTTCAGAAAATAGAGAAAATTCTAGAGGTTCAGAAAGTAGGGATACTTCTAGGCTAATAGTTAATCTAGCAAAAATCTGTAAATCTAGAAGAATGAGACAAAAAAATCAGAATTTCTGAATTTTTAAGTTCAAGGACTTTTTGGATTAAAAAGAAATCAAAAAATACAGAAAATTTCCTTTAAAACCCACCAAAAAGCAGGTTTCTAGCTTTATTTTGAGCCGAGTTATAGCGATTTGAAGATTTCGAGGTGAGAGACGCAGAGAAACGAGACACACTGCGTCTCTGACCTCCAAACTTTAAATGGCTGTAACTCGGCCCAGGAATGTTCTAGAAACTTGATTATTAGTGCGTTTTGAAATAAAATTTTGTCTATTTTTAGAATATCTATAAAGTTCTTAGTTGCAAACATGCCGGCCCGGGCAGATGGCGGGCCGGCAGATAACTCGGCTTCAGAACAAAATATTTCGACGGATTTGATATCAAATGATAGATCTCGACAAGGCCCATCTTAGCTTTACCATACGGGCCGGATGCAGGTTTATTAACAAGTCGCGGGCCGGGCTAAAATGGCAAATTTGGACAAAAACGGGTTTTTCAGAATTCGGAAAAATGAAATTTTTCAAACACAAAAAATTTGGATTCAGACACATACAATAAATAACAGACAAAATTTCCTTCCAAATCCACCAAAAAGCAAGTTTCTAGCTCTATTTTGAGCCGAGTTATAGCGATTTGAAGATTTCGGGGTGAGAGACGCAGAGAAACGAGACACACTGCGTCTCTGACCTCCAAACTTCAAATGGCTGTAACTCGACCCAGGAATGTTCTAGAAGCTCGATCTTTGCTTCGTTTTGAAGGGAATTTTGTCTAGTTTTCAAGCACGTTT
>NC_013487.2:14961060-14962259 GCF_000004555.2 Caenorhabditis briggsae | reverse complement strand
AAAAATTCAAAACATTCCCTTCAAAATCCACTCAAAACCAACTTTCTAGCGCTATTTTGAGCCGAGTTACAGCCATTTGAAGTTTGGAGGTCAGAGACGCAGTGTGTCTTGTTTCTCTGCGTCTCTCACCCCAGAAACTTTAAATGACCATAACTCAGCTCAAGAGAATCCCAGAAACTTGGTTTCATCTGCGTTTTGAAGGGAACTCACTGTATTTTCTAGATTCTCTAGAAATCATGAGTTCGGGATTATGAAAAATTTCGAAAAATCTGTCTTGTTCTTGATTTTGAAGCTCTATTTGCATTTTTAAACAATCTGAGAATATGTAATTTTGGAAATTTTGCTCAAAAAGTTCTGGAAACGTGCCAAATTGCTGAAAAAAATCAAATTGAACATTTGGGGAGACGCAGAGATAGAATGTTCAAGAGTTTGACTGATAAGAAGAACACGGGCGCCGCGGGAGACAAGAACAGGAGATGATGATAGTGATATTGTGATAACGTGGTGGTCGCTTTTCGGTGAGTGACATTTATCAAAATGGACAGACAGAAAAGAATGCCTAGGTGGTTTTGTGGGGTGAATCGAGAAAAATTGGAAATTGAACAGCGAATTGGATTTGGTGATAACGGGAGAGGAACAAGGTGATACGTACTTTTGGATGTGTTGCTGGTGATAAGGAATGGGGATTGATAGGATGGTTAGATATCTTTTGAGATTCCGGGATGGCTAGACAGATAGGGGTACTGTAGGTAGAGGCAGAGTTTTGGAATTTTAGAATTTTCTGGAATTTTAGAATTTTCTGGAATTCTAGAATTTTAGAATTTTTAGGATTTTAGAGTTTTAGAATTTTCTGGAATTTATAGAATTTTAGAGTTTTGAAATTTTAGAATTTTAGAATTTTTAGAATTTTTAGAATTTTAGAATTTTAGAATTTTAGAATTTTAGAACTTTGATTTCTGAATTTCTGATTTTCTGAATTTCTAAATTTCTGGATTTCTGATTTTCTGAATTTCTGAATTTCTGAATTTCTGAATTTCTGAATTTCTGAATTTCCGAATTTCTGAATTTCTGACTCTCTGCATTTCTGAATTTCTGAACTTCTGAATTTCTGAATTCCTGAATTTCTGAATTTCTGACATTTCTGAATTTCTGAATTTCTGAATTTCTGAACTTCTGCATTTTCGAATTTTCGCATTTTG
>NC_013487.2:14959558-14960960 GCF_000004555.2 Caenorhabditis briggsae | reverse complement strand
AGCATCAAGGTTTACACATTTTTGTAGTTTTTAACTTTCCAATAGCTACAGTAGTTCTTGAGATATGCGCTTCTAAAGCTTACGCCCTCTTGAAGCGAGGCATCGGCGCCTCTCCCCTCGAGGAGACGCAGAGAAGTTGCACACTCTAGCTTCTCTGCGTCTCTTCAGTGTTTTGACATCAATTTTCAGATGGTTTCCCGTCTAGTCCTGCTCATCCTAATCTCTACCGTATCCGCTGAATTTCATAAAATGAAGTTAGGCGGAGACTGTGAGAAAATTCGTCTGGAACTCGAGGGAACCGATGATTCGGCGACAAAACTTTCGAAATTTAACGCATTTTTGGATACTCTTGGTCCGGATGTCCGTCAGAAATTCTGGGACATCGTTGCGGCTGCAAAAACCGACGCGGCGACTAATCTACCATCGGAAAATGCCAAAAATCTGGCGGCAAGTGTCGTCAGCGATTTTGAGACTGGAAATTTCTTCAAGTCCCATGAAGAAATGTCTAAAGAGGTAATGGGTTACTGTATGGCACAATTTTTTAATGTTTTTTCACAGACTCCGATGTTTTCAAAACTTTTCTAGGTATAGTAGTTCTTGAGTTATGCGCCTTTAAACGCTGGCTGGTCCTTAGCCTGTTTAAAGGCGCATATCTTGAAAACTACTGTAGCTATGAAGAAGTTGTCCACTACAAAATTGCTCAGCATAAAACTTTACACATTTTTGTAGTTAACAACTTTTCGCTAGCTACTGTAGTTTTAGCCTTTAAAGTTGACGCGCCTTCTAGGGGAGACGCAGAGAAACGAGAACCCTCTAGCTTCTCTGCGTCTCATCCAATTTGAAAAGCGCATATCTCAAAAACCACATTAGCTATCAAAACGTTGTTAATTACAATATTGCTCACCTCAAAATTTTACACATTTTGCAACTTTCAAAACTTTCCTAGCTACAGTAGTTTTTGACTTATGCGCCTTTAAAGTTAGTGGCCTGAAAAATCCCATTTTTAAGCTAAAATCCAAATTCGAATCTCTTGATGATGCCGACAAGACCGCCGTCAAAAATTTGGCTAAAGTCTATGGACAACAAATCAAAAAATTGGTGGTTCCAGTTTTGCCAGAAAACTGTAAACCAGCTTCCGACGCTGCCACTGAAGCCGGCAAACAGGCACAGGCTGGGGGTTTTGATACGGTAAGCCTAGAAGTCGGGGCAAAAACGAAAAATGACACCGAATACCAAAAATTCAAGGTTGAGAGCTTCAAAATGAGCCCAAACACGGTTAATTTTGCTCAAAATTGAAAAATTGAAAATCGCGTCGCGGCTGCGTCGCGGTTTTCAAAGATTATGCTAGAATCGGCGGTATGGGGCTCATTTTGAAGCTCACGACCTACTGAATTCAAATTTT
>NC_013487.2:14952759-14959396 GCF_000004555.2 Caenorhabditis briggsae | reverse complement strand
GCGAGAGCTTCTTTTCATCGACAATCTGACTGCCGCTTTCAGAGCCTACAGACTGGAGAAAATGGGATATTAAAACCTAATTTTTTGAGAAGAATTTGAATAAATAAATAACTTTTTTTTTGAAATTCTTAAATTTGCCGGAAAGTTTTGAGTTTTCGCAATTTGAATCTTATCAATAGGTACTGTAGCTTTTGAGATGTACGCCTTGGATAACCAAAAGTTGAAAGGCGCTCAACTCAAAAACCACAGTAGCCACCAAAAGTTTTTAACAACAGAAATGTGTAAAATTTTGAGCTGAGCAATTTTGCAGTTGACAATTTTTTGACAGCAACTGTAGTTTTCGAGATATGCGCCTTTAAAGTCGATGTCTGCGTCTCCACTCCCCCTCCTCCCGCCCTTTAAAGCGCACCAACTTTAAAGGCGTGTAACTCAAAAACTACTGTAGGTACCAAAACGTTCTAAACTACAAAAATGTGTAAAATTTTATGCTGAGCTATGTCATATTTGGTGAAATTTTGAGGACTACTGTAGTTTTTGAGATAAGCGCCTTTGAAGTCGATGTCTGCACCTCCCCTCCCCTTCCTCTCGTCCTTGACAGCGCACCAACTTTAAAGACGCATAACTCAAAAACTACGGTAGCTATCAAAAAATTGTAAACTATAAAAATGTGTAAAATTTTATGTTGACCAATTTTGCAGTTGGTAATTTTCTGATAGCTACTGTACTTTTTGAGATATAGGCTTTTAAAAATACGCTCACCCTTGATTCTCGACGAATCCCTGTGTCTGTTGAACGTATTGCTCAGCGGCCGATTTATCGGAGTAGATTCCCAATGGTGAATTGTACTGCATATGTTTGACACGTTGGTCCGTCTCGAATGGCAACGCCGAGCTGTTGAAACCTTGTGGTGGGCGGGACTTAAAATTTTGGAATAAAAAAAAGTTTTTTTTCAGAAAATTTAGTTTTGAAAGTTTTGATTTTAAAGGTTTTTTTTGTGTTTTGTGTGCATTTTTTGGAATTTTTGGGCTACTGTAGCTACCGTAGAATGGCTGTATCTACAGCGGGACTACTGTAGCTCTATAGGGTTACTGTAGCCTACTCACATCACTCGAATGCTGCAAATTGACACGAAACGGCGTGTGATCTTGAGTTGGACCAGTATTTTCAGTGACTTCTGGACGCCAAATTCTTGTTGGCGCACCGGAAGATTGCCTGGAAAATGGGTACTGAAGGGGTACTGTAGTTTTGAAATTTTGGTTTTTTTGGTCAAAAATCTCAAAAATTCGATTTTAAAACATTTGAATTTCCCGCATTTTTATGATTGCAGTTTTAAAATTACCATGGTTTTGGTGTCGTTGTGATTCTCACCATTTTACTTGTGAATAATGATTACTGTGGATTACTGTAAAAAAAGAAAACAATCAAAACAATTGAACTTTTGAACGACAAAAAAAGTGATAAGAATATAAGCAAATTAGAAACAAATTATCATAAAATGGAGGTTTTTCTTGGAGAACACAAAAAATTCTGAGAGACGCAGAGAAACGAGACGACTCTCGCTTCTCTGCGTCTCCTCTAGAGGAAAGACGGTGGCGCCGACTCGCCTAACTTTAAAGGCGCATATCTCAAAAACTACAGTAGCCCTCCAAATTTCACCAAATATGACATTGCTCAGCATAAAATTTTAGACAAGTTTGGAGTTTAGAACGTTTTGGTGCCTACAGTAGTTTTTGAGTTACGCGCCTTTAAAGTTGGTGCGCCTTCAAGGGCGAGAGGAGGGGAGGGGAGGTGCAGACATCGACTTTAAAAGCGCATATCTCAAAAACTACAGTAGCTATCTAAAAATTGTCAACTGCAAAATTGCTTAACATAAAATTTTTCACATTTTTGCAGTTGATTACATTTTGATAGCTACTGTAGTTTTTGAGATATGCGCCCTCAAAGTCGAGAAAATTTAGTAAAATCTCAATTTTAGGAAATTCTAAAGAGATATTTAAGATATTATACTCAGAAATGTGCACAAAAACTATTCAAAATTGCCGGAAAATAGAGGGAAGGGGGTCCAAAAGAGAGGAAGTGGGAGAGTATTTTCCTATATTTTTATTCCATTTCATAGGATTTTTTTTCTATTTTTGGAGAAAAAAGAAGAGAGAGCATAAACATTGTGAATATCACAAATATTATATGTGTATGGAGAGGGAGAGAGACGCAGAGAAATTTAGAAAAAAATTCTAAAATTCCGAAAATTCTAATGTTCTAATGTTCTAAAATTCTAAAATTCTAAAATTCTAAAATTCTAAAATTCTAAAATTCTAAAATTCTAAAATTCTAAAATTCTAAAATTCTAAAATTCTAAAATTCCAAAAAAAAAATAAAATTCCGAAAATTTTAAATGTCTAAAATTCTAAAATTCTAAAATTCTAAAATTCTAAAATTCTAAAATTCTAAAATTCTGAAAAAAAAACCCAAAATCTTCCTATAAAATATCAATGATCATGAGACTTTCTCTTCTCTCATCATCATCATTTTCATAATAATAATAACAATATAACCTATTTAAAATTCAAAATTTCCAAGAGAAACCGTTCCTTCTCCTTCTCCTTCTTCTCCAGAAGAAGAAGAAGATTCTGACGGAAAGGGAGAAGAAAAGAAGAAAAAGAAGAATGTTGCCGTTTTCTCCTCTCCATCCGATTGCCCTGATTCTTATCTTTTAGTAGAATTATATAAAATGCAGAATATACAGAGAGAATTTCGTCTCATGCAAGCGTTCGAAATTTCCAGAAAGAGAGAGTATAGAGAAGTGAGAGACGCAGAGAAACATGAAAAATGATTATATGACCCTTGGAATGATTGTTTACCAGTTAACCTACTTTTACTAGGTAATCCCAATAAGACTAGAGATCAAAAGTGACACAAGTTTAAAGACGCACATCTCAAAAGCTACAGTAGCCGAAAGAAAGATTTCAACTACAAAAATGTGTGAAATTTTATGCTGAGCAATTTTGTAGTTTACAATTTTTATCTAGCTTTTGTAGTTTTAGAGATATGCGCTTTTTTACATTTCGTGCCAGGAAAGGAAGGCTAGAAGTGCGACTGCGTTACTTTAAAGACGCGTATTTCAAAAACTACAGTAGCTATCAAAACGTTGTTAACTTCCAAATTGCTCAGCATAAAATTTTACACATTTTAGCATTTTGCAAATTTTTCTAGCTACAGTACTTTTTGAGATATGCGCCTTTAAACATCGTGTTTTTTGAAAAGCTTAGAGATTTCTTTGAAAATAGGATTTTTTTAAAGTATTTTTTTTTCAAAATTTTATAACTTTTGGGTTACTGTAGTTACAGCAATTGCTACAGTAATTTTTACAACAACTCAAAACAGAAGTCTGATGATTAAATGTTTATCGAAATTTGAATGAAATTTTTTTTGAAATTTATGTGGAAGAAATGTATGTGGAATTTATATCACTCAAAAGCCCTTTAAATTTCCTTCAAAACTTTTTAACTTTCATCAAATTTGGTTGCCGTTGAAGCGAGTTATGTACCTTTAAAGTTTGTCGGAAAGACGCAGAGAAGCGAGGGCGCTCTCGCTTCTCTGCGTTTCCCCTCCCCTCAATCGGCGAAGAAGGCGCGTCAACTTTAAAGGCGCATATCTCCAAAACTATGGCAGCTAGCAAAAAATTGTAAACTACAAAAATGTGTAAAATTTTATGTTGAGCAATTTTCTAGTTAAGTTTGTTTTTATAGCTACTGTAGTTTTTGAGATATGCGTCTGTAAAGTTAAGGCACCTTCGTGAGGAAGAGAGACGCAGAGAAACGAGAGTACTCAATCTTCTCTGCGTCTCTTTGGTGTTGTTAGTAATTATTCATCATTTTTAGGTCATTTTTTGTCGTTTTGTTCCCAATTTTAGCCCTAACTTCCATACATACCTTGTCACAATAAGCTCAATTTTCTCATGAGCCGTCACCAAGAGTCGATCAACTGCGTTGATATCCAAATTGTCCAAATCTTCCAATTTATCAACGACATCTCCATTTCGAAGACCAGCACGATCCGCCAAACTGCCTCCGATAACCTGAAAAAAGAAATTCAGAAATTCCAAAAAATTCCTAAAAATATTTTTTAAAATTTCTAAAATTTCCCATTTTTCAATTCCATATTTTTCACATTAACACATTGTTTTGTTCTTAAGTGCTCCCCGAAATCTCAAAATCACCGTTTCTCTGCGTCTCTCATTTTTTCATACTCTCTCACTCTCTCTCTTGCTCATTTTTTCACCACAAAATCGGCTCATTTACACCGCTTTTTCATCCGTTTTCACTTTTTTTTTCTCTCTCTCTCTCTCTTTCATTTCAGTAGTAATATGTGTGTACCTGGGAGCATGCCGTGATTATTACAATTTAGAGAAAAAATGAAAATGAAAAAGAGAGAGAGAGAGAGAGAGAGAGAGAGAGAGAGAGAGAGAGAGAGAGCAATCCGGAAGAAAAAATGGATGAGACAGACACACGTTTGTCCAGATGTCCGTGAAACTTCTTGAATTTAATTGTTCTGAATTTCAGCTTTTTCAGATATTCAGGATTTTGGATTTTTTGGATTTTCCTGGAATTTTAGAATTTCTCGGATTCCAAGAACTTTTACTTTTCTTGAATTTTCAGGATTCTGGGTTCTTTCTAAAATTTTTAGGAATTTTAGAATTTTCTAGAATATCACTTTTTTTGGAAACCTTCCAATTTTTCTGATTTCAAGGTTTCTGGAAACTTCCAGGATTTTTTAAATTTTTTCGAAATCTCTGACATAATTTTTTAGTAAAAAAAACTCACATTGACAATCAAAACGGCACCATCTGGAGCTTCGGTGACACCGAACCCCCATGGGGTTCGGCGATCGGACCGTGCCATTCGTACGGTCACTCTTTCCATTATTACCTGAAAAACGTTGATAATTGTTCAATCAAAAAGCTCAAAACGTTGAGAATGTTTCGAAAATTCAGAAAGTTGTAAAAATGGGAATACGGGAAATTTGAACAGCTCGATGAACTCAGAAATTGAAAAGTTTCAAAAATGGAGAATCGAAAAATCTGATTTTCAGTTTTCAGAGAACTTTAGGAATTGAAAAAACATTCAAAGTTTTTTCTTCGAACTAAACATACTGAAATAATAAAAAAATACCGTAAAACCTGTATTAGAAGGGCCCCATTCAATAGAAGGGCCCTCCGAGAGGGGTTTGGAAGAATAGAAGGGCCCTCTGTGAAGAAGGTCCCCCTTCAAAATGTGTGTTTTGAAATCAGAAAATTTCGGGAACTCCACAATTTAATAACTATTTGTCGAAACTCCATTTTTCGATGAAAATCTTGCTAAATTTTGGTGAAATTGACAGATTTTCATGAATTTTGAATTTTTCAATTTCGGAAAAAATATAAGAACCCCCTGTAATAGAAGGGCCCCCTGTACTAAAAGTGTCCCTCCGGAGGCGCCTTGGAACAATAGAAAAGCTGCCCTTGAGGTTTTACGATATTTCTATTTTTGTTGTCTTGTATACATTTACAAAAAGTGGTTATACTAGTACAAGAGAGATAGAGAAAAAGAGAGACGCAGAGAAAAATAGATTCGGGGAGATTAAGCGATTTCGGCTATATAATAGAGATGAAAAATATATAATGTTTATGTGCCTGCCAAAAACCTATACAATATTAAATGTATTTGAAAATCAAAAAGACACCAGAACGTTTCTACGACAACGAACAAGTGATTGATAGTTTTTTGATAGAAATCCGAATTTCGGAATGTTCTGAAACTGAAAAAATTTCAGGCGGAAAAACATTTGAAACGATCAAAATAGGAATCTGTAAATCCAGATGACTTCAGTTTTTCAGGGTTTTTTTTCCAGAAAAAAATTTTGTTGGGGAAAATAGATTTCGAAATTTTTTGAAATTTTTCTTTTCGCTATTCTGAAGTGACTAATTCATTGTGGGAAATAATAAGAATTGATTGACAGTTTGACAAAAAGAAGTGAACCGAAAGACAGTCCAAATGATAAAACATTAAAGGAGGTGATTCAGGTTCTATTTTATATCACTTTCAGTACATTATTAATTGCTCGATTATTGAAGTTTTGCATTTTCAGTCAACTTTCGTTTAAAGGAGGCCAGACATGAAAATTTTCAAAATTCTATTTTTTTTTAAATATATTCCACAGTACAGTCAGAAAATAACAATGGACACAAAACCATAACTCCTTGTTACTGTACAAGCGAGAACGCGACCGTTCTTCCAAGCGGTGCCCACTCCTCGTTTCATAATCGTTTTAGAGGTAGAAGCCGACAAGCGCTGTGTGGTGTAAAGGTGAGCGTGCTTGTCTATCAGTCGTGCATCGCGGGTTCGACTCCTGTATGTGCGTTTTCGTTTTTTTTTCTGTTTTCATGCGGCGACATCCTAGAATGGAAGAATAACGATGATAAAACAATGATAAAACATTAAAGGAGGCCAGACACGAAAGTCTACGGGGTTTTCTCGGGGCGAGATCATGTATTCTGACGGAAAATCGTGCGATTGCGACCAATGCGCGCTACTTGACGAGCATTTATTTTTTTAGAATACACTAGATTTCTTTACTGTTTGGCACTTATTCCCGACTTTTT
>NC_013487.2:14939812-14951977 GCF_000004555.2 Caenorhabditis briggsae | reverse complement strand
GAAATTCATCGACCCAAAAATCCACATTTTTCTACTTAAAATGGATACCATACCAGTAAACTCAGTATCAATCTGGTATTCGTTTTCCCGAACAACAAAAAATTGTGAAACATCAAAAACTTTTCAGAAAAAAACCCACCAAATGGCTATAACTCGCTTCAGAAACAAACTAGAAACTTGATTTTTAGCGCATTTGGAAAGGCAGATCAGCAGTTTTCCGATGATATATAGATATATGTGTTTTTTTTTCAATTTTTTCGGAGGAATTTTGCGAATTTCGCAAAAATCAAATGCACCAACTTTGAAGGCGCTCAACTGAAAAAGTACTGTAGCTGTCAAAAACTTGTCAACTATAAAAATGTGTGAAATTTCATTTTGAATATTTTGTTAGTTGTCGACTTTTTGATAGCTTTTTTAGTTTTTGAGTTATGCGCCTTTAAAGTTTTCCGAATTGTTAAAAATGAACCCGAAAATTGGTTCTTCAGAGTTAATCAAAATGGTCTAGAACAGGTCAAACTCGTAATATATCGAAACACAAGTCATAGAGCCGCCATAGGTCCGTCGGAGGCAGACGGAAGGCGGATAAAAGAATTCCTTATTGTGGGAAGCTTGAAATAGATCAGAAATGATTGGAACAATTTAGAATTCTTGAAAAATTTGAGCAAAATTGGTCGAGAAAGGCCCTAGATAGTCCAGATGTTCTCTAATACCAGCAAAAGGATGAAACATGGTCCAGGTGTCCTTTATTAAGTCATAAATGTGTCAATGTATAACCACAGCGATTGATTTATCTAAAAAAGTGAACAAAAATGGTCCAGATGGTCAAAAACCAACTGAAGACACCGTAAAATCTATAATAGAAGGGGTCCCCTGGGAACCAGGGCAGTTTTTAACTTTGAGCCAATTTATCTCGGTTCCTGTGAGAGATATCAAAAAGTTGTCAACTGATAAAATATTTCTGATATGGTGATAAGCATTTTTTCAGTTAACAATTTTTTGATATCTTGCCTAGGACTTGAGCTGTATGAGGTTAAAGTTGATAGTATGGGGGGGGGGGCTTCTATTAGTGCGATTACGGTAGTCATCTGATTAGCGAAAAATAGTCCAATAACCAAAAACAAACTCAAAATTGGCTGGAAAACTTGATATAATTAAATACGAACTACCTATATCAATGAGTGAAAAAGTGTCCAAATGGACCTCAAAATAGTTCAAAATCGTATATCTCGCGAACCCAAAAGCACATAAAAACATCCTCTTCGAACATTGTAAATCTCTCATTTTCTCTCTTTTTCAAAACACTAAAAAAAGTTTCCTGATCCTTCCATCCGTCCGTCTGACGGACCGATGGCGGACGGAGGGCGGATAAGAGAATCTCCTCAAAATGCTCCAGAACATCGGCTCCTACTCATCCATCCTTCCCCGCGGGCGTGAGCCTTCTCTCTCTCTCTCTCTCTCTCTCTCTCTCTCTCATTATCTCGCTCACTACCTTCCGAACTCTGACATATCCCCCACCACTTCGGGAGCTCTTGAGAGCTCCCGCAGATCGGTGAGAGAGTACGGGGAAGCGAGAGACGCAGAGACGGGAGTGTGTAGTAAAGCCAAGCGGGAGTGCGTGCCTTCACAGTGATATAATCAGTGATAACAGTGATAAGAGAGAGGGTGAGAGACGCAGAGAAAAGAGAACAAAAGTGCGGAGAAAGAGAAAGCGATTTGTTGTGATTTGGGGGCTCTGTTGGCTTGTGTCAAGAAGGCTCTTGGAGCATGGTTTACATAGGATTAGGGGTGCGGACATCCGGACATGGGGATTTACAGAAATCAGGGGCGGGGGAGTCGAATTTGGGGATTTTTAACTTTAGAATTTTTGAATTTTTGAAATTTTTGAATTTTTGAAATTTTAGAGTTTTAGAATTTTAGAATTTTAGAATTTTAGAATTTTAGAATTTTAGAATTTTAGAATTTTAGAATTTTAGAATTCTAGAATTTTAGAATTTTAGAATTTTAGAATTTTAGAATTTTAGAATTTTAGAATTTTAGAATTTTAGAATTTTAGAATTTTAGAATTTTAGAATTTTTTGGAATTTTAGAATTTTAAAATTTTAGAATTTTAGAATTTTAGAATTTTAGAATTTTAGAATTTTAGAATTTTAGAATTTCAGAATTTTAGAATTTCAGAATTTTAGAATTTTAGAATTTTAGAATTTTAGAATTTCAGAATTTTAGAATTTTAGAATTTTAGAATTTTAGAAGTTTAGAAGTTTAGAATTTTAGAATTTTAGAATTTTAGAATTTTAGAATTTCAGAATTTTAGAATTTTAGAATCTTAGAATTTTAGAATCTTAGAATTTTAGAATTTTAGAATTTTAGAAGTTTAGAAGTTTAGAATTTTAGAATTTTAGAATTTTAGAATTTTAGAATTTCAGAATTTTAGAATTTTAGAATCTTAGAATTTTAGAATCTTAGAATTTTAGAATTTTAGAATCTTAGAATTTTAGAATTTTAGAATCTTAGAATTTTAGAATTTTAGAATTTTAGAATTTCAGAATTTTAGAATTTTAGAATTTTAGAATTTTAGAAGTTTAGAAGTTTAGAATTTTAGAATTTTAGAATTTTAGAATTTTAGAATTTCAGAATTTTAGAATTTTAGAATCTTAGAATTTTAGAATCTTAGAATTTTAGAATTTTAGAATTTTAGAAGTTTAGAAGTTTAGAATTTTAGAATTTTAGAATTTTAGAATTTTAGAATTTCAGAATTTTAGAATTTTAGAATCTTAGAATTTTAGAATCTTAGAATTTTAGAATTTTAGAATCTTAGAATTTTAGAATTTTAGAATCTTAGAATTTTAGAATCTTAGAATTTTAGAATTTTAGAATTTTAGAAGTTTAGAAGTTTAGAATTTTAGAATTTTAGAATTTTAGAATTTTAGAATTTCAGAATTTTAGAATTTTAGAATCTTAGAATTTTAGAATTTTAGAATTTTACAAAAAAACATTTTTCACAATACGATTTTCAATTTTTTTTCTCCACCCACTCACAAACTAAAACAAATGGATATCATATTTCAAAAACTGAAAAGACAAATCGCAAAAAATAGTATCAAAAATTTTTGTCACAAAAAAGTTTGTCTCACTGTCTGCGTCTTTCCCTCGCTAATCCAATGAGAAAAACAAACACCAAGTGATCGCTTCACTTCAAAGGCGCATAACTCAAAAACTACAGTAGCTATCAAAAAATTATCAACTACAAAAATGTGTAAAATTTTATGTTGAGTAATTTTGCAGTTAACAATTTTTGGATAGCTACAGTAGTATTTGAGATATGCGTCTTTAAACATAGGCACAGCGTTTTTTGTTAGTGCGGGGGATCATTATTATTAACACTGGCGTGTCTGTCGGGGGAGTTCTGTTTGTATGAGTTTAGAACACAGATTTTTGAAGTTTGCAAAATTTAACGATGAGCAATGATAAAAAAAGAAAACAAAAGCTTTATTCGATTTAACAAAAAAAAATTCCAAAAAAAATTTTTTTCAATATCAGCAAATTCAGACGTGAGAACGAAGACGACGAGAATTGGCAGCCAAAATGAAGGATCTTGGCGGGCAGGGACAGTATTGTCCATCAGACCTAAAAACGAAATAGTTAGACGCAGAGATAAGAGAGTCTCTCGTTGCTTGGTGATCCAACTTTAAAGACGCATGTCTCAAAAACTACAGTAGCTGGCTAAAAACTGTAAACTACAAAAATGTGTAAAATGTTATGCTGAGCAATCGTGTGGTCGACAGTTTTTCAGTAGCTACAGTAGTTTTGGAGATATGCGCCTTCAAAGTTGGCGCGCGCTTTCTTGGAGTGGAAGGAGGCGCAGAGAAGCGAGAGCGCTCTCGTTTCTCTGTGTCTCGCCTGGAAAGTTTAAAGGCGCATAACTCCCTTTAACAGCAATCAAAGTCAATAAAACTTACTCCGTTTTGAAGGAAATTTCAAGGGCTTTCTGATGATAGTTGAAAAAAACTTTTTTTTTTTGGAATTTTAGGAGTTTTTCTATTTTCAAATAAAATTCTCTTCAAAACACTATAAATTTTATTTTTTTCGCTTGCCATTAATGCGAGTTATGCGCCTTTAAAGTTTGCCTGGAGAAACGCAGAGAGGCGAGAGCGCTCTCGCTTCTCTGCTTCTCCCCTCCCCTCACTCGGCGGAGAAGGCACTCCAACTTTAAAGGCTCATATCTCAAAAACTACAGTAGCTTTCGAAAAAAAGTCAACTCCGAAAATGTGTGAAATTTTATGCTGAGCAATTTACCAATTAACAAATTTTTAACAGCTACCTTGGTTTTTGAGATATAAGTCTTTAAAGTGAAATAGGCCAAAAATTGCATTTTCTGAAAAAAAATAGCATGTTGGAAGACCTCTAACTCGGCTCAGAAAAAAAACGTTTCAGTTTTTTTAACGATTAAAAAATCCTTACCTGGAATTCCTGGCCCACCAGATTGTCCAACACTTCCCGGTGTTCCTGGTGCTCCTCTTGGTCCAGGCACCCCTGGAATTCCCTCACTTCCAGCCTCCCCATCTCGTCCCTTCTCTCCGGCTCTCCCATTTTCTCCAGCTTTTCCTCTGGCTCCTGGTGGTCCCGGTGGTCCCGGTTGACCCTTTTGTCTCTGTCCATCCGCCCCCGGATGTCCTGGCTCTCCATCCAATCCTGGTGCTCCGGGAGCTCCAGCATCTCCTGGTGGTCCTGGAAGTCCTGGCCGCCCGTGAGTCTGAGATGGGGATCCTGGTGCTCCTGGAGCACCATCTGGTCCTTGTGGTCCAATGTCTCCAACGGGTCCAGCAGGTCCTGGAGGCCCTCTTGGGCATTGAACACATCCCGAAATTTGTTGATCGCAGGAAGTGGTGGAGATTTGGTGGGGATTGTCCATTCCACGAGGTCCAGCTTCTCCGGGGACTGAAAATAGATAATTTTAGAGGTGCAGCTTATTTCAAAAGCGCGTATCTCAAAAAGTACACTGCCCATCAAAAAGCTATTAATTAAAAAATTGCTCAGCTTAAAGCTTTACACATTTTTGTAGTTTACATCTTTGTGATGGCTACAGTAGTTTTTGAGTCATGCGCCTTTAAAGGTGGCGCGCGTTTTCTTGGAGGGGAGGGAGACGCAGAGAAGCTAGAGAGATCTCGTTTCTCTGCGTCTCGTCGACAAACTTCAAAGGCGCATGGCTCGCTTCAAATTAGACTAAAATTGATAAAAAACGATATAGTCTTGCTGGAAACTTTAAGACCTCTTGAATGATATAAAATACTCATAGCACAATTCTTACTTCCTGGTGCTCCTGGAGCTCCTTGTGGTCCTGGTGGTCCGGGCGGACATTGTGGTGCTGAATCACACTGACACCAGTCTGGCAGTTTTGCGAAGCGTTTATCCCTTCTAAGGAGTGGATTTTCCAGTGGACGAGATGGCGCAGAGTGCTTGATTTGGACATCCATCAGGTCGATCCACAGAGAATCGGTTTCCACCTGAAAACTTTATTTTAAAAGCAAGAAGTTTAACGATTTCTAATTTCCCAGTTTTTCAGTTTTAAAATAAGCTAAAAATCATGAAAATCGAGTGATTTTGAGCCGAGATACAGGCATTTGGAGTTTGAAAAGAGATGCAGAGAAGCTAGAGTCCTCTCGTTTCTCTGCGCCTCTCCAGCTAAATTTAAAGGCGCATAACTCGCTTGAACGGTATCCAAAATTTATGAAATTTGTTTAGTTTTAAAGGAAATTTCAAGGGCTTGCGAGTGATATAAAATATACAAAGTTAACGCTAGCTACAGTAATCCAAAAACTTCAAAAAACTTTTTTTGAAAAAATTTGAAAATTCGAGCTGCTTTCAAAAAAAGTTTTTTATCTCGAAAAACGAAAAACTTATCAAAAAGTTGTCAATTACAACATTGCTCAGCTTAGAATTTTACATATTTTTGTAGTTGACCACTTATTGATAGCTACTGCAGTTTTCGAGTTATGTGCCTTTAAACTTTGGGCGCGATTTCCCAAGACGCATATCTCCCAAACTACAGTACCTATCAAAAATCTGTAAACTAACACTATACTTGAAATTCCAAGCTAAATTTAAATTTCACATTTTCAGACTCACCTTAAAACTCTCCACAACACCAACAACCTCAACTTGCAACTCGTTGATTTCCCAATAAATTTGGGGTACAAAAATGGTCAGTGCCAAAATTGCAAAGCCGGATAGCGCGGCAAAACCGGAGGCGATGAATTTTATCATGATTCTAGAAGATTTTAGAATCCTTCAGAATCCTATAGAAGACGTTGGGGTTATATAGGACTGCCGAAAAGTGGGCGGAGCCTGTTCTTTCTACCGTAACCGAAAAACGAGTATTTCAAGGTGTATTGTGTCCGTTTATGTATGTATTGAGACAGAGAGAGAGAGAGAGAGAGAGAGAGAGAGAGAGAGAGAGACGCAGAGAAATCGAAAAAAAGAAAAATCAACAAGTTTTTGGACATTTTCGGGAACAAATTGGAATCTTGTAGTAGTAGTAGTAGTCATAGTAAAACAAACAAAAGAATTGAATTTCTGAAAAAAAATTTGGCTGAAAATGATCACGACTACTGTAGGCGCCAACTTCAAAGGCGCATATCACAAAAACTACTGTAGCTATGAAAAAGTTGCTAACAGCAAAAAATTGTAAAGTTTTATAATCAGCAATTTTGCAGTTTAAAAGTTTTTGATGGCTACTGTAGTTTTGGAGATATGAGGCTCAGAAAAGCAAGGCGCGCCCAAAGTTTAAAGGCGCATAGCTCAAAAACTACAGTAGCTATCAAAAAATAGTCAGAAACAAAAATGTGTAAAAATTTATGCTGAGCAATTTTGCAGTTGACAATTTTTTGATAACTTTTGTAGTTTTTGAGATAAATGCAATTTTGTGTAATAATAGGATACGACGTTGAAATTTGGAACTTTCATTTTCCATTTTTTGGATTACTGTAGCTACCGTAAATGCTACATTAAACCAAAATGAAATTTTAAAAATTATCAAAATTTGAGCATCAAGCTTACTTCACAGGTTTTGAGAGAAAATAATTTTTTCAAATTTGGGAATTTTTCTAAAATTTTTAAACTAAAAACAAACATTTTTTCTAAAATCATGCAAATGTTATCTCATTCAAAAGCCCTTGAAATTTCCTATAAAGCTATGTTGTTTTCATTAAATTTGATCACCGTCGAAGAGAGTTATGCGCCTTCTAAGCTAGCCGAAGAGACGCAGAGAAACGAGAAGACTCTCGTCGTCGGCGCCCACTCCTGATCTTTAAAGGCGTATATCTCAAGGACTAGAAAAACTAGAAAAAAGTTGTCAACTGCAAAAATGTTTGTTATGAAGTTTTAAACATTTCTCTAGTTGACAAGTTTGTGCCAGCTACTGTAGTTTTTGAGATATGCGCTTTGCAAGATGACCGTTCCACTTTCTCATCATTATCCATCACCGACGAAACAAACTTCATTTACATTTTCTTAAGCAAATTGCCAATTCTCTGTTTCCCCCAATTTTCTCATTTTCCCCCTCTCTCAATCCAATTTCTTTTACCTTGAAAACCCCAAAAATGCAAAAGAAATGAATGAATCCATTCGTCCCTGTATTTTGCCTATTTTGCATAAAATCTCTTCTCTGGGCGCCCTGCGGGCCGATTGGCAACGGTCCATTTGACGGACGAGAAAAGAGAAATAGTGTGGAGAAGCGAGAGACGCAGAGAAAATGCATTCAAGGTTTTCCTGGCAAACGGCCAAGACCAATATGGCAAAATGGAATGAATGGGAATGATGCAAAAGTTTTGCAAAAAGATTTTCGAGGGAAAAAATCGAAGCTTAATCGGATTGAAAACTTGTATTTGTTCTTTAAAGGCGCATATCTCAAAAAAAAAAAGATTTTTGGAAAAATTGGGATTTTCAAAAAATTCGAAATTTTTCTCCGATTTTTTAATTTTCGAATTTTTTCGAAAGTTTCAATTTTTCGTCTAACTATTATTTATCAGTCGAAAGCCCTTGAAATTTTCTTCAAAACTATATAAGTTTCATCTATTTTGGTCCAGGTTCAAGCGAGTTATGCGCCTTTAAAGTTAGCCGGCGAGACAGAGAGAAACGAGAGCGCTCTAGCTTCTCTGCGTCTCTTCTCAAACTTCAAATGGCTGTAACACAGCTGAAAATAGACCGATTTTCATGATTTTTAGCCTGTTTTGATGCTTGGAATACTGGGAAAATTGAGAATATAAAGAAAAATTTGAAAACCACGAAATTGAAAATTCAAAAAGTTGAAAAATTCCAAAAAAAGTTTTTTTTTCTAAAAATATGTGTTTTTATATCATTCGAGAGCCCTTGAAATTTCCTGTAAAATCCAGTTATTTTCATAAATTTTGGTACAGGTTCAAGCGAGTTATGCGTCTTTAAATTTTGTCGGCGAGACGCAGACAGCTAGAATGCTATAGCTTCTCTGCGTCTCCTTAAAGGCGCATATCTCAAAAACTACAGTAGTTAGAGAATTGGTTTCAACTCCCAAATTGCTCGGGATAAAATTTTACACATTTTCGTAGTTTGCAAATTTCTTGAAACTTTTGTAGTTTTTGAGATCCGCGCCTTTAAAGTTTTCTGACCCTTCTAAAAATTTTAAATCTCAACAGAACTGCTATTTCAAGATACCGAATAAATTCTCAAAGTCCCAAAAACCCTTAAAAAGTGACTAAAAACAGTTCCAAAACATTACCAAAAAAGAAAAAAAAACACAAAACCAAAAAAGAAAAAAAATTTGACCACTGAGCGGATCGAACGCCCAACCTTTCGATCTGGAGTCGAACGCGCTACCATTGCGCCAAGCAGTCACGAGAGAAAAGGAGGGTGGAGGGCGATGATAAACTACAGGGAAAGCGGCGGAGAGACGCAGACAGTAGGAGGGCGATGAGGCTGTGTGTTATAAATTATTCGGGGGAAAGTTTTTGAACAAAAAGAAAAAAAAACCCAAATTCTCCGAAATTTATTAAGACTTCTTTCTGTATATAAAACGAGCGAGGTAGTGTACATGTAAGAGAGTGTGCAGGGGGGCAAAAATACATAATTTTAACCGTAAAAATTTAAAATTTCCAGAATTTTCTAGTCATTTTCTCCTCCGAGCAAGTCCAAAACCAGCTGCAAGTCTTCCTTCTTGATGGTTTTTCGACCAGAACGGATCGTCAATTTGTTGGTTTGTTTGAACAGCTTCACAAGGTATCCTTCAGCGGCGAACTGAAAAAAATATCAAAAATTTTTTTTTCGAAAATTTCAAATTTCGCGCCAAGCCAATCCTCACCTGAAGCGCGTCAACAGCCTCATCGGCCACTTGCAACGGTGTCAAATAGTCCTGAAGAAGCTCTTTGACGATTTTTCGAAATCTGGATTTTGGAAAAATCAGCTGTGTCGACGCCTGAAGTTTTCGAATCTCATCTGGCACTCGTTGCTGACGCTTTTTCTGATTTTTTGGTTTCGGCGGAGCGGCGGCAATTTGAAAATTGGGCTGCATCGAATTGTTATTATTTGAATTTCCCGCCGGCGGCTTGTGATTATAACTTCTCCTGGGCAATATGTGCGGATTCCGACGTTGTGTCATAATTCTGAAGCATTAAAAATGAAAAATACGGGAAAAATAAGCTGGAAAACTCGAAAAATGGCTGGAAAATGACCAAAAATGACAGAAAAATTGAAAAAAAGAACTTGGCGCTTTTTCTTAAAGGCGCAGAGCTTAAAGTTGTAAATGGAGTCTCGCCGTGAAAACACTTCGTTTTTTTTAATTTTTAGCCATTTTCTGCGTTTTTTTTGCTAGTTTTTTTGCAGAAATTACTGAAAAATAAAGTTAAAAAATACAATAAAATTCCAAACTTTTTGAAAACAATTTGAATTTGAAAACAAGCTGAAATTTCACTGAAAACGACAAAAAACATCATTATAAAAATATTAGTTTGGGTTACTGTAGAAAATTTTGTTTTTTTTTTCATTTTTCGCCGATTTTCCTTCATTTTCCATCAATTTTCATGATTTTTTCGCCATTTTCAGGTAAAAAATGACCGAAAATTTCGATTTTTTCATTGAAACTTGCATATTATATGACACTTTCCACTGGAAATCGCCTGAAAACTCTTATCAGACGATTTGCCGGAAATATGGACCAGATTTGATCTCTTATACGGATTTTAAGGCACTTTTCAACAGAATTTCTATCGAAAATTGCAATGAAAGTACTTGTAAAAAGTGAGAAAATCAAAAAATTGAAAAAAAAATATTTTTTCAGAAACTTGGCTGAAATTCTGAAATCCAGCTATACAGCGCTGAAAAGCTGTATTCTGAATGATGTGAGTTGTGGGAAATCAATCGATATTGCTCATGATAAAATTTTGGAAGTTATTGGGAAGGTCCCATGGACCCATTTTCAGTATTGGTTTCAGCGATTTTCAGATGGAAATTGGGATTTTGGGGAGAGGTGAATCGGGCGGGAAATTCAAAATTTTCAAATTTAGATTAAAAATATTCGAAAAAAGAATTTAAAAAATGAAATAAAAAAAATCGATAAAAAATTTTTTTCTCAAAAATCTTGACAAAAAAATAGGCTCCGCCCACCTATTTGTTGAGAAATTTTTGTGAATTTAAATCCAGCTCATCCTAAGCTTCAAAATGAGCCCAAACACGCCTAGGTTCCGCCCACTTTCGGCGCGTCGCGGTCGTGCGTCGCGTGTTGGCGGGAAATTTCAAAGCGGGCGAAGCCTAGCCGCGTTTGGGCTCATTTTGAAGCTCACGATGAGGTTAAAACAGTGAAAAACATAAAAATACAAATAACGGCTTTAAAATTCCAAAAATTGAAATTTTTGAATTTTTTCGGATTACTGTAGTTTTCTGGCGGCATACTTTTTTGAAAAATACTAATGAATTTGAGCACAGCTCAATGAGAGCTTCAAAATAAGCCCAAACGCGACTAGGCTCCGCCCACTTTGAATTTCCAGACGCGTCGCGTGTCTATGGGAAATCTCAAAGTAGGCGGAGCCTAGGCGTGCTTAGGCTCATTTTAAAGCTCGTGATGAGTCCTACTCAAATTCATAAAAATTTTTCAAATTGAATGCCGCCGGAAAAGCTACAGTAATCCGAAAATTTTCAAGTTTCATTTTTTTTTTCAAAAATGCCAATTTTTAGACTTTAAAAGCCGTTTTTCGTAATTTCTTGTTGTTTTCACTGTCTTGAGTTCATTGAGAGCTTCAAAAAACACGACTAGACTCCGCCCACTTTGAAATTTCCCGCCGACACGCGACGCACGACCGCGACGCGCTCGAAAGTGGACGGAGCCTAGTCGTGTTTGGGCTCATTTTGAAGCTCATAATGAGCTCGGAAAAATGAAAACCACGAAAAATTTAAAAAAAAATCAATTTTTAGCCCCGCCCCCATGGCACCGGAATTCATGGATCTACCTATTGGAATCGTCAAAACTATCATCGAAAACTGTGACTACAGTAACCAATGGACCCTACGTACCGTATCCCGCCACTTAAAAATCCACGTGGATTTGCTGAAATCGCCCATTG
The DNA here is from genome assembly GCF_000004555.2 of Caenorhabditis briggsae. Classification (NCBI taxonomy): domain Eukaryota; kingdom Metazoa; phylum Nematoda; class Chromadorea; order Rhabditida; family Rhabditidae; genus Caenorhabditis; species Caenorhabditis briggsae. The sequence continues at coordinate 14,940,395 of NC_013487.2, read as the reverse complement.
GCGAGCTGAAATTTCGCTGTAATTTCGACCATTTCAGTCTGAAAATCGATAAAAAATATCGGATTTTTGGGCGCGAAAATTTCAAAATTCAAAAATATTTGTATTTTTACAAGAATTTAGACAATTTGGAAATTTCAAAAAACCCAAATTTTGAGGAATTGGCATTTTTGGAGCTTGCCGAACGGCTGAGCAATCCGAAGTTGAAGTTGGAGGTGTTGGAATTTAAAGCTGAGCAATGTCAGGATTTTGAAAAAATCGAGAAAATTCTGGAGCAGATTGGAAGAAAAATATGGGTGAAACGTGTGAAAATAAGGTGAGAAAATTGGAATAAAATTTTTTTTGAGATTTTTCCAATTTTTTTGGAATTTAGAGCCGTTTCTTGGTTTTGCATTGTTCCGGACTGTCTAGAGCTCATCACGAGCTTTAAAATGAGCCCAAACACGTCTAGGCTCCGCCCACTTTCATTTTTCCGGCGCGTCGCGGTCGTGCGTCGCGTGTCAATGAGAAATTTCAAAGTGTGAGAGCCTAGGCGTGTTTAGGCTCATTTTTGAAGCTCGTGATGAGCTCTACTCAAATCTATTGA
>NC_013487.2:14933333-14939712 GCF_000004555.2 Caenorhabditis briggsae | reverse complement strand
AATTTTAGAGTTTTAGAATTTTAGAATTTTAGAATTTTAGAATTTTTAGCATTTTAGAATTTTAGAATTTTAGAATTTTTAAAATTTTAGAATTTTATACATTTTAGAATTTTAGAGTTTTAGAATTTTAGAATTTTAGAATTTTTAGAATTTTTAGCATTTTCAGAATTTTAGAATTCTTAAAATTTTAAAATTTTCGAATTTTTAGAATTTTAGAATTTTCAGAATTTTAGAATTTTAGAATTTTAGAATTTTAAAATTTTAGAATTTTAGAGTTTTAGAATTTTAGAATTTTAGAATTTTAGAATTTTCTGGAATTTTAGAATTTTAGAATTTTTAAAATTTTAAAATTTTAGAATTTTTAGAATTTTAGAATTTTAGAATTTTTAGAATTTTAAAATTTTAAAATTTTATAATTTTAGAATTTTAGAATTTTAGAATTTTAAAATTTTAGAATTTTTAAAATTTTAGAATTTTTAGAATTTTAGAATTTTAGAATTTTTAGAATTTTAAAATTTTAAAATTTTATAATTTTAGAATTTTAGAATTTTAGAATTTTAAAATTTTAGAATTTTTAGAATTTTCAGAATTTTTAAAATTTTAAAATTTTAGAATTTTTAGAATTTTAGAATTTTAGAATTTTTAGAATTTTCAGAATTTTAGAATTTTAGAATTTTAGAATTTTAGAATTTTAGAATTTTAGAATTTTTAAAATTTTAGAATTTTAGAATTTTATAATTTTTAGAATTTTTAGAATTTTCAGAATTTTAGAATTTTTAAAATTTTAAAATTTTAGAAATTTAGAAATTTAGAATTTTTAGAATTTTTAGAATTTTAGAATTTTAGAATTTTAGAATTTTAGAATTTTAGAATTTTAGAATTTTTAAAATTTTAGAATTTTAGAATTTTATAATTTTAGAATTTTAGAGTTTTAGAGCGAAAAATGGAATTTCTGATATTTTTGGAATTTTTAGGAATTTCAAAAATTCGCTGAAAATTCGATTTTTCAGCTTTTCAGACGATTTTTAGCTCTAAAAATCCAAATTTTCAGTCATTTTAACCCCAAAAACTAATTAAAAATCGATTTTTGCTCTCCAGAATCCACTACCCTTCCGACGTCATCATCTGGAACGTTCTCTCCACCACCACTGGATCCTCCATTCGAATCCACGTCATCATCAGCAACAACGTCTTCAAAACTCTCGATTCTACCAGATATCGATGGAATACACCGGAAAAATCAGAGAAAACGAGTCACTTTTGACTTGAATCCGAATTCTTCGTCTATTTTGACGTCTTCTGGATCTTCTAGACATCAGAATCTGATGACGTCGTCGTTCAGTCATCAGAATCCGTCTTCTGAATCCTTAGAGCACGCTCTAACGGAGGCGGCATCTGAAAACGCTTTGCTACGTCTTCAAGTATCGGACTTGAATTCGGCGGTGGAGAAGATGAAGCAAGACTACGAGCTGGAGATTCTGAAATACACGAAAGAGGCAAAAACGGCGGGTCTTAAAGCAAAAGTGGCGGCGACGGCGAGGATTAAGGAGTTGGAGAGCTCCCTGGAGGAGATTAACGCGAAATTTGAGGATCAGGTTGGGATTTTGAGTCGAAAAACGGCTTTTGCTAGAGTTTCCTAGGCTGAAAACTGAGAAAATTCTAAAAATTTCAAAATCCACCGATTCTGATAAAAATTGATATGACGACCTGAAATGGCTTGAAAAACGATATTCTGTAAGAAAAATTCGAAACTTTGAAAAATTGAAAAAAAAACTTTTTTTGGAAATTTTGAGTTTTTTTCCAAAAATTTCAAAGTTGATCATTTCTGATAAAAATTGATATAACGACCTGAATTGGCTTGGAAAGCAATATTCTGCAAAAAAAAAATTCAAAAATTCGAAATTTGAAAAATTTTTTTTTTGAAAATTTTGATTTTTTTCGAAAAATTTCAAAATCTACCAATTTTGATAAAAAATGATTTGACGACCCGAAATGGCATGAAAAGCCATATTCTGCAAGAAAAATTCGAAATTTTGGAAAATTGAAAAAATAATTTTTTCGAAAAATTGAAAATTTCCAAAAATTTCAAAGTTGATCATTTCTGATGAAAATTGATATGACGACCTAAAATGGCTTGTAAAGTAATATTCGTTAAGAAAAATTCTAAAATTTGGGCAATTGAAAAAAAATTTTTGACCAAAATTTCAAAAAAATTTTATTTTTCAATTTTTCAAAATTTTGAGTTTTTCTTTAAAAAATAATGTTTTCAAGCTGTTTTAGCCTGTCATATCAATTTTTATCAGAATTGATGAATTTTGAATTTTTGGAAAAATTTTGAATCCAAATTAAAAAAAATGCTGAAACCCCCATTTCCAGACGGAACGTCTCCAAGAAGAGGTCGACACTCTCCGCTCGTCCCGAAACTGGGAAATTGAGCAAAACGGACATTTAAAAGACCAAGTGGCTCATTTAAAGGAGAAAACGTTCAAATTGACCGAAGAGCTGGATGCCAGCGAGAAAGCCAAGCGATCGCTAGACTCGGAAGTCGATGAGTCGAATAAGTTGATGGAATTGATGGTCGATGACTTGTTGCAGGTAGAAATTGATTTTCGGAAGGAAAATCGGTCAAAATGAGCCAAAAATCATGATTTTCGGCCTAAAATGAGCAATTTTTAGCCCCGAAAAATGGCGTTTTCGAGCATTTACAGCACAAAAACGGCGATTTTCGAGCTGAAAATGATGAAGAGTTCGTGAAAATGGCCCTAGAAGTGTGCCAAAAACCACTTAAATTGGCTGAAAATGGTCCAAAATCGACTAAACTAGGCGGAAAATGACCTGAAATTGGTCTAAAATGGCTTAGAAACGTTCCGAAAATGACTAAAATTGGCAGAAAATGACATTTTTCAGTCAATTTGAACCAATTTAAAGTCATTTTCAGCCTAAAAATCGCACTTTGGAGCCATTTAAAGCCATTTTCAGCTAATTTTCAACTGAAAATGTGCCAAAAAATCGATTTTTTGCAGGCCGAAAACGCGATCAACTACCATGTGACTCAAAAAACGGCGATATTCGAGGATATAGATCGTTTGAAAGAGGCGATCGTCGCTCAGGATCGATTTATCGAGATTCTGGAGGCGGATATTGTCATCTACGAGCAACATATCGGTCTGTTGCGAGAAAATTTGGGAGCGTCGCAGGTGAGACGTTTTTTAGGCTTAAAATTGACTGAAAATGGCCGAAAATAGCTGAAAAAAGGCCTAAAAACGGTCTAAATCAGTCTAAAATGATCTAAAATTGGTCTAAAATGACCTCAAATATGCCTAAAATGACCTGAAACCGACATAAAATGAGTTACAATGGCCTAAAATGACCTACAGTAGTCCAAAAATGACCTAAAATGACATAAAATGGGCCTAAAATAACCGAAAACAGGCCTAAAGTGGCCGAAAATAGGCTTAAAATGACCCAAAATCGTCCTAAAATGATCTGAAATGGCCGAAAATAGGGCTAAAATGACCTGAAACAGACTTGAAGTATCTAAAATAGGTCTAAAATTAGCTAAAATAGACATGAGATGACCTGAAATAGGCCTAAATTATGCCTAAAAATACCTTACCTAGGCCTACAGCCGATCTAAAATGACCTTAAATAGTCCTAAAATGACCTGAAATAGCCTGAAATAGGTCTAAAATTACCTAAAATAGGCTTAAAATGACCTGAAATAGGCTTAAAATGACGTAAAACGACCTGAAATAAGCCTAAAATAAGCCTAAAATGACCTAAATTAGGCCTAAAATGAGCGAAAACCGACCTAAAATAGCCTAAAACGGCCTAAAATTTGCTTTCCAAGAAAAAGTGCTCGGATGGCCGAGTGGGATTTTCGACGAGCAAATTTGGATCTAGAGGTCCGGGGTTCGAACCCCACCGGTGGCAATTTCCTTTTTGAATTTTTTTTCGGGATTTCCAAGGGCGGGAAATTCAAAAATCGTAATTTTCAACCATATTTTTGCTCATTTTCAGCCGAATTTGGCCTAAAATTGGCCCAAAACCGGCCTAGAAAGCCTAAAAATCACTGAAAATTTGAATTTTCAGATCGATCATCGTGCCCTAATCAAATCCAAAGCGTTCGAGACGAAATTGTTGGCACTGGAACGCGAAAAAGAACAAAGTGCAAAGAAATCGAATGGTGAGCGAGTGGGCGGAGCCTAAAAGTGGGCGGAGCCTAACGAGAAATCGGAGAAAAATGACAAATTTTATCATCAAAAAGTATACAAAAAAGCGACACCAAAAGCAATTAATAAAAGGCACCCTTAATTAGTCGTAATTATGGAATAATTGGAGCCGTCGAAAGTGTCGTTGATTGCTCAGAGCCGGTGCTGGATACTGTAGACAGCGCTGGGTTACGGTAGGCGGCGGCGAAATCTGGCGGTAGACCGGTTTTTGTGGCTTCGTAGAGGCGATAATTGTAGCCATGATTCATACTGCCACGTGGCATGATTTGGCGAGTTTCCGTGCGTTTTACAACCTGAAAATCGGGAATAATTTAGACTAAAACTGGCTGAAAATAGGCTTAAAATGGTCTAAAATGACATAAAATAGGGTTGAAATAGTCTAAAATAGTCTAAAATCGACTTTTGCAAAAAGTGCTCGGATGGCCGAGTGGGATTTTCGACGAAAGAATTTGAATCTAGGGGTTGTTGGTTCGACACCCACCGGTGGCAATTCGTTTTTTAAAAATTTTTAGAGGTTTTCAAAAGCGGGAAATCCAAAAATCGGCACCAAAAAGTGCGGAAACTTGGTTTTAGACCATTTTCAGACGATATTTAGCTCTAAAAAAGCTTGAAATGAGCTTAGAATAGGCTCAGAATTGCCTAAAATGGCTTAAAATGGCCTAAAATCGATTTTTCCAAAAAAAAGTGCTCGGCTGGCCTAGTGGGATTTTCGACGGGCAAATTTGGATCTAGGGGTTGTTGGTTCGATTCCCACCGGTGGCAATTTGTTTTTTAAAATTGTTTTTGGGGGTTTTCAAGGGCGGGAAATTCGAAAATTGAGATGAAAAAGTCTGGAAAATTGATTTAGGCGATTTTCAGCCGAATTTTTGGCTATTTTCAGCGGAATTTCAGCCAAAAATCGCAAAAAAAAGACTCACATCACACTGACAGTGTGTACAGTAGTAGGTTTTGCGGCGCAAACAACAATAGAAACCGCACGGAAAACAGAAGATGGCCCATAGGATCGCACGCCAACTGAAACGGCTCTTCACACGTTTCTCGTGACACGCCGGGCAGGTTGTGGTCGATGACGTCGTTGACATTTTCTGGAGATTTACATCTGAAAAAGGCTGAAATTTGGGATTTTTCAGGGAAAAAAGCTGAAAAATCGGGGTCAAAATGAGCTACTAAAAATCAGGGAAATCGCTGAAAATTAAGATTTTGGAACTGAAAATGGCTTTAAAACAGGCTGAAAACGGCCAAAATTTGAGCTACTTTTGAGATTAAACGGCTTGAAAATGGCTGAAAATGGCTGAAAACACCCGAATTCCAGCGATTTTCAGCCAAAAATGAGCTTTTTGATGACATGTTGATCTCAAAAAATGTGTCTAAAAGCTCAAAAACCACATTTTTTCATCAATAACAACAATAATAGGGGAAATGAACTATGATATGTATGAATAATCAACAAAAATGGAGAAAATATGGGATTTTCAGCGTTTTTAAGCCTAAAAATGCCCTATTTTCGGCCCCAAAGGGGTTGGAGTCCATGAAAACAGAGCAGCTACAGTAATCCCGCACCTTTATTACTATAGAAAACGAGAAAATTGGCTCAAATTTGATAGGGTGCCCTTCTATTAGAGGTGCCCCGATTTGTGGGTCCAAAATTGAGGGTTATGGAGCCTTACCGTAACCCTTCGCCTTTGAGATTGTCTCAGTTTTGTTAGAAAAGGCTTCGAGATTGATTGCTTTTGCCATTTTAAAGCCCAAAAATGCTGAATATTTGGCTGGGTGCCCTTCTATTAGAGGTTGGTAAAACTCACTTGCCACCACGTGGAAATTGATGCGATTTCCTGTGTGTCACTGGCTGCCGCTGAAGTGTTTAGCGTTGATTTGTGTATCACACTGTCTCTCTCTCTCTCTTTCTCTCTGCGTCTCTTTCTCTCTCTCTCTCTCTCTCTCTCTCTCTTTCGATCTGTATGTTTTGTTGTCTGTATTTTTCTCTTGTAATTGAGAAAATGTTCGAAAAGGACAGAGATAGAAAGAGAGAGAGAGAGAGAGAGAGAGAGAGAGAGAGAGAGAGAGAGAGAGACGCAGAGAAACAGAGAAACACACGGGTGTATATATGACTTGTGTTGTTGGGGTTGAACAGTTTCAAATTAGACAAA
>NC_013487.2:14926994-14933271 GCF_000004555.2 Caenorhabditis briggsae | reverse complement strand
CAAGATACAGTATTCCAAATAATACCGTTTTGTAGTACTCGTGGAGCTCTATCATATCTAATTTAGTTGGTTCGAAAATATTGATTCTGAAAGAAGTTATGGCAGATCCCGCGAAGGCCCGGATTACAAGTATGGTGGGATAGGAATGTTCCAGAACCTCTATCAATAATTTATACACATTTTTATCAGCTGCGAGAAAACGAATCCTTCTGATAAGAGGAAATAAATCAGTTTGATTTCAACGAAAAAGTTGATATTTTTTATCAGAAAATAAGAAATTTCTGGAAAATTGACCCTAGGAGCTAGAATTTCCAGAAAAAAACAATTGGTCAATTCGATGGAAGTAAACATTGAAATAATGAGAAAATTGGGGGAGGGGGAGGGGGGGGGAATTGAGAGACGCAGAGAGGAAGCAAAAGAGAGACAATTCGTCAGCTGGTCTAGGTCTATTATATATATATAAATGTATGTAATGATGGGGCGACGAGAGAGAGAGAGAGGAACAGAATAGTGGTTTTTGAAGTGTTTTTTTTTGATTGGGGGCAACATTTTGGTGGAGATTTTAGACTAAACGACACACAGACAAAAGTTTAAATTTGTTTTTGAAATTTGGAATCTTCTATAAGAACTAGAAAATTTTGAATGCATAGAAATGTGTAGAAAAATATGTCCGGCAATTTTTCGTATAATATTTTGTACTGTGGTACATTTGAAAATTTGTTCTCAAAATTTCAAAAAAAAAATTCGATAAGATCGAAACTGTAAAACATTTCAGTTCGAATCGTCTTGTATCTCTTTTTATTTCATTCTCCTATGAAAACTGAAAATTCTAGGCCACTTCTAGAAACGTGTCGAATTTTCAATTTTTGAGGACATTCAAAAAAAATGGAGTTTAAAAACCTTTTAGAAGTTTTGGGTCTCAAATTCCATTTTTTTTTGAATGTCCTCAAAAATTGAAAATTCGACACTTTTCTAGAAGTGGCCTAGAATTTTCAGTTTTCATAGGAGAATGAAATAAAAAGATAAAAGACGATTCGAATTGAAATGTTTTACAGTTTTGGTCTTATTGAATTTCTTTTTTAATTTTGAGAACAAATTTTCAAATCCACAGTACAAGGTATACGAAAAAAATAATAATTTGTTTTTCCAGTTGATTTTCGGTCATTGTGACCATTTTTATGAGTCTGGAGCTCGGCTGTCAAGTTTCCAAGGGAACTTTTGAGGGTCTAAAACAGACCTAGATGAATACTTTGCATTCACAGAACGTTTTTTTTGGACTTGTCACAGAAATCCGGCAAATATCTTATAAACTAGGAATTTTCNACAAATTCTGTGAATGCAAAGTTTTCAATCTAGGTCTGTTTTAGACCCCCTCAAAATTTCCTTGGAAACTTGACAGCCGAGCTCCAGCCTCTTGAAAATAATCAAAACGACCGAAAATCAACTGGAACTACGTTGTTTTCTATTGACCGATACTGAAGATGTGTGCCGTTTAAAAAACAAATCCCTCCCAATTTTCGTCAGAAATCGACAATTTCGGCACCATAGAATAGGCCGAAACAGCCATTTTCAGAGATTGTTAAACCGAAAAAATTAAAGTTTCTCGAATTTTCCAGAAGATCGTCTGAAAACCAAAGCTCTTGATAAGAAATGTCGTGTACTCGTCGAACAAAACGAACAATTGATGGCTCGACTATGCGAATTGGAGATGTCCCACCGTACTACAGACGGAGGAGGAGGAGGAGAGATGGAAACGGCGACACGACGAATTCAGGAGCAAGAGGAGAACATTCGACAGATCTCGTCGGCGTTGGAATCGGAAAGAGACGTTAGTCAGCGGTTGAGAGAGGCCAAGGAGGCGTTGGAGAAGGAGTTGATTGGGAAGAGGAAGCAGGAGGAGAGCCAACAGAATAGGATTCAGATGGACGTGGAAATGAGCAGAATGCAGGCGCAGAGCAGTGAGTTTTTTTTTTTGGAATTTTGGAATTCTGAAAATTTGTCAAAAATGAAGAAATTTGAGAAATTCAGACTCAAAAATTAGGAATAATTCTTTAAAAATTGGAGAAAACTAGAATCTCTGAAAATCTGAAAATCTGGAATTTTTGAATTCTGAAAAATTGCGAATCTGAAAATTAGGGAATGTGGAAGTCTGGAAATGTGGTGTTTTCAGAATTTTTGATGTTTGGAACTGGAGATTATAGGATTCTGAAATTCTGGAAATCGAACATTTCGGAATGTTTGGATTTTAAAATACTGGGATTCTGGAAATTAGAAAATCTTAATTTTTGGGGTTGAGATTCTCTGAAAATTTGGGGATTTTCTAAATTCTGAAGTTTTAAGATTCTGGAAATTTTTTTTGAAAAATCTGAAATTCTAGAAATTCAATTTTTTGAGCAATATTTTTTTTCCATGAAATTTTGTGCCTAAATATAAAGCAACATCTCTAAACATCTCCAAAATAATCCTATAAAAAATATAAGAAGACGTCACAAAATCCGAAATTTCGAAAGGATCAAAAGCACCCACATTTGCCATATTTTAGCTTTAAAAATTGTTTTTCTAATCATTCCACTTGCCAACATTTTTAGGTCATTTCTAGACTATTTCATGACCTAAAAGACTATTTCATGACCTAAAAGGTTTAATGACTCCTTTCTAGACTATTTCATGACCTAAAAGGTTTAATGACTCCAAGTATGCTAAATGTTTGCAGAAATCGACGAAATGTCCGTTGAAGTGGACGCGGCGCGTCGCAAGGTGACAGAGGTGCAGGCGGAGGTTGAGCAGCTGAGAGCCACCAATTTTGACCTTCAAATGACCATCGAAACGGCAAAACGAACCATGGAAGAGTGAGTTTTAAGCAAAATTATGGTCGAAAATAACCTCAAAAAAACATAGAAAACGCTGAAAATTTGGCTGAAAATGGTCCAAAACATTTCTTAGAGCTCATTTCTGAATATTTTCATGTCGGTTTTTGAGTTTCCCGCCCTTGAAAACCCTCAAAAACATTGTAAAAAAGAATTTGCCACCGGTGGGAGTCGAGCCCCGTACCTCTAGATCCAAATTTGCTCGTCGAAAATCCCACTCGGCCATCCGAGCACTTTCTCGGGAAAGTCGATTTTAGAGCATTTTTAGGCTATTTTAAACGGTTTTAAGCCATTTTAAGCCTTTTTCAGGCCATTTTAGACAATTTTTAATGTCTAAAAATGAACTTTTCCAGACTCGCCGACTCGAATGAGCAATTTGAGAAGCAAATTGAGCAAATCGAGGAGGAGCAAGAGGAGAAAGATGAGGATTTGAAGCAGGCGATTTGGGACGTCGACACGTTGACACGACAGAATGAGGCATTGAGGTGAGCAATCCATTAAAACTACAGTAATCCTCACCACCGAAAAAAGTCCCGATTCCAGGGTCGAGTTGGACGGTGCACGACAAGCGTTCCATGAGACACGAGCCCTGTCAGAAGAGGTCAAATCCATGAAGGCCGATCTTCAGAAGCAACAAGAATTCCAAAGAGCTCAATTCGAAGGTTCATGCTCCAGAATTCCAGAAGCAGAAGACGTTCCAGAACGAAAGACGTCGTTAGAAGTTCAACAAGAGGAATACATTCAAGCTTACGAAGAGAAAATCGAGGATATCAATCTGGAGATTGCTCAGCTCAAAAAAGAGCTTGAGCTGAGCAATGGGAGGGCGCCACAACGAAAGACGACGGCGGTTTTGGAGCCGCCGAGTGTGGAAAAGATTGTGGAGCAGATTCAGATGACGTCGACGTCTTCAGCTCCTTCAGAATCTCAAATGACGTCTTCGGAAGCTTCTCCAGAGCTCCTTCGAGCTCATGAGCAGCTAAAGAAGGAGATAGAGCATTTGAAGACCAAGAATGCAGATTTTACGGAGAAAATGGAGGTTTGTAGGCCATTTTAGACTACTTTTTAGAAATTTAAAACCACTTTCAGACAACTTTTTGACTGAAAATTGGCTGAAAATCGCCTTAAAACTCATTACTGAAAATTTTCACTTTGATTTTTGAATTTCCCGCCCCTGAAAACCCCCGAAAACACTTTTAAAAAAGAAATTGCCACCGGTGGGAGTCGAACCAACAACCCCTAGATTCAAATTTTTCGGCAAAAATCCCACTAGACCATCCGAGCACTTTTTTGGAAACGTCGATTAAGAACCATTTTTAGGCTATTTTGGGCTGTTTCAAGCCGTTTCAGACTATTTTTAACCATTTTAGGCTGTTTCAGGCTATTTTTAGCTGAAAATTTGGTTGAAAGTGGCCCAAAACCCCATAAGAACGCTTTTCTGAACATTTTCACTACGATTTTTGAATTTCACGCTCTTGAAAACCCCCAAAAACACTTTTAAAAAAGAAATTGCCACCTGTGGGAGTCGAACCAACAACCCCTAGATCCAAATTTGCCCGTCGAAAATCCCACTCGGCCATTCGAGCATTTTTTTGGAAAAGTCGATTTTTGACTATTTTAAACCATTTTTAGGCTATTCTAAGCCATTTTGAGCCTATTTTGGACTATTTTTAGACCATTTTCAGCTAATTTTAGGCTTTTTCAAACTACTTTTTCAGATCATTTCCAGCCAAATTTTAACATTTTCAGCGTCTCGAAATGGAAGCCAAACTATCTGGTGAGCTGAACGTGGAGCTCGGCCGTGCGATGCTGGAACTCGAGGAGCACAACGAACTGCTCCGGAAAGAGCAAGCGGCTCAATCGGCTGATGACGTGGCGACGGGGCGAGAGTTGGAGCTTCATGTGATGATGGTCCAGGAGATGACGGAGCAGATAGCATCGATGCAAGCCAAGATTAATGAGATGGAGGCGGTGAAAGAGACGCAGAGAAACGAGATGGACCAATTGAGAGGGGAAGGTGAGGAGGAGCTGAAAATAGCCCGAATTTGGCTGAAAATAGTCCAAATTGGGGTCTAAAATGGTCGAAAATCCGCTAAAATGAGCCATATACAGTTTTAAAAGGAGTACTGTAGAGAAATTTTAGGGATTTTTAATTTTGGAACCTTTGGAGGGTTACTGTAGATGAAAATTTTCCAGAAAAAATGAGCAATTTTCTAGCGTATTCAGGTCTAGAATGTGCCCAAAAAGTGGTCTAAAAACGTCCAAATCTAGTCGAAAAAAGTGTGCTTAATTTGGTCTTAAATTGCCTAATTTCAGTCTAAAATGGCCCGAAATTAGGCTAAAAATGGCCTAAGTGTGGCTCTAAATGCTCCAAAATTGGTCTAAAATGACCTAAATTCTGTCCAAATTACTCAAATTTGATCTTAAAATGGCTGAAATTGGTCTAAAAAAGCCGAATTCAGATAGAGAATGACTCAAATTAAGGCTAAAATGACCTGAAATTAGGCTAATGTAGGCCAAATTAAAGCTGAAATGGCCCAAATTTGGCTCTAAATGCACCAAAATCCAATCCATTCCCATTTCCAGCCACCACTGCCCAATCCGAAGTGCATCGTGTCAACTCGGAGCTCCAACGAATGCTCCACAACCTTGCCGAGTCGGAAATCGCGAGAAAAGATGAATTCGAGACGTCCAACGCCGCCCACGACGAGGAAATTCGAGAATTTTCCATCAAAATGGAAGATTCCAGAAGACAAATTTCGGATTTGGAGGTGAAATTGAAGGAGGCGGAGGAGGAATTGAGCATTGCGATGGACAAGATTGCTCAGTTGGAGGTGGAGAGGCAGCAGATGGCTTCAGGAGCTCCAGAAGCTCAAGGAGCTCAAGGAACGCTTCAGATTGCTCAGCCGTTGACTTCAGAGGCTCCAGAAGCTCCAGAAGCTACAGTATCTCTTCTCCACAACGTCACGAGCGATATGAACAAGCTTATCGAGCTGAAAGACGAGCTGGAAATCGCCGTTCAAGCTCTAAAAGCCGAGATTTGGAGTCTGAATGGCCAGCTGAAGGCATCGATTTTGGATCGAGAGGGTCTCGAGGACAAAATCACGGAGCTGGATGATCAGGTGGAGCGGGAGAAGAAACGAGCGATCGCTCTAGACGTTGAGCTACAGGAACAGGTGGATTTGACGGATCGAGCGGTCCGGAGAGCAGCCGAGGCGGAGAATGAGTCGAATCATAGGATGGCTGAGTGTCTGGAGAATGAGACGATGAGGTTTGTGGCACCGCCTCCAACGCCTTCTNCAGATCTCGAATCCTCCTCTTCAGTGCCTCACACTTCTCCTCTTTCCACTCAATCTCTCCTTCCAACTCCTCCACTCTCTGTCGTCTCGTCGTTGCCACTTCTGGAGACCCTG
>NC_013487.2:14908911-14926793 GCF_000004555.2 Caenorhabditis briggsae | reverse complement strand
AGCTGGATGATCAGGTGGAGCGGGAGAAGAAACGAGCGATCGCTCTAGACGTTGAGCTACAGGAACAGGTGGATTTGACGGATCGAGCGGTCCGGAGAGCAGCCGAGGCGGAGAATGAGTCGAATCAGAGGATGGCTGAGTGTTTGGAGAAGGAGACGAGGAGGTAGGTGGGGAGGGAGCCTTCCCCCCCCACTCAGGGAACGGGTGTGGAGCTTTATTAGACCTTTTTAGCTCATTTTTAGGCCATTTCGACCATTTTTAGCTCAGAAAAATGACCCGAATTTGGCTGAAAATGGTCCAAAACCCATCTTAAAACAAGGTTCTGACTTATTTAACCTCGATTTTTGAACTCTACGCCCCTTTAAACCCCCAAAAAACACTTAAAAAAGAATTTGCCACAGGTGGGAGTCGAACCAACAACCCCTAGATTCAAATTTGCCCGTCGAAAATCCCACTCGGCCATCGAGCACTTTTTTTGAGAAAGTCGATTTTAGACCATTTCCAGACTATTTTAGAGGGGTTTTTGCCATTCTGAGCGTATTCAGGCCATGTCTTCGCCATTTTAAACCATTTTAAGCTATTTAGCAATGAAAATTTGGCTGAATTTGGTCCAAAATCCTCTGTAAAACACATTTATGGCTCTTTTCAGATCAATTTTTGAGTTTCCCGCCCTTGGAAACCCGCAAAAACATTTTTAAAAAACCGAATTGCCACCGGTGGGAGTCGAACCCGCGACCTCTAGATTCAAATTTTGACGTCGAAAATCCCACTCGGCTACCCAAACACTTTTTTGGAAAAATTGATCTTAGACCATTTTTAGACGATTTTAAGCTATTTTAAGCCTATGTTAGACCAATTGAGGGCTGAAATTAGTCTGAAAATGCCCCCAAAACCTTTCTTTTGCAGAGAAGAAATCGAACAAGCTTATACCCGGCTCAACGAGTACTACAATCAACTCCAGGAGGCTTACAACACGGTGTACGCTCAATTGGCTCAATCTCAAGCTGAAACCACACCATCTGACCACCCAACAACGTCATCTGCCCATCTGACGTCTTCTGATGCTCCAGAAGAGGTGGAGCTCACCCAAGTGATCGATGGAATTCTGACGATTCTTTTGATCTCCAGAGACCCATCGATCTCACTGAACACCCGCCAAAAAATGGAGAAAATCGCTGAAAAACTGAAACAACTGCTGAGCGATTACGAAGAGAATCAGAAGGCGTTGGAGGAGCAGAGAAGGATTACTGTAGCACTGGAGGCACGTCTTCAAACACTCGAAACGGCGTCAGGGTCTCCAGAAGTGGCAACGACGACACGACAGAGAGTGGAGGAGTTGGAAGGAGAGATTGAGTGGAAAGAGGAGGAGTGTGAGGCACTGAAGAGGAGGATTCGAGATCTGGAGAAGGCGTTGGAGGCGGTGGCGGAAAGAGCAGCTGACGAGACGGAAGGTAAGGGATGGGATAAGGCTCGTATCATATCATGAGGGAGATGGGAAGAAGGTGGAGAGGGAGAAAAGAATTTTCGGAGAGCTAAAATCCTTGTTCTAGAACGTTCTAGAGGGTTTTAACTGCTTCTGGATGATTATGGAAGCTTTGTGAACCGTTTTTACAACTTCCAGAGTCATATGAAGCTATCAGATAGTCCTAGAAAGTTCGAGAATGTTCTAGAAGGGTCTAGAAGTTCCTTGATTCGTTATGGTCACTTTTAGAGGCACCCGGAGCTATGTTAGATGATTCTAGTAGGTTCCAACAATTTCTGAATGGTTCTGAAAGTTTCTCGAAAAGGTTCCAGATCGTTCTGGAAGGTTCCCAGCTGCTTATGAGCGGTTCTGTATTGTTTTCGACAGTTCCAGATGTTTTTTTTTTTTGAATGATTCTAGAAAGTTCTAGAAGGTTCTAGACGCCTCAAGAACAGACTCTGAGGTTCTAGAACCTTCTGGATGCCATCTCTCACCCTCTCTCTCTCTCTCTCTCCCTTCGCCGTCCTCTTCAAATTTATAATGAAAAATACGAAACCCACTGCTGCTCTGCTGCATGCCCTCTCACCACACTGCGTTCTCTTCTATGATACTTGACGAGTTTGTGCACAATTAGTCTCTGATCCTCTTCTACCTCTGTCCTTCCCAATTCCCATGTATCTACTTTGACCGTAAAACCTGTATTAGGAGGGCCCTACTAGCCCTTCTAATACAGGTTTTACGGTACTTCGCCTTTGTCTCTTCCACTATGCTTAACTTGCTTGATTGCCAAGAAAAAAAGTCCCAAAAATGAGAACTTCTAGTTTGAAAAAAAGTTCTCAAACTTTGAGCTTCATTATCTTGGTAACTGTAAGAGATATCAAAAATTTGTCAACTGATAAAAGGCTTGTCATAATATCAGCTACATTTTATCAGTTGACACATTTTCGTTATCTTTTATGGGAGCCGAGATAATTGAGATCAAAGTTTGGCATATCCAAAAAAAAGAGCACCGCTTCAAAGCCTTAGCCACCAACTGCATTTAGGTTCATATCTTTTGAAGTAGACGTCTACTGTACACCACAGGGCGCTGTCCTATGTTACTGTAGTATTATACACGATCAAATTCACACGGCCCCGTTTTTAGATTAGCTTTAGAAATGAGAAATAATCTCGGCTAGTGGCCCTTAATCATACCAAGTGTCCCCTCCCACTTGTCTTCTGAATTCCTTGGTTTCTTGTTCCTGTCTATTCGTTTAAGTTTCACTTCCATCCTTTGGTACTAATCACTGTGTTCTTTTCCTCTACCGTAATCCAATTGGTGTTGTTGTCTCTCTGTCGGTTCGATTTTTCTGTCACTTATCTTCTGATGTGATGTGGATTACTTTCTTTTCTCATAGATCCTATTAGAAGGCGGCCGGCCGTGATGCTTTGGAAAGTTCCAATCCTCGTCTGTGGATATCTAGAAGGTTCTGTGGCCTTGGAAGCTTCGGTGGACCTCTAGAAGGTTCTGAGGGATCCTAGACCATACTAACGTTCTTAGAGCTTCCAGAAGCATCAACTGATCTTCGAGTTGATCTAGAAGGTTCTGGAGCTTTCTAGAAGCATCACTATCATCTTGAATACCCTACCATCGTGATCATATCTTGTTGTTAGTGGGTACTCCGACTACCGTAGTACCCTTTGTCTATCCTAGATGTTCTCTTACTATCTACACTTCCCCTGAGCAAGTAAGACTGTCCGAGTTTGAGACCCTTGGGTTCTTTAGGCTCGCTGAACATCTCCTAGGACATGCTCAGCCACCCAAAAAAACCTAGAAGCTCAAATGTGGACAGTCGTACCTTTATCACTATCATCTATCAGTAGAATCGTGTTGCTTTCTTCTCCCCTTGTCGTCTCCAAAATGCATTAGGTGGCTGGCTTTGCAGCGGCCGCTGTGAGTCGCCTCTCGACGGAACTCGCCATTTTAGCCGCCCGTCTGACGACACGACAAGCCGACGTCGACTCGCTGTTCCGAACCAATGCAGAGCTGGCTCATACGAACGTCCGATTGCAGAATGAGGTGGATGAGATGGAAGAGGTGAAGTCGAGGATGATGGAGGTAAGCAGATCTATATGCCGTCTTCTGGCAAACGGACCAGCGATGGACCAAACCATACCAGCCCATTTCAAGCCCATTTTAAGCCTATTTCAAGCCCGTTTTGAGCCTTTTTAAGCAGGGAAATGGGCAAATTTTGTCTGAAATTCTCTAAAAACCATTTTCTGCACTTTCTCATGCCGATATTTGAATTTCCCGCCCTTGAAAACCCCGAAAAACACTTTTAAAAAGAAATTGCCACCGGTGGGTTTCGAACCCCCGACCTCTAGGTACAAATGCTTCCGTCGAAAATCCCACTAGACCATCCGAGCAATTTTTTGAAAAAGTCATTTTTGAGCATTTTAAGCCATTTTAAGCCCATTTTGAGCCTATTTTTGGCCTTTTTTGAGCCTATTTTTGTTATCTAAGGGTTTGGTCCGTCGTGAGCCCGCCGTTGGTCCGTTTAAAGCAAAAATAGTCCCATTTTCAGGAAAAAGAGCAGTTGGAGCAGCATGTGAAAGAGCTCGAGGAGCAAGTTGCCGACCTCATGGAGCAGCATGAGGTGAGCACTTTTCTGAAAATCTAGAATTTTCGACAAAATCTGAAACTTCCAGACGCATCTCCAACAATCGGCACTTCTCCAATCGACGACGCCGATTTTGACGACGTCATCAGTTTCACCGAATCCAGATTCAGAACGCGCCGCCCAGAAGCTAGAAGAATCTGAAAAAGAGATTCAGCGTCTTGCTGGAATTGAGAAGACGTTGAATAATCGGATTCTGGCCCTGGAAGATCAGAATCTAGAGCTGGAGGAGAAGGTTCAAGAGATTGAGGACGAGATGATGACGGTGAAGGCGGAAATGGCGGAAATTGAAAAAGCTGAGCAATCGGAGAAGAAGGCTGAGCAATGGGACGATTGGGGAGAGGAGAAGGAGGAGAATGAGCCGACCCCAGAGCTTCAGGAAGCGCAATCTGAAGTTGGACGTCTTCTGGAGGTTGAGAAGGCGTTGACGATGAGGCTGGAGATGCTCCAGATGCACAATAAACAATTGGAGGGGAGATTGAAGGAGTTGGAAGTGGTGAGGATTAGAAAAGCTCTGAAAATCGGCTTAAAAATGACAGTTTTCTGTCTGTCGGTGTGTCCAGATGTCTTTGGGCATCCAAAAAATTGATTTTTGAGCTGTAAATGGGTCTTAAAAGCTAATTTTTGCCCTGAAAATGACATTTTCTGTCCGTCTGTCTGTCCAGATGTCCTAGAATTTTTTTGACGTTCTTATTTTTGCAGAGCAAGGCTACAGTAACCCAGATAGACCCACCGAAACAAACAGAGGAAGCGCCCCAAACACAGAAGCAGGATGATGAATGGGGATGGGGAGAGGATGATAATGAACAGGTGATGAGCATTTTCAGAGCACGTTTGGAGGTTTTTGGCTGAAAATAGACCCGATTTTAGGCTAAAAATGAGTGATTTATGGTCTAAAATCAATTTTCTGAACACTTTCACTGCGATTTTTGAATTTGCCGCCCTCGAAAACCCCCAGAAACGTTTTTAAAAAACAATTTGCTACCGGTGGGAGTCGAACCCGCGACCTCTAGATCCAAATTTGCTCGTCGAAAATCCCACTCGGCCATCCGAGCACCTTTTTGGAAAATTGTCAGAAAGTCGATTTTAGGCCATTTCAGACCATTTTGAGATGTTTTATGCCCATTTTGAGCGTATTCAGACTGTTCTTTGGCCATTTTAGACCATTTTTAGCTGAAAATTTGGCTGAAAATGATCCAAAACCTTCCAAAATCGCATTTCTGTACATTTTCATTGCGATTTTTGAACTCCTCGCTCCTGAAAACCACCAATACCATTTAAAAAACAAATTGCCACCGATGGGGTTCGAACCAACAACCCCTAGATTCAAATTTATCGTGGAAAATCCCACTCGGCCATCCGAACACCTTTTTGGAAAATTGTCAGAAAGTCGATTTTAGGCCATTTTTAGGCGTTTTTGGACTATTTTAAGCCTATTATGGGCTGTTTTTGCGACTATTAGACCACTTTGAGACCTGAAGATGTACGATTTTTGTTTTTCCAGCCATCTCAACCATCGTCCACGCCCCTCCAGAATCCATCAGAATTGGAGAACGCAAAATCAGAAGTCACCCGACTCGCTCAAATCGAAAAAATCCTGAACAATCGAATTTTGGCTCTAGAAGACCAGAATCTGGAGCTTGAGGAACGTCTTCAGGAGTTGGAAGACGAGCTGGCGGAGGAGAAGAAAAAGAAGGGGGCGGAGCTTGAGGAGGCGAAGCCAGAAAAACCAAAAGAAGAAGAAGACAATTGGGACGATTGGGGAGAGGAATCTGAGGGCCAGAAGAAGAAGGCGGAGGATGGCGTCACGTCTTCTGAACTGCTCCAGAAGACAATTGAAGAGCTCCAGAAGCGCGTGGACTTCCAGAAAGAAGTGATTCAGAAGGCCGAAGCGGAGCTGATCGAGATTCAGGATAAGGTACGGGGAAATAGGCTTGAAGTAGGCTGAATCTAGTCCCAAATAAGCCGAAAATGACCCAAAAAAGACGAAAAATGTCCGAAAATGGTCAAGAAATCGATTTTGAGCCAGAAAATTGTCTAAATTGGCTTGAAATTGGCCTAAAATAGTCGAAAATGACCTAAAATCAACTTTCCCGAAAAAGTGCTCGAATGGCCGAGTGGGATTTTCGACGAAAAAATTTGGTGGCGGGTTCGAACCCCACCGGTGGCAAATTCTTTTTTTTTTGTTTTTTTTAAATCTTTTTGAGGTTTTCAAGAGCGGCAAATTCAAAAATTGACAAGAAAATGTTTGGAAAATCGATTTTAGACCATTTTCAGCCGATTTTTTGCTTATTTTGAGCTAAAACTAGGCCCAAATTAGGCTTTTTGGACCGAAAATAGGCTAAAAATCGCTCATTTTTCAGTACGACGAGCTGGACGAAGCCTATCAGCAATCTCAAAATGCACAAAATCCAAATGAGCAGTTGCTCGCCGAGCTGGAATCGCTGAAAATGCAATTGGAGCAGTCCCATGCGGAAAAACAAGAAATGAAGCTGAAATTGGAGACGATCGAGGCGGAGAAGAGAGAGCTGGAGACGCAGATTGCGGAGATTCAGAAGGCGTTGGATCAGAAGACGTCGGAGATTCAGAAGACGTCCGAGAATGATGATGATGGCTGGGGAGACGAAGGATGGGGAGAGAGTGATAATGAGGAGACGAAGAAGGATAATGATAAGGAGGTGAGTGGGATTCTGGGAATTCTGGAAATTCTGAATTCAGATGACGTCAAAAAAATCTTCTGAAAAATGAGCAATTTTAAGCCTAGAAATTGCATTTTTGCCCTAAAATTCTGAAATTTTCAGCTCGCCGAACTTCGCCACGCCCACGACCAGCTTGTCTCCAGAATCCAAATTCTGGAATCTGAAAATTCCAGAATCCAAGCAGAAACTTCCCAAAAAATCGATTTCCTGGAATCAGAAAAGACGAAAATCGAACAAGAACTGGACCAGACGATTCAGGAACTGGACGACGTCAAACAGGAGCTGATTCAGAAGGAGAAGGAGATTCAGAAGACGTCGGAAGAAGCCACGTGGAACGACGATGCCTGGAACGATGATGGAGAGATTGAGCGAATGCGAGAGACGCAAAAGATGATGGAAATGCGAGTGGAAGCGTTGCAAGACGAGCTGAAAAACGTTAAGGAACGGGAGATTGAGGTGGGATTTTTGGCTGAAAATTAGGCCTAAAGTGGACCTGAAATCAGGCTCGAAATGGGCTTAAAATAAGCTCAAAATAGACTTCAAAATATGCTTAAAATAGGCTTAGGATGGGCTCAAAAATAGGCCTTAAATTAGGCTTAAAATGGGCTTTGAAATAGGCCTGAAAATAGCCCTGAAAATAGGCTTAAAATGGACTAGAAAATAGGCTTGAAATAGATTTCAAAATAGGCCTTAAATTAGGCTTAAAATAAGCCTAAAATAAGCTCAAAGCAGGCTTGAAAACTGGCCTGAAATTAGGCATAAAATAAGCTTGAATAGACTTCAAATAGGCCTTGAATTAGGCTTGAAAATAGACCTAAAAATAGGCTCAAATTAGGCCTAAAAAGCCGGGCTTACCTGTCTGACAGTGACCGACTTTTCAGCTTTTTTTTTTTTTGGCTGGAAATCAGTGATTTATGTCTAAAAATGAGCAATTTCAGTCACTGAAAATGAGCCATTCTAGTCATTCTAGCTGAAAATGAGCAATTCTAGCCTAAAAATCACCAAAATTCAGCCTAAATGTAAGCCAATTTTAGGCTAGAATTGGCTGAAAATAAGCGATTTCAGCTCGGAATTTTTTTTGGCTGAAAATTAGCGATTTCAGTCAAGTTTGAAAACCTGAAATTGCAAAAAAATAAAACGAGAAAACACAAATTTTCAGGTGAAGATTAGATTTATTAGGGAACATTAATGGGGGAAAATTGTTCAAGAAAAACGGGGAAAATGGGGGAATAAGGAGCTTTCCAGGAGCCCTAGAAGCTCTAGAAGCAGGAATAGGAACAGGGAAAAAAGGGAAAAGGGCTCCAGAAGCTCTAAGAGCCTCTCTAACGCTTTCCATCGGATGTGGATGGTCCCTCGACGAGTTGTCTCTCCGCCTCCTCTTTAGCCTCTCTCTCCAACCTCTCCTTCAACTCCTGCTCGGCAATCGCATCCTCCTCATCAGTCGGAATCTCGAAAAGCACTCTCAACTCCTCTGGAGTCTTTCCCTGAGCCATTATGGCGATCTTCTTGCAGCAATAACGGAGCAACTGCTTGGACTCCAGGTAGTTGGCAGCAGCGTCAACGCCTCCAGCTCCTTGTCCTCCAACTCCTTCAAAAAGTTCATGTCCCACTCTGGAATGTTGGTCTGGCGTGGGAAGCCTTCGTTCTTCTCCTCCGGGAACTCCTCGCCACGATGATGCTCACACCAGGCGACGACACGTTTCAAGGTGACGCCTGTGATGTTGTCGATTGGCATCACGTTTTTGGCGGCTTTCTCGGCGTCGTAGCCAAGTCCAGAGACCAGGTTGTTGATGGTGACGAGTTGTGGAACGGCCAGGTCGCTTATCTTGACGGTTTCCTTATCGAAGCTTTCGAGGAAGAAGTAGAAGGATGGCTCGGGCTTTGGTGCAGGCAGGGTTGGAGCTTGGGCGGGTTGGGCGGCGGCTGGGGCTGGTCCTGCTTGTTGATCGGCCATGGTTGATTGATTGATTGCTTTGAGGATGTGGTGTTCTGGAAAATCGATAATATGAGGTTAGAGTCTTTAGAGCGGTTTAAGAGCGGATAGAGAGCGATTTGAGGTAGCTAGAGACAGCTTAGGACGATCTAGAATGGTCAAGGACAAGATTGGATGGTCCAGGACGGCCTGAGACAGTCTTAGACAGTCTGGGATAGCTGAAACAGCTCTAGGTAGTTCTGGATAGCTCTAGATGGCTTTAGGTGGCTTTAGATGGCTCTAGACAGTCTGAAACGGTCTAAGACAGATCGAAACGGTCGGAGCTGGTCTATGAACGGTTTGAGACACATTAGGACGGTCTAGTGTGGTCGAAAATGGTTTAAGGTAGGTTAAGACGATCTAAAACGGGTCTGAGATAGCTCCAGACAGTCTAAAATGGCTTGAGCCTATCTGAGAAGGTTCCAGACAGCTAGAACCATTCTCAAAAGGTCTAAAACAGCCTAAGACACATCTAGACAGTCTGGGATGGTTTACGACATCACAAGACCATCTAAAGCAGTTTAGGACGACCTAAGACAGCCTAAGACTATCTGGACGGGTTTCAGACAGCCAGAACCATTCCTCAGACAGTCGGAGACAACCTGAGATGGTCCAAGAAGGTTCAATCCAGCTAAGATAGACGGGAAAATCAATTGAAAACCAGAAAAGGAAGATGATGCCAATGGATGCACAAGTTGGCGGGAAGAGGGATTACGGTAGTCTTCTGGGAAAGCAATGGCCTGGGATAAGGCTTCCATTCGGTCGGGAAATTTAGCCGACCGACCGACCACTGACCCAGCCGACCGACAACCGACCGAGCTGACCGATCGGTCGGNGCGCCGACCGTTTTCGTGCATTTGCGCATCAACGTGTTTGCACACTCTACATTGTATTTTACGACAAACTACCCACTAAATGCCTCGTTTTTCGTAAAATAAGTGCTTCGTACGCAAAAATTCGTGTTTTGATGCGCAAAGGAACGAAATCGTTCGGCGCGCCGACCGATCGGTTAGCTCGGTCGGCTGTCGGTCGGTGGTCGGCGATTTTCGACCGACCGAAATGGTAGCCTTAGCCTGGGAGTGTCCGAGAGACAGCAAGAAGTTCAGGGAGTACGGTAGGTTTCTGGGAAAATCGATTAGGCTGTTTACACACACACACACACACACACACACTTTTAGGCTGAAAAATTGGGAAAATTCAAATTTCAGCTCTCCGATCAAAACGCGTCGCTTCAATCCCAACTGAAATCAATCCAAACCGAGCTAGAAGCCACCCAGCAACGTCTTCAAGAAGCAGAATCGGCGTCTTCATGGAACGACGACGGTGACAACTGGAATCAAACAGATTCAGAAGACGTTGCTCTTCGAAAAGAGCTCGAAACAGAAATCTGCAAGCGGAACGCAACGATCGAAGAGCTTCAACGTCACGTGGAACGTCTTCAGAAGGCGTTGAACGAGGCATCTGAATCGGCGGATATGAAGGCGTTGGAGGAGATGGAAGAGATGAAACATCAACTGACGATGGTCATGGAGCAGAATAGTTTGTTGAAGGATTCAGAAGCCAGACTGATGGACCACGCTGATGAGTACGCTGAACAAATGGAACGTCATCGGGAGAGGTGTGTGGAGTTACAAGTCAAAGTGACAGAGCTGGAAGAGAAGCTGAGAGCTGAGCAATTGGAGAAGAAGGCGGCGTCTAGAAGTGTCGAGGAGTTTTCAGTGTTGAGGTGAGCTGCTGAAATTGGCCGTGAAAAAATCTAGAATTCCCACGAAAATTCGATGAAATTGGTTCTAAAACGTCGTGGTTCTGAAGCGTCGTGGTTCTGGAACGTCGCACATAAAAATTAAACTTCAGCACGCTGAGGGCTTCAAAATGAGCCCAAACACGCCGCGATTCGGTGAGATTCGAAATTTCGGGTGCGTCGCGGTCGTGCGTCGCGTGTTTTGGAAAAATCGAAATCAACCGATTAATGGCGTGTTTTGGCTCATTTTGAAGCTAACAAGCTCAAAAGTCTGAAAATTTCGGGTTTAGCGTTCTAAAACGTCGTGGTTCTGAAATGTCGTGGTTCTGAAACGTTGCGGTTCTAGACCGTCCTAAGTCTGAAATGCCATTTTTCAAGAGCGTCTAGTTGTAGAACCACGACGTTTCAAAATTATGACGTTTCAGAACCACGACGTTTCAGAACCGCGACACTTCAGAACCATCACGTTTCAGGCCGTTGAATTTTGAGAACCATGACGATTCAGAACAGTGGCGCTTCAATACTACGCCGTTTTGAAACCGCGACATTTCAGAACCGCGAGGACTTAGAACTGGGACGTTTCAGAACCACGACGTTCTAGAAGTGATCATTTCACAACGGTTGCGTCGTGGTTTTACAATGTCGCGGTTCTAAAACGTCGTAGTTCTGAAACGTCGCGGTTCTGAAACGTCGCGGTTCTGAAAGGTCGTGGTATAACATCATGGTTCTAAAACGTCGCAGTTCTAGAACAGCAACGTTTCAGAACCGCGACATTGTAGAACCACGACGCAACCGTTGTGAAATGATCAGTTTTAGAACGTCGCGGTTCTGAAAAGTCGTGGTACTAAAAGTCATAGTTCTGAAACGTCCGAGTTCTAAGACCTCGCAGTTCTAGAATGTCGCGGTTTCAAAACGGCATTGAAACGCCACTGTTCTGAAACGTCGTAGTTCTAGAACAGCAACGTTTCAGTTTCAGAACCGCTTGCGAAATGATGAGTTCTGAAACGTCCGGGTTAGAAAATTTTGAGAAATTTTTTCGAAAATCGTCTGAATTCTGCCGATTGCTCATGCTTAAATTCATTCCAGACAACAGCTCTCCACTGCTGAATCCTCGCTCCACCGTACTCAATCTCAACTATCGGATCGCGAGGGAACCATCGCTGAGCTCACGAAAAAGCTCGCCGAGCACACGAAAACCATCGAAGAGCTCCAGATGAAGCTGAAGACGTTGGCAGCGTCCAGGCGACAAATCACGTCATCTCAGAATCCTCTGACGCCTTCTAGACCATCGTCGCGGCTATCGACGTCTT
The DNA here is from genome assembly GCF_000004555.2 of Caenorhabditis briggsae. Classification (NCBI taxonomy): domain Eukaryota; kingdom Metazoa; phylum Nematoda; class Chromadorea; order Rhabditida; family Rhabditidae; genus Caenorhabditis; species Caenorhabditis briggsae. The sequence goes on along the minus strand of NC_013487.2, from coordinate 14,914,952 downwards.
CTAGAATTTCCACAACGTCATCGTCATTTGTTCCAGAAGCCATTTCGAATCCACTCCAGACTTCTGGAAGCGCATTTGACGTCGTCGTGCCACAGGTGAGAGGGATTCTGAAAAAAATTTGAAATTCTGGAGAATTCAGAAGACGTGAAAAAAATTGTGAAAAAAATTTTCTGAGATTCTCGAAATTCCAGAAGACGTGAAAAAAAATTTTTCAAAAAAACAATTTTTTTACGAAATTCTGGAGAATTCAGAAGACGTGAAAAAAATTTTTCGTAATGAAACTTTTTGAAATTCTGAATTTCAGAATATGCTGAAAATCATTATTCTGAAAATGGATGAAGACATTGGGCAGATACAGAATACCATAGCTAGAATACGAGAAGACGTCGTCACGTCATCTGAGAATTCTGAAAAATATTCTGAGAAGGCGTCAGAAGTGTGAAGAATCCTGTAGCTGTGTAGCTGTTTTTGAGGTTTTTGAAAAAATTCTGATTTTTGGCTTGATTCGGGTGGTGGATTTCTGAATTCTGACGTCTTCTGGATTTCAGATGACGTCAAAAAAGTTTTTTTTTCCAAATTCAGATTTTTTAAATCCTGGAGACGTTAGAATGCTGTAGACATAAAAAAGTGTGAATCTATAGACTTTTTGATTTTTGACGTCATCTGAATTTCTGAATTCCAGATGACGTCAAAAAACTTTTCTTTTTCGAAAAAATTTGTAATCATAAATTCTGAATTTATAGACTTTATAGTTTTTAGAACTCTGACGTCTTCTGAATTCAGATGACGTCAAAAAAAATTTTTTTTGAAAATTTGCGATTTATGGGATTTTGGAATCCTGCAGACGTTGGAAATCTGTAACCATTTAAGACTTTTTATTGACTTTTCGATTTTTGACATCATCTGAAATTCTGACTTCAGATGACGTCAAAATTTTTTTTTTAATTTTGAATTTTCGGATTTTTGAAAAGTTAACATTTTTGGGTTACTGTAAACATTGCAAATTCCGAAATTTTCGACTTTTCAATTTTTGACGTCATCTGAAATTCTGAATTCAGATTACGTCAAAACATTTTTTTTGAAAATTTCCGAAAATTGGGAATTTTGGGATTTTGGAGACGTCAGAACTCGAAATTTCACATTTCTTCAATTTAAAAAAATTTTCGAAAAATTTCTGATTTCCTGATTCTTCACGTCTTCTGATTTTCTGAAAAAATCAGAATTTCAAACAAATTCCTTTGAAAATCCCAATTTATCGATTTTTCAATTTTGCAGAGTGGCGAACCCCTTCGTCGCCGTAACAAGTAATCCAATATCAACGACTTCAGGCTCCAGATGCCTTCAGAATCTCTAATTATCGATTTTTTCGAAAATTCAGATTTCTGAAAAAAAAATCGATTTTTTGCCCCGTTTTTTCTGGTCATATTATTTATTGGTGTTTTTTTTTTCTATTGTAATTTTTTTCTAGAAAATTCTATGTTCCTTTAAAGTGCCTTTTTCTTCTATTCTCTACAGTAATTTTCTACAGTAATCCCCAATTTTTTTTGCCGCCCTGTGAAGCTCTTTTTTCAAATTTCTGAGGGTTGTTTTTTATGATTTTTATGTGTTATTAGGGTCCAAAAATTCCTACCAAAAACTGAAATGTATAGAGATTATAACGGAATAAATCTGTTTGTCCGGATGTCCGGATGTCCAAAAAATTTTCGAATTTTCAAAAAATCATTTTCCACGGGAACTACACAACTTTTTAGCCCAATTTTGTGGATTTTTGGCACTTAAAAAGGCGCCTTGGTCCCCCCCCCCCCAATTTTTTGCCAAAAGAGCAGAAATTTAATTGTTTGGGATTTTCAGAAAATATTCTGGAAAACGTATCGATTTATCGATTTTTTCTTGGCGTTTGTTGACTGGTGGAAATGGCGAAATTAATGGAAAAACAACAACGATGGCCAGCTGGTTCGGAGGATGAAGTAAGGAATTATTAAGGATGAGCAATCGAATGGGGGAATTTTTGATTTTGGAGCTTTTTTGAACGATTTTGGCTAATTTTCGGGCTATCTTAGGCTTTTCTAGGCTTCATTTGGCCTATTTTTTCTCTTCATATCTCGCGAACCGTCACAGCTATGAAATATTTGTTAACTGCATAATTGCTCAGAATAAGTTTTCACACATTTTCGTAGTTGGAAAAATTTGCGTAGCTAATACGGTTGCCGAGATATGCGCCTTTTAAAGTTTCGAGGAAACGCAGAGAAGCGAGAGCGCTCTCGCTGTTAAGAACGCCGACGACGCCGCCGAGACATCTGGAAATTGGAAAAAAAATGAGTCAAAATGGTCCAAAGTTGTACAGAAATGGTCAAAAAAGACCGAAATTCGGCAATTTCAAATTTTTAACTTCTGTGGTGATGAGCAATGCAATCATCACCGATTCCACCGAGTACGACGCCGTTATGAACATTGTCATGGTGGCTGCAGAGAGAGTCTGAAAAAAATCAAATTATCTCAAAAACTAGCAAAGATAGTAAAAAAGTGACAACTATAAAATTGCTCAGCATACAATTTCACACATTTATCTAGTAAACAAAATTACCGTAGCTATTACGGTTTTTGAGATATGCGCCTTTAAAGTCGGCGCGCCGCGGAGACGATCACTCTCGCTTCTCTGCGTCTCCCCAAAACTTTAAACGCGTATATCTCGCGAACCTTAATAGCTATCAAAAAACTTTCAACTACAAAATTGCTCAGCATAAACTTTTGCACAATTTTCCAGTTGAAAGTTTTTTTCTAGCTACTGTAGTTCTCGAGATATGCGCCTTTAAAGTTTCAAGAAGACGCAGAGAAACGAGAGCAGTCGCGCTTCTCTGCCTCTTTAAACGCGTATATTTCGCGAATCGGTATAGCTATCAAAAAGTTGCCAGCTGCAAAATGGCTCAGCATAAGATTTTACATAGTTTTCTAGTTGAACGTTTACCCATAGCTATTACGGTTCAAGAGATATGCGCCTTTAAAGTCGGCGCGCCGCGGAGACGGAGAGAAACGATATCACTCTCGCTTCTCTGCGTCTCCTCAAAGCTTTGAACGCGTATATCTCGCGAATCGTGATAGCTATGGAAACATGTTCAGCTACAAAATTGCTCATCATTAAAATTTCACATATTTTGGTGTATAAACCATTTTTCTAGCATTTTTTGAATTTGAGAAATTTGAATCTTAAAAAATTTCGCTATTTTTTTTCAAGATTTTATATCTCAAGTTCTAAAAATGCTGAAAAGACAGTTTTAATGTCAAACTGTGTGAATATTTAAACCCTTTATTTTCGTAGTTTGTAGTTATTTGATAGCAGCTATGATTCTTGAGATAGAGACGCAGACATCTAGGCTGTCTCGCTCTAACTTCAAACACTCATATCTCTCGAATCATCATAGCTATTAAAACACTTTCATCTGCAAAATTGCTCAGCATAAAATTTTGCACACATTTCTAGTTCACAGTTTCTTTCTAGCTACTGTAGTTCTCGAGATTTGCGCCTTTAAAGCCGACGGCCTCCTGGCCGCAAGAAGACGTAGAGAAGTGTGAGCGCTCTCGTGGTCTGCGTCTCCTCGTAATTTCAAGCGGGTATATCTCGCAAACCGTAAAAGCTATCAAAAAACTTTCAACAACAAAAATGTCTAAAATTTTATGGTGAGCAATTTCGCAGTTGACCAAATTTTTCTAGCTCCTCTAGTTTTTCTGAAAATTCTAAAAAAACTAAAGTTCGACCTATTTTCAGCCCGAAAACGGAAACGACGAGGATGACGAGGAAGCTCCGCCTCTAGAGTCACGGACCCCAAAACGTTTGATTTTTGAGTAATCTACAGTAACCCAAAACTACCAAAAAATTCAAATTTTTCAGTGATCGAAGTGTTCGAGCTGGATTCATCAAGCGCGTTTTTGCCCTAGTGACTTTGATGGTAAACGAGGGCGGAGTCTGAAGGGGGCGTGGCCTAATTCAAATTTCAATTTTGCAGTTCGCCATCACGGCTGGCTTCTCGTCGGCTCCAATTTTCAGTAAAAAGTTCAAAGATTGGTGTAATGAGTACTGGTGGGGAGTCTACGTGGCAATGTAGGTGGACATCTGGATATTTGGACACACAGATTTTTTTCAGGGGCGTCTTTTTCATCTTCTATATCACACTGATGTGTTGTCAGGGAGTCCGTAGATGTTTCCCGTGCAATTTGGTCATTTTGACACTTTTTGTGAGTTTTTTGGGTTATTCAAAATTTTCGAAAAAAATAGGAGAGCTAGAGAAATTTGTTCAACTGCAAAATTGCTCAGCATAAAATTTTACACATTTTTGTGGTTTATAGTTTTTTGATAGCTATTATGGTTCGCAAGATATACGCGTTTAAAGTTTCGAGGAGACGCAGAGAAACGAGAGGGGTCTTGTTTCTCGGCGTCTCCGCGGCGCTTCGACTTTAAAGGCGCATATCTCGAGAACCGTAGCAGTTACGAAAGTTTTTTCAACTAGAAAATTGTGTGAAATTTTATGCTGAGCAATTTTGTGGTAAAAAGTTTTTTGATAGCTATGATGGTTCGTGAGATAATTGCGTTTAAAGTTTTAGCAAGCTGAAAAGCGAGACACCCTAGATGTCTGCGTCTCTATCTCAAGAATCATAGCTGCTATCAAATAACCACAAACTACAAAAACTAAGCCTTCCAAATTTCGCGCATTTTGACATAAGAATTGTCTTTCCAGCATTTTTAGAATTTGAGATTAAAAAACTTGAAAAAAACATAGAAACATTTTTTTTTCCAAATTTTCATAAAATTCAAAAAATGTTAGAAAACGTTTTATATATCAAAATGTGCCAAATTTTATGCTGAGCATTTTTGCAGTTGACAACTTGCTGATAGCTGTTACGGTTCGCGAGATATACGCGCCTAAAGTTTTGGGGAGACGCAGAGAAGCGAGAGTGATCGTCTCCGCGGCGCGCCGACTTTAAAGGCGCATATCTCAAAAACCGTAATAGCTACGGTAATTTTGTTTACTAGATAAATGTGTGAAATTGTATGCTGAGCAATTTTATAGTTGTCACTTTTTTACTATCTTTGCTAGTTTTTGAGATAATTTGATTTTTTTCAGACTCTCTCTGCAGCCACCATGACAATGTTCATAACGGCGTCGTACTCGGTGGAATCGGTGATGATTGCACTGCTCATCACTACTGGATGTAGTGCGTCGATTATACTTTTTGCGGCGACTACAAAGAAAGATTTGACTTCGTAAGAACATTTTTTTAAAGGTTTTTAAAAAGTTCAAAAATTGAAATTGCCGAATTTCGTCCTATTTTTGCCCATTTTTGGCCAATTTTGGACTATTTTGACTAAATTTTAAAAACAATTTCAGATGTCTCGGCGTCGCCTTTATTCTTGGTATCTGCCTTTTCTTTTTTGGCCTCATGACATGCATTTTTGTGCTGATTTTCCATTGGGTCTTCCTTCATATCGTTTACTCGGCTCTCGGAGCACTACTGTGCATGTTCTACTTGGCAATTGATGTGCAGGTACAGTAATACCCTTTTTTTGAGCATTTATGGATCCAATTTTGACCCATTTTTTTTTCAAAATTTCAAAAATTTTCAGCTAATCATGGGCGGCCGTCGTGTGGAAATCTCCCCAGAAGAGTACATTTTCGCTGCCACACATGTATTCGTCGACATTTTGACAATGTTCTTCCATATTCTGGGCATTGTAGGACGGAATTAGTCAGAGAACTCAGAATTCTAGAGAAAAAGAAGATTTTAAAATTTAAATATCGTTTTTTAAAAAATCTTTTTAAAGGTGGGGGGACATGAAAAAAAGATTGTTCTCGAAATTTCGTTTAAATATGCCTCTCGAGGAGTTGAACGTGTGGGACGATGATTGAGGGTGCGGCGCCGCTACCGACTGAGCTACACGGGCAAAGAGAAAGCGGTCACCCGATTGCATACATAAAGGCGAGGACGACAGCTGTAGGCAGAGTGACATTAAGCGTTGTACACCGTGACGGTAGAATCTTACCTCTGGC
>NC_013487.2:14897821-14908437 GCF_000004555.2 Caenorhabditis briggsae | reverse complement strand
CCTTTAAAAAACATTTTGTCAGAAAAACAAGATGAGCTAAACAATTGTCATTTTCCATTATTCCAAAAAACCAAAATTAGTTGAATTCTAAACCATTTTGTAGCTCTTTTCAAGTCCTACAGTATCCAAGTTTGAATTTTCCAAAATTTCAGTTTTGAAGAATTTTACATGCATTTTTCAAAATCGGAAGCATTCAAAAAAATTAAGAAAATCGACCCTCATTTTTTTTTCAATTTTTGAGCATTTCATAAAATGTATAGTTAATTGAATAATAAACCATTCTGTTGCTTTTTTTACGATCTACAGAATCTAAAATATGGTTTTCAAGATATTCCAATTTTGAAGCCGTTTTTGACAGCTACGCGGTTGCAAGTCGTTCTTTTGCTCGTAACTCGCTTCAAACCTAGGATTTTCAAAAAACTCAAGTTGGCAAAGATAGAATTTGAAAAGAGCTACAAAATGGTATAAAACATGACCACCTTCAAAAATTCGATACTTTGAAAAAATCGATTTTAAATGCCTTCCCAATTTTTTTCCTAACCATGTTTGATACCATTTTTTAGCTCTTGTCAAGCTCTATGTTTTGCAGTCTGATTTTTGAAAAATGTAGAGTTCGAAGCATTTCACAAGCCAATGAATGGAGCTCAACAGTTTTTAGTCGGTGAGCTACGCAATAGCAAGCTCCGGCTGTTGACCGGTAGTGTATAAGTCATCTTCGTTTACTTGTAACTCGCTTCAAACTCAAGATTTTTAGAAAACTCAAAATGGCAAAAATAGAGCTTGAAAAGAGCTACAAAATGATCAAAAACATAACCACCTTCCAAATTTCGATACTTTGAAAAAATCGATTTTAAATGCCTTCCCAATTTTTGAACCCAGTCATGTTATTTAACATTCTGTAGCTCTTTTCATGTTCTACAGTATCCAACAAGAATTTTCGAACAGTTCAGAGTTTGAAGGGAGCTGAAAAGAGCTACAAAATGGTATACAATTTCTGTAGTTTCGAATGCTTCAAAGTTTCCAAAAATTGAAAAAAAAAATTTTTGAAAATTTTTTTTCCAATTTTTGCAATTATATGAAAATAAAAAATAATCAAATTATATATTATTTTGTAGCTCTTTTCATGTTCTACAGTATCCAATGAGAATTTTTGAAAAGTGTAGAGTTTGAAGGGAGCTAAATCAATCTGATGCATTAGTTATGACGCATAACAAGTATCACCTGCTGTTGTTTTTCTAGGTTTTTTTTTGCTTTTCTTTAATTCATCGATCCGTTATTTCATTTTTTTTTCCAAAAAACGCGTTCATGATATGAACTTCATATTAGATTTCACCTATCCCAAACTGCTAATCCTCTACTATCATTTGATAGGAATTTTATCAGTTTTACTAAACACCCTTGGAATTTATCTCCTTCAAACGCAATGCAAAAAACTTGGCACTTCTCGTTATTGGTTATTATCTTATCAGGTCCTGTGTTATATCACTGATATCTTTTTTACCCTTCTAATGCAACCGGTCCCTTTGTACCCGTTGGTGGCAGTGTATACTGTAGGAGTACTGTCAGATTGGTTTGGCATACCACCTGTGGCTTTGAGTTATATCGTTTGTGATTTGATTGCTGTGCAGTTTACATTTCTCGCTGTTTCATTTATCAAGAAACATAGAACTGTGGCATCGTTATCCAACTCGTTGGCTTTTCCAAAACATTCGGATATTGTGATTCTGGTTGCATTGGTTTTGGGGGTTGTACTGGGAGATTCTTATGTGTTATCAATGCGTTTATCCAGAGAGGATCAGTGGAAACTTGTTAATGAGGTTTTTAAGAGAAATATAAGGTCCATAAGGCCTCAAGAGCTACAAGGTGGCTAGAGGCCTCAAAACAGTCAACTTCAAATTATTATATCTCGGTTACTGTAAGAGATATCAAAATCTGTCAACTGACAAAATGTTTATCATAATATCACCTACATTTTATCAATTGACAGATATTTTTTTGTATCTTTGATGGCAATTGAGATAAGTGAGCTCAAAGTGTGAGCTCTTGAATTCTTGGTCGCGTAACTAAATAGAAAAGAGAATCTGAAACTTGAAAAAAACCTACATTGCTCTAAAAAGTCCAGAAATCCTGACCATTTTTTAGAGAATCAAAAAATTCAAATCTCTAAAACTTTACTCAAAATTTAGGAAATCAGGAAAATGAATAAGTTTCTCATCAAAAACCAGGAAACAAGAAAAACCTTCCTCGACCCTATATCTCGGGTTACTGTAGAAGATATCAAAGTTTTGTTTACTGATAAAATATTGCTGATATTATGATAAACATTTTATCAGTTGACCACTTTTTGATATCTCATACAGTAACCGAGATAATCGGGGTTAATCAAGCCTACTGTATTTCCTCTAATAGAAGATCACCCAACACGTGCTCTGTGAACTCAATTATTTCAATTTCTGTAAAAGATATCACCAATCTGTAAACTGATAAAATGTAGGTCATAGTATGATAAACATTTCACCAGTTGACCAACTTTTGATACCACTTACAGTAACCGAGATAATCGGGGTTAATGCCTACCGTACATGCTCTAATAGAAGCCTACCCTACGCGCGTGCCTCGAGCTCAATTATCTCGGTTACTGTAAAAGATATCAAAAATCTGAAAGCAAAAAAATGTTACTGATATTATGATAAATATTTTATCAGTTGACTTATTTTTGATATCTCTTAAAGTAACCGAGATAATTGAGGTTAATCAAGCCTAATGTATTTCCTCTACAAGAATATCACCCTACACGTGCGTTTTGAGCTCAATTATCTCAGTTACTGTCAGAGATATCAAAAAGTGACCAACTGATAAAATGTAGCTGATATCATGAGAAACATTTTATCAGTTGACGACTTTTTGATATCTTTTACAAAAACTGAGATAAGACTTAAAGTTAGCAGTGTGCAGGCAGCAAGAGTCCCTCCAAACCATTAACTTCGAACCTTCATATCTCGGTTACTGTAACAGATATCAAAAAGTTGCCAACTCATAAAATATAGACAAAATAATGATAAACATTTTATCAGTTGACTACTTGTTGTTATATTTTACACTAAGCGAGATAAATTGAATCTAGCAAACTTTCAGCTCGTCCCGCACTACGTCGATGGTTTCCGATCGCTTCCCAACTTTGAAATCTTCCCAAAAACCTCTCAAATGAACTATTCCCTATATATCCTATTAGCATTTGCAATTTCCGTTCTCACACCAATGATATTTGTTGTTCTGGATACATTTCGAAAATTGCATCAATTGAAACAAAAAATTGCTAAAGTCAACTATCAAAGGCACGCCGAAGGAGTGATCTGTCTGATAGTACAAGTTGGGACCGCCGGTTTATCAATTGCTCCAATCATTCGATTGGGAATATCGATTATTTTCGATCATCCAGATGCTCAAAAGGTCTCTGAGTTCTGTTTGGCATGGTTTTCTACCCATTCTTCGTTTAACATGATTGCCTTGCTAATGTTTTTCCCACCATACAAGATGTTTATCAAGAAACATACTAAAGGGTGAGCCTAATTCACACAATTTTCAGAATTTTCTGACCGAATAAAATGGAGCTAATAGAAATTTAAAAATCCCTACAAAATGATACAATTTTGAGTACTGTATCTTGTCTATGAACAAAGTTACAAGCCAAAAACAATCTGAGTTACGCGGTTGCACTTTTGGTTTGCGGCTTCTAATTTTGCTCAGCGACGAGATATAGTAATTCAAACAACATTTTAAAAATCGAATTTCAAATACTGAGAGCTTCAAAATGAGCCCAAACACGACTAGGCTCCGCCCACTTTGAAACTTCTCGCCAGCACGCGACGCGTCGGAAAAATGAGAGTGGGCGGAGCCTAGTCGTGTGTGGGCTCATTTTAAAGCTTTCAGCGTCCGGAACTTTAATTTGTGACTCAATTTTCAAAATGTGAAGTTTCTAGCGAGGGAATGACCAAATAACAAGTCACAAAGCTGTGACCTCGTAGTTTAGACGGTTTTTGGCTTGTAACTTTGTTCATAAACAAGATACAGTAATCCAAAATATATCATTTTGAAGGAATTTTAAAATTCTATTAGTAAAAATTTATTTGAACTAAAAATATCAAATTTGGGAGAAGTTATGTCCTTTTTTTCCAACAAGGCGTTTTGTTTCAGATTAAAAGCCAAGTTTGCGTCGGAGCGAAGTTCAGCGACCATGCTTTGAATAATCACTTTTTGAGCATTTTTCTCCGGTTTTTAAAAAATTACAATATGTGAAAATAAAGATACAGTAACCCGGACAAAACAATTTGTTTAAAAAAAATTATTTTTCAATATTTTTCATTGGATATCAGTCAAGTTTTCATACAATACTAGTCTAAAATTTTTCGATTTGTCTGAAAATTTCAGAGGTTACCAAACAAAGCTAGCGCTTCATTTCTCTAGTTGACAACTTTTTCCTATTTACTGTAGTTTTTGAGATATGCGCCTTTAAACTTTCTTGACTTCCAATAGTCAATTTTTAAAGTTTAAAGGCGCATATCTCCAAAACTACGGTAGCTATCAAAAAGGTTTCAGTTTTAAAATTAAAGCTCTATTTTTGTTTAGTATTCTCTGAAATTTTCATACAAATAGAAAAATGCTGGACTAGACTTGTAAGACCCCAAAGTTACCAGACCTTCATAAACACTTTGCTCGTCAAGTTCGGTGTATTAGGTACACCATGACGCCAACTTGCGGACTTGAAGATTATTGGCTATTTTAACAGTTTCTGACCGTATTTTTGACCTTTTTGACTTGAATTTCTAGTTTTTTTTTAGTTTTTTTTTCTTTTGTGTTCTTTTAAAATGGTTCGCCTAATGGACGGGTCAATGTCAGTGCAACTGAAGCAGTTTGGATATGATTGTAATGTAAGTAGAAATCGGTAATTAAAAAATTCAAATTGGATACTGTAGAGCTTGAAAAGAGCTACAAAATGCTATACAATTTGTGTGGTTTTCAATTTTTCGAAAGAGTCAAAATTCGGAAAATAAAACCTTAATTGAATTTTTCCGATTTTTGTCAACATTTTCTAATGCATGTAAAAGTCTCAAGCTTCTGAATTAAAAAAAAAAATAAAACTGGATACTGTAGAACTTGAAAAGAGCTACAAAATGGTATACAATTTGTGTAATTTTAAATTCTTCAAAATTTCCAAAAATTGAAAAAAAAAAGTTTGAAAAAAATTTTTTTAAACCAATTTTTGCAATTATATGAAAACAAAATATAATCAAATTATATATTATTTTGTAGCTCTTTTCAATTTCTACAGTATCCGATTTGAATTTTTCAAAAATTTCTATTTTCAAAAAAGTTACAGGCCCTGGAAAATAAGCCACACTGGTCATTCCCAGCTAATAGCGACATGCACCTTATGGAACAAGTTTATCGATCGTAAGTTGATTTTTTTTTTGAAATTGAATTTTTTTGAAAAATGCAGATTCCTGGATCTTGGTTCAAAAATTATCACAACGAACACTTATCATTTTGGGAGTACTTTGGACCGAAAATTGGACAAAAATGAGGAGAATTTTGAGAAAACCTGCAATCTACTAGTCAATCTGGCTAAAGAATACGAGGGAATTCGAATTTTTGGGTCCGTTGGAACCCTGGCGACTTTTTATCATGATTTATCAGAATACAGCGGGAAATATATGGATTTGCCGGATGCTGAGGTTTTTTAAAAATGAAAAAAATCAAATTTTTGAAATTTTCAGACAACTGCTTTCAACTATTTCCACAAGATTTTAACAATTTTTCAAGGAAAAACGAAAATTCGAAATTTGATTTTCGAAACGATTCCATCGGCTCTAGAAGCTACAGTAGCCCTGGATGTGCTGGAGCAATTTCCAGAAATGAAGGCGATTTTCAGTTTTACGTTCAAGGTAATTTTCAAATCTTTTCAATTATCTCGGTTACTGTAAATGATATCAAAACCTTGTCAGCTTATAAAATGTTTATCATACTATGACCTACATTTTATCAGTTGACAGATTTTTCATATATCTTACGGTAACCGATATATTGAGTTTGAAATGCAAATTATCTATAATTGATCTTTGAGCTTAATTATCTCGGTTACTGTTAGAGATATCAAAAATTAATCAACTAAAAAATGTTTCTCATGATATCAACTACATTTTATCTGTTGGTCACTTTTTGATATCTCTCACAGTAACTGAGATAATTGAGCTCAAAACGCACGTGTAGTGATATTCTTGTAGAGGAAATACATTAGGCTTGATTAACCTCAATTATCTCGGTTACTTTAAGAGATATCAAAAATAAGTCAACTGATAAAATATTTATCATAATATCAGTAACATTTTTTTTGCTTTCAGATTTTTGATATCTTTTACAGTAACCGAGATAATTGAGCTCGAGGCACGCGCGTAGGGTAGGCTTCTATTAGAGCATGTACGGTAGGCATTAACCCCGATTATCTCGGTTACTGTAAGTGGTATCAAAAATTGGTCAACTGGTAAAATGTTTATCATACTATGACCTACATTTTATCAGTTTACAGATTGGTGATATCTTTTACAGAAATTGAAATAATTGAGCTCACAGAGCACGTGTTGGGTGATCTTCTATTAGAGGAAATACAGTAGGCTTGATTTACCCCGATTATCTCGGTTACTGTATGAGATATCAAAAAGTGGTCAACTGATAAAATGTTTATCATAAAATCATCAATATTTTATCAGTATGCAAAATTTTGATATCTTCTACAGTAACCCAGATAATTGAGCTCATAAAGTTTCGAAATTCGTTTCAGGAAAACGCTCATCTCCGCCACGGGGAACACATTGAGACCATCCTTGTAAAACTAAAAAAATCGAAACAAATTTTCGGAATTGGGATCAATTGTACGGATCCGGAAAATGTGTTATCAGTGTTAAAATCAGTCAAAAATTTGGGATTTCCAGAAATTTTCGTGTACCCAAATATGGGAGACTCCAGATTTTTAAGTGGAAAGTAAGTTTTAGAATTTCAGAATTTTAGAATTTTAGAATTTTAGAATTTTAGAATTTAAAAAATTTTCAGAACCGAAAATTTCGATTTATTCGACAAGGAACTTGTCGAAAATTGGGTGAAAAATGGGACCACTGCAATTGGAGGATGTTGTGGAGTGACAGAGAACCAGATGAGGATTCTGAAGAAATTGGTGGATAATTTGAATTCTTGATTTTGTAAATTTTATTTTTGAAAAAATGAAAATTTTCTTTTTTTTTTCAGAAATGTTTACCTTAAAGGAGGCCAGACATCAAACAAAAAGTTTCCCTGATATTTTGCATAGAGAACCCCCATGAGGGGTTGAACTCATGACAGGCAGCTCAGGGGTACAGGGTCGCTACCGGCTGAGCTACGGGGGCGCGAAGGCGCCTGACGATCGATGGTCTACATAAGCGCGGCGCGATTTCGTCCCCCGAACTGTCCCCCGAAATTTTTGCTGTCTCGCCTCCTTTAATTGACACAATATTATTTCAATAAAACAAAATTTGAAAATTAAAATAAGTGAAACAGTAAAATTTTGAAATTCTTCAAAAAACCTAATTTTTGGTTTTTTTGAACCATAAACCTGGTGTTCACAAATTTTAGGCATTTTCAAAATCATGATTCTGAGGAAAACTGATTTTTTTAATCAGCTGAAGTTTTGAAAAAAAAACTTTTGAATCAGTATTTTTTTTATTTTGAATTTTTCGAAAACTATTTTTTTTTCTAGAAGGAATTTCGATTTTTCAAAAGAATTTTCACATTTTCTTGATATTGGAGCAAAACAATTTTGTGCAATAACAGAAAAAAAAATGTTTTAAAAAAGTTCAAAAAATTTTGAAACAGTGACTTATTGAATTTTTTCCAAAATTGTTATTTGAATTTTCCAGTCGAATTTTCAGTGAAAAATTTGAAAAAAAAATTGCAAACTGGCATTAAAATTAACTTTATAAAAAAATTTGATTTAGAAAAAATGAAACAGTAATTTTGGAATTGTTTTCCCTTTTTGTATTGCAATTTAATTTTTTGAATCAAAAAATTGATTTTCAAAAGTTTTGAATCTCAAATTCGATTTATTCTGCGAACATGCTTCTAACATCGAAATAACAAAAAATTCAGTGAAAAAAATTTTGAAACCGAAATTTTTCTTGGAATTTTCAAATTTTTGAGCGCGAAAAACATCAATTTGTCATTTTTCTCATATTCTAATCATTATCGATTAAACCGTTTTATGTTCACTTTTTCAAAATTTACAGGATTTTCAAATTTTTTCCGGCTCTCATATATTTTCAGAAACTGAAAACCTTTAAATTTTCAAGATATTGAAACCAAAAAAAAAACTTTCACTGTTTCAAAAAAATCTGAATAGCGGAAACCAAGATTTACAAAATGATATGCAGAGGCTGTGACTACAAAACATAATTTTCGAAAAATTGGGTTATATTGTAATTTCTGTTGAAAACTAGCTCAATTAGGTTTTCAGCATGTGAGTTTAGAATTGAAAAATCGCGACAGTGCAAGTACTGTACATCATTTCGTAGATCTTGGTTTTCAAAACTGAGATTCTTTGAAACAGTAGAATGATTTGCCAGATGCCAGAAGGAAAATTTCAACATTTTGACATACTTGTAATCCGGGCCTTTGCCGGGCCTTCGCGGGCCCTGAAACAATATATGGAAGCCGGAAAAAAACCAAAAAACCTGAAAATTTTGAATTTAAGAAGTTAGAATAAATAGGTTTAACTGATTTTTTTGCATTAACTGGGCAAGTGATAAAATGTGATGGTTTCCGTTAGAAATCGAAAATCTTGAATGTTTCAGCATTTTGAAATCTAGAAAAACTTTTACTGTTTCAAAAAATTTTAATACTTGAAATCGAGATTTATCAAATAATCTACACATAACAAGATTTCCAATTAATCATATTTTTCCACAAAACAACATTTTTGAAAAATAAGGTTTTCAGCGGGTTTTCAGAGTCACATGTAGTTTTAAGTCGGAATTCGAATACAGTAATTTCTGTTGAAAACTAGCTCAATTAGGTTTTCAGCATGTGAGTTTAAGATCGAAAAATCGCGACCTTGCATTTACTGCGCATCATTTCGTAAATTTTGATTTTCAGTACTAAGATTCTTTGAAACATTAAAAGTTTTTTTCAGGAATCAGATAATGAAAATTTCAAGGTTTTGTTTGTTTGCATACTTATGGGCCACCTTGTAATTAACGCTGGCAAAAACATGTTTCAATTTCAGAAAATCAGAAATCTGAGAAAATCACCACAATTTATCATTTCATTGTTAAAGCAAAAAATCGATTGAACCGTTTTATTAAAAAACTTTTTTTTTCAAAATTTACAGGATTTTTGGTTTCTTCGGCTTCCATATATTTTCAGAATTGAAATCTTAAAATTTTCAGTATTTTTAAATCTAGAATAAAACATTTTACTGTTTCAAAAAATCTCAATATTCCAAATCAAGATTTACAGAATGATTAGCAGAATGCTTATGCACAAAACATCTTTTTTGAAATATTAGATTTTTGGTTCCAGAGCCATAGAAACTTTCAAGTCTTGAAATTTTGAAGTCAGAATATGGAAAAAAAAACTCAAAAATCTTAAAAATAAGAAATTAAAAATCGCATATGTGCCTTCTGCGAATCATTTTATAAATCTTGATTTTCAATATTTGAAAACTTCGAAACAGTAACAATTTTTCAAAGTTTTAAAGCAAAAACTGGTAGAGGAGCAGTTCAAGGAGCTGTTGATGGAGCACTGCCAGCAGTTGGTGGTGCTGTTCAGGTAATTAATTACTCTGTTAATTACCCTAATTGCTATATTTTCAGAGTGTTGGTGGAGTTGTCCAAGGTGTTGCTGGCATGGTTCCAGAACTTCCAATTGGAGGAGCCCCACAACCATCTTAATAATTTCAGATTTTTTTTTGAAATTCGAAAATGTGTACATTCAATAAACGTTTACCATCGATTAATTACAGATTTTCACATTTAGAATCTAGACTGTCTGAAATTGGAATTGTGAAAGTTTCGAAATTGCCAGCGTCCATCAATTTTCACAATGTCAAAATATTGAAATTTACAGTATTTTGTTGAATAACGTTTAGAAAAATTGTTACTGGTTCAAAAAATCTCAATATTGAAAATCAATATTCATGAAATGATGAGTGCTGCATTGAACGAATTCAGAGTATTTTCAAACTAAAACTTTACATTATTTTTTCATCAGGGTCCCTTTTTTATGGATTCATTTCATTTTTTGTCTTCACCTTGTCACCTTTATGTCCAAGTATCACTCACACATTACCTTAAAATTTTTGAGGTTTTTATATCAATCGATCCAGAATTTTGGGTCGGGAAGAAAACTCTCTTGGAGGATAGTCCGAAAATCACTCGTTCTTTAGATATACCGTAAAACCTCTAATAGAACGACACCCGGATCGTCCACTTTGAGCCTATATATCTCACTTCTTTTGAAAGATATCAAAAA
The DNA here is from genome assembly GCF_000004555.2 of Caenorhabditis briggsae. Taxonomy (NCBI): domain Eukaryota; kingdom Metazoa; phylum Nematoda; class Chromadorea; order Rhabditida; family Rhabditidae; genus Caenorhabditis; species Caenorhabditis briggsae. The sequence continues at coordinate 14,897,886 of NC_013487.2, read as the reverse complement.
GTGGTTAACTAGTAAAATGTTTATCAGGATATCAGCAACATCTTACTAGTTAGCCACTTTTTGAT
>NC_013487.2:14892540-14897493 GCF_000004555.2 Caenorhabditis briggsae | reverse complement strand
TCAGCAACATTTTACTAGTTAGCCACTTTTTGATATCTTTCACAGAAAATGAGATATATAGGCTCAAAGTGGACGATCCAGGTGTCGTTCTATTAGAGGTTTTACGGTATATCAAAAACACGTCGAAAAAATCAACGTAAAGGGTGCAGATTAGGAAGAATAATAGGGAAAATAATTCACGTCTTTATTCATTTCTTTGCGTGCACCCTCAAGGATTCTGCCTCTTGTCTAGCTCCCTAATCTGCACTAGAGTAACGTGTCGACAGAGACTCGTGTCGACTAAAAGAAAAAATAACTGAAAAAAGAAAAAATAACTGAAAAATTCCTGTCGACAAATGTCGAGACGAGTCGACACGACACCGGCCTAACTTTATGATGGCCTAACTGTTGCAAATTTAATTTTCTAGGCCACTAAAGTTATGACCTAGAAATGGTCTATCATTATCCCGGTGTGATTTCTAGGCCGTTTACCATTGTGGCCTAGAAAACTCAACTTATAAAAGTTAGGCCACCATGTTAAAATGACCTTGAAAACACATAAGATGAAAATTATACTATTTATTGCATAGATGTCCGGAGTTCGGAATCCGTATTCCGGATCCCGAGAATTTTTTCGTTCCGGATACCGTATTCCGGACTCCGGATTCCGTGAATTTTTTCTTTTTTTTTTCGTATTCCGGAAAATTATTGTCGTTCCGGATTCCGGATTCCGTATACCGTAAAATTTTCATTTGTCCGTGTTCCGGATTCCGAGAAAATTATTTTATTCCGGATTCCGTCACTCATAAAAGTCATTCCGGACATCTATGATTTATAGGCAAAAAAAGTTTCGCGTCCTAGAAAATTCATTTTGAGAAAATTAGGTCACCATATAGTTAGGCCGGTGTCGTGTCGACTCGGCTCGACATTTGTCGACTTTTGTCGACACGATATCGCTCTTGGTGAAGGTCGACACGATTTTTGTCGACTCCTTCAAAACGACATTTTGACTCAAAATCGATCGACAATCGTGTCGACACGTTACTCTAATCTGCACCCTCTACGTTGATTTTTTTGACCTGATTTTGACATATATCTTAAGAACAAGTGATTTTCAGACTATCCTCCCAGAGAGTTTTCTTCTCGACCCAAAATTCTGAATCGATTGATATAAAAATCTCAAAAATTTTGGAATTAGTGGATGCCCCCCTTTAAGAAAAAAAAACTGTAATTTCTGTTGAAAATTAGCTCACGAAATTCAAAATTCAGCGCCGTTTCTACAGATCGTTTTGAAAATCTTCAATCGCCAATATTCAAAGTTTTTGAAACAGTAAAAGTTTTTTTTTCAGAAATCAGAACAGGGAAAATTTAAGGATTTGGCCATTATAAGAATACATAAGAATAATTGGACGCTGGCAGAAAATATTCCTAAACTTTCACTGTCCCAATTTCAGAAAATCAGAAATCTGGAGAGAATCATCATAATGTCGCGATTGATCATTTTTCCAATTAAAGCAAAAAAAAACCGATTGAACCCTTTCATTGAAACTTTTTTTTTCAGAATTTGCAGGTTTTTGGTTTTTGCCGGTGGCCATATGTTTTCAGAAACAGAAAAGGAATTTTCAGCATTTTGAGATCCTGAAAATTTTTACTGTTTCAAAAAAGAGTAATATTGGAAACCAAGATTTCCAAATTAATAATATTTTTCCACAAAACAACATTTTTGAAAAATATGGTTTTTGGTGGATTTTCAGAATCATATATTTTGAAATCTTGAAATTGTAAAGTCAGACTTCGAACACAGTAATTTCTGTTGAAAACTGGCTCAATTAGGTTTTCAGTCGGTGACTTTAGAATTTGAAAATCGCAGTGTCCCTTGTGCGGATCATTCCGTGAATCTAGGTTTCTAATGTTGAGATTTTCTGAAAAAGTAAAAATTATCGAATGTTTTTCTAACAAAATACAGTTTGATATTTTTCGTGTATTCTTTTTCTGTAATTTAGATTTGGAAAGTGGAAAATAAAGATTTAGAATTAAAAAAAATTTTAAATGTTCAGTGATGAAATCTGAAAAAAAGAAATTGAATGTTTCAAAAAATGACAATATTGGAAACAAATGTTTTCAAGATGTTGAACGCCCAATATTTTTTTCGAAATTTTTTTTGAGAATTTTCAGATTTCTTCAGATTTGTTTCGAAAGTTTTCAATTTGACAAAAAAAAACTTCAAAATATTTAGTAAACTAGCTCAATTAAATTTTCCCTTTGCGAATTTTTGAATTTTTCAAAACCCTGGATGTGTCTTCCTCTGAACATTTTTGAATGTTGACTTCAAATATTGAGATTCTTTGAAACAGTAAAAAATTGATTTCAGATTATCTAACAACTACTTCAGAATTTGGAACATGTCAAAGTTTCGAATATTCAAAAAGAATCAGACAAGAACGGTTCCAAAAGATTCTTACTGTTTCGATTTGAAAAAATCAATATTCCGGAGAATCCGATCATAATGACATAGAAGTTGTTTCTGGCTAGAATTTACTGATCTTTTATTAAAATAATGGAAAACTGGCTTATTTGCGAGTAATTTTGTAAATTTTGATTTCCAATTTTAAGACATTTTGAAACAGTAAAAGTTTTTTTCCAAATTTCAAAATGCTGAAAATTTCAATATTTTGACACTTTGAGATAGTCAACATGTTTGGAAACTCCAGAAAACACACACAGAAAACTGGACATATGAAAAGATATCTTGTTAAGGAAACCTTGAAAAACTTTTACTGTTTCAAAAAATCTAAACTTTGGAAACCAATATATACAAATTGATCAGATAGACGTTTTTAAGCTTCAAAGTAATATAACCACAGAAATCACAGTAATCCCTTTGTTCACAAATGATGATTTTTGAACTTCAAGATTCAAAAAATCAATGTCTTTGAAACTGTGGCAGAAAATTAATTTTTCAGAAATGTATTGCGAATCATCTCTAAATCGGTAATAACCAGATTTTTTGAAACAGAAAAAGTTTTTTTTCCAAATCGGAGAGATCAAATAGTAATGTGTTAAAGCAATTTTGAAACATTTCTACTGTTTCAGAAAATTGGAATTTTGAAAACCAAATTCTACAAAATGATCCGCCGAGTCCTCAATTAGGTTTTCAGTCTGTGACTTTAGAACTTATTGTCCTGTCTCATATGCAAATCATTTTGTAAATCTTGATTTCCAATATTCAGATTTTTTGAAACGTTAAAAGTTTTTTTTTCCAAACCGGGTAGATCCAAAGTCTTTTGTTAAAATAATTTCGAAAAATTTTTACTGTTTCAAAAAATCTGAAATTCTTAAATTAAGATTAGCAAAATGATTGGCAGATGCGACACAGCCGATTTTTTACAGTCAAATTCTGACTTTGAAATTTCAAGATTTAATAAAAATACATTCCTTGAAATTTGCGAAAATGTTAACCTTTCAAAATTATGTTCAATGTGCATTTTGCATCTGATAAGCTTGTAAAAATTGATTTCCAATGTGAAAAGATTTTTAGAAACAGTTAAAGATTTTTTTTTAATTTGATAAGAAATCAGTGGATTGAGATTACTCAATTTCAGAAAACCAGAGTTTTGGAGGGTGTAATCATAATGATTTTATTGATATAAAATATAAAATTTAATTTTAAAATATAAAATCAGATGGGTGAAATAAGATTATCTTCCAGATGACAACGAAAGATTTAGATGATAAAAGGAATAATAAAGATTGAATTTTGTGAGAGATAACAAAAACAATTTTATTGAAAAATTATACCATCTAAGGCAAATAAATCAGTTAAACCTATGTTTTGCAACTTAACATCGATTCATTAAAGAGTCACTAATTTTGAACCTGGACCGTCTGAAATTAAAAAAGTAAAATAAGTAATCGTTTTGCCAGCGGCCAATTATTTTCAAATTGAAATACCTTGAAAACTTCCGCATTTTGAAATGTCGAAAAAAAAATTTTTATGTTTCAAAAAATCTGAGTATTGGAAATCAAGATATTGAACCAATTTTGCAACTATGGTATTTCCTAAAGCAATGTTTTGAGAAATCTGGGAAAAAAAACTTTACTGTTTCAAAAAATCAAAAAATTGGAAATAAAGACCAACAAAATGATGAATGTGCCATTAAGAAATCAATAGTTTCTGTGATTATTTTTTCAAACTAAATATTCCAATTTTGTTACTTTTGTCATTCGTTTTATAAACTGTGATGTAGAATCTTAGACTTCCAATCTTTATTTTTCAAATAAACCTCATTGAACTTGTTCTGTTAAGAGCTTTGAAATGAGTATAAGAATGGTCCGTTTTGAAGAACTATGCTCTTTTTTGGGTCTCACCATGAAATTTCGAACAAACTTCACATTCAAAGGAACTTGACCATGCTTATGCTTGTTTCAAAGCTCTAAGCAAGCTAGAGCTTTGTTAATTTTGATTTCTAGAGGCAAAAGCTTCCGGGGGAATACTAGTTGTCTTTAACTGTACTGCAATTTTTGTAGGAAACAAGCTCAATTAGGTTTTCAGCCTGTGAGGTAATAATTTCAAAAACGCAGTGTTTGGTGGAGGGTCAAAAAATCAAATATCTTGAAATTTTCAGAGATTTCAAATCTTTTAAAAAATTACTGTTTTAAAAACTTTTATATCGAAAATCAACTTTTACAAAATGATACTTTGCAGGACCGGCATTGTTGAAGAGTTATAGTTTTTTAAGCTTAAAAGGTGGTGTACGGTGAAATTTTTGTATTGCATCAAAATGTGCAGAAATGCATGTAGATTGACATAAAAATAAAGAAAAAATTCAAAAAAAATTCTTTCATCGAGAAAAACGCATCGAAAAATACGCTGAAAGCCCTTAGGGACGAGGTTTTTTCTAGACCGCCCGGTGAGAAAAAGCGCGCGAATTCAAACTTTTAAAGTTTTTTCGCTCGTTTTCACTGTTTTTTCGG
>NC_013487.2:14891180-14892530 GCF_000004555.2 Caenorhabditis briggsae | reverse complement strand
TAGAGGTTTCCAATCTGAAATAGTGAAGGTTTTGGAATTGTTTACGCCAGTGATCAACTCTTTGATTTTTTTTTAATTTCAAAATTATCAGTGATTTGAAATTGGGCAAAACTTTTACTGTTTCAAAAATATCAACATTAGAAATCAAGATTACCAAAATGATGGATCTTGGTCATCAATATTTCGAATATTTTGGTTTGTAAACACTGCTCTGGATACAGTTCATACTGTAGCCAAGGTAATTAACAGGATAATTAGTTAATTAATTAATTCCAAAAAATCGATTTCAGACAGGAACAGGAGCTGTTCAAGGAGTTGTTGATGGAACAATCCCAGCAGTTGGTAGTGCTGTTCAGGTAATAAATTACTCTCTCAATTATTTTTAATTACTCTAAATTCTATATTTTCAGAGTGTTGGTGGAGTTGTCCAAGGTGTTGCTGGCATGGTTCCAGAACTTCCAATTGGAGGAGCACAACAACCAGCTGAATAATTTCAGCTCTCTTTTTTTCTGAAATTCAAAAATCTGTACATGTTGTGTAAAATTCCAACGAAAATTCAGGATAAAAACAGTTTTTTTTAGAATCTGGACTGTGTGAAATTGAAACAGCAAAAATTCGCAATGGTTTTTGTAAGCGTCCACTAATTTTACCAAAATCTCTAAACTTTCAGAGTTTTGAGATTTGGTAAAAAACGTTTTCTGTTTCAAGAAATCTGAATATTGAAAATCGAGATTTACGAAATGATAGATGATAGAACAGTATAAAATCATTATCATTTTTCGGTCTCGCTATGAAATTTCTAAAAAAAAATTAAATTTAAAGGAACATGACCATTTTATGTTCATTTTGAAAACCTAAGCATATAGAAGCTAAAGATTTTCGTTAATTTTGATTCCCAGATTTTTTTGGATTCCCGAATTCTGTTTATTTTCTACAGATTTTTTGAATTTCTAGAATCGTCTAGACCCCTATGGTCCATTTTTCTCCTGAGACAACGACTTGTCACATTGATATCAAAATATTGCTCACATTCTAGGTTTATTGCCCCTCAATCTTTTCCTGATGAATGATTGAAGGTGTAAAAAAGGGGCGGAGCTTCCTATGGACTGCAATTTTCGTAGGAAACTAGGTTTTCAGCCTGTGAGTTGAACATTTCAAAAATGTGTCTCAACTAACCCGATCAACTTGTAAATATTCAATTCAACATTTAGATTTTTTTGAAACAGTAAATTATCAGCGTTATTTGACATACCGTAAAACCTCTAATAGAACGACACCCGGATCGTCCACTTTGAGCCTATATATCTCACTTTTTTTGAAATGATATCAAAAAGTGGTTATCTGGCTGTT
>NC_013487.2:14879366-14890475 GCF_000004555.2 Caenorhabditis briggsae | reverse complement strand
TACTAGTTAGCCACTTTTTGATATCTTTCACAAAAAATGAGATATATAGGCTCAAAGTGGACGATCCGGGTGTCGTTCTATTAGAGGTTTTACGGTAATTCTTTTCTATGTCTCTAAATTCTCAAAATTATTGACTGTTGAAATCAAAACTCTTGAAATTTTCGAAATGTTTGAATCAGAAAAAATTTGACAGTTTCAAAAAATCTTAATAATGGACCTCAACTTTTGCCAAGTGATCCTAACTCGCTTTTCCAAGTTTTTGGTTTTGTAAGTCTTGAAATTTCAAAGTAGAATTCATTCAAAAATTTATGTTTAATAATATCGATTAAACTGCTTATTATCATTAAAACCTTTATTCTAATATTCAGATTTTTTGAAACAGTCAAATTTTTTCTGATTCAAACATTTCGAAAATTTCAAGAGTTTTGATTTCAACAGTCAATAATTTTGAGAATTTAGAGACATAGAAAAGAATTATGTCAAATAACGCTGATAATTTACTGTTTCAAAAAAATCTAAATGTTGAATTGAATATTTACAAGTTGATCGGGTTAGTTGAGACACATTTTTGAAATGTTCAACTCACAGGCTGAAAACCTAGTTTCCTATTATTTTAATATCCAAAAAAAAAACATAAAAATTACTGTTTCAAATTTTTTAAAAGAATTTTCAAACAATCAATTTCAATTGGTTTTTACTTTAAATGATGATGTCTTATTTTAAAACCATAATTACCAGCTACTTAACTCAAAAGTGCTCAAACTTCAACAATTTCGAAAAGGAATGTGATTTTTCAATAAAACTGGTGATTTTTAAGTTTGATATCTGATATTTTAGTAATGATTATTCCACTCCCTCGTCTCTGAAAAAATCAGAAAATGAGATTTCCTTGTTTTGAATCCGTGCTCTGAAATTTTGAAAAACTGAGAGATCAAAACAGGATTTTTGAGATTAACACAATTTTTCGCAGATTTTTAGGTACAGGAACTGAAAACTCTGATTTGAGAAGAGAAAAGTGTCAAAATATTATGATTTTCTGGAAAATTGAGTATCTTTTGGAAGTAAATTTTTAGGTATAAAGTGGGAAAAAGGTTCTATTGAATTCCAAATTTCCAAAATGCAATTCAAAATCCTCTCCATCCTCTTCTTCTTCTTCTTCTTCTTCTTCCTCTTCTTCACTATTTCCTATGCTCGTCCAAATGAAATGCTCTCTGGAGTTGTAAACACTGCTCTGGAGTTCATAATGTAGGCGAGGTAATTAACATGATAATTAGTTAATTAATTAGTTCCAAAAAAATGAATTGCAGACAGGAACAGGAGCTGTTCAAGGAGTTGTTGATGGAGCACTGCCAGCAGTTGGTGGTGCTGTTCAGGTAATTAATTACTCTCTTAATTACCCTTAATTACCCTACATGCTGAATTTTCAGAGTGATGGAGGAGTTGTGCAAGGTGTTGCTGGCATGATTCCAGAACTTCCAATTGGAGGAGCACAAGAACTAGCTAAATAATGTCAGCTATCTTTTTTCTGAAATTCATAGATTTTGTGTACATTTTGTGTAAAAGTTCCAATAAAACGATTTTGTAGTTTTTGAAGGCTTTTTCTCAGCTGTTTGTCTGTTTGTCCATGGATAATCAATACTGATCACAACGAAAAATTAGCGCATTCCAAAAATCAAATTGAAACTCTGAAACAGTAATTTTTGTCGTTGAAGTTCGAGATTTTCAATATTTTGACGTTTAAAAATCATTGAAACTTGGCCCAAACAATTCCAAAATCTTAACTTTTCCAGTATCAGACAGTCAAGATCTCTGTATGTTCCAGGAAAAAAAAACAGAAAATGGGAAAGATCCAACTGCACTTTGTGAAAGAATCTTTACAGTAGTTTCGGCTTCAAACGAATACATCATGAAAACTGTTTTCTTGTTAATTGCGTGAATCATTCTGTGGATCTTGATTTCCGATAAATTTTTTTTTGAAACAGTAAAAATTTGTCCTTATTTTTAAAAGTTCCATTGAAACTCAAAATTGAAATGAAAAAAAAAACTGTTTCATTAAAATTATGAAAATCTGAGAAAACTCTACAATAATTGATTTTTTTTGTCATTAGTGCGATAATCTGGAAAACATTGTGGAGTTTAGGAGTTAATTCAAATTTTGCTGTAGATTTCTGAAAACTTCACAAAAACCGACAAATTGCAAGTATACAGAATCTACGAAACATTAAGTTTAGAGTAATCAGCTTGAAATGTGAATTTTTCCTGAAACAGTAATTTTTGAAATAAAGTTTTTCAACTAATATTTACCATAAGCATTAAAGGTGGGGGGACATGAAAAAAATAATGTTCTCGAAATTCCGTTCAAAGATGCCCCTCGAGGAGTTGAACTTGTGAGGGCGATGATTGAGGGTGCGGCGCCGCAACCTACTGAGCCACGCGGGCAAAGAGAAAGCGGATTGCATACATAAAGGTGAGGACGACAGCTGTACGCAGAGTGACATTAAGCGTTGTACACCGTCACGGTAGAATGCATACTCTAGCTACAAAAAAACTACGAAAAATCTCCTGTCCCCCCACCTTTAATCCAAACTCAAAAAAGAAATGATTTTTTGACTGTTTCATTTATTTTTCTAAAAATAAATATTTTTTTTTGCCATGATTCCTCTGCTTTATCCTACTCACAAATTCTCAATTTTCACCTATTTAGAAAAGGATTTGAAAATAAAATGGAAAATCTCAAAAATCAAAATTTCAAATTCCAAAATTACCTATCCAGATATCTCAAGAATTTGAAAAAAAAATCTCAAAAAAATACTGTTTCAAAAAAAGTGTTTTTTTTACACATTTTCCTCTTCGAACTGTTAATTTAAAATCGGAACTAAAGATTCAAAGTTTGACTGGAAGTATTAAAAAAAAATTCTGAAAAAATTTCAGAAACTTACTGTTTCAAAAATAGATCAGAATTTTGAAAACATTTAGATGCTGTTGCTCCAACACCGAGAATTTCTAAATTTTGAAAAAATGTCGAATGTCCATATAGAAAAACAAAAAATCGTCTTTAAAAATTCCAAACAAAAAAAAATGTTTCAAAAGAATTTTTGAAAAATTTTCAAACAATTCATTTTGATTGTCATTTGTTTCTATGAAAATTTTCAAAAGCATTGTAAAAAATTATTTTTAGAAAAATGGACAAAAAATTCACAAAAGAAGATTCGGAACTCAAAAAGTTATTTTTTTTGAATGGGAAAGTTTCAGTTTCAAAAAAAATTTTCTGTCTGAAAAATAGAAATCTTGTGTTATCTATCTAGCGTATTCGAGGAATTGCTGTTTCATTTTTTTTCAAATTTTCAAAAAAATCAGGAATTCAACAAAAAAAACTAATTTATTGATAATTAAATTACTGGTTTCAAATATTTGTAGTTTGTAGTCAAAACTACAAACTACAAGCAAATTGAGATAACGAAAAAAAGCACGTATTATGTATGAATCTACTGGGTGAAGTCAGAAAAATACAATTAACGATTCAGAAAAAATAATAATAATTTAAAAAAAAATTAAATCCGATGTTTGAGCCAAGATTCAGACGAGTTGAAACTTCAGCGGTTCTGAAAGTTTTCAGGAGTTTTTTTTTCATAATTTTAGAATTTCAAAATTTCAGAATTTCAGGCAATTCTAAATTTCTGAATTTCTGAATTTCTGATTTTTTCATTTTTTCTTCAGATTTTCTTATTATAAAAATTCAAAAACTCACTCTATTTGGACGAATTTTTCCGTAGATTTCATGGAAATTGCCCTCCTCCATCCCTTTATCATAAATCTTCTTTATCTGTGCCGCATATTTGACTCTCACATCTTCAATAGCTCTACACCATTCTTCGGCTGTTTTATTGTAGTCGTAGAGGATGTAAGTACGGCCGGGCTGCAAAAAATACAGTAATCTTAAATTCAGAAATTCAGAAATTCAGAAATTCAGAAATTCAGAAATTCAGAAATTCAGAAATTCAGAAATTCAGAAATTCAGAAATTCAGAAATTCAGAAATTCAGAAATTCAGAAATTCAGAAATTCAGAAATTCAGAAATTCAGAAATTCAGAAATTCAGAAATTCAGAAATTCAGAAATTCAGAAATTCAGAAATTCAGAAATTCAGAAATTCAGAAATTCAGAAATTCAGAAATTCAGAAATTCAGAAATTCAGAAATTCAGAAATTCATTTTTTCCGTTTTTCGATTAAAAATTGATTTTTAAAATTCAATTTATTTTTTTTTGAAAGATTGCTGTTTCAATTTTTAACAATTTATCAAAAATTATCAAAGAAGGTAATCATTCAAGGTCTATTTTTCCAAAATCTGTGTATCCAGATGTCCACAAATGCTCAATTTTTGCAAAAAAACTTAGTACAGGAACCATATTAAATCTGTTTATTCATACTTTACCTTTTGGCTCAATTATCTCGGTTCCTGTGAAAGGTATCCAAAATTTGTAAACTGATAAAATGTTTATCATGATATCAGTGATATTTTATCAGTTAACAACCTTTTAATATCTTTTACAGTAACCGAGATAATTGAGCTCAAAGTGGAGACGTCACTTCTCGATAAGCTACGGTGTTGCAAACTCGACCTTCAACTTTGAGCCTATTTATCTCGGTTACTGTAAGAGATATTAAAAACTTGTCAACTAATAAAATGTTTATCATAATATCAGCCGAAAATCGGTTAAATCTGGGAAAACTTACCGTATGAATATTGAACAACTTCGGATTGACATACTCAATCGTCATGCATGGAGTCCATGGGACTTTTCCACGTGCTTTCTTATTACTAGGATCCACGTAGACAAGCTGTGGTCCGTCGGTAAGTAGGAACATTCGTTTGCGGGCAAAGAATCCTCGCTTCTTGTGTAGAATGCCTTGTTTGAGAACCAAGTAGCCGTCCAGAAGTTGATGGTAGTCATTGTCACGCCGTTGAACATCCAAAGCAGCCTCTCTCTCGGCTTTCTCCCTGGCGTTGAGTTTTGGTTGTCTGTAAAAATAGCATGTTGTAAATACTCAATTATCTCGGTTACTGTAAGAGATATCAACCAATTGTCAATTATTGAAATGTAGCTGATATTATGATAAACATTTTATCAATTGACAAATTTTTGATATCTTTTACAGGAACCGAGATGATTGAGCGCAAAAAAAAACTTACGGAACAACAACTGGAACTGCCGCTGCTGCAAACAGATCCTTGAGATCCAACTCCATGCTGGGGGACCTGAAATATTTTTGTAAAGCGCATAACTTGGTTCAAAATGAAGATTTTCAATAAAATTAAATTGGAAAATATAGGATTTGGAAAGAGCTTCAATTTGATATAAAACATGACCACATTCCAAAATGCAACATTTCCAAAAATTCAATCTTAAAAGTCTCTCTAATTTTTGAACCTATTTTTGGAATGGGGTCATGTATTTCATAGCTCTTTTTAAGCTCTACAGTATTCAATTTTAATTTTTAACAAAATCTAAATTTGGAGCATTTTATAGCTCTTCTAAAAACTCACATGGGCAACCCATCGCTCAACTTGATGAGTCTGGCTAGATCGAATCCTGGCAGCACGTCTTCATCCAAAACCTCTTCTCTTTCCTTGTACAATGAATACTTTTCAAGGGGTACTGTAGGTTTTGTAGTTGTGATTGTTTTCCAGTTGATGTCCTTGTAGAATTGATGAGCCATAAGTTGGTCTGTGGTGATCCGGAGCTTGGGGTCGGAAATCTAAATTATTTAGATTGGAAATTGCGATTTTTGAATTTTCTAAAAATTAAGAGTTCGATTTTGAAAAGCTCTACAAAATGATATAAAATTTGCCTAGGCTTGGATTCAACAATTTTTAGAAAAAAGCCCTCAAAAATTGATATCAAAATTTTCAAATTCTAAAAATTTAGCGCCGACTTTGACCTAATTTATCTCGGTTACTGTAACAGATATCAAAAAGTGGTCAACTAACAAACTGTTACTGATAATACGACAAACATTTTATCAGTCAAACCCTTTCATATATCTCTTACAGTAACCGAGATAAATTGACTCAAAGTTGACAGTACTCCCCATCATATCCTTAATCAAAACTTTAGCTGATTCCGGGAAGTCATCAAAGGTAATGTTGTTTTCATGAACTTTTCGAGTTTGCTGATATTGATTAATTCCGGTGAATGGAGGTTTTCCGGCCAGAAACTCGTAGATCATGCAGCCAAGAGCCCAGATGTCGGATCTGGAAAATTTTGGTATAAATTGAACTTTTGAAATTCTGAAAATCTAGAAAAAAAAAATCAATTTTTGGTCAATTTAGACAATTTAAAACCTATTTCAGCCAATTTCAGGTTGATTTAAACGTATATTCTAATAATATGGACATCCGGACACACAGTTTTTGATTGCGACAGAAGAGTTCTCATTGACTTTTTTTTGAGAATCATAAAAATAAAAATAAAATTTGAAACTGTAATTTAAAATAAATGTTTCATATCGAAAACTCATTTTTTCTAGAAACTTTTTGAAATTGTATAAAATTCGAAAAAGGGAAAAATTCTATGAAACTTCAATGTTTTTCAAAACTTTTCGGAATAATAGTTATTTTTTCAACATTTGGACAACTCTGGACTTCTGAAATGTTCTGAAATAGAAGATGGAGTAACCGTTTTCTGGGAATTTCAAAAAAGTTAAAGTAAATTTTGAAACAGAAAATTTTCATACATTTTTTGGTTTTTTTTTTTCAAATTGCACGAGTTTTTGAAATTTCTGAAAAATGCTTCAAAATTGATATTTTCAAAAAAATTGAAATTGGATGTTGTAGGAATTAAAGAGAGCTTCAAAATGATATAAAACAAGACCATGTTCCAAAATGCAATATTTCCAAAAATTCAATTTTAATTGTCCACCCAATTTTTTAACCTGGTCATGTTTTATACCATTTCGTAGCTCTTTTCAAATCCTACATTTTCCAATTTGAATTTTTTGAAAATTCCAAATTTGGAAGATTCTAAATTGATCAGTATATGCTTAATGAATAAAAATAAAAATTCGAAAGTCTGTAAATTTTTGAAACAGCAATTTTTTTCTAAATTTTCGAAAATTCAAAATGTGAAAAAATTCTGCAAAATTTCAATTTTTCAAAAGTGATTGGAAAATTAGGATTTTTGGACATCTGAAAGTAAAGTACAAGTACAGGTTTTGAAAGTAAAAAGGTAATTAAATCCCAAAAATATTGTAAAAAATCGAAACAGCAATTATTAGAAAATCTGAACCCAGTTTTTGAATAAAAACTGCTTCAAAGCAACATTTTTGAATAATTCAAATTGTAAAATGTAGGATTTGAAAAGAGCTTCAAAATGATATAGAACATGACCAAATGCCAAAATTCGATATTTTCAAAAATTCGAATTTTGGAATGTGGTCCTGTTTTATGTCATTTTGAAGCTCTTTTGAAATTCTATATATTAAAATTTGTTTTAAAAAATTTGTTATTTCAAAACGATTTCATATCAAAAATTCCTTTTTTTTTAAATTAAAATTTTTATTGCTGTTATGACTAAAAACAAAGAAGTATTTGAAAATCTGGAAATTTTTGAAACAGCAACTTTCGAAATTTTTTAAAAATTAACTTTTTTTTAACTTTTGGGAATAATAGTGATTTTTTGAACATTTGGACAATTCCATTCTGCAGATGGAAAATAGAAGAAATTAACTTTTTCCAGAATTTCAAAAAAATTAAAGAAAATTTTGAAACAGTAACTTTTCAAAAGAAAATCAAGTATCCAGAGTTTTCTAGGTTTTTGCGTAGAAATTGCATAAAAATCAATATTTTCAAAAAACTGGAATTGGAAATTGTAAAACTGTTTAAGAGCTTCAAAATGACATAAAACATGACTAGGTTTAAAAATTGGAGAGATGTTTAAAGTGGAAGTTTTCAAAATATCGAATTTTTAAACCTAGTCATGTTTAATATCATTTTGAAGCTCTTTTCAAATTCTACATTATCTGATTTGAATTTTCGGAAAATTCCCATTTTGAAAAAAGTTATGCGTCTTTCAGCCGGCACTTTCAACCGCGTAGCTCACGATCTGAGAATTAATGGTCACTGTTCTTTGACTTGTAACTTGCCTCAAAATTGAAATTTGCAGAAAATTCAAAATGTAAAATGTAGAACTTGAGAAGAGCTTCAAATTGATGTAAAATAAGATCACATTCCAAAAAAAACCAAAAAATATAGTTAGTTTGAAAATTCCTGTTAAAAATTTCAAAAAAGTCGAAAATTCCGGAAAATTCGAAAAATCCAAAAAATCCCATAAAACCCGATTTGAAAGTTCATTATTCAGACAAATAAAAAATAAATTTCCCAAAAAAAATTCCTACAGTAACCCACTTCTTTTTTAAATTGAAATTTCAGAAAATCTGAAAAATCCCTTTAAAAAAGTGCGATTTTTCAAAAAATAATGACGAAAATCAGCATTTTTAGAAAGGATGGCCTAGAAAAACAAAAACCTAGGCCACCAGTTACAGATGTTTAGAACACAGGTCTAAGTGCTCTGGTATTGCCATAGACTATTCGCCTTTTCTTTTCCCCATTTTTTGAAACAGTAAAAATTAGAAAAAAAACCAATAGAATTCTGAGAAAAAATTGAGTATATTTTGAAAGCGCATAACTTGGTTCAAATGCCGAATTTTTCAAAAATTCTTATTGATAAATGTAGGACTTGATAAGAGCTTCGGAATGATATAAAACATGACTAGGTTTCAAAACTGAAGAGATTTTTGAAATCGAAATTTCAAAAATATTCAATTTTGGAGTATAATCATGTTTTATATCATTTTGTAGCTCTTTTTGAAATCTACAGTTTTCAGTTGAATTTTTCAAAATTATTCGATTTGAACCAATTTATGAGCCTTCTAAAAGAGTTTAAAACTATTCATGTTTAAACGATTTTGAAAACTCGAGAGAACTCAATAGCTTTGATAATCTGAAAATTCAAAACATTTGATTTTTCAAAAAATTTTTGAAACATTAAATATTTGAAAAAAGACTTGCAGAAAATTTATGACTTCTGTTCATAAGTTCGTAAATTGCTTCAAATTTGATATTTTCAAAAATTTGAATTGGAAAATGTAGAACTTGAAAAGAGCTTCAAAATGGTATAAAAATGACCACATTCCAAAAATCAATATTTCAGAAAAATCGATTTTAAAGGTCCCCCAATTTTTGAACCTAGTCATGTTTCATATCAGTTTTGGTGATCTTTTCAAAGCCTACATTTTCCAATTTTAATTTTTTGAAAATTCGAATTTTGAATAAAGTTATGCGTTTTTAAATGACTTCAAAAAATGTAGACATCGGGACAAACAGATTTTATAAGGTTTTTGGACGAAAATTATAAGAAATCATCTGGACACATAGATTGTCTTTGTGAATACGGAAAGAATTGAATTGTGTGAGAATATAAAAAAAAAAACTCGAGAAAAATTGAAACAGAAAATTTTCAAATATTTTTTTGTATTAAAAGAGTTTTCGAAATTTCTGAAACATTACTTCAAAAATTAATATTTTCCATAAACTCAAATTAGAAAATATAACACTTCAAAAGAGCTTCAAAATGATCTAGAACATGAACACATTCCAAAATAGAACAATCCAAAAAAATCGATTTAAAGTTCCCTCCAATTTTTCAACCTAGTCATATTTGAAGCTCTTCTCAAAATTTACATTATCCAATTCTAGATTTTACAAAAACTCCAATTCCGAACAAAGCGCCTTTAAAATTAAAACTAACTTTGCTCCAACAGCTCCATCATTCAACATCTCCGGACTAATATACAACGCAGTTCCCACAAACGTGGTTCGTCTCTCCTGCTCCTTCTCTTGCTCCACGTCTTCCTTCTCATCAGAATCCTCCGACGACGTCTTCTGAATCTCCTCTTCCTCTTCTTCTTCGAATTTTGTTGTTTTTGCACTTCCAAAATCAGCAATCACAATGTGTCCGTCTTTTTTGATAAGCACATTCTCTGGCTTCATATCTCGGTGAACGATTTGATGGGTGTGGAGAAAGAGAGGCCGGAGAGAATTTCAGAAGAGAGGAATTTGACAGTAGCCAAGTCGAAACGATGGAAGTGATGGAGGGATTCTTTGAGATCTCCAGCTTCAGCGATGTTGAGGACGAAATCTGGAAAAAAATGTTTCAAAATTGTTCCAATAGTTTTTTCTACCAAGCGAAAATTTCGATATCATTTGTTTCTGGGTTACTGAAATGCTCCATATGTGATATTTCGAAATAATCCAAATCGGAAAACCTAGAACTTGAAAAGAGCTTCAAAATGATATAAAACATGACTAGGTTCAAAAATTGGGGGACCTTTAAAATCGATTTTTCTGAAATATTGATTTTTGGAATGTGGTCATGTTTTATACCATTTTGAAGCTCTTTTCAAGTTCTACATTTTCCAATTCAAATTTTTGAAAATATCAAATTTGAAGCAATTTACGAACTTATGAACAGAAGTCATAAATTTTCTGCAAATCTTTTTTCAAATATTTAATGTTTCAAAAATTTTTTGAAAAATCAAATGTTTTGAATTTTCAGATTATCAAAGCTATTGAGTTCTCTCGAGTTTTCAAAATCGTTTAAACATGAATAGTTTTAAACTCTTTTAGAAGGCTCATAAATTGGTTCAAATCGAATAATTTTGAAAAATTCAACTGAAAACTGTAGATTTCAAAAAGAGCTACAAAATGATATAAAACATGATTATACTCCAAAATTGAATATTTTTGAAATTTCGATTTCAAAAATCTCTTCAGTTTTGAAACCTAGTCATGTTTTATATCATTCCGAAGCTGTTATCAAGTCCTACATTTACCGATAAGAATTTTTGAAAAATTCGGTATTTGAACCAAGTTATGCGCTTTCAAAATAGACTCGATTTTTTCTCAGATTTCTTTGGATTTTTTTTCGAATTTTTACTGTTTCAAAAAATGGGGAAAACAAAATGCAAATAGTCTATGGCAATACCAGAGCACTTGGCTTCGCGTCACTTCGAAACCGCGACACTTCGAAACCAGTCATTTCGAAACTGCGA
>NC_013487.2:14862535-14878738 GCF_000004555.2 Caenorhabditis briggsae | reverse complement strand
TTCGAAGTGACGCGGAGCCGAGCACTTAATACTGTGTCCTAGACATCTGTAACTAGTGGCCTAGGCTTTGGTTTTTCTAGGCCATCCTTTCTGAAAATGCTGATTTTTGTCAATCGTTTTTTGAAAAGTCGCATTTTTCAGATTTTCTGAAATTTCAACAAAAAAAGAAGGGGTGGGGTTACTGTAGGAATTTTTCTTGAAAAATTCTCATGTAATTGTCCGAATAAAAAACTTTCAAATCGGATTTTACGGGATTTTTTGGATTTTTCGAATTTTCATGAATTTTCAAACTAACTATTTTCAGAATTTTTTTTTGGATTTTTGGAAGTGAACTAAATACTTAATTTATGGATTTTAAGATATTTTTCAGACTTCAAAATTCCAAAAAAATCTTTAAAATCGAAAAAAAAAATCTAAACTTACAAATGCGATCCTTATCCTCAAAATTGGAATACAGACTGCTTATAAAGGGGTGTCCATTGAGATCTTTAGTCATAAACTCCAGAATCTTCTTTTCCCGAATAATAGCTCCCATTTTCTGGTGCTTCATCAAATGCTCTTTTTCAAGAACCTTGATGGCAAAAGTGGCATTGGTGCCCACTTCGCGGCATCGAAACACCTGGAAATAGTTACATTTAAAGGCGCATAACTTGATTAAGATTTGGAATTTAAAAAAAAATTCAAATTGGAAAATATTGGACTTGAAAAGAGCTACAAAATGATATAAAACGAGGCTAGGTTTGAAAGTTGGTAAGACATTTAAAATTGAAATTTCTAGAAGTATGGAAATCTGGAGTGTGGTCATGTTTTATATCATTCTGAAGCTCTTTTCGTGTTCTATATTTCTCATTTTGACTTTTTTGAAAATAATGATTTAAAGGGATTTAATGATTCAAAAACCGGAGGTGATCAGAACTACGCTCAAGAAAAGAATGTGTTATTAAAAGTTTTTGAAACAGGAAAACAAAAATTTCATAGTTCTTGCAAAAAGTTTACGAATAATGTTGATGAGCTCAGAAAATGCTCCAAATTTGATATTTTTTGAAAACGCAAATTGAAAAATGTAGGATTTGAAAAGAGCTCCGAAATGATATAAAATATGGTTGGTATGAAAATTGAAAAGACACTTGAAATCTGAATTTTTTGAAATATCGGATTTTGGAATGTGGTCTTGTTTCATATCATTTTGAAGCTCTTTTCAAGTTCTACATTTTCCATTTCGAATTTTCTACGCTGTTGGAAATTTCGGCTGCCAACCGATGGCTTAATTAAAAGGAATGATTATGCATTGGCTTTTAAATTTCTTAAAAATTGTTATTTTCAAGAATTTTAAAGTGGAAAATATAGAACTTGAAAAGAGCTTCAAAATGATATATAACAAGACTATGTTCCAAAATTCGATGTTTTCGAAGAATCGATTTGAAGTGTCTCTTCAATTTTTGAAACTATTTTTGGAATGTGGCCATGTTTTATATCATTTGGAAGCTCTTTTCAAATCCTATATTTTCCAATATGAGTTTTTCAAAAATTTAGATTTTGAAGCAAGTTATACGCCTTTAAATTCGACTCACCTGACTGTAGGCTCCTTCGCCTAGACGAGCGATGAACTTGAAGTCCATTGGAGTCTTCTGAGTGTCCATTCTTGTTTCTGAAGACATTTGGAAGTTTTGAATTGGAATTGGTGGACAAATTTCTAGAAAATTGGGTAACCGGGGAATGAGTCTGGCAAAAATAGAACAAATTTGGGAAATTGGGACATATAAAATTGTTTTTCAGATTTTCAGATTTTAAGAAAATTAGTGAAAAGGGGAGGATTATGGAGTTTCAGATTAAGGAAAATTTGGAATTCCAGAATTTCAAGATTTTCAGATAAGCGACATTTTTGAAAATTTTGAATTTGAAGATATTTAAAAAATTTCAGGTTTCCTGGATATTCGACATTGTAGGAAACTCGAAATTTTCAAAAACTGAGATTCTGGAGTTTTAGATTTTCAAATTTTTCAGATTTTACAAAAATTCAGATTTTCTGAAATTTTGAAATTCTGGAAAATGTAAATTCACTGAAATTCCGAAATTCAAAAATTTAGATTTTAGAATTCCAGAAATTTTCAATTTTGATTCTAGATTTCTACGGTTTTTAGATTTCCACATTCAATTTTTCAGAAAATTTTGGAAAATTCAAATTTCAGATTTTTTTGAAAATTCAAAATTCTAGAAAATTCGAAATTTCTAAAAATTCTGAAAACGGAATTCTAGAAAAATCGACACTTCCGAAAATTCTGAATTTGGGAACTTTCCGATTTTTTTTTTGAAATTTCAAATTTTCGGAAAATTGGTCATTCAAATGTTCAAATTCCTGATTACAGTAATTTGTAATTTTTGCAAATTTTCGCAAATTTTTTAAAATGAAATTTCCGATTTTCAGTTTTTCAGAAATATAGAAAAAAAATTCTACGAAATTTGAACAAAATAAAAAAACTGAATAAGACAAAAAAAGGAAAAAAATTCGGATAAAAACGTCCTCGTAGTTTTCGTAGCCACCAAAATTACCTTGTTTACAAGTCTTCAAAAACAAAAAGAGATAAGAGATTTTGAAGAGACGCAGAGAAACGAGAAACCTTATCAAATGCGTGGTTGTTTATGGCATAAACGGAAGTTCTTTTTCTCTTGTTTTTTTGGGTCATTTGGCACACTAATTGAGAACTTTGGCTTAATGGTTTTAAAGGAAAGAAATTTGAAAAATTGAAAAAAAATTTTTTTGATAAAATTTTTTTTTCGAAAAATCAAATTTTCTCAAACTTTCAAAGATTTCTTTCTGTCATTTTTAAAAATTAGGGCTTTTTTAAAACAATTTTTAGCCCCAAAGTTGAGGTTTTTAGCTCAAAATTCCAGAAATATATATTCTATTTTTAAACCAAAATTTATCAATTTTTCCGGCCTAAAAACTTTCAAGATAGTTTTTAAAAACAATATTTTTCCAGATGTTCCATTTTCCTATCCGTTTAATCGATAAAAATCCTGAAAATCCGCTGAAATTCCAGCCAAATAGCAACTTGTTTTTTTCGCCAGTACGACACTCCGCTATCCCGCCTAGCGCGCCTTGTTTACCGTAAATCTACACCTGAATTCATGGCATAAACAAGTGTGACGCATTGTTTTCGATGGTTTTTTGCAGATTTTTTCGAGATTTTCGGATTAAAAATTGTGCTAGAATTGTTGAAATACATTAATATTTTGAAAATCTCATGGAAAATATGCGAAAATCGGTGGAAATGAAACTGAAACGAAGAATTTCGATTTTTGGCTGAAATTCGCTGAAAATAGCTGTAATTTTTAGGTTTTGAAGAGAAAAATGAAATAAGAAGCAATAAAAATAATAAAAAAGTTTATCCGACAAAAATCAGGGAAAACCTGAAAAATGAAAATTTCGGCGAAAACCAAAATTTAGGTCGTTTTCGATATTTTCAGACGAAAAATGGATAAAATTGTAAGAATTTGAAATAAAATATGTAAAACATCAAAAAATTGACAAATTTTTTTCAGGTTATCTGAAGCTCCGACTTTACGACCTTCTAGCTCAGAAGATACTCGTCTATATCGTTTGAAAACATAAAATTCTGAAAACCCATCAAATTGGATGCAATTTGCAACAAAAATCACTTTTCTAATCCTTCTAGGAGTAAAGTTATAAGCATTCAACGTTTTGAAGGTTAGAGACGCTGACACTCTAACTGTCTGCGTCTCAAGTCTCCTTGAAAATATGAAGCAACGAATTCTGCTCATTTCCCAACAAAAATCAAGTCTCTAGCTCAATTTTGAAGCGAGTTATTACTCTCGTCCGAAATCAATGCACGTTGCGGCCGAAAATTTACTCAAAATCGCATCGTCGGTCGCACAGCAAAAACAACAAATGGATGCATGCGCCTTTAAATACCGTACCTCGGGCGTTTTTTTTATTTTGGGCCCTTTTTGCTGTTTTTTCTATTTTATAAGTAAAATAATTAAAGATTTATAAGAATTACACAAAATCAGACAGAAACAAGCGAAAAATAAGAGAAAAAGGCAGAAACTCGATAAATGTTGAGGTACTGTATTAAAGGCGCATGCAATAATTTGAAAAATACAGTAGTGTTCTCTCTGTGGGAGCTAAGCTCCGCCCACCGTTGTTTTCTCGGCCGTAATGTGCATTGATTTCGGACAAGAGTAATAGAGATCGATTTGTTCCCAGGGCGCGGTCAGACGGAGGTGGTCAGCGGCGCGCGTCGCTTATCACCTCTCGCTGCCTGCGCCCTCGCAGCAAATAAGACTATTACTCGCTTCAAAAGTGAGCTAGAAATTTGGTTTTTGCGTGAAAGAGAGAGGAAAAGTTGCTTAGCAAACTTTTTCAGAGAGGAAAAAGTACTAAATAAATTTTTTGGGATTATAATGTTCAAAATATTTTATGTTGGGTCCAAAAATGTCAAAAAAGAAAATCAAAATTTCGAAGAACTTTTCTCTTTTTGAATTTATGAAATTTCCAAAAAATTACTGTTTCAATAGAATTTTTTAAAATTTCAATAAATTGAAAATTCGCTAATTTCGGTATTATTGTTTTTTTCGAAAGTTAGAAAAAGGGGTTTCAAAAAAAAAAGGTTTTTTAAATTAAAAATTCGAAAAATCTGAGAAAAAAATTTTGAAATTTTCTGTTTTAAATTTTTATTAAAAGAAAATATTTCGACGATTTTTTACTGACGAGTCGGAATTTGAGTCGGAATTTAAAAAATTAAATTGAAAATTAAACGTGGTGTACCGTGGAATTTTTTATTGCATCACAATGTGCAGAAATGCATGTAGATTGACATAAAACTAAAGAAAAAATTCCAAAAAACTTCTTTCATCGAAGAAAAACGCCTCCAAAAATACGCTGAAAGCCCTTAGGGACGAGGTTTTTTTCTAGGCCGCCCGGTGAGTAAAAGCGCGCGAATTCAAACTTTTAAAATTTTTTCGCTCGTTTTCACTTTTTTTTCGGTTTTTTCAAGAGTTTTCTAGGTTTTTGTCAATTTTTTTTTCCAGATACATCGGAAAATTTGAAAAAAACTGTGAAAACGAGCGAAAAAATTTTAAAAGTTTGAATTCGCGCGCTTTTACTCACCGGGCGGCCTAGAAAAAAACCTCGTCCCTAAGGGCTTTCAGCGTATTTTTCGATGCGTTTTTCTCGATGAAAGAATTTTTTTTGAACTTTTTCTTTATTTTTATGTCAATCTACATGCATTTCTGCACATTTTGATGCAATACAAAAATTTCACCGTACACCACCTTTAAACATTTTTCACTTTTTCGAATTTCCGAAAATCAAAAAAATTACTGTTTCAAAAAATGTTGTTATATCTAGTTTCTTTGAAAAAAAAATTTTTCGATATTAAAAGTTTTTAAAAGTTTTAACAATTTTCGCTTCAATAGTGTCTTCAAAATATGCAAAACGATTGATAGAAAATTTTGAAACAGAAAAATTTAGTTTTTTGTAAAAAAGTTTTTTAAAAATAAATTTCATTAAAAATGTCTAAAAATCCTTTCAAAAATTCGAAATTTACAGTTTCCCACACTTTGATTTTTTTTTCTAGGTCCGTATTTTCAGAAGTCCTGAAATTCGGAAAAAATGTTTTTCGAAAAATTACTGTTTCAATTTTTTTTACAAATTTTTGAAAAATTCTTCTGAAAGCTAATACTCCTACATATGTCCAAAAACCTCAAATTTCCAATAGTTTTTTTCTCAAAAGCCTCTTTCTCCGGATTACAGCATTGTTCGAAGTTTTTCAACCTCAATATCTGATTTTCAAAAAAAAACGTGAAAATCAAAAAAAAAATATTTTTGTTGAAAAAGTCTACATATTCTGAAAAGAACACAAAATTCTAGTCGAGACCCCAAAAGGGATTAATAACCTACGACCATTTTGAGCCGAGTTATGGTCATTTGAAGTTTTGAGGGTGAGAGACGCAGAGAAACGAGACACACTGCGTCGCTAGCCCTATAACTTCAAATGCCCGTAACTCGGCTCAAAATTGTCCTATAAACTTGATTTTTAGATTATTTTGTAGGAAATGTGAAGTTTGTTTTTATGATACCAAATCTCACACATTTCATTCCAGACTCAAAGAACAACAATTCCACATGATGATGTAGTTTTTGTTGACAAATCATCTGGATAAAAAATATACAAAATTTCCGTCAAAATCCTTCAAAAATCAACTTACGACGACGATTCTGAGCCGGGTTATGGTCATTCAAAGATTTCGGGGTGAGAGACGCAGAGAAACGAGACACACTGCGTCTCTAGCCCTCAACCTTAAAATAGTCGTATCTCGGCTCGAAATCGTCTTAGAAACTTAATTTTTTCTGAATTCTAGAGCAAAGTTCGGCGCTTTTTTGTTACTTTAAAAAAATCTCTATTTCTCAGAATCCCGAGTCTCAAGAATGCGACTCAAAATCGTTAAAAATGGTCCATTTTTTGCTCTTTTTCCCCTTCAAAAGATACTTGTCCGTCCAGGTATCCTCTCCACTCTCTCTCTCTCTCTTTGCTAATAACTAAATACGCCGGTGTCTTTCCACCCGGCCTTCCCCACCAATCGTTATCTGCTCTCCTTTCTGTCTAGCACTCTCTCCGTATTCCACACTCTCTTCATCAAGTCAGCCACCACCCCATCAGGCACCAACGCACCGCTAGACAACATAACCCCTCCAACGAAACACATTTCCTCTGCGTCTCTCACCCCCCCCCCTCTCTCTCTCTCTAACTTCCCTTCTCTGCCACGTTTGCACCATTCGTCCGTTCGACCTTTTAGACGCTCGGCACTGACGAGAGAGTGTGCGGGACGAAGAGAGTTAGAGAAAAAGAGAGAGAGAGAGTGTTTTTTCTCGACAGCAGCATATAGCCGTCCGTCGTCCTTCTTCCATACGTATTATTGTGTGTTTTGTCTTCTTCCTCTTCTTCTTGTTTTGTTGAGGAGAAGAGAGAATTGATTAGTAGAGAACATGAACCCTTTGTCAATTGATAAGGAGCTTAATTGGTGTGAGAATCATTGTAGGATAGGTTTAAAAAAGATCCCCGACTCAGTTTAGGCCTAGTCCAAACCTATTTTAAGCCGTAAAATCCCTAACTTTTTATGCCAATTTTAGAGTTTTAAGGACATGTTCAGGACACTAGGAGCGATGCCAAGATCCCTGAGAAGTCCCAGAAATAATTAGGCTTAATTAGCTATAATAAAGCTTAATTTTTAAAAATAGGCTCTAAGACATTCCAGGCCTGTTTTGGGCTTGAAAAAGTTCAAATTTTTAGGGCAATTTTGAGTTCCTAAGTTCATTTATATAGCCTTCTAGGACATTTTTAGGCTTAATTACAGTGTAATTTAAGGTCGAATAAGCTTGAAAAACTTCGAAATTTTAAGAACATTTTCAGGATATTTTAGGTTTGTGAAAACGCTTTGTGAATTGAGGTTTTCGATTCAATGAAGTTTATGTTTCAAAATTGAAACATCAAAAATGTTTCTAGGTTCGATTACGATTGAGGTTTTTTGGCTTTTTTAGGTTTTTAAGGAAATTTTTTGAGCTTTTTAGAGTACTTTTTAGACTTGGAAGATTACTAGAAAAATCGAGTTTTATGATAAAAAATCGAGAGACTTCCTAGACTTATTTTAAACTCGCCAAACTTATTTTAAGCTTGCTAAGCTCGGGTATGTAAAATTACAGATAAGCCTTCTTTTGCTTATATCTCAAAAACAAGTAAAGCTGCAGGAAAGTTGTTAACTACAAAATTGCTCAGCATAAAATTTCCTACAAATTTTCTCTTAAAACTTTTGTTCTAGCTCCTTTCCTTCTCGAGAAACAACTTGTGCAAGCAAAGTGTGCAATTGCGCGTGGGTGCGTCCACACGCGTTATTGTGGACTTGACGACAGAGGATGTATCTGGAGAAGGGGAATAGCTAAAAAATATTTTCAATAGGAAACTGATTGGAAATTATATGCTGAGCAATTTTGTAGTTGACAATTTTTTTGAAGCTACAGTAGTTTTTGAGATATACTCTTTTTTTTTCGGAATGAGATCCAAAATTTCAGATTTTCTTTGAAATTTTGGCTGAATTTCGTTCAAGCCTAGTCATGATTAGTCTCTTTTTTAGGCTTATAAAAAGACACAATTTATGAATTTGCTTTCAGCCCAATTACTGTACCCTGGGGTACTACTGTACGTCGCTCTCTCATTTTCGCTCTTTTCGCTCAGTTTTCATCCATTTTTTTTGTATTTTCTGATTTTTTAGAACCATGGAATCAACCTCCGACAAGAAACCGGAAATCAAAAAACCGGAAACCAAAAAAATGTCAAAGAAGGAGCAAATGGCGAAATTGCAGAAAGCAACTGATTTTCTGTCCAATAATCTGAACCAAATGACAATTGATCACTTCAAAAAGGAGGCTGGTAAGTCAGTTCTTCAGAATTATTGTAGTCTTTTACAAATTCAATTTGTACGTTTTAATCCTTCAAAATGAGCTAAAAATCATTGTATTTAGTCCATTTTGAGCAAAGATACGTTCAATTGGGTATCTGCACGGAAAAGCTACAGTAACCTATCTCAAAAAGGGGCGAATGAGCAATAAATAACATTTTTGAATTTGCCTGTTTTAGAGCTTCAAAATGAGTATAAACATGCCTAAATTCTCTTCAAATTTCGTTGGGTTACGGTAGCTCCAAAATTTTATTTAAAAAATTTTTTTGAAAAAAAAACTGAACATCTTTGAATTCACATTTTCAGAGATTTTATGAAATCCCTAGTTTAAAACAAACTGCGAAATTCAAATTCCTCACTGAAAACTACCCCAAAAACCCCCAAAAATCGATAATGGCCTAGCTTTTCAAATGGTGGCCTAGAAATTTTTCAAGTTTTGAAGTCAAAAAAATCCATTTAAAGCCCAAAAATCCAAATTTCAGAGAAACAAGGCGACAATGCTCAGGAGGCCATGAGAGCCAGAATTGCTCAGTATGACCTGGATTCTTCGTGCTCGGATGGTGAAGACTATATGTTTGATGATGATGACGATGCAGACACTTTGAACCTGTTCGGTGAGTCAAAGCTCGAAAAAACGCGACCAAAGCGCCCCAGTGCATGAAAATAGCAATATCCTAGGGTTTTTCTAGAAATTTCTAGACATTTTTAAAAATTTCATCGATTTTCAAGCGAAAAAAAACCAAAAATTTGAACTCTACGCTGAGAACTAGTCCAGAAAACTATTTTTTTCAGCTCATGGCCTAACTTTCCAAATAATGGCCTAGAATTTCCAAAAACTCGGTTACCATGGATTTTTTGATTTTTTGGTTTTCTGTGTAGTCTTTTATGGGAAATTCAAATTTCTCGTCAAAAACTAGCCTAAAAACCATCAAACACGACTCATGGCCTAACTTTCCAAGTGGTGGCCTAGAAAATTCAAAAACTCGGCCACCTTCAAAATTTTCAGTTTTTCATGGTTTCCATGGAAGTTTTTGATGAGAAATTCAAATTTCTCGTCAAAAACTAGCCTAGAAAACTGACTTTAATAACTCATGACCTAACTTTCCGAGTGGTGGCCTAGAAAACCCAAAAACTCGGCCCCTTAGGAATTTCTCCGTTTTTTATGGTTGCCGGGGTGGTTTCCGATGGGGAGCTCGAATTTCCCGTCAAAAACTAGTCTTGAACACTGCCTCAATAACTCATGGCCTAACTTTCCAAATGACGGCCTAGAATTTTCAAAAACTCGGCCACCTAGGAGCTTTCTGATTTTCCATGTTTTCTGGAGTAGTTTTTGATAAGAAATTTGAATTTCATGCTGAAAACTAGCCTTGAAAACTGCTTTAATAGCTCATGGCCTAACTTTTCAACCGATGGCCTAGAAAATTCAAAAACTCGGCCACCATCAAAAATCATGATTTTTAATGGTTTCTAGGGTAGTTTTTGATGGGGAATTTGATGTTTTGCATTTTGACATCTGAAAACAAATTCAAAAGTCTGAAAATCACTATTTTTCAGAAGAAGAATGGGAAGATGTAATTGAAGACGCAAAAAAACAGGCAGAAAAGCGAAAGAACGCGCCAAAGGCGCCCCAGCCAGAAAAGAAGAACTAATTTCTTCGCATGATGACGTCATCCCCATTCCATTTCATGATCCCGATTTCTCCCGATTCCCTCATAATTCCCCAGATCTTGATTTTTTAAAAACTAATAAAAAAATTATTTGTTAATTTTTAATTTTTAATTTTTTTTCAATTTTCCAAGGTTTCCACCCCTTGTTCTATACCTTTGTATCTATTTTTTTGTTGCATTTTTTTGAATTTTTAAATTTGCCGCCAGATTTTTTTTCAAATTTGAAATTTCAAAATTTTCAGAGTCATCTCAGGAGCTTAAGAAATGTTGTCGATCAGATCCGGACGGGTAAAGACAAGAGAGTAAGTGAACAGACATGTTTCGGAGAAAAAGATTACTGTAATTTCAGAGAACTAAGAAATGAAGCGGAGCAAAGGGAACAGGAGATCAAACGCCTTCACAAGCTTCTCGAGACCCAAACAGAGAGTATGCTGCAAAAGTGAGTTTTTTGAGAATATCTGGACATCCGGACACACATAATTTTAGTAGAGGATTGTTAAAAATTTTATGCTGAGCAATTTTGTAGTCGACCACTTTTTCCTAGGTTCCGTACGTTTTGAGATACGCGGCTTTGAAAAAAGGACCACCTACAGAGCAAGGAGGGGCTTAGAAAGGAGGTTCCAATTTAAAGGCGCATATCTCAAAAACTACGGTAGCTAGTAAAAAGTTGTAAACTGCAAAATTGCTCAGCTTAATATTAAAATTATGTACATATTCGGGTTAAGAACTTCTTTCTAGATACTGTATTTTTTGAGATGTGCGCTTTTAAAGTGTGCACTTCCTTCTGAGCTCCCCCCCCTTTGTTCTATAAGAGCTCTTCTTTAAAGGCGCATGTCTCAAAAAGCACCATAGGTAGAAGAAAGTTGTCAACTACAAAATTGCTCAGCATAAAATTTTACACAACCTCCAAAAATTTCCAGCCAAAAAATGCACCATATCATCGAGGAGCTCGAACGCAAGGATATGCAAATTCTGAACTTTCAATTGAGCACTGTAAAAGAGAATCGAATGATCAATAAGAATTTCGATAATCTGATTGGAGTGATTGAAAAATCGTTGGAGCAGAAAAATGAGCAAAAGTCTGTGGATTGGAGAGTTCAAAGTCTGAGACGAGAGTTGGCAGTGAAAAAGGAGAAGATCTCGGCGTTGGAGAGGGAGAATCGACATTTGGAGAAGGAGAACAAGAGTCAGGAGGAGATTTTTAGGTAAGGATTTAGTTACAGAACTAGCCAACAATCAAGTTTCTAGCTCAATTTTGAGCCTAGTTATGGCCATTGGAAAAAGTAGAGAATGTTTAGCTTTTTTATCATAACACAGTTTCAATTTTTCTTGAAAGTTACTATAAGTTTTTCCTGTTCCAAATTTTCAAGTTAAAATTGGTATTCTATGGGTTCACCGTTCCGTACGTGAAAAATTAGTGTGCCTAAAACTTCAAATGGCCGTATCTTGACTCAAAATGACCGAAACTTGATTTTTGTCAGAAATTTTTCTGAAGTTTTTACTGTTTCAAAATTGCAAATTGAAATTTGTAATATATTGAACTACTACGGTATTTGTGCTCGCAATGATTTTATCAGAACCCTCTAAAAATCAAGTTTCTACGACCATTTTGAGCCGAGTTATAGCCATTTGAAATGTTGAAGACTAGAGACGCAGACAGCGCTCATTTTTTAAGATTTGTAATTTTTCCAAAAACCTGAGTAATCCTCATCAAAATGAGCTAAGAATCAGCTTTCTACGACAATTTTGGCCCGAGTTATGGTCATTTGAAGTTTTGGGAGCTAGAGACGCAGTGTGTCTCGTTTCTCTGCGTCGCTAACTTCAAAAACTTTCTTTTAGAAATTTTTACTTTTTCAAAATTTCTTATTAAAATTGGTATTGTTATTATCTGAATTCACCAGTCCCTAGGCAAAAAATTAAGGATTTTCAAATAAATTCACTAAAAGGACCCGTGAATTGAGATAGATCCTCGAAATTCAAAGATTCCAAAATTGTAGATGTATGGATGTTTAGTTAGACCATGATTTGAACTAGTTCTCTTAAAAAGAAGAAAAATACACAAACTTTCATTCAAAATCCTTTAAAAAATCAAGTTTCTACGATGACTTTGAGCCAAGTTATGAGAATTGGAAGTTTTGCGGTTAGAGACGCAGAGAAACGAGACACTTCAAATGACTGTATCTTGGCTCAAAATGATTGTAGAAACTTGATTTTTGGAGGAAATTACTAAAAATGTTTTTTTTGTTTCAAATTTCAAATTTTCTCAATTTCAAATCTTCCACTACAGGTCTGGAACTACCGTTCTCTCAAATTTTTCTCAAAACAATTAATTTATGTGAAAAATACAGAAAATTTCCATCAAAAACCCATCAAAAATCAAGTTTTTAGCTCAATTTAGAGTCGAGTTACAGTCATTTGAAGTTTTGGGTGTGAGAGAAGCAGAGAAACGAGACACACTGCGTCTCTAACCCCTTCACTATAAAATGCCTGTATCGCAACTCATAATGATCATAGAAACTTACTTTTTTTTGCCGTAATTACTAGAAATTTTCGCTGTTTCAAAATATCTGATTAAATCTGATATTAGTATCATATGAATTGATCAGGCTCTAGGCAAAAAGTTAAGGATTTTCTGAATAATTTTGTTCAAGGAGCCATGAAGTTTGAAAATTCCAAAGTTAAACACATAGAAAGGCAATTTGAAAAATGAAATAAAGTTGTTGAAAAACATTTCGAAAATCAAGTTTCTAGCTCAACTTTAAGGCAAATTATAGCGATTTGAAGTTTAAGAGAGACGCAGAGAAACGAGACACACTGCGTCTCTCATCCTCCACCTAAAAATGACTGTAACTCGACTCAGAATGACAGTAGAAACTTGATTTTTAGCTCATTTTGCAGGGTAAATTCAGCTCTTTCTAAATATTGTTTTCCAGACTCAAAGAGCACCAATTCCACATGATGATGGATGGGAAGAACCATCTTGTCGGTCGATTCGGAACCGATGTCTCCGACTACTTCCAAGAGATGATTGCCAAGAATCGAACGCTTGAGGATACTGTAGAAACGCTTCAGGATAAAGTGGAGGATATGGAAGAGGACGAGACGAAAATGCAGAATGAAATTAAGAAGCTGAAGGAGGAATTGGAACATGAGAAGAGGAAGAATCTGGAATTGAAGGAGTGGATGAATTTGAAGGAAGAGAGGTTGAGAGAGTTGCGTGAGGAGAAGGATGAGAAGATTGAAGAGTTGAGAAAGGAGATTCAGCAGTTGAAAGGTAGATATTCAAAATCTACGCTAAAAGTTACCCTAGACACAAAAAAAAAACGCAAAGCATCGAAAAAATTCCCAGGTGGCCGAGCTCTTGAGTTTTCTAGGCCACCAAATGTAAAATGCTGTTTTCACTCAAAAATTGATTTTTTTTATCAGATAAAACTCAACAAATCGAATTCCCCATCAAAAACTATCCCGGGAACCATGAAAAATGGGAAAATTCCTAGGTGACCGAGTTTTTAAAAATTCTAGGCCACCAGTTGAAAAGTTAGGCCATGAGCTATTTCGAATCGGGAAAACGGTTTTTTATGCTAGTTTTGGTGAGGAATCCGAATTTCCCATCAGAAACTACTCCAGAAACTATCCACAATCAAAAAAAAAGTGATGGCCGAGTTTTCGGATTTTCTAGGCCACCAGTTGGAAAGTCAGGCCATGACTTACGTCGACTGGGGAAAATAGTCTTCTAGGCTAGTTTTAGACGGTAAATTCGGATTTCCTATCAAAAACTACCACGGAAATCCTGAAAAATTAGAAAAAAATTTTGGTGGCCGAGTTTTTGGATTTTCTAGGCCACCAGTTGAAAAGTTATGCCATGGGCTATGTTTTACAGTTTTCGATACCATTCTTTAGCGACGAATTCAAATTTCATACTATTTTAGGTTGGAAACTAATGAGAATGGAAGAAAACTAAGGTTTTGAGTTTTCTAGGCCACCACTTGAAAATTTAGGCCATGATGTTCATAAGAAATTTTATATAGGTGAAAATACTCAAAATTTCCACTAAAACCTATTAAAAATCAAATTTCTACGATCATTTAGAGCCGAGGTATGGCCATTTAGAGTTTTTGGGGTGAGAGACGCAGAGAAACGAGACACACTGCGTCTCTAACCCTCCCCTTGGAAATGGTCGTATCTCGGCTCAAATTTGAGCTAGAAAGATGGTTTCTGGCTCATTTTGTAGGAAATGCGTTCTATTTTTATATTCTTTACAGTGAAAATACTTTTTTTCAGAATCTCAAGATTCCAAAATCTACGCCCACATCAGTATCGAAAACATCGTTGATTTGGCCGCGGCGTTAAACGGGCCCGACGCGCCAGCCGAGCCAATGAGCAGGGCTCAAGAATGCACAAAACTATTCGAGAAGATCACAAAAGAGGATCCAGAAGCCACGAAATTCCTGGCAGTTCAAGATATGGTGGATTTGATTTGGGATGGGAAATCGAAGGAGGAGATTTTGAGAATTGTGTACAATTTGAGGCAGCACAAGAAGTGGGCGGAGCTTCCCAACTGGAGGACTACTGAGGAATTGGAAGCGATGTTGAAGAAACTTGGGCTTAAGGACCCGAAGGATATCAAGATGTTGAAAAAGTCGGATTTGAAGAAGGCCGGGAAGTTGGTTTGTAAAAAGGACTAATAATTGAGGTTGAGGGTCACTGTAGCTTTCGAGATTTACAGAATTTTCAAATTTTCAAAATTATGCCCAACATTTTTTTTATTTTTCAAATATTTCAAAAATAATCATTTTTCTATTTTTCAAAAATTTAGAATTTTAGAATTTTAGAATTTTAGAATTTTAGAATTTTAGAATTTTAGAATTTTAGAATTTTAGAATTTTAGAATTTCAGAATTTTAGAATTTAGAATTTTCGAATTTTAGAATTTTAGAATTTTAGAATTTTAGAATTTTAGAATTTTAGAATTTTAGAATTTTAGAATTTTAGAATTTTAGAATTTTAGAATTTCAGAATTTTAGAATTTAGAATTTTAGAATTTTAGAATTTCAGAATTTTAGAATTTAGAATTTTAGAATTTCAGAATTTTAGAATTTTAGAATTTTAGAGTTTCAGAATTTTAGAATTTAGAATTTTAGAATTTTAGAATTTTAGAATTTTAGAATTTTAGAATTTTAGAATTTTAGAATTTTAGAATTTTAGAATTTTAGAATTTTAGAATTTTAGAATTTCAGAATTTTAGAATTTTAGAATTTT
The DNA here is from genome assembly GCF_000004555.2 of Caenorhabditis briggsae. Taxonomy (NCBI): domain Eukaryota; kingdom Metazoa; phylum Nematoda; class Chromadorea; order Rhabditida; family Rhabditidae; genus Caenorhabditis; species Caenorhabditis briggsae. Next base: position 14,863,338 of record NC_013487.2, on the reverse strand, counting down.
AGAATTTTAGAATTTTAGAATTTCAGAATTTTAGAATTTAGAATTTTAGAATTTTAGAATTTTAGAATTTTAGAATTTTAGAATTTTGGAATTTTTGAATTTCAGAATTTTAGAATTTTAGAATTTTAGAATTTTAGAATTTAGAATTTTAGAATTTTAGAATTTTAGAATTTTAGAATTTTAGAATTTCAGAATTTTAGAATTTAGAATTTCAGAATTTTAGAATTTTAGAATTTTAGAATTTTAGAATTTTAGAATTTTAGAATTTTAGAATTTCAGAATTTTAGAATTTAGAATTTTAGAATTTTAGAATTTCAGAATTTTAGAATTTAGAATTTTAGAATTTTAGAATTTTAGAATTTTAGAATTTTAGAATTTTAGAATTTTAGAATTTTAGAATTTTAGAATTTTAGAATTTCAGAATTTTAGAATTTAGAATTTTAGAATTTTAGAATTTTAGAATTTTAGAATTTTAGAATTTTGGAATTTTTGAATTTCAGAATTTTAGAATTTCAGAATTTTAGAATTTAGAATTTTAGAATTTTAGAATTTTAGAATTTCAGAATTTTAGAATTTTAGAATTTTAGAATTTTAGAATTTTAGAATTTTAGAATTTTAGAATTTTAGAATTTTAGAATTTTAGAATTTCAGAATTTTAGAATTTAGAATTTTAGAATTTTAGAATTTTAGAATTTTAGAATTTTAGAATTTTAGAATTTTAGAATTTTAGAATTTTAGAATTTCAGAATTTTAGAATTTTAGAATTTTAGAATTTTAGAATTTTAGAATTTCAGACTTTTAGA
>NC_013487.2:14860482-14861884 GCF_000004555.2 Caenorhabditis briggsae | reverse complement strand
TTTTAGAATTTTAGAATTTTAGAATTTTAGAATTTCAGAATTTTAGAATTTAGAATTTCAGAATTTTAGAATTTAGAATTTTAGAATTTTAGAATTTTAGAATTTTAGAATTTCAGAATTTTAAAATTTTAGAATTTTAGAATTTCAGAATTTTAGAATTTCAGAATTTTAGAATTTAGAATTTTAGAATTTTAGAATTTTAGAATTTTAGAATTTTAGAATTTCAGAATTTTAGAATTTTAGAATTTTAGAATTTCAGAATTTTAGAATTTAGAATTTTAGAATTTTAGAATTTTAGAATTTTAGAATTTTAGAATTTCAGAATTTTAGAATTTAGAATTTCAGAATTTTAGAATTTTAGAATTTTAGAATTTCAGAATTTCAGAATTTTAGAATTTTAGAATTTCAGAATTTTAGAATTTAGAATTTTAGAATTTTAGAATTTTAGAATTTTAGAATTTTAGAATTTTAGAATTTTAGAATTTTAGAATTTTAGAATTTTAGAATTTCAGAATTTTAGAATTTAGAATTTTAGAATTTTAGAATTTTAGAATTTTAGAATTTTAGAATTTTAGTCTATTTTTTGTACGAACTGATATATTTCTCTGTTTCTATTTTCTTTCTTAAATTCACCAAAAGTTCAAACTTAAATTTTCATTTATATTTTCGAAAATTCCAAAAAAAAACGTCTCAAAAACTTCAAAATCTCAGGTAAAAAAACGAATTCGCAGGGACTTTTCCATATTTAACAAAAAATACCTCAAATCTTCCTCTGAAATATATCAATTTTATTAATGTGTCAAAAACTGTCTTTCAATTTTCAAATTTTGTGATTACTTCAATAATTTGCTAATAATTTTTTTAAATTTTAAATTTGTGATTTTTTCAATTGAATGTGAATAAAATATTTCTGTTGAATTTATGCCATTTTTTCCATAATTTTTCGTACTTTTCAAGGTATTCAAAACCTTGTTTCGATGTCTTTGAATTTTTCATTTTCTAGAAAATTGCATATCTTGTTCTCTATTTTCTATTCATTTCTTTTCAAATTGTCCGATATTTTCAAAATTCGATTGTTTCCAAATGATCCATTTTCCTTATTTTCTCCCTAAAATTTAAAACAGTTCTCAATCGAATTTTCATGATTTTCGGCTCATTTTTATCTATTTTTCATCAATTTTTCGTATTTTTCAACTTTTTTTGGATTTTTGGATTTTGTAATTTTTCTGAAATTTTATTTCCATGAAAAAAGACAAGATTTCCTATAAATCCCTCCAGAAACCAAATCTCTAGGACAATCTTGAGCCAAGTTATGGCCATTTGAACATTTGGGTGAGAGACGCAGAGACTCTCATTTCTCTGCGTCTCTCGAAAATTACAAATTGCCATATCTCGGCTCAAA
>NC_013487.2:14858883-14860358 GCF_000004555.2 Caenorhabditis briggsae | reverse complement strand
TTCAGGGTAATATGGTGAAGGCTCCCGAGTGTCGTCCCAAAGTCTCCCAAGGACCCAAAGAACCAGAAGAAGCTCCGCCTCCACAACAGGCTCCGCCCCACCCATCAACTCTGGGAGCGCAATATTGGAGAAGATGGATGCTTACGCCAGAGCAAACGGGAAGAGGTGCTGCTCAAGCTCCGCCCCCTCCAGCAGCTCCGGAGCCTGACCTTGACGATGAAATCCACAGACAGATGCATACACCAGAGGAAATGAGGAGAGCGGCTCAACAGGCTCCGCCCCGACAGCAGGCACCGCCCCCTCTGACAGCAGAACAGCAACGCGCACGTGAAGTCGAGCTAGTATTGCAAATGCATAGGGTTTTTGAGAGGACTCCTGGGCGCCAGCAACCGATGTGGGATGCTCAAGCTCCGCCCCCACAGGCTCCGCCCATACTGCCTCTACCTCCACAGGATCTGCGACAGCTAGGAGAGGGAAATTTTGTGATTATGAATGGACAAACTTACACATGGGCTGAATATGAAAATAGAAGAAATGCGCGGGGTCAGCAGTGAACCTGGTCTTATTTGATGAGCAAAATACCGTAATCTTGCCCATGTCATGTCCCAATGATCTTCTTTTTCTTCTTTTTCTTTGAAATTCTCCCTGGAAATTTGTATCGCTCCAGTGTCCTGGTTTTTTTTTTGAAAATCTTCCCTGTTTCTTGAAATTCTCGGTCTTCTGAATCTACGATTTTTTTGCTGACATAATAAAGTCTATGTTTTATATAGGTTTCCAATTTTAATTTTTTTTTTAATTCGAAAAAGGTCTAAAATCCTTTGTTATCCTTTTTTCGTATGAATGTTGTGTTGTGAAAACAAGAAAAATTTCTATTTCAAAAATGTTCTATAACAAATTTAAAATGAAAAAGATGGTATTCTTGTAGTGCGATTTTTTTCCCAAAAATCTAAAAAAATTCCATCAAAATAAGCCAAGAATCAGCTTTCTAGGACAATTTTAATCCGAGTTACGGTCGTTTGAAGTTTTGAGTTAGAGACGCAGCGTGTCTCGTTTCTCTGCGTCTCTCAAAAACTTCAAATGGCCATAACTTGGTTCGAAATCATCGTAGAGAGCTGATTTCAGAAGGGATTTGTAGGAAATTCTAAGTGTTTTCATTATATCAGATCATTCAAAAACCGTAATCCCAAAACTTCAAAAAAAAATACAAAAAACTGCCAATTGAAAACTCAAAATTCGGCGAAAACTGATTTTAAGAAACTTTGCGAAAAATTACAAAAAAAGGGTAACAATCAAATTCTTAATAAATTTAGTGTTGTGAAATAAGAAAATCCCCAAAAATTGCTGTTTCAAAAATGTTCTATAAAATTTTTTATTAATTTTAGATTCTCATAGTCCTATCGATTATTTAAAAATCTGAAATTTTTCCTTCAAAATGAGCCAAGAATCAGCTTTCTACGACGATTTTGAGCCGAGGG
>NC_013487.2:14851339-14858369 GCF_000004555.2 Caenorhabditis briggsae | reverse complement strand
GTGGGGGCGGAGCTTGAGCATCCCACATCGGTTGCTGGCGCCCAGGAGTCCTCTCAAAAACCCTATGCATTTGCAATACTAGCTCGACTTCACGTGCGCGTTGCTGTTCTGCTGTCAGAGGGGNCGGTGCAATCGTCGTAGAGAGTTTTGGAGAGATTTTTAGGAAAAATTTGTGTATTTTCATTTGAAATAAATTTTAAAAATTATTCAAAAATTCAAAAAACCCAAAAAGCGAAAATCGAAAGTTTGACAAAAATTGATTCAGTCAAATTTGGCAAAAAAAAAACGGTCAGAAAAATGATAAATTTTTGATGAATTTGGTGTTTTGAAACAAAAAAAATTGTCTGAAAAAATTACTGTTTCATAAATTTTAAATAACATTTTTTGAAGAAAGATTGTATTCTTTGTAATGTCTGCAATTTTTCCAAAAATATAACAAATTTCCTACAAAATGAGCCAAAAATGAGCTTTCGGCAATGATTTTTAGTCGAGTTATGGCCAATTGAAGTTTTGGGTTAGAGACGCAGAGACTCTCGTTTCTCTGCGTCTCTCAAAAACTCAAATCGCTATAACTCGTCTTAAAATTGTTGTAGAGAGCTGATTTCTGGAGGGATTTGTAGGAAATTGTGTTTACTTTCCTTTAGAATTAAATTTGCAGAAAAAAAAACATTTCCAAAATTGGAAGAAATGCAAAAACGAAAAATCAATTCAATGAAAATTAGCAAAAAAAATTACAGAAAAAATGGTTTGAAAAAATCAAAACTTTTGGTAAGATTAGTGTTGTGAAACAAAAAAAAAGTGGCTGAAAAACTTGCTGTTTCAAAAATTTTCTATAACAATTTGTTTTAGAAAAATGGTATTCCTATCCTCCCAAAAATTTTCGAGCTAAAAACTTTTCCGTCAAAATAAGCCAAGAATCAGCTTTCTACGACAATTTTAAGCCGAGTTGTAGTAATTTGAAGTTGTAGAAGAGACGCAGACAACGAGAGCACTCTCGTTTCTCTGCGTCTCTTAAAAAAACTTCAAATCGCTATAACTCGACTCAAAGTCGTTGTAGAGAGCTGATTACTAGCTCATTTTGTTAGTCATTTTGTTCGATTTTTTGAATTTAGAAAACCGCTTTTTTTCTGTTCACAACGATGTAAAAATCAAGTTTCTAGGACAATTTTAAGCCGAGTTATGTCCATTTGAAGATGTCGGGGTTAGTGACGCAGTGTATCTTGTTGTCTGCTAATTATCTCCAAAACCAATATAAAAATTCGCCTTATTTCCTACAAATCCCTCCAAAAACCAGCTTTCTTCGATGATTTTAAATTGAGTTATGGCTATTTGAAGTTTTAGGGTTAGAGACGCAGTGTGTGTCGCTTCTCTGCGTCTCTCTCTCTATCTCTCTCTTCTTCTCTTATCTAACTGTTCAATTTTTTAAGTAAAAACCAAAAACAATGGTCAAAGCACCAGAATGTCGTCCGAAGAAGTCTGAGAATCCAACAACTTCAGAGGCTCCGCCCACTGCTCAAGCTTCACACCCACCACCAGCCGAGGATCGTCAAGAGCCAGAAGTAATTGCTGAACCACAAAGACCTATCCACCCAAATGAACGTATTCGGAATCAACCGGTTTGGGAGGAATGGGTATCAATTGCATTGCCAGAGCCTCGAGCACCTCGCCAAAACCCCAGAGAGCGTGAAGCGGAGCATCGAGCAAATGCGGAACAAGCTCACCGGGAGAATAATCCTGTCTTTGAGTATATGGTCAACGAGAGAGCCCGTCGAGAGGAGCAATTGACAGAGGAGAACACGATACTGATGGATACCGTACTCATGTTGCAAGCGATGCGATCAAGAACCACAATCATCGAGAACGATGCGCGTGTTCCGACGGCTCCTATAGCTACTGATTACTTCAGACAATTCGCTCAGAGAAACATGCAAAGAAGAAATGAGGTGCATGACGAGCTGGAGTTTTTGGGAATGTGAGTCTTTTTGCTAGATGAAAATATGCCAATTTTCCTATGAATTATTCCAAAAATCAGCTTTCTACGACGATTCTGAGCCGAGTTACAGCTAATTGAAATTTTTGAGAGACGCAGAGAAACGAGAGCGCTATCGTTTCTCTGCGTCTCTAACCTCCAAACTTGAAATGGCCGTAACTTGGCTCAAAATTGTCGCAGAAAGCTGATTTTTAGAGTTTTCAGTAAAAAATTGTACAGATTTTTTAAAAATTTGCATTTTCTAAAAGCTTAAAAATTGAAAATTGAAAATATCAGAAAAAATTCAAAAAGTGAAAATTTAAAATTTTTGGGAATTCTTAATTTTGCTAAAAATTGGAAATTTTTTTTGCAAAAAAAGCGATGATTTCTAAAAATTTTTAGCGCCAAAAATCATGACCCTAGCTTCATTTTGAGCCAAGTTATGGAACCAAAATTCAACATTTAAAAAAAAATTCGAAAATTTTTTTAACGGTTTCAGCGAAAATACGAAATCACGAGAATATTTTACAGATTTTAATAGTTTTCTCTGAATACATTCAGAAAAGTTGCCAATGACAATTCTGAACCGATTTATGGTGATTTGAAATTTTTTACAGTGAGAGACGCAGAGAAACGAGACCCACTGCGTCTCCGGCGCTTATTTGGGGCTATTTATTTAGATGGTAATTTTTTCATAATTCTAAAAATTCAGAAACTTTTTGAACTTTCAAATCTGTGAAAACTCTTCTAAAAGGAGCCTAAAATCAGCTCTCTAGGACAAATTTGAGCCGAGTTGTGGTCAGTTGAAGTTTTGGGAGCTAGAGACGCAGTGTCTCTCGTTTCTCTGCGTCTCTCAAGTGGCCATGACTCGGCTCAAAATTGTTGTAGAAAGCTGATTCTTGGCTCATTTTGATGTGGATTATTCAGATTTTTAGAAAAATCACAAATCTTACAAACTGAGATTTTCAAAGTTTCCAGATTTTTAAAAACATTTCCAGCAATGAATTTGAAAAATCTGGGGGGTTTTTTGGGGGTCCTGATTGGTCTATGGCGCCCAAGGCTGTGCGAAAATCAGCCGTGGCCGTGGGTATTTTGCCGTGGAACAATCCGGCCGTTTTTTTGAAAATAAGCTCAGCTACCCAGGTACTACTAGGGCCGATAGGCCGCCGTACCCTACCTATCTCAGAAGTATCCTTTTTTGAAGTGCTGCGGCCGTTCTGGCACAGCCTTGATGGCGACCCATGGACCCATGGACGTCTGGATGAACAGACAAACAGAAGAGAAAGATTTTGAAAATTCGAAAATTACTGTTTCAAATTTTTTATTTTTGAGTTTGACTAATTTTCATAACTAATTTTTTGGTTGATTTCAGGCGTCTAGAAAAAAGAAAATGTCAGTAGAGACGAATTTTCCCGGATTACTGTACTTATTCTCATGTATTTTCAGAGTTGATTAGATTGGCTCCTCAAAATCAATGAACATCGTACACCGTGAATCGACGCCTCCGTAAATCTACACAATCTCAATGGTGACATATCCATTTGCCTCCTTTTCTTTTCATCAAAATCTACCAAATCGTATCCAAAAATATCTATTTCTCGCTTTTTTTCGCTCAATTTTTTAGAAATTTCTGGAAAAATTATGAACTCGAGAACCGAAAAGTTACTGTTTCTAATTTTTTTTTCTTCAATTTTTCAAAAGTTTTGATCTCTTTCAGTCTTTGCGACAAAATGTATTACGCTCGAATTCCAAAATTCCGAATTCCAGAATTTCTGAATTTCTGAAAATTCTGAATTTCTGAATTTCTGAATTTCTGAATATCTGAATTTCTGAATTTCTGAATTTCTGAATTTCTGAATTCCAGAATTTCTGAATATCTGAATTTCTGAATTTCTGAATTTCTAAATTTCTGAATTTCTGAATATCGGAATTTCTAAATTTCTGAATATCTGAATTTCTGAATTACTGAATTTCTGAATTTCTGAATTTCAGAATTTTGGAATTTCTGAATATCGGAATTTCTAAATTTCTGAATATCTGAATTTCTGAATTACTGAATTTCTGAATTTCTGAATTTCAGAATTTTGGAATTTCTGAATATCGGAATTTCTAAATTTCTGAATATCTGAATTTCTGAATTACTGAATTACTGAATTTCTGAATATCTGAATTTCTAAATTTCTGAATTTCTGAATTTCTGAATTTCTGAATTTTCTGAATTTCTGAATTTCTGAAAATTCTGAATTTCTGAAAATTCTGAATTTCAGAATTTCTGAATTCTGGAATTTCAGAATTTGAGAAGTATCTTGTTTTTCTTAATTTTCTGGAAATTCTGAAAAATCGAAAAAGTTACTGTTTCAGCTTTTTTTTTTTCAATTTTCCGATATTTTCGGTTTTTCAGTTTTTGAAAAGACTTTTTGACTCCTGAATTTCTGAACTTCTGAATTTTCTGAGATTCTGAATTTCTAAAAATTCAAAATTCAGATTTTTCAAAATCATTTTTTTTTCAAATTTCATAAATTTTATATCATCCCGATCTCTTTCTTTTTAAACTCCATCCCATTTTTCTCATATTTTCCATATTTTTCCCTTTCCGGTTTTTCTTAAAAAAAAAAAAATATTTATTCAATTTTCAATGTTTTTTCTGTATTTTTTTTTTGGTTCTCAATGGTTTCAACCCTTTTTTGATATTTTCAGCTATATTCTCAGTCCTTTTTTCAGCCAATAGAAATTTCAGAAATATGGGAAAAACCACGCCACAAGAAGAAGCGTCACCGACAAAAATGGCTGCAAGTCATAAACCAAATGGACCCCAGAAATCTGGAAATTCTGGAATCCAGAAGAAAATGGAAAGCCGGAAGACAAAAAGAAAGAGGAATTAAAGAAGAAATCGAAGAAAATCCAAAATCATGCCAATAATTTGATGGATAACCTTCTTGGAGCACCAGCAATCGTTCCGCCGAGCCGTGAGTCTCTACGAAGTGCCTAGAAGAGCTACAGTAACCCATTGGAAACTTATCTACAGTAATCCAATTTTTTTCTACAATAGCCGAGATTTAGTAGTATTTTTTACTGTAGTTTTTCATCATTACTGTAGTTTTCTAAACATTTCAGGTTCAAAAAATTTTGAAACAGAAAACAAATGGTTATCTTGAAAATTCAGAAATCTGAATTTTTCAGAAATTCAGGTGTTTCAAAATTTTCCTATGTTTTTGAGATACCGTAAAACCTGTATTAGAAGGAACCTTTCAATAGGGTCCCTCTAATAGAAAGGCCCTCCGAGAGACGCTTGGAAAAATAGAAGGGCCGGCCCTTCTAATACAGGTCTTACGGTATTTGGGTTTGCAAAGTTTCAAAAAATTACTGTTTCAAATTTAACACAAAATTAAATTCAAAATTTCGAATTTCTAATTCCAATATACGACAATGTTTTCTAAATTTCGATTGTCAGCTAGTCGAAATGTTTTTCGAAATTACAGTAATCCTCTTTTTCTTTCTACCGTAATCCTTATATTTTGTCCCCGTAAGTCTATTTTTTCTATATCTCTAGATCCACATGACAATACAAATTTTCAAATCTAGTTATTTTTTTCCCCCAAAGATCTCTGTGAAACCCCAAAAAATTATTGTTCTATACATATTTTTTCTTCGTTTTTCTGTGTACCGTACACACACTCTAATAGAACGCCACCCGAAGCGCCAACTTTGAGCTCATGTATCTCATTTCCTGTGAGAGATATCAAAAACAAGTCAACTAATAAAATGTTGCTGATATCATGATAAGCATTTTATCAGTTGACAACTTTTTGATATCTTTCAAAAGAAGTGAGATATTCAGGCTCAAAGTGAACGGTCTCCGGGTGCCGTTCCATTAGAGTCTTTACGGTTTTTTTTTGAATTTCTATATTTTCAAATCCGTTGATTTTTTTTTAATTTTAAATAAAACACCTTTTCTTTTTTTAGTATTTGTTGTCACTTTTCCAAAGGTCTAAACACCCTTTTATAATACCGTTTTCTTTTTTTGCTTCTCTGCGTCTCTAATTTTTCTATACTCTCTCAATTTCAGTTTCTGGGAGAGCTCTCAAAAAATGTCTTTTCGTGATCATGCCAATCGTCAAAATCACCGAGAACCAGAGGAATATGGGAGGTTGGTTTTTTTTTTTAATTTGAAAATTTTGAATATAGAAAATTGAACAAATTTGAGACAAAAATCAAAAAACCAAATTTTGAAACAGTAATTTTTTTTGGGAACTTTGAAAAATAAGAAAAATAAAATAGAAAAACTCGATTTCTCAAAATTGCTGCCTAAAAAGACCGTAAAAAACCAATTGTTCCAAATTTGATGTCAAAATCATTCAAATTTTTGTTGAAATAGTGGAAACTTCAAAAATTCATTAAAAAAATGTTCTTATAATTTTTGAATTTCCAAAAATTTACAACCTAATTGTATTTTTAACACAAAAAACCAACTTTCTACGATGACTTTGAGCCGATTTAAACCTTTTCAATTTTTTCGTAAGAGACGCAGACAGCGAGAGCGCTCTCGTTTCTTTGCGTCTCTCACTTAAATCGTAGTGGCAAGCGGGCGGGCCCGGGCAGGCGGCGGGCCGGATGATAACCCTAAAACGAGGGCTCCGCGTCATTTCGAAACTGCGTGACACTTCGAAACCAGTCATTTCGAAACCGCGACACTTCGAAACCAGTCGTTTCGAAACAGCGACACTTCGAAACCGGTCATTTCGAAACCGGTCATTTCGAAACCAGTCATTTCAAAACCGGTCGTTTTGAAACCGCTGGTCTCGAAATGCCCGGTTTCGAAATGACCGGTTTCGAAGTGTCGCTGTTTCGAAACGACTGGTTTCGAAGTGTCGCGGTTTCGAAATGACTGGTTTCGAAGTGTCACGCAGTTTCGAAATGACGCGGAGCCCTCGTTTTAGGGTTATCATCCGGCCCGCCGCCTGCCCGGGCCCGCCCGCTTGCCACTACGATTTAAGTGAGAGACGCAAAGAAACGAGAGCGCTCTCGCTGTCTGCGGGGGATCCTCTAGAGTCGACCTGCAGG
>NC_013487.2:14849689-14851145 GCF_000004555.2 Caenorhabditis briggsae | reverse complement strand
TTGACTTGCCACGTGGCTTTTTAGCTGGCGGTGGAGCTGCCGGAGGTGGTACTGGCGGTTGCACGGGAGGCGCCATCTGATGCATGTGCTGTTGTTGTTGCATCATCATCATCTGATGCTGGTGCTGCTCATAGGGGTTCATCGGTTGCCCGGGATACCGTTGTTGTTGTGGCATGGAGCCGGGCGGTGGTTGCTGATGTTGTCCCGGCGGCGGTACCGGCGGACCGCCCATCATTGTGTAGTCTGTCATTTGGCTCATTTGTGGTACATAATCGTCGCCTGGATTACTTAATGACCGTTTTCAAAATGACCGGTTTCGAAGTGTCGCGGTTTCGAAGTGTCGCGGAGCCAAAACGAGATATTCAGACGGTTTTGATACCAAATGATAGATTTCGACAGGGCCCATCACGCTTATAACATTTGAGCCGGATTCCGGGTCGATAACATGCCGAAAAATGCGTTTGAATTACAAAAAATCGTTTTTTTGTCAAGTTGATCGAAAATTGTCATTCAAGTTCAGTTTCCGACATGTTATCGGAATGGAAACCGTCTCAATCAATATAGACGTGATGGGCCCTGTTGAGGTCTTTCATTTGGTACCAAAACCGTCTGAATATTTCGTTTTAGAGACAAGTTATCGGCCTTGCCGCCATCTGGCCGGCCCCGTCAGCTTGCAACTACAATTTAAGTAGTATGTTCGGAGCTTGTAAACTAGAAATCTGCCTCTAAAAATCTACAAAATCTAAGCTCTCTACGATAATCTTAAGCCGAGTTATGGATACAGGGTGGCTGAAAAGTATTGAGACACTTGTTTTTTGTTGTATTTTCAAAAATGGAGTTTCAACAAAAGAACCAGATTTATTTTTTCAACAAATGATAGTAATAGAAAAGATATCAGAGGAGATATTCGAAGTTTGAGCCTTCGGCCTTGATGCACGCCTTCAAACGAGCTGGAACAGAAGCGACGGTGCGCCGGAGGTAGTCATCGTCAAGATCATCCCATGCTTTGAGCAAAGCGGCCTTCAGTGAATCCACATTTGGGTGCGATCGAGCCATCACCTTTTCCTCCAAATATCCCCAAACGGAAAAGTCGAGTGGATTCAGATCGGGCGAGGAAGCGGGCCACATGTCCTTGTCCCAGTAGCCAGGGAAATGAGCGTCGAGAACAGCTTTCGTGGATTTCGAGCCATGGGACGGGGCCCAATCTTGTTGAAGAATGAAGGGTTGCTGGCCAAAGTGGCTAGTGACCCACGGACGTAAAACATCCATCAACACCAACTTTTGGTACACATCCGAGTTGATTTTCACATTTCTATCAATGAAAACCAATGGGACTTTACCTTCCGACGTCAATCCAGCCCACACCATCACTGACTTTGGAAAAAGTCTCTTGTAGGCCAGACGACGTTTTGGGGACTTTGCTTCGTCCTTTGACAACATTGGCGAGCATTCTGTC
>NC_013487.2:14847615-14849112 GCF_000004555.2 Caenorhabditis briggsae | reverse complement strand
TCAAAATGGAGCTAGAAAGTTGATTTTTGGAGCGTTTTGTGAGTAAATTTGTCTATTTTTTGTTTTACATTAATTCTAAATGAAGGAATTCGAAATATTGAATAAAACCAGATAAAACTAAGTGTGGACGCACTAAAAAGTTACTGTGTTATCGGCTCGAATAGTTCCAATGAAAAATCTGGAATTTTCTTAAAAGGTGACAAGTTCAAAGATAGTCTGAAAAACCTCGGAAAAAAGAAAAAAAAATTGATGAAAGATTGACAAAAATTTCAATTAAAAATACCCAGATAACACCATCAATCATTGAAAAATCACGAAATTCAAAATTTTTTTGAACAGATTTTGAACCATTGAAAAAAAAAATGATATCGATTACAGATCCAAAGGACGTTGCAATTGTTCCTATGAAAGGGAAATCGATGATTTGCGAAGGAATCGTCGAGAAAATGAGAGGGAAATCAGAGAACTTCATAAGGAGGTACAGTATTACCGTAGCATGAGCAAGGATCTTGATCGTCATTCAAGACTGAAGAAGCAGGAAATCATTGAACTCAAAGAAGAACTTCTGAAAATGACCAGGATGAATGCTGAGAAACATTCAACGCGCCCTGAACACAAGATGGTTAGTTATGATCATAGCTAAAATTGCTGAAATTTCCAACAAAATAAATTTTATATGTTGATTTTAAGCCGAGATACAGCCAGTGGCAGGTTAGAGACGCCGTGTGCCTCGTTGTCTGCGTCTCTAGCCCCGAAAACTTCAAATGACCATAACTCAGCTCAAAATTGTCCTAGGAAGATGGTTTTTTAAACGATAGAGAGGAAATGTCCTGTATTATATTTTCAAATTTATGTGCTTTTCGAAATAAAAATTTTCAGCACTCTTCGGCTCCAATCACTTCTGCTCCGCCTCAAAAAGAATCACCACCACCATACGAAAACGCTGAAAAGGAATGGAAGACTGAGAAACCAGAGACCACAGGTAAATTTTGTTTATAACATTCAAAATCTCCAAGAGTTGAAAATACAATTTTTCTGAAAATCTGTAATTCTTGAAAACATTTTTGTTGTGCTTAAAAAAAGTCTGAAAACCTGAAATTTTTCCTTCTCAACAATTAAAAAATTGAGTTTCTAGGGCAATTTTGAGCCGAGTTATCGTCATTTGAAGATTTTGGGCTAGAGACGCAGTGTGTCTCGCTTCTCTGCGTCTCTCACCCCAAAAAATTTCTATAGCCATAAATCGGCGGAAAATCGTTCTAGAAAGCTGGTTTTTGGAGTGTTTCGTTGGAAATTGCTCAGATGTTTAAGAAACTATAAAATTTCAAAATCAGGAACCCTGATTTTTTTTTCGAAATTTTCAGATTTTCAAAATAAAAATTTCAATTTTAAAACTTCAATTTTAAACTCTTGAATCAACTAGAAAATTCCTTTTTAATCGCTTCGAAAATCAAAGTTCTACGACAATTTTGAGCTGAGTTATAGCCTTCATTGCTGCGA
>NC_013487.2:14845509-14847260 GCF_000004555.2 Caenorhabditis briggsae | reverse complement strand
GATTTTCAACTTGATAACAAGTGGATCCGTGTTTGAAGGAACAACGAAGGTCGTTTTGGTAGGAAAAGTGAGTGAATCAAGTGTACCCGAGCCGTTGAAGAGTATGCACAGATTTTGCCCTATCAGAGAAATAGTTATCAATGGCACAGACACCCCCAGATGAATCGGTTTGAGGAAGTGTGTTAAGCTGTGGTTGAAACCACCCGAGATGGACAGAAATAATTCAGAAGAGCTTAATTTTTCCTTGATACTTGCGTTCCAAACATCTTGTTCTTTCAAGAACAGATTACCTAAAAACACGATCAACCGAACACGGAATAACTTCTTAATCAAACCTGTCAATGCATTCGAAATATTTTCATGTTTGAAGCGATTTGCAGATATATTCAACTCTCCTTCTGCGTTGAAAGACATTGATAAGTACACGGAGATGTTCGAGCAATGCCTCGCAGCAAATGAGGCTATAACTCAGTTCAAAATTGAGCTGGAGACTTGGTTTTTGTTGCAAAACAGGCAAGACGGTTTGCTCTGCTGCTATGGATGTATTATTGAACATCAGAGACGCAGACAGTTAGCGTGTCTGCGTCTCTAGCCTATGATTTTTTCTCTAGCCTATGATTTAAACTATTCTCTCTCGAACTATTCTCTCTCGTCTCTAGCCTATGATTTAAAAATGATTTTTTTAAACGCAAATTGTTTGGGAATTTCCCTATTTTTTTGGTTTGGACCCGTTTCAACCATTTTTTTCTGTGTTTCTCAAAGTTCCGTCAAAATCGAAGTTTCATCAAAAACTAACACCTTTGATTATAACGCAATTAGAAACGTTGTGGTAATATTGAATATGGTTCAAACTTTTTAAAAATTAAATTTTTGAAACAGAATTTTTCTGAACAAAATGCGCCAAAATCATGTTTCTAGCATGATTTTGTGCCAAAATCACGGTCATTTGAAAGATTTGGGGTCAGAGACGCAGAGAAATGAGACACGCTGCGTTTCTAACCTCACAACTTCAAATGACCTAAACTCGGCTCAAAATTGTCCTAGAAACTTGATTTTTAAAGCATTATGATGAAAACTTTGTCTGAAATTTTGTCTTAAAATTTCTAGCATTTTCAGAGACCCATGGTCCATCTGACTTTGAAAAAATCCAAAAATTGACCATGGAAAACCGCCAATTGGAAGCTCAAGTCGAAAGAACTAAATTAACTATTGCTATCGCGAACCGGGATCATCAAAAACAGCAGGAGGGTTATGAGAAGAAATTGAAAGAGCAACGAGATGAAATTCGTAAACTTTCGGGTGAGATTTGTTGAATTTGGCGCCAAAAAATTCGAATTTCAGAATTGCACGAAGAGGATAAGAGAAGAGTGTGTTATGCCGAAAAAAATATCGATGAAATCTCAAAAAATTTCAACAAAACTAAAGAAGAATTGGCGGAGAGCTATGATAAAAATCGAAAACTTTTTGGTGAGCAATTCAAATTTTTAATTTCAAATTTAGCGCCAAAATGAGACCGTAAACCAAAAATCAACTCTCTACGACTATTTTGAGCCGAGTTGTAGCAGTTCCAAGTGTTTAAAAGAGACGCAGACAACGAGAGCGCTCTCGTAGTCTGCGTCTCTCTTCAAAACTTCAAATGACCACAACTCGGCTCAGAATTGCTCTAGAAAATTGATTTTTAGAGCATTTTGTGATGAATTGGCGTACCTGTAGAAATATAGGATTTGGAATGAAGTTTCTAGGACAGGTTC
>NC_013487.2:14803677-14844927 GCF_000004555.2 Caenorhabditis briggsae | reverse complement strand
TTGAAGTTTTGGGTTAGAGACGCAGCGTGTCTCGTTGTCTGCGTCTCTAACCTCCAAACTTCAAATGGGCATAACTCGGCTCGAAACTGTCCTAGAAAGCTGATTTTTAGCTCATTTTAATTGGTTCTTTTTTCTTCTCTATCTTTTCACCGAATCCTTAAAAATTGTCTAATAATTTTCAGACAAACTCAAAGAATACGAGCGCTACGCGTATGCTCAATCGGACTGTGACTACTGTAACAACTTGGAAGTCAATCATGCCGATAAAGTCTTTTATGATGAGCAATTGGAGGATGATTCTGAAGAAGAGGACGCTAGAATTGAAGAGATTGCTCAGATTCAAGAGACGCAAAGAAGAGAAATTGAGGATTTGAAGAAGAAGCATCAGGAAGATATTGGAGAGATTTTCAAGAGATTGGAATTGGTCGAAAAGTGGCGAGAAGAGAAAGATGTGGAGGATTCAGGATATTTTTTGATTGATTCAGAAGAATCGCTCTGAAATTCGTTTTTTTCGCATTTTGACTAATTTTTAAAAAAAATCTGAAAAATTCAAAAATTCAAAAAAATTCATATTTTTCCCGTTTTGTATTTGTGTTCCCTTGAAATTATCTATTTTTACATATAACGATAACGGTTTTTTTTTGCTTTAACTTCCAGAAAAATAATTTAAAAATTCAAAAAAAAAATTTTTTTGAATTTCTATTTTTTCCCAAAATTTGAATTTTTATATTTTTTCTAATTTTTTCTCATATTCTTGTATTTTTTAAAAAAGTTTTACTCGAATTTTCTGAAATTTAAAAAAATTTTCCAAGGTTCCCCGACCTTTTCCTATATCTTTATCTTCAATTTTTTCTTAAGCTCCGCCCCTTTTCTCTAAGCTCCGCCCACTTTTACTCTTGCAGCTTAACCCTAAACTTTTGTCTGAAAATGGCTGAGTCATCTGATCAACCTCCGGAATCACTGATAAAATTCATGAGAGAGATCCAGAAGCAAGGAGATGAGCAATTAAAACAGCTCACCGATGGAGCACAGAAATTCATGGATATGTATGCGAAGACGTGAGTTTTTAAGAAACAAGTTATTGAATTTGTTGATAAATTTTAAGAATTCAAAAGTACACAAAAATTCCAACAAAATGAGCTAAAAACCAAGTTTCAAGGACTATTTTGAGCCGAGATACGGTCATTATAATGTGGAGGGGCTAGAGACGCAGTGTGTCTCGTTTCTCTGCGTTTCTCGGCTTGAGTATTATTTTGAGTGAGTAGAACGATTTGAAAAGCAAAATTTCAAACGATTTTTGACAAAATGAGCTAAAAATCAGTTTTCTAAGACAATTTTGAGCCGAGATATAAGCATTTTAAGTTTTGGGGCTAGAGACGCAGAGACGCAGAGAAACGAAATCTGTCCTATTTGTATCTTTTTTAGCGAAAAACAGTCCAAAAATTTGGATGCCTCATTAAAAACTACCCCAGGACCCGTTTTTATGGTAGAAATCGCATGCGGCCTAACTTTCCAAATGGTGGCCTAGAAAATTCCAAAACTCGGCCACCATTGAAATTCTGGTTTTTTCATAGTTTCCGGGGTAGTTTTCAATGCAAAAACTGATTTTTAAAGTTACAGAACCTGAAAACTAGTGGTTAGGGTCAAAAAATTGATTTTTTTAACAAGATTTTCTTCAAAAAAGCCAAAAATGTGTTTTTGACCGTATCTCAGCTCAACTCCATCCTAGAAACTCGAAATTTAGCTTATTCGAACCCAAATTTTAAAATTTTTCACAATTTAACTATTTCAGCTATACACCACAAGCAGATCTGGAACAACAACTCAAAGAATCACAAGAATCCGAACGTCGGGTCCGCCAAAAAATGCTCGAAATGGAAATTGAGCACAAGGAATATGTTTTGCAATTGCAAGACAAGCTGACTAATGCTGAGGAGGAGAGCGAGAACTTGAAAGCAAAATTGGAAGTGAAATTCGAGGAATACGGGGAAAGGTAAGGTTTTTTTTGGCAGAAAAAAATTGCAAAAAAAAACATTTTTGAATTTTTCGAGCCAAAAAACTCGAAGAATTGTAAAGCAAATAATTGCAATGGTTTTGTCCTGAAAAGCGCTTTGAAATGAGCCCAAACACGACTAGGCTCTGCCCATTTTTATTTTCAGTGTGCGTAGCGGTCGTGCGTCGCGTGCCCGATGGGAAAACTCAAAGTGTGCGGAGCCAAGTCGGCTCATTTTGAAGCGCAGAACAAGGCAAATCTAATGCAATAAATTTATAGAGATATAACCGAAAACTTAAAAGTTTCAGCGTTTTCAAAAATTGCCCCAAAAATTTTTTTTAGTTCAATTTTAGTAGTTTTTTAGGCTCAAAAACCTGGAAACTTTGCTAGAAAACAATTGCAATTGTTTTCTCTCAAAACGCGCTTCAAAATGAGTTCAAACACGACTAGGCTCCACCCATTTTCATTTTTGACGCGCGTCGCGGTTGTGCGTCGCGTGCACGATGAGAAATCTCAAAGTCGGCGGAGCCTAGTCATGTTTAGGCTCATTTTGAAGCTCAAAACAAGACAAATCTAATGCAACAATGTTTGTCAAGTTGACATCACAATCTAAAAAGTTACTGAGTTTTAAAATTTCTGAAAAAATTTTTAAAGTAGATCCTAGTGGGTTTTTGGGCTCGAAACCCCTCAAAATTTATAAAATTTTCAAATAAAATATGAAAAATCTTTTCAGACCATGTCGCATTAATCCATTCCAACTAAAATTATCGAAAATGAAAATCGATCATCAACAGCTGGAAATTCAAAATTTGAATATTGAAAATTCGCGTCTCTTCCTGACACTGAAATCGATGAAAGAGGAATTCAGAATTGAGCATGAGCAATCTAGCAAACTGCTCACATTGTATTCGAAACAGTTGGATAACACTTTGATACTGATGAATGAGATGAGAACTACAACGGAGGACTACAAGTTGTTGATCAGAAATAGAGATGAACATATTTCTGAACTTAAGGTAAGAAAATTCAAGAAATTCGAGAGAGAATAGTTTAAAAATCAAGTATCTAGCTCTATTTTGAGCTAAGATACGTCCATTTTAAGGTGGAGGGTCAGAGACGCAGTGTGTCTTGTTTCTCTGCGTCTCTCACCTCAGAAACTTCAAATGGCCATAACTCGGCTCAAAATGGAGCTAGAAAATCGATTTTTGGAGAGTTTTGTGACTAAATTTGTCTCTTTTTTTGTTTTAGACTGATTCTGAATAAATGAATTCAAAGTATTGAATAAAACCAGATAAAACTAAGTTTTGACGCACTAGAAAATTACTATTTCAAAAATGGATAAAATGCTTTTTCATGGAATTTATCATCATTGATCACTAGGCAGGAGAAGTCAATCATTGAAAATACAAAAATCAAGTTTCTAGTTCTACTTTGAGCCAAGTCATGGTCATTTGAAGTTTCAGGGTCAGAGACGCAGCGTGTCTCGTTTCTCTGCGTCCCTCATCTCAAAATCTTCAAAAGGCTATAACTCGGCTTAAAATCGTCGTAGAATCTTCAGTTTTTGGTCCGATTGAGAGCCAATTTTTCAGTCGATGACTTCCAAATTGAAAATCCCTGAATACCTTAAAATTCTGAAAAATTCTCATCTCACAAGTTTCGCTTTTCAAAAAAATGAAAAACGCAACATCAATTTATTGAACTCGATGACAAAAAATTCAAATTTTAAAAGCAATTTTTTGCGAAACTTTACTGTTTCACAGATTGAAAAAAATTGAATTTGGTCCTGTTTTTCTAATTTCTTATTTAAATTTTCAGCAGTTTTTCTTTTTTCTTGAATTATTAAAACTCGTACATTTTTCTACAAAGCGCACTAAAAATCATGATTTTCCGATTATTGTGAGCCGAGTTATGGCTATTTGAAGTTTTCGGGTCAGAGACGCNNNGTGTCTCGTTTCTCTGCGTCTCTACCCCCAGAAGCCATCAATGGGGCCGTAACTCGGCTCAAAATGGAGCTAGAATATTGATCTTTGGAGCGCTTTGTGAGTAAACTTGTCTAATTTTTTTGAACTTAATCTCGAGAAAATGTTGCAAAATTACAGTTTTGTCGCATTTTGTTCAGTAAAAAAAAATTACTGCTTCAAAAATGAATATAATGCTTTTCATTAATTTTTTTACCAATTGTATGCAGACATGAAAATACGATTATTGAAAAATCAAAAATCAAATTTCTAAGACTATTTTGAGCATAGTTCTGGGTGCATGAAGTTTTGAGGTCAGAGACGCAGCGTGTCTCGTTTCTCTGCGTCTCTAACACCAGAAACATCAAGTGGCCATAACTCTGCTAAAAATGGAGCTAGAAAATTGATTTTCGCAACATTTTGTGATAAAATTTGTCTAATTTTTGATTTTGGACAATCCCAAAAAATTGTTGAAAATTTTCAGTTTTGGTGCATTTTGTTCAGTAAAAAAAAATTACTGCTTCAAAAATGGATATAATGCTTTTTATTAAAGTTTTTACCAGTTATATCCATACATGGAAACACGATTATTGAAAAATCAAAAATCAAATTTCTACTACTATTTTGAGCCGAGTTACGGTCATTTGAAGTTGTGAGGTTAGAGACGCAACGTGTCTCGTTTCTCTGCGTCTCTGACCTCAAATCTTTCAAAATCATGCTAGAAACATGATTTTGGCGCATTTTGTTCAGAAAAATTCTGTTTCAAAAATTTAATTTTTAAAAAGTTTGAACCATATTCAATATTACCACAACGTTTCTAATTGCGTTATAACCAAAGGTGTTAGTTTTTGATGAAACTTCGATTTTGACGGAACTTTGAGAAACACAGAAAAAAAAGGTTGAAACGGGTCCAAACCAAAAAAATAGGGAAATTCCCAAACAATTTGCGTTTAAAAAAATCATTTTTTAGCTCAATTTTAGCCTAGTGATTGTCTATTCAAAATAATCGCGCGAGTGAACGAGTGAAAATGTCTGCGTCTCTACAGCACCTCTACAGGTTTCGAGGCTCTCTACACGTTTTTTTACTCGTTCATCCGCGCGATTATTTTGAATAGACAATACGGTCATTTGAAGTTGTAAGGTTAGAGACGCAGTGTGTCTCGTTTCTCTGCGTCTCTAACACCAGAAACATCAAATGGCCATAACTACGCTCATAATGGAGCTAGAAAATTGATTTTTTGAGCATAATGTTCAGGAAAAATGTACTGTTTCAAGAATTAAATGAAACATTTTCAAAATTTTCAAAATGATTACAATGACTTTAACTTCATTATAACCAAAAGCTTAAATTATCAAATGTTTATGAAAAATCAAAAAAAAAACTACGCTGAAATTGATCCGAACCTCAAAAAAAACAGAAGCATTTTTCAACAATATGCATTAAAAATCACTTTTCTAGCTTTATTTTAGCCTAGTTATGAGCGGTTCAAGTTTTGGGGCAAGAATAGGTACTCAATAAATGTAGCCAGAATTCACATTTCTTGAAGCAGTAATTTTTAAAAGTCATTTTAAAAACAATTTCATTTGAAATATGGGAATTGAAATATCCTACAAAACGCAACTAAAATCACTTTTCTGGCTCAATTTTGAGCTGAGCTACTTATAGCTATTTGAAGTTTTCTGTGAGAGACGCAGACAACGAGAGTGCTCTCGTTTCTTTGCGTCTTTAACCAAAAAATGTTAGGAAAAATACTAAGTTTCTAGCACCATTTTGAGCGGAGTTATAGCTAATTGAAGTTTTTGGTGGTGAGAGACGCAGAGAAACGAGACACACTGCGTCTCTGATCCTAAAGTTCAAATGGCCATATCTCGGCTTAAAATGATGTTTGAAACTTGATTTTTCGTTCGTTTTCTAGAGAAATGTTTATTTTTTTCAGGACAATTTCAAAGACTTGGTCGATGTCAGTAATGGAGTCAAAAAGACACTCAAAGACATGCAATCTCAACTTCAGAAAGCCCTTACAGTAATCGGAAGACAGGATTTGGAGCTTGAAGATCTTCGACGTCTTCGGGACGAGTTAGAAGCCGTGGGAACTTCAGAATCCCAGAAAATCTGGAATTTGACGAGCCTTTTCACTGAAAATCGGAACAGAATGTTGAGACTGAGCAAGGAAAACGAGGAATTGACCCGGAAAATGGAAAAACTGCAGTTGGACCAGAAAAAATTGGAAAAGGATCATTTGGAAGAAGTCAATGAGCTGCAGATGATTCTGGAGACACAGGATGATGAGCTGGAGAAGATGAAAATTGAGTTGGAAGAGAAGAAAGAGGATTCTGGAGGTTCTGAATCCGAGGATTCTGATGGATGGGCACATTTGGAGACTACTGAAGAATTTGGAACTGTGGAATGAGCAATTTTTTTAGAATTTTAGAATTTTAGAATTTTAGAATTTTAGAATTTTAGAATTTTAGAATTTTAGAATTTTAGAATTTTAGAATTTTAGAATTTTAGAATTTTAGAATTTTAAAATTTTAGAATTTTAGAATTTTAGAATTTTAAAATTTTAGAATTTTAGAATTTTAGAATTTTAGAATTTTAGAATTTTAGAATTTTAGAATTTTAGAATTTTAGAATTTTAGAATTTTAGAATTTTAGAATTTTAGAATTTTAGAATTTTAGAATTTTAGAATTTTAGAATTTTAGTTTTTGATCCAAAACTTTCACTAGAATCTAAAATTCTGAACATTCTGATTTTGAGATATTCTGTAATTTTCTAATTAATTCAAATTTCTAAATTTACGGATTATTTCAATATTTTGGAATTTCTGAAACTTTGAAAATTTAAGAAAATTCTGAAGACACGTTTTTCCTCAAAAATCAAAAAATTACTGTTTCAAAATTTCCCAAAAAAACTTCCAACAATTTTTTTGTACATTTTTTGCCTACAATTCCCAAAAATCACCTGAAATTCCCCTATTTTATTGTATTGTGCCCATATTTTCCATAACTTTTTGGACATTTTCTTGTACTAGATCGATCTGTTTCCCCTTCGAAAAAGCCCCACCAATGATTCTCTAAAAATTTCAATTTTTCCCAGAATTTTCCATTTATCTATATTTTTTGTCTGTCACAATTTCCATTTGTCCGGATTTCCGTAATGAACTTTCAAAAAAAAACCAAAGTTTTGGATTATTTAAAAACTTTTTTCAGGTTTCAAATCCTTTGAAATATCAGGATTTCATTGATTTTTTGCATAAATTTGTCCACATGACCACTTTTATTCTGTTAGAAGAAACCGCAGGAATATTTGCTGAGTTTAAAGGCGCATATCTCTTAAACTACAGTATCTACCAAAGGACTATGAACTAGCAAAATGTATGAAGTTTAATTTTACACATTCTTACAACTGTCAACTTTCTCTAGCTCCTTTAGTTTTCGAGATATGCGCCTTTAAAGTTGAAGGAACCGCGGGACGCAAAGAAGAACACTTTAAAGGCGCATATCTCGAAAACTACGGTATCTACCAAAAACGTTATACTGTAAATTTCCTACACATTTTTACAATCAACCACTATTTTTTATATTTTTTTAGTTTTTGAGCTATGTGCCTTTAAACACTCCCCTTCTCTTCTCTGTCTGCGTCTCGCTCTTTAGTCGTTACTTTAACTTTGAAGGCGCATATCTCAAAAACTACGGTAGCTACCAAAAAAAAAACGGTATGTTGCAAAAATAAGTAAAATTAGTTTTTACCATATTTGCGAAATTCCGGGCCGGACCGCTGTTTGTACATAAGAATTTAAGAATTTAAGAATTTAAGAATTTAAGAATTTAAGAATTTTAGAATTTTAGAATTTTAGAATTTTAGAATTTTAGAATTTTAGAATTTTAGAATTTTAGAATTTTAGAATTTTAGAATTTTAGAATTTTAGAATTTTAGAATTTAATATAAATTCTCGCTTCGGCCCGGCCTGGACCGTTGCAAGTGTGGTTTTTACACATTTTTACAATTTATCTCTTTTCTCTATCTCTTCCAGTTTTTGAGTTATGCGTCTTTAAACATGCTTCCTCTGCGTCTCTTTCCTCTCGCATAAAGTCAACATTAAAGGTGCATATCTCAAAAACTACGGTAGCTACCAATAAACTGTTTACCGCAAAAATATGCAAAATTTAATTTTATACATTATTACAATTATAAACTTTTCTTTAGCTTCCTTAGTTTTTGAGATTTGCGTCTTCAAAGTTTCTCACTCTGCGTCTCCTCTCCTTCTTAAATTTAAAGACGCATATCTTAAAAGCTACAGTACCCACCAATAATCTGTTTATTGTGAAATTGTGTGAAATTCGATTTTACATAGTTTTGCACTTTAACACTTTTCTGTAGCTCTTCTAGTTTTTGAGATATGCGTCTTTAAAGTTTCCCACTCTGCGTCTCACCCTCTCCTTAACTTTAAAGGCGCATATCTCTAAAACTACAGTATCTACCAAAAAACTGTTTATTGTAAAAATGTGTAAAATTTCCTTTTACACATTTTTCCAATTTACTACTTTTCTCTAGACACCCTCATTGCCGGGATACGCGCCTTTAAACCGTCCCTGTCTGTTTTCTGTCTACGTCTCCTCCTCTTGCCTATCCCTCTCTCGCTGCCTCTATTGATCTACAATAGAGCGCGTTTGTATTCCGTCCCCTCTCTTTTTGCCATTCGTCTTCTGGTCTCAATTTTCCTGATTTGAAGTCATTTTCATCGATTTCCAAGACTTTTTTGGCAGTTTTTCTAGGTTTTCTAGAAATTTCATCCAATTCTCTTGATTTTGGTGCCATTTTGAGGCATTTTTCTCGTGATCTGAGCACTGTTACAATTTGAAGAAAGAAAAATTCAGAAGAATGTCGACGGATTCGCCTAAACCGACGCAGGAGTTCACTCAAGAGTATTTCGATGCTCTCCAAGCAAAATTGGATAGGGATATTCGGGAAAAGTGAGTTGTTTTTTTTGATTTAAAGCTACAGTAATTCAAAAAACTTCAATTGAATGAAAAAAAAACAGATTCCGGAAACTCACAAGGGAAGGTTTTTTAGACAATGGTTGAGAATTTTTAAAAAATTACTGTTTCCTAAAATATTCAACTTTTCTGCCTTTAAATTTTTAAAACTACTGCGTAAACAATTACAACAATATAGAAATTCCAATAAAACGGACTGAAAGATAATTTGATATGACAATTTGAGCCAAATTATGGCCATCTGAAGTTTGGAGAGATTAGAGAAAAATTCACAATTCTTCGAAAATCTGTGGTCAAAAAAATCTTGAAACAGTAACGTTTTTTGGACTGAAATGTTTTTTTCGCTTCCTGGTTTTTTTCTGAACGATAATTTTGAAAATGCTTAAAAAATAATTTTCTCCCTACAAAACGCGCCCAAAATCAAATTTCTAGGACCATTTTGAGTCGAGATATGGTCGTTTGAAGTTTTTGAAGTTCTTGTTTCTCTGCGCCTCTGCGTCTCTTACCTTCAAACTTCAAATGACCATAACTCGGCTCAAAGTTATCGTAGTAATTTGGTTTTTAGTGCGTTTTGTAGGGAACTTCTTGAATTTTCAAAATTCATTAAACATTTTGGACATTTTCTGAAAACTTTTTTTTACTGTTTCAGGCAATTTTCGAACTTTTGTTCCAATTCGCTCTCAATAATTCCAATTTATGTTCCGTTCTTGCTTTTTGGAAAAGTTCTAAAAATATTATAGAGACAAGGACAAAAAAATCAAGTATAGTTTCAAAAAACTTGAATCTACAATCTTCGCATTAACAGTGAAAATCTCTACAAAAGGCACTGAAAATCAAGTTTCTATCACGATTTTGAGTCGAGTTATGGTCATTTTGTAATTTTGGGACTAGAGACGCAGAGAAACGAGACACACTTTTTTTTAAAGTTTTTCTCCCAAAAATTGTTAACATTCAAAATTTTCAGTCCCGCATCCGTTGACCCAAACATCATCATCCTCACAAAGCAACACGCTCGTCTTCATCAAACTCTGAACGCGCAAGCCAAGGCCTACACGAATCTCGTCGAAATGCACATTCGTCGTGAGGAAATTGCGATTTTGGAGAAACTGGAATTCGCCGAAACCATCAAAGCCTATCAGCTGAGACTGATGGAGGGCAAAAAGTTGAAAAATCGAAAGGAACGTCTTCAGGAAATTGAGAAGACGTACGAGAAGAAGAGACAGGAGGCGCAGACGTGTACGCAGAATTTGAAGAATGTCGTTGGGTCGTTGAGTGATATTCGAGCTGGAATGCAAGCGTTCGTTGGAGAGCAAATTGGATTTCCAGAGTCGTTGAGAGCACTGAGTCGGTCGTTGAATGGAACAGGTGGGTACGGTACTTTAGACTTCACACAGTAACCTACAGTAACCTAGGACTTCAATATTACAAGTCTTCCAAATTAGCCTAGAGTAACCTGGGTACTGTTTAGACCTCGAAAAATTGAGATTTAAATTTTGAAGCAGTATTTTTACATCAAAAATTTTACTGTTTCATTTGATCTAAAATTGAAATTATGAATTTCTACAGTAATCGTTCGCTATTCGTGGTAGGCTATCTTCGTACAGTAATCTACAGTAGTCAGGGTAAAGTTCAGTAATTCAGAGCCAAAAAGAAGAGATTTTAATACAGAATTTTTCCAAAATTGAAAAAATTACTGTTTCATTTCTAACCGAAATTCAAAAATAAAATTCCCCCGTAATCTTTTCCTTTTTATAGACGACTATCTTCTTACAGTAATTTCATTACAGTAATCTACAGTAGTTTATATTAATTTTCAGTTATATTTGCACAGTGAAGTATAGCAATCTTTGTACAATAATATTATGACTATACAGTAGTATGACTTACAATAGTATGAATTACAGTAGTTGAAACGATTTAATTACCGTAACCCAAACCATTTCCATCCTCTTGCATTAATCTAGATACAGTAGCAAGGTACAGTACCCATGGTACAGTAATCTATGTTTGTCTGTGGGACTACAGTAATCCGGACCCAAAAAATTGAATTTTCATTTTTGAAACAGCAAAAACTTCTTCATATTATGTAAAATCTACAGTAACCCGAGTCTACAGTAATCCTAACTACAGTATCCATGGGCTACAGTAATCTACTATTTCATTTTTTCTCAAAATTGAGATAATTCTGATTTTAGACATTTTAACGGTTTTCTGATACTTTAGAATTACTTAAGCTACAGTAATCTATGTACCGTAATCTAGTTACAGTAGTCCATAGTGATATCAATAGCTACAGTAATCCAGACCCGAAAAATTAGGATTTAATTTTTGAAACAGCAACTTCTAATTGAAAAATTACTGTTTCATTTGAACTGAAATCGGGGAAAAACCTGTTCTACAGTAATCCTAACTATACCAGTACCCATGAGCTACAGTACCTATGTGCTACAGTAATCTAAATAAAAATAAAGCCAATTGAAAGAAAAATTACGACTGTTTTCAAATGTGCATTTTCATGTTATATTGAAACAGTAAAAAAAAATTTAGACGATTTTCTGGATTTTTTGGATGATGGAGTACTGTGGCAAAACATACAGTAATCCGAAACACTACTGTAATCTAGATAATCAGAAACCATTATTCGGGTACAGCATACATGACTACAGTAATCCGAACCCGAAAAGTTGAAATTTCATTTTTGAAACAGCAAAAAATTGCCGTTTTATATTTAACTGAAATTGAAAAATTCAATTTTCAGTTGCTTGTTTATCTTCTGATACTTTATATTATGTCAAATCTACAGTAATCCTCTGTGTACAGTAATCATAAATTGTGAAAATTCTGATTTCAGAAATTATCATTTTTTCTATCGGTTCTCCGAAATTTTGGATTTACGCCTAACTACAGTAATCTATCTGCCGTAGTATAGATACAACAACCTACCTCATGGTTAATATCAATAGTTACAAAACATACTGCTTCGTTTTGAACTGAAATCGGGGAAAAACCTGTTCTACAGTAATCCTAACTACAGTACCTATGTGCTACAGTAATCTAAATAAAAATAAAGCCAATTGAAAGAAAAATTACAATTCGTTTCAAATGTGAATTTTCATGTTTCTACTGAAACAGGAAAAAAGTTGAATTCTTTTATTTTCAGCGGATTACAGTAATCTTGGTGCAGTAATAAAAATTAAGGTAGTCGAAATGATCCAATTACAATAATTCAAATCTCTACAGTAATCTAGATAGTAATCCGGACCCGAAAAGTTGAAAATTCAATTTTGAAACAGCGAAAAAAAATCGCTGTTTCATTTTGAACTGAAATTGTGAAAACTCGATTTTTATTTACTTTTTCGCATATTATTTCATGTCTACAGTAATCTTCTGGATACAGTAATCCCCGCTGAAGTATCCATCGGCTACAGTGATTTAAGTGAAAATGTAATTGGGCTAAAGAAATACAGCTGTTTTCAAATGTACATTTTTATTTTTCTACTGAAACAGTAAAAACATTTGGAGGATTTTTTGGATAATGGGCTACTGTAGCAAAATCAAAAAATGGAAATTTTTAGAAGACACTCCTCCATCGTCCACGCCTTCTTCTTCCTCTCCCTCAATTCCCCAACCGCGTGGACCGCTTCCTGCGATGCTCCTAGCAGTTCAGGATCACAGATTGGAGCGGAAAGAGGTGGAAATTTTGAATCTGAAAATGAGATTGGCACAATATCAACGGACGGGTGGACCAAAAGAGGTCTCTACGACTGCTGAGAACGGCGAGAAATCAGAAATATCGGTGAACACAGGGTCCGGATCTGTGTGAGTGTTTTGAAAGTCTGAAAATACAACCAAATTCCTTTCAATCGCTCAAAAAACCAAGTTTCTAGCACAATTTTGAGCCGAGTTATGGTCATTGGAAGTTTTGAGTTGATAGTGAGAGGCGCAGAGAAACGAGACACACTGCGTCTCTAACCCCTAACTTCAAATGACTATAACTCAGCTGAAAGTTGTCGTAAAAAAGTGATTTTTAGTGCGTTGTGTAGGTAATTTTAAGAATATTCAAAATTCAAACTATTTAAAAAAACTTTTCAAAAAAAAATTACTGTTTCGGAAAATGTTTGAACTTTTGTTTCACTTTGCTTTCAATGATTCCATTCTTCAATGATTCCATTTCGAACTTCTTGAATTTTCAAAATTCATTGAAAATTTTGGACATTTTCAGAAAACTTTTTTTTTACCGTTTCAGGCAATTTTCGAACTTTTGTTCCAATTCGCTCTCAATAATTCCAATTT
Source organism: Caenorhabditis briggsae (assembly GCF_000004555.2). Lineage (NCBI taxonomy): Eukaryota > Metazoa > Nematoda > Chromadorea > Rhabditida > Rhabditidae > Caenorhabditis > Caenorhabditis briggsae. The sequence continues at coordinate 14,831,684 of NC_013487.2, read as the reverse complement.
GTACTTCGAATGACCATAACTCGGCTCTAAATTAAGCTAGCCAAGTGATTTTTTACCGTTTTCAAGGCCTTTACCAAAACTACAGTAAGCTTTCTTTTCAGCTACACCAACCTAACCAACGAGGAGCTCAACGAGCACGTTGTCCGTTGCTACTCGGCTCTGGCCTGCTACCAAAAAGCCAATTCTGGTCTTATTGATCAGCTGGTCCTCGTTGAAAAAACGGCCTATATGGACCGAATGAAAGCGGCAGATAAGATTCAAGAGCTACAGTATGACGTGTTGAAAGCAAAAAAGCTACACGGACAGAACAAGCTGATGCATGAGGTGAAGATGGAGTTTGTGGAGACGATGAAGGGAATTGAGGAGAAAATTGAGAAGAGCAGAGAGGATGTGCGATTCTTGAGAGATGGTCTGGAGCAGTTGTGTCTGGAGACATTTGGAGAAACTAAGAGAGTGGTTGATGACGTGGATTGGATATCGACTAGAAACATGAACGAGGCATACAAGCATAAACCGGAACCAACTGAAACGGATGCACATTTGGCGGAGAAGAAGAAGGAGTTGGCTAGGCTGAAGGAAGAGTTGAAAGCGCTGGAAACGGCATATGAAGCGACGTTGTGAGTTGTGTTTTGGGGTCCATTCATTTTACTTTGAGAATTCGGAAATATTCCTTTAAAGCGCACCTAAAATCAAGTTTCTATGACAATTTTGAACTTTGAACGGCTGTAACTTGGTTTAAGATGAAGGTAGAAAATTGATTTTTAGTACGTTTTGTAGCTAATTTTTTGAATTTTCAAGACGTTATACATTGCAAAAGTGAGAGACGCAGAGAAACGATACACACTGCGTCTCTAACCCTCAACTTCAAAATGCTCGTATCTCGACTCAAAATCATCGTAGAAACTTGATTTTTGTGGGGAATTTTTCATATTTTGGAATACACTCAAACGCTGAAAAAATTAGAAGATCCAATTATTTGAAAATCAAGTGATGGTTGACCTCCTAGAAGTCATTCTTGATGCATTTTTGAGGAATAATTTGATGGTAGCACGAAAATCAACAAATAGTGGTATTTTCCACAAAAATTGAGTTTTTGAAACAGTAGTTTTTTTCTGAATAGATCAAGTTTCTAGCTTCAGTTTGAGCCAAGTTATGGGTCAATTGAAGTTTTGGAGGTGAAAGACGCAAACAACGAGAGTACTCTCGTTTCTCTGCGTCTCTCACTGGAATTTTTCAAATATCATCAATAGCATTCCCACGGTATATCAAGCAGTGATTTTTCACGTTTGCTGGGGCGCGATTTTCGACCGATTGGTTTGAAATACCGTGCATTCCCTATATTGAAAACTGAAGATTTTCCTTATGTTTCAAAAAATTTCGAAACAGTAAATATTCTGTCAAGTGTCAGTAATGCTAGTTTTTTCCTCAAAAAAAACCTGCCACTATTTTTTTAAAAATAAATTTGCGAACAAAACATCTCAATTCCTGTAACATTCTAAAAAATATGAACGTTTGACTCTAAAATGCTTTAAAAATCAAGCTTCCAGCTCAATTTTGAGCCGAGTTACAGCTATTCGAAAATCTAGTGAGAGACGCAAACAAAGAGAGCACTTTCGTTTTTCTCCGTCTCCAACTGGAATTTTTAAATAGCTATAACTTTATGAATTTGAAAAAAAAACACGAAAAAAAACAGTTTTGAAATTGCTGTAGTTTACTGTAGTAACTGTAGTTATCGAATGGAGGGTAGTTTGATTCTCATTCAAAAAAAATTTAAAGGTGGGGGGACAGGAGATTTTTCGTAGTTTTTTTGTAGCTAGAGTATGCATTCTACCGTGACGGTGTACAACGCTTAATGTCACTCTGCGTACAGCTGTCGTCCTCGCCTTTATGTATGCAATCGGGCGACCGCTTTCTCTTTGCCCGTGTAGCTCAGTCGGTAGCGGCGCCGCACCCTCAATCCTCGCCCCACACGTTCAACTCCTCGAGGGGCATCTTTGAACGGAATTTCGAGAACATTATTTTTTTCATTTCCTCCCACCTTTAATGACAAAGTCAGAGTTTTTGCACTAATGTCAAATGATAATTTGCAGTTGTTTGAATTTAATAAAAAATTCAAAAAATTGTCTAGACAAAGCTCAAATTTTGATGCCATTGCAAATATTTACGTTTTCTTTTTTTTTTCAAGGTATTTTGGTTTTTTTTAAATTAAAAATCAAATAAATAAATGTAAATCTGAATGGTGAATTTGGAGTATGAAACAACTTTCTCATGTTTCCAAATTTTTTGAAACAGTAATTTTTTTCGCCGTTTCAAAAATTTTCCAAATCAAAGTTTCTATTATTCCATGTAATACCAAGTCCCGAAAAAGTGCTACAGAATTTTTCGATTTGTCTGAAAATGTCAGAGTATACTCAACAAAAATAGAGCTTCAATTTTGTGATTGACAATTTTTTTTAGCTACTGTAGTTTTTGGGCCAAAAATTGGGGGGGTACAATGATTCGGGGGTACAAGGGGGTACAACTGATTTAGGGGTACAAAATTGATGATTCGGGGGTAAAAAATTCGTGGGTACAAAAATTCGGGGGTACAACGATTCGGGGGTACAAACTACCAATGATTCTGGGGTACAACTCATTTCATTTAGGGGTACAACGCTTGTGATTCGGGGGTACAATTTTTTTTGAGGGAGTTTCTGAATTCCTGAATTTCAGAACTTTGGAATTTCAGTATTTCGGAACCTGAGAATTTCGGAACTTCACAGTCTGAGAATTTCAGATTTTCAGCACTTCAAAATCTCAGAAACTCGGACAGAATTTCGGTCCATTCTCCAGGGGTACATCGAAATAGGGTACATCATGCTCAAGGGGTACATTGACTGAGTGGGTACGCAGTCTGAAGGGGTACATCTAGGTAGTTGCACAAAAACAAAAAGTTCGGATCTGGTCGAGATTGAACTCGCGACTTCAGTTTTTCGTGCACCCACGCGCACCACTACACCAATTCACCCAGTTTCCCTTCTCCCACCGCAACCCGTACATATTCGGTGGTTTCTAAAGCAGGAAGAAAGTGAAAGAGGTTGAGAAAAAACAACTTCCGGAAGATTTCCCACGACTATATCTGAAAGTGGACACAACGTAATTTAAAATTCAATTCGGCACTGAAATTTTTCTGTTAGATTTCATTTAGTTTTTTTTTCACTTCTGTAGTTTACAAAACTTTGTAGAGATGAAGGAAAAACCAATGAAAAGGCATGAATTCCGAATTCTGACAGCAAAACTATGAAAAAAAAACCTATTATTTGTCTTCCGAAATCAGAAATAAATCGGAAATTAAGGGATTTTTGTCTGAAAAAAATTATTTTTAGGCCAGGATTTTGATTTCAGCTGATTCCATCGTCGTTTCCAATCGCTCACTTCTGTACTTTATCTGTCAGTGTTTAAAACAATTTTTTATATAAGAAATTTGCTTTTTTTTCTCGAAAATGTGTCTTTTACTGTGAGTTCTGTGTTTGAATCCCAAAAAATTGCTCGAAATTCTCATGGAAGAGTTTCCGGAATTTTCTAGGCCAGGGGCCGTTGTCGATTTACGAAGGCAATTTTTTCTATTTTTCCTCCTATTTTCTCGATTTTCAACGATTTTCGACTGTTTTTCGTTTTTTTTTTTGCAGAAATTTGTGGAAGATTATGAATTTTTGGCTATCACAGTAGTTCTGGTCACCATTTTCAGTCCTAGACTCATTTTTCGTATGACGTAATCGATGACGTCATATGACGTAATCGATGACGTCATATGACGTAATCGATGACGTATTTTTGAACTACCAATTGTCCTATTTTTTCGTTTTTCATCTTTTTTTCAGAACGTTTTTGTGATTTTACAAAAATCTCAAAATGGACGAGAGTGATTCTGAAATTAAAATGTCGAGTGACGGCCAAAATGAACCAGAAAAAACGAAAATATCTGCCAAAGGAGAACCAATAAAAGAATTTTCGCTTGATTTGGATGAGGATGGCATATGGAGAACAGGTCCCTATTCGAACAAATTTTCAGTTAAAACGATGAAAGATATCATTGAAAACTGGTCAGTTGAAAAAGAAAATTTAGTTTTAAAACCAAGTTATCTGTTTCAGTGTGACATCGTCAAATCTCACCGATTTTCGTTTGCCAGTGTTTTCGGAACCGTCAGTGAAATTCGCAAAATTTCGAAACGAAGATCATAAACTTTGTGATGGACTGTCTTGGTGGAAGACAACGAATGGTAGGATCAGCTGATTTTCAATTCATTTTTATTATTTTCTTTTCAGGTAGAAAAATCCGTCCGAGACCCAGAAAGATCGAATACGATGGATGCTCTTACAGATATTACAATTGCATCAATCCTAATGATGATGCTTTCAAAAAATTTGAGATTTATCCGGAGAAGGAAGAGTTCTTTTTCGTAGTATACGTGTCTCAAAATGGTCGAATGGACTACGATGTTCTGAAATCATCAAAACCTAACAGACTAACTGGTAAGAACAACTTTGCTCTAATAAAAGCGTTTATATAAAATTCAAATATTCAGAAGCAGAGTGTCAATTGATTCATCGGTCCCTGAAAGGAAGAACTGTGAAAGGAGCTTTCGAAGATCTAAAATCAGGAGCCCTTAATTTCAGTACCCGCCAAATCAGAAACCAGATGAAGTATCAGCCGGATTGTGTGAAGTCGAAGAGGGGCCGCGTGAGCGTGACAACACCAGAATCACTCGCATCTTTTGGAACAGAAAATGGCTTCCGTCTATTTTCTAGTGGTAAACAGGAACGTTTTTTTGAAAATATAATTTTTTCATTTTAGATAACCAGTTTGGAGCGATTTATCTCGATTCGGACACACTGAATCTTTATATGAATAGTCTACCGACAAAACAAACTGTACTGGAATATAGAAAGCGTTTAACTGGATGCGAAGATTGGACTTCAGAAGAAGTCAATGATTTTTTATCTTGTTACAGTCCGACAGCAAATAGTGGGATTATTAAGCATATGGCTGGACAGTTACAGATTGATAGCACTTTTGATTTGTCAGATTGTGTTGTGACAACAATCTCTGGAGATATAGGAGACTTCACATCGCGCTGCAGCGGAAAAATTCGCCATGTTCTTTTAGGATTCATGATTTCCTCGTCGAAAAATGCACTAAATCACAAGAGTTTTGCTCGCGAAATTGACGATTTCTTCCTGCAAGTTGATCCTATGCGAAAAAAATCAATTCCATCACTGATGACAGACGGCGAAGAATCTTTTAAATATTACAGCAAGGTATAGAAAACTTTAAATTTGTGTAGTCTCATGTTTCTTTCAGATGAAATATTTGGAAGACACTCAAGTTCTCAGGTGTCTAGTACATCGTCGAAACAACTTGACATTCATTCAAAGTAAAAAGAATATAAGCCAGTCAGATTTGAACAAAATTTTCGGAAGACAGATTGGAGATGAAGTTGAAAATGGAATTTTCAATGTAATGAGTTCAGAAGCGATGGAAGCGGAGATTGTCAAGTGTAATTTTGCGCCGGCTCTAAAGAAGTGGTTGCTCGATAGAAAAGAAGATCTCTTTTCAACCCATTCTCTCCGATCTCGTCTGATGGCTGGGCTGCTTCTAAACTATGCATCTACGAATCGAATTGAGAACCTTAATTCACGAATCAAAATTGCGATTCCACGAAAACTAAATGGACGCACTTGCTTGGATAAGCTGTTGGAATTTATCGAGGGTAGGGTTGACTGTAAAAACATCTAAAGTTGGATATGTTTTACAGATGAGAAAAAGGAATTTTGCAAGTCGATTTTGACTGGAAAGAGCGAGCTGATCCGATACGCGAATTTCAAAAAAACCGGAATTTTGTCAGCACAAAGTCAAGTTAAAGCTTTGCAAAAACATGGATTTCGTACTTTTTCGTTATCTCATGTGTTTGAAATGCCGAAAACCGTATGGAGAAGTGTGCCGAAACAGATGAAAATTGGAGAAGTCTTCAATAAGAACGTAATCTACCATAAATCCGGTCAGTATCTTGTGGAGAAAGATGACAAACGTTTTTTGTTGTGAAAACGACCGAAACAAATATCGAATGCAAGGATCCCAAATGTGCTTCAAAACCTGCTATCACTTGCTCACATGTGTATGTTTGAATTGCGTTTCATACTGGAGTATGTTTTTTTTTTAGCTTCGCTGTACTCAGTACACTGCCAACGAAAAAATGCCAAGAAGTTCTGAATATTCGCGAAAAGTTCTTGATTTCACTGTCGAGGAGTTTGCAAATCAAATCAATCAACGACGGAAAAGACGCAAAAAGATCCCGAACCGGAAGTACTCTAAAAGGTCACATAATAACGGCGGGAGAACTGTATCCGAATTCAAGAAGGTCAATAGAAATGTCTCTGGCGAGTCTGAAAGCGGTGATGATGAAAGGAAAGCAGATGGGAATATTTCTAGTGATGAGGAAAATGACAGTGATTGTGATGTGAATAGCTTGAATTCTAAACCCAATGTCTTCGATGAGTCGGGAGATATCGTCGAGGATGAAATTAATTGTAATTCCAATGATGAACATGTCAATCTAGTCCTTGACCCTTCTGTGGATCACTTGAACTCTCATGATTCTTGCATGGATCTTTCTGATGATCCAAGAAAGTATGACAGCGATTCTGATGAGGAGAATGATATTTTCGGATATCAGAATGTCAATCCAGTGCCGAAGCCATCAAATCGTGTCTCGAATGATCATAGTTCACAGATCGATCTTCGTGATGTTCTTGGAGAAAAGGGCTCGAGAAAGCCTGAAAGCGATTCTGAAGAAGTGACCGATGTTTCCACAGGACAACATGTGAAACCAATGTCTCTCAAAGAAAAGTTTCCGATTGGATACATGCATCGACTTTCGGATGATTCAGACGACAGTGAGACAAAGTGAGCGACTCATTTAAATGTTCAATCAGCTCATTAATATATTACAGAGACACCGAAACAACACCAGAAGACTGTCCATCACCGCCTAGAAAGAAGTCAAAGAGAAACTCAGGTCCTCCTTCCCGCTACCAAGCTTCCTTCAAATAAACCCCAATTGGCTTCAATTTTTTTTTCTCATCTTAAGGTCATTCTTAATTGTCTAATCCTTTTTTTTTTGTTTTTGCATTCTTTGTTGTTGCTGTTGTGTTGTTCAACTATGAATTGTTGCCACATAAAATTGTTCTGTTTTGTCTTTAAAACATTGAAAAAAAAATTGAATCCGAATTATCAAAATTATTTAAAAAATAAGAAAAATTTCAATTACCACGAAAATTGAGAAAAGATGAGAAAAAATGGAAAATGGAGAAAAACCGAAATATTGCGAAAAAACGGAAAATTGGGAAGAACGGAGGAATATGGAAAAAAGGAAGATGAGAAAAATTCAGAAGTTCCAAAATTCGTAGATTCTGAAATTTCAAAATTCTGAAGTTCTGAAACTCTGATGTTTTCGAGCTCTGAAATTCAGAAACTCCCTCAAAAAAAATTGTACCCCCGAATCACAAGCGTTGTACCCCTAAATGAAATGAGTTGTACCCCCGAATTTTTGTACCCACGAATTTTTTACCCCCGAATCATCAATTTTGTACCCCTAAATCAGTTGTACCCCCTTGTACCCCCGAATCATTGTACCCCCCGAATTGTTTGCCTAGTTTTTGAGATATGCGCTTTTAAGCTTTCGCGGATTAGGAGGATTATTACTTTGAACCAACAAAGATCCAAGGCGCATATCTCGAAAAACTACGGTAGCTAGAAAAAAGTTATAAACTACAATTTAAACCTCTATTTTTGCTTGGTGTACTCTGACACTTTCAGACAAATTGAAAACCCCATTTTGTAGGACTACAAAGTTGGCTGTTTCCTATAACTAAACAGTTGAAATTTTTGAAATTTTGATGTTGCGAAACCTAATGAAGTTATCCTATTACAAGAAAAATTAGAACTTTAATTAGAAAATTTTTTTGAAACAGCAATTTTTTCTTGAAAAATCACTTTTTTCTGCGCACATCGACCTGAAAACCAAAAATAGATGATAACATTTCCAAGTGAACACAAAAGAAAGCAAGTTTCTACGACGATTTTCAGCAGAGTTATAGCCATTTTAAGTTTTTAGGTCAGAGACGCAGTGTGTCTCGTTTCTCTGCGTCTCTAGCCTGCAAACTTTAAATAGCTGTAACTCGGCTCAGAATAGTCGTAAAACCTTGATGTTCAACGCGTTTATTTTAGATAAAATTGATGCATTTATTCTTGAATATTCTGAAAAGCATCATATTTCAGCTCTAATTTGTGGTAGAACGTTAATTTCTACTTGGTTTCATTGGACGTTTGATTCAAGTTTTGAAGAAAATATGAAGTTGATGGCTTTTTGAAGTAGATCAAAAAATAGCTCAAGAATTGGATTTTTCTTTTCCGAGATTCCGAAAAAACCGCTCGTTTTTATTACTCTATTTTCCAAGCAACTGCACACAGAGGCGTGAATAAATGTAGACAAAAATTACTGTTAATTCTTAAAAAACACGACAAAGTTGTACAATTTCTAATAATTTCTAACTTAAGTGAAATCCGATTAGGAAAAATTGAAATATTTTTAAAAATAAAAACATAACTATTTACCATATATAATAGTAACAATATACTAGCAACTAGGTTGTATTTGAGAGGCAAAAACGAAAACATTCTCGTTGTCTGCGTCTCTAGCCTAAATCTTCAAATGACCACAACTCGGCACAAAACGAAGCTAAAAACTTGATTTTTTTAGGTTCATTTTGTAGGAGAATGTTCATATTTTAGAATATCAAAAAAAAAAATGCTTATTGTCTATTCAAAATAATCGCGCGGGTGAACGAGTAAAAATGTCTGCGTCTACAGCGCCTCTACAGGTTTGGAGACTCTCTACACGTTTTTCTACTCGTTCATTCATGCGATTTTTTTGAATAGACCATATCTTTTGATCCCAAGTTTTGAAAACGAACGGACAGATTTGATGTTCATGTTTTTTTAAAAACAAACAAGGAAACCATTGAAACTGATACTCAACAAAACATTTTACTGTCTCCAAATTTTTTGGAAACATTAAAAATTTGTTCAATTCATAATTTGATGCAGACATAACAAGATAGAGATTCCATTGAGAGACGCAGAGATAGTTTAAAAGGACATTTGAATATTTTTTTCACAAAAATGATTTGAAAATTTTGGGTATGGCACAAAATCAACAAAACAGTGAGAAATAAAAAAACTAGCATTTCAGTTTTGAAACAGGAATTATTTTTGAAAAAATTGCACTGAAATCTAGCTTTATTTTTTAGCCGAGTTATAGCCTTTAGAAGTCTTCAAGGTAGGAAACGCAGAGAAACGAGAGCGCTCTCGTTGTCTGCGTCTCTAGTTTAACACTTCAAATGCCCGTGACTCGGCTTAAAATTGTCCCAGAAGGTTGATTTCTCGTCCGTTCCCTTGAAAATTGTTCATATTACTATGTTTTCTAGAAAATTCAAGGAAAAAAAATGATTAAACGAATTTGAAAAGAAAAACCCGAAAAATGTGTTTGAAGTCATTTGAAAGATGTAGAGAAACGAGACACACTGCGTCTCTAACCCAAAACTTCAAAGAACCACAATGCGGCTCAGAATGGTCGTAGAATCTTAATGCTTAACGTGTTTTGTAGGTAAAATTGGTAAATTTTTAAAACTATAATTCAACATGTTTTTCTGTTTCAAGAGATATTCGACTTTTCTGGACACAAATTTTTCGAAATTTCCAAAAAGCGCCATGATTCAGTTTAAAATTGTGCTTAAAAAGTTAATTTCTTGTTGGTTTTATTGGGGAATATTGATTTGAAATTTGGAAAATGATAATTTGATGGATTTTTGAAGAAGCACAAGAAATAGCTCAAGAATCTGCTTTTTCTTTTCCGTAATTCCGAAAAAACTGCTAGTTTCAATGTACCCTTTTTTCGAGAAACTATATACGAGACTAAAAGTAGATGAAAAATTACTGTTTCAAAAATTCATGGAACATGAAAAAATCATCTCGAGCCAATTTTTATCTTTTTGAAGTTTTGGGCTACAGAGATGCAGAGAAACGAGACACACTGCGTCTCTAGCCCCAAAACTTTTATAGGTAATGTGAAGTATTTTTCATACACTAATGATTCGAGAACTTGACAAGCAAATTTTGAGCCTGAAATTCATGTTCGGAGCGTTTTAGATTTGATTGTTTGAATTTTAATTTTTTCTAGTTTCATTTCGAGCCGAGATGTTTGAAGTTTTTCAGAGACGCAGAGAAGCGAGAGCACTCTTGTGCCTCTGCGTCTCTCACAGGAAACTTCAAATGGCTGTAACTCAGCTCGAAATGAAGCTAGAAACTTGGTTTTTAGAGAATTTTGTTCAGAAAAAATTGCTGTTTCATTAACAATAAGAAAGTTTCCCATGTTGACCATTTTCCACTGAAAAAGTTCAAAAATGACCCATTTTTTGCTCCCCAATACCAATTTTTGTCTATTTCAGAGCTCCAACCAATCACGTCGCCAGTAAATTGATCAAACATCTAATTGAAGAACTCGATGTGATGGGAGACGTTCTAGAATCTCATATTGTTCATTCCCTAGAAGTTCGGGAGAGATGTACGGAAGCTCTACAGGATGGGATTAGGATGAGAGAGGAGTTTGTGGAGAAAATGCGGGTGAGTTTTTTTTTTTTGAAAATCCAAATTTCAAGTAGTTTGGTAGTTTCAAAGAATTGTAAAAAATTCGGTTTTTTTTAAATGTGAATGTACAAAAATTTACTGTTTCAAATCAAAAATTTGTAATTTTCCCTGTTTCTAACTGATTAGTTAACAAATTTTGTTTTACTCAATTAAAGTATTTAAAGTTTTTTACAATTCGAATATTAAAATCAAGAAAAAAAATATTTCGAGAGTGAGCTAGCTACACGATCGCAAACTTTTTGACTTTGTCCCTTTTTATCTCCGTTACTGTAAGAGGTATCATTAAGTTGTCAACTAAGAAAATGTTTATCATAATATCGGCAAGATTTTATCAGTTGATCACTTTTTGATATCTCTCCCGGTTACCAAGATAACTGAGCTCAAAGGGAAGAATGCCATACTCGCTAGACAACTTTGTTGCAAATTTCATCCACGACTTTGACCCAATTTATCTCTGTTACTGTAAGAGATATCAAACAGTTGTCAACTAGTAAAATGTTTATCATAACATCAGCAACATTTTATCAATTGACACGTTTTGGATTTCTTGTACAGTAACCGAGAACAGTGAGGTTAAAGGTGCAGCTACGCGCTTGCAAACTCGACCCACGACTTTGACCCTAGTTATCTAGGTTACTGTAAGAGACATCAACAAGTTGTCAACTAATGAAATGTTTATCATATTATCAGAAATATTTTATTAATTGACTATTTTTTGATATCTCTGACAGTAAACGAGATAAGGAGGGTCGAATTAAAAGGTGCCGATACAAGTCTTGCAAATTCGATCCACGACTTTGTTTATCTCGGCTACTGTTAAAAATATCAAAAAGTAGTCAACTGATAAAATTTTCAGCATTTTATTACCAAAATTTCATCATTCGACAAATTTCTGATAGCTCTAACATAAACCAAGATAATTGACCGCAAAATGGGGAACAGTTTTACAAGATTTCCTGTTGCAAACTCGAACTACGTCTTTGACCCTATTTATCTTGGTTACTGTAGGAGATATTAAAAAATTGTCAACAGATTAAATGTTTATCATAATATCACCATTATTTTATCAGTTGATAGTTTTTGATATCTCTTACAGTAACCAAGATGCTTTCGTCACATCACTTTCTTTATAAATTCAAAGTGTAAGAAAATTTTTTTGAAACGGTAAAATTATACCAGTTCGTTGTTTAGGAAAATACAAATATTTTTCACTGTTTCAAAAAAAAAAAAAATTGTTTTTGTTGTAATTTTTATTGCTCACATACTATTTTCAATAGGGAAGAACCTAGCCAATTTATCTTGGTTACTGTAAGAGATATAAAAAAATTGTCAGCTGATAAAACGTTTATCATAATATCACTAACATTTTATCAGTTGACTATTTTTTGATATCTCATACAGGGACCGAGATAAGTATTGTTAAAGTTTGCAGACCACACTGTAATGGTATTTTTCTATTCAAATAAGCGCTATATCACTTTTTTTTCAAGAATTCGGAATATGAAAAACACTTTTTGAAACAGTGAAAATATTTTTCACTGTTTCAAAAAATAACTGTTTCAAATTTTTTCAGTGCATTACAACCCAACTGATGGACGCCAGACTGATGAATGAGGGTCAGCTAGCCGCCACTATTCAAGTCTACAGAGAGCATGAAGCTGAAATTAATCGGCTGAAAGAGGAAACTGAAAGTTTCACGAAAAAAGAGAAGGAACTTCATTCGGAATCAGTTCTCGGCTTCCAGACGATGAAAGATAGACACTATGAGATTGAGGATCAGTGGAAGGCGGAGAAGAAGAAGTTGAAGAAGAGGCTGATTGGAATTGATGAGTTGGAGACGGATTCTGAAAAGGGCGAAGACGATGATTATGAAGAAGAAGATGAAGAGAAGAAGGATGAGGAAAAAATGAATAAGGATATTCTGGAGATGAAGGAGAAAATTGCGAAATATGAGAAGGAATGGAGAGAATTAGAGAAATCGTGAGTTTCTGACTTTTTTGGTCTAAGCTGAGCTATTGCAAGAACTTTAGCCGTATTGAATTTTTTCAAAAAGTTTGAATAATAATTTTTTTTTGAAACAGCAAATTTAGTTTTTCTCGATGAAATTTTTTTTGAATCTCGCGAATTTCAGAAATTCAAAAAAAAAAACCACTTTTCTTTATTGTTTCCTTTTACTATAATGGAAAAATTGTACAAACTTCGATTCAATGATTTTTTGGAAATTTTTGAAACAGCAATTTAATAGATAAAAATTTTATGTTTTAATTTAAAAAAAACATTCAAAATACTGAAAATTCTGAAAAAAAATCATCCTAGGATTTTAAACAATTTCTAAAAGTAAGTTTCCGGAAGAAAATTTGAAAATTTGAAAAAAAAAACAAATTTCTTCATTTTTCCACTCATTGCTGATAATTGATGAATTCTGAAATTCTAAAATTCTAAAATTCTAAAATTCTAAAATTCTAAAATTCCAGAAAACTCTAAAATTCTAAAATTCCAGAAAATTCCAGAAAACTCTAAAATTCTAAAATTCTAAAATTCTAAAATTCCAGAAAATTCTAAAATTCCAGAAAATTCTAAAATTCCAGAAAATTCTAAAGTTCTAGAAAATTCTAAAATTCCAGAAAATTCTGAAATTCCAGAAAATTCTAAAATTCTAAAATTCTAAAATTCCAGAAAATTCTAATTTTGAAACAGCAATTTCTAATTTTTTTTTCTTGTCTTCAAACCCGTATTTCAAAAGCATACAATTTTAAAGCAAAATTTTCTTGAAAATCCAATTTCTTTCAACATCCAAAATATCCAAATAGAACAAAATGAACACTCAAATCACTGAAATTCAATTGAATTCTTGAAACAGTAAATTTTACATGTTTTGTCTCCGAATTTGTTTTCTTTCACTGTTTCAAAAAGAAGAAAATAAGGTTTGTGAATTCAAAATCATCAAAACGAAATAAACAATAAATTTTCATGAATATGGTTAAAAAATGAAGGTTCTAGGTTGATTTTGAGCTAAAATATGGCTCTTTGAAGTTTCCAGTGAGAGACGCAGACAACGAGAGTGCTCTCGTTGTCTGCATCTTTTCAAAACGTTCAAAGTCATTTCTAGTGCATTTCAAAGGAAATCCTTGGATTTTCCTAGTTTGAAAAAGACTGAAGCTTATGCAAGAGATGTAGAGAAACTAATTATTTTGGATTACTGTTCATTGAAAGTTACCTCATTATTAAACGGAGATTAATTTTCCCTTTTTGAGTTTGAATTGAAACAGAAAAAAAAAACTTTGAAGTTAGGAAAAATTGAAATTTTGAAAACTCTCAGCTTGATGCAAATGAATTGAGACAGTAATTTTTTGAGGTTTTGAGAAAAAAAATTGCTGTTTCAAAATTTTTAAAAAACAAAGTTCAAAATTATGAGAATTTCAATTCACAACCTATTGCCGCTTCTGGTATATTTAGAGATGAGAGACGCAGAGAAACGAGAGCCCTCTCGTTTCTCTGTGTCTCTCACTCCTCCAAACTACAAATCGCTGTAACTCGGCTCAAAATTGAGCTAGAAACTTGATTTTTAATTCATATTAAAGCAAATTTTCACATTTCCAGTGTCGATCCCTCCGTCGGAAAACTCAACCGTCAACTGACGCATCTCTTCGGTGAACAACAAGCCTCTTACGCTGTCCTCGTCGAAAGATACATCTCTGGAGAAGATTTGGCAAATGAAGAACGTCGGAAAGCCGCTGAAACAATTCGTGCTCTGAAATTGCACCTCTTGGAGGGCAAAAAAGGAAAAGAGAAGACGAAAAAAGTGCACGAGGTGGAGGCAGAGTACAAGGAGAGAATGGAATATGTTCAGGAGAAAAATTTGGATGTGAAGAAGGTTGTCGAGGAGATGAAGACGGAATTGGAGAATTTGAGTATGGAAACGTTTGGAGAGGGACTGGAAGAGGAGACAAAACAGAAGCTGTGGGAAACTTCGAAGCTGCCGAGGTTAGCTATTTTTGATTTGTTGAATATTTTGGGTGTCAACTTTGATACAATTTATCTTGGTTACTGTAAAAGATATCAAAACATTTTCAACTGATAAAATATTACTAATATTATGATGAACATTCTGTTAGTTGACAACTTTTTGATATCTTTCACAGGAAATGAAATAAACTGTCTCCAATTTAAAAGTCGAATTTGCGATCGTGTAGGTCTGCGAGAAGCTGAGCTTGAACTCAATTTATCCTGGTTACTATAAGAAATATCAAAAAGTAGTCAACTAAAAAAATTTTCATCATAATATCACCTGCATTTTATCAGTTGACTACATTTTGTCATCTTTTACAGGTACCGAGATAAATGCGCTGTGAATTGAATTAGCATCTAGCAACGTAAATTCTACATCTAACATTGTTAGCATCTAACAAAGAATCATAGAAAGAAAGAAAAATTTAGAAACAGCAATTTTTTTCGGAAGGGAAATGGAATTTTGTGAAATCGCGACATAGAGTTTCAATCGAATTTATCCCGGTTGCTATAAGAGATATCAAATAGTAGTCAACTGGTAAAATTTTTGTCATATTATCATAAATATTTTATCAGTTGACCATATTTTGATATCTTTTACAGGAGCCGAGATAGATTGGCTTAAAATAAAGTAACCTTAAATTCAAAGATAGATGTTTCAAAATTTCTGGAAACAGTCCGAGAGGACTCTCGCTTTTTTTATTTTTCAATTTTTGAGAAAAAAATTCACTATTTCAATTCTAAAATTAACTTCTGAAAACGATGTTCCAAAATGTTAACAGTACCGAGAGATAATGAATTTTTTAAACAAATTGATTTTTTTTCTCAAATTAACTTCGACCCTACTTATCTTGATCCCTGTGAGAGATACCAAAAAATTGTCAACTGATAAAAATTGTATCAATATATCAGAAATATTGTGTTAGTTAACCACTTTTTGATATGCTTCACAGGAACCTAGATTCAAATTGGTTCAAAGCTTAGCTACCCATTAAGACTAGACTTTCAACTTTGAGCCATATTATCTCGGTTCCTGTGAAAGATATCAGAAATTAGTCAACTGATAAAATGATAAAATGTTGCTGATAATATAAAAAACTTTTTTCCCAATTTTCCAAACACTTATTTTCAGCTTCGTCAGTGCCACAGGCATGTGCACTCAAAGTCTCGCGGCTCGTCTCTTCCACAAGCTCAGCTTCTCAGCTGGCGTCGTTGAAACGGCTTTCGAGAAGCTTCTGATGCAAACTAGAATCAATATTCAACACGAATACAAGGCAATTGAGCAGAAAACGAAATCCGCGGATACCTGGAACGATCTCCATAAGCAAATCATGAAATCCAAGACGCTAGAAGAGTCTCAATCGTTTGTCAAGGGGATTACTGTAATTGTGGATGATGAGGATGAGCAACAGAATATCAAGGATTTGAATGCGTTTTTCACCGCCATGCAGAATACCAAAAGTCGAATGAGTTATTATTATAATGATGCGTTGAAAGAAGCTGATGAGATTGGAATTGATTTTAGTTTGGGGAAAAAGACGGGGGAAGAAGTGGAAGGCAATGGAGAGGGGTTAGTTTTAAGATTCTGAAAGTTAAAAATTCAAAATCAGCAGAAAATTAGCTTCAAAATGAGTATAAACAAAGCGGGAGTCGGTTAGAAGGCACGGAAAATATTATGGAAAATTCAAAAAATTACTGTTTCAAACATTTTTTGAAACAGTGTAATTTTCCGAATTCTTGCTCTGTTGGGAATTCAGACGGATTAAAAAATGGAGAATTTAACATGTTTCATGAAAAATTGAATAATTCTACAATTTCATGAAGAAAATAGGAAATTGACATCATTGGAATAATAACATGCGCCATAACATTGAATTTCGGAAAAATTACTGTTTCAAAAAATTTTTGAAACTGGAAAATTATTTGGTTTTTTTTTGTTGAATCGGAATAGTCTGATTAATAAAATTGAGAATTTATGGAACAATTCAATTCAGAAGTTAGATTATTTTACAATTTCATGAAGAATTTCGAAAATTAAACCAATAGTGAAATAGGCAGATTACCATTAAACTTTTGAAAAAATGCTGTTTCAAAAAATCTTGAAAACTGTGGAAATTCAAAGTTTTTGTTAAATTTCAAAGTGTTTGTTGAAAAAAAAGAACAGTGAAAATTCAAAGGAATCGGGAAAAATGGAAAAATTTGAAAATTTGAATTTTGAATTTGATTTTTTAAAAAATTGTTCGCTTCGAAATCACAAAATTAATGACAATGTAGCTTAAAGGTGGGGGGACATGAAAAAAAATAATTTTCTCGAAATTCCATTCAAAGATGCCCCTCGAGGAGTTGAACTTGTGAGGGCGATGATTGAGGGTGCGGCGCCGCTACCGACTGAGCCACGCGGGCAAAGAGAAAGCGCGCGCCCGATTGCATACATAAAGGCGAGGACGACAGCTGTACGCAGAGTGACATTAAGCGTTGTACACCGTTACGGTAGAATGCATACTCTAGCTACAAAAAACTACGAAAAATCTCCTGTCCCCCCACCTTTAATAGTATCTTTTCAACATTATGTGAAATTTGAAAACTTGCTGTTTCAAAAATTTTTTGAAACAGGAAAATTTTCTGGTTTTTTGGTTTGCGAAACTAGGCTGAAACTAGGTGACTAGGCTTTCCATGACGGGCGGGTAGCGAACGGGTAGCTGCTACCCGCCCGCTTGCTACCCGCCCGTTATGGAAAGCCTAGACACCTAGTTTCAGCCTAGTATCGCAAACCAAAAAACCAGAAAATATGATTGGTTTGACAATTTTTGTCNCTTATTGNTAAAAAAAAAATAAAAATAATTCANGTATGAAAATTCATCANCCANTAAAAATGGACGAATTTGTTTCGGAAAGAAACCGAAAAATGCCCGCGAATTGTCGTCAAGTTGCGCGCATTGTCTGCAAACACAAAAAGTTCCGGGTAGCAAGCGGGTACGGGTACGGGCGGGTATATCGCTAGCCGCATGGAAACCCTATGTGAGACTAATTAATGAAATTGAGAATTTCTAGAACATTTTTTTTTTGAATAATTTGTAATTTTCTTAAGATATGTAGAAATTGACAATATAAAAATTGGAAAAGTACTATTGAATTTTTGAAAAATGACCGTTTCAAAAAATCTCGAAACAGTGGAGGGGCAATTTTCGTTGAAAGCTTTACAACGTTAAGGTTCCTTGGAATTCGGTTTTTTCCCAAAAAAAATTCTGAAAAAAAAAGATTTAAAAAATGTTTTTTTTTTTGGAAATTTTGAAACAATTTCATCGATAAGTTAAATAAATCCACGCTTTCTAAAAGAAATCCGAAAATCGACAACATTGGCATAATAATAGGACGTATCATTGAATCTTTGAAATATTGCTGTTTCAAAGATTTTTGAAACAGTGAAAAATTCCAAATTTTTCGATGATTGTGCTATTGGTACACTATAAGTTTATTTGGGGGTTTTGATTAAATAAAATAATTATTGGAATTTTTTCGAAACTTGGTTTCAAAATTTTTCAATGTTGATTGAATGTTGTTCGGTGCGAAAATAAATCATAAATACTTAAGAAGGACCAAAAAAATTGAAAAAGTTACTGTTTCAAAAAATTTCAAAAAATTTTGATTTGGTAGGTGTGATCCATTACGAAAATTGAGAATTTTTTGGAATAATTTCATTGAAAAATGCGATTAATTCACGAAATTTTAAAGAAATCCGAAAATTGACTATTGATATACATAGACAAAGTACCATTGAATTTTTGAAAAATTGCTGTTTCAAAAAAATTTTTGAAAAAAGAAAATTCCGAATTTTTTGGTGCATAATTTGACAATTTTTTCAAGAAATCTTTGGATTTTTGTCTAATTAATGATCGCACTAAAAAATTAAATAACTCCAAAATTTTATACTATATTTCGACAAATGGCCTCATTTGAAATAAATTAACAAAACAATAAAATGATTCCGATTTCAAAAAATTTTTGAAACATTGCAAAAATTCAAATTATTGCTAATCGCATCGAAATGAAAAAAAATATTTTTTTCTGTAAATTCTGAAACAATTTCATTGAATGGTTCAATTTTTTTTTGAAGAAATTTGAAAAATGACAATGTTAGCAATGGTCCACAGTTCGGATTTCGCAATTTATTCTCAAAAATGTTCGAATTTTGGTATAATTTATGAAATCGCACTAAAAATTTTGATAATTTCTGAATTTCGTAATGTATTTTGATATATGGTTCTTTCAATTCAAGTAACATAAAAAATCAATTTTTTTCAGTTTCAAAGATTTTTAAAAACAGTGGAATCCTCCAATTTTTGTTGAAATTTTGAAGTCGATATTCTGTGGAAGTTCGATTTTTTTTATGGAAAAACATTTTTGAAACAGTCAAAATTTCCAATTTTTTTGATGGTTGTTCTGTATGTTCGCTATAAATTTCTTTGGGATGTTTGATCGAATCAAATAATTATCACCAATTTTTTGGTTTCAAAATTTCTAATAGTTAATTGAAGTTGTTCAAAACAAAATAAATCATAAACAAAGAGGACGAAAAATATTGGAAAAATTGCGCTTTCGAAAAAATTCGAAAAATTTTGAAACAGTGAACATTCAATGCTTCTTATCCGATTACAATTTTCTAGGATTTTAGAAAAATCGAGCTTCAGAAGTTTTTTTTTTTGGATTGTGACCAAGTTTTTGAGAAGAAAAGTGAGCACAAGACATCACGAGAAAATTGACGGAGTACCATAAAATTTTTAAAAATTTGATGTTTCAAAAATTCTTTAAAACATTGAAAAATTTCGAATTTTTTGTTGAATCAAAAAAAAACTTATTATAACGAAATTACACCAAAATGTTTTATAATTTCTGAATGTAATTCGGAAATCGGCGTCTTTTAAAATTATAAAATCAAAAAATTCAGAATCAGCTTTAAATTAGCTTTAAATTGAGTCCAAACAAGGCGGGAATCAGTTTTTCATTTGAAATGCGAATGAGAAAAAAAAGTTTCTGTTTCAATTTTTTTTTTGCTTAAAGGTGGGGGGACAGGAGATTTTTCGTAGTTTTTTTGTAGCTAGAATATGCATTCTACCGTAACGGTGTACAACGCTTAATGTCACTCTGCGTACAGCTGTCGTCCTCGCCTTTATGTATGCAATCGGGCGTGCGCTTTCTCTTTGCCCGCGTGGCTCAGTCGGTAGCGGCGCCGCACCCTCAATCATCGCCCTCACAAGTTCAACTTCTCGAGAGGCATCTTTGAACGGAATTTCGAGAACATTATTTTTTTCATCTCCCCCCACCTTTAACTCAACAAAATTAATAATTGATACCGCATTTGAGCATCCATCAACCATTACAGAACATTTCAATAATTTTATTGAGACAGTGAAAACTTTGCAGTTTTATTAATTTCCCCTTTTTCAAGGATTTTGGGAAAAAAACATTTGGTGAGAAGTTTTTTTTTTTTTGGAATTGTGACCAATTTATGAAATTGCATTAAAAAATTGATAATTTCAAAATTTTCTAACGTATTTCAAGAATTGACATTTCATTTAAATTAAAAAAAGAAGAGAGAAATTTAACAAGAGAATATCAAAATTTTCCAGTTTCAAAATTCTAAAAGCATTGTGGTAAAATTGAAAAATCACAGTTTCAAAAAATTTTTGAAACAATGAAATTTTTCGTTTTTTTTTGTTGAGTGTATACTTTTTTTGTTAATCCTAGAAACTTTTAAAAACTGTTGTTTTGAACAGTTTTGAAACAGTGAAAACTTCCGAATTTTTTATGCATAGGCGGATATATCGGTTTTTCTGAAAATCTTTGAGTTTCAGACTAATTAATGAAATTGGTCTAGAATTTCGATAATTTCAAAAGTTTATGGAGAAAATAGGAAATTAACATCGAAGACGCAACATTAATTTTTTTGAGAAATCGCTGTTTCAAAAAATTTTGTAACAGTGGAAATGTATCATTTTTGCTGATAAACTTTCATCTTTTCTTCGGAATTTCGATTTTAAAAAAATGACAAAAATAAAAAATAGTGTTCGATTATCCGAATAAAATCGAGGATATTTTGAAAAATTACTGTTTCAAAAAATTTTGAAACAGTGAAAATTGCTCGATTTTTTTTAGTATATTGTTGATATGTTCATTTTTTGTGAAAATCTTTGTCAATTAAAACAATTAAAATTTGTTGTTTTAAAATTTTTGATCAAAATTGTTCATCAAAAAAAGGACTTCCGACTAGTTATCACTAATTGCCCAATCCCCCCCGAAAAATTTAAAAATCGAAAAATTTCTGTTTCAAGGAAATTCCTTTTTTTCCTCCGAATTTTGATTTTTTCAATGAGTTTTCTTCAAATAATCCAAAAAACATATCTTGCAGGCATGTTTAAACTCATTTTGAAGCTTGAAATCTGCTAAATTCAACTCTCCCAAAAAACAAATCCAAATTTCCAGCACCTCGCCGAAAACCGCGGCTGAAACCGTTCGAGACAACAATCGTCGTACTCGCGACTCGTACATCGGTGGAAACTTCCCAGCGACACCCGAAGAATTCCAGCAATGGCAACAGAAAATGATGTTGATCAATCAGAATATCAAGGAGAAGGAGAAGCAGTTGCTAGAAATGAAAAGACGTTGGGAAATTGAGGAAAATGTTCAAAAAGCAAGATATCAACAAGAAGTAGATCAATTGTTGAAGGAGATGGATGAGGCAAAAGGAGACAGAGAGAAGGAAAAGGAGATGGAGAAGAAAATGGCGGCGTGGTTCAAGAATAAGGAGGAATTGAGGTTCATGATTTATATGGCAGAAAAGTCATTGAAATTTCTTACAAATGATTGCAAAAATCAAAAAAATTGGCCATGTTTGAAGTTATGTGCCTCCGAAGTTTGCAAGGCGAGAGAGCAAGAGGGCGCAGAGAAACGAGAGGTGTCTCGTCGTCTGGCACTCTAGCCAAACAGAAAGAGTATTTCGGATCACTGTTTCCCATTATTCACAAGCCTTTAAAATTCTCTACGAACCTATGTAAAAATTAATGAAATTGGTTGAGTTTGAAGCGAGTTATGTGCCTTCAAAGTTTGCAAGGCGAGAGAGCAAGAGGGCGCAGTGAAACGAGAGATGTCTCGTCGTGTGACACTCTAGCCAAACAAAAGCGTGTATCCTGGGTTAGACTGGACGGATTTGAAAAATCTTGGGCTAGAATTGAAGCACGAAAAATGGAAATTTCAATTCTTCAAGGTTTAAATGAATTCTGAACGAAAAATTCTGAAATTTTTATTTTTGATTTTTTGTTAGTGTTTTACACCATTTGAAAGTTCATAAAATTTCTTACAAAACTTCATAAATATCAATAAAATTGGTTAAGATTGAAGCGAGTTGTGCGCTTTTGAAGATTGCAAGACGAGAGAGCGAGAGGGCGCAGAGAAACGAGAGGTGTCTGGTCGTCTGGCACTCTAGCCAAACAAAAGCGTATATCCTGGGTTAGACTGGACGGATTTGAATCATTTCGAGCTAGATTCAATGCTCAAAAAGCGGCAACTTTGAATCAATGAGTTTTGAATGGAAATTAATTCGAAAGCATTGAAAAATTTCAAAACTTTAACTATTTCAAAAAAAATTTTTGAAACAGTGAAAATTTTGATATACTTGTTAACTCTAATGTTTCGTTTACTAGTAGTTTTTATGCTGAAAATGTAAAAGTTCAGGGTTTCAGACTGAAAGTCAAATAATATCAGCCTTATGTTTTGAATTTTAAAATGTGTACTTGCATCTTACATTTTAAAGGTGGGGGGACATGAAAAAAAAAATGTTCTCGAAATTCCGTTTAATGATGCCCCTCGAGGAGTTGAACTTGTGAGGACGAGGATTGAGGGTGCGGCGCCGCTACCGACTGAGCCACGCGGGCAAAGAGAAAGCCGCTGCCCGATTGCATACATAAAGGCGAGGGCGACAGCTGTACGCAGAGTGACATTAAGCGTTGTACATTGCGACGGTAGAATGCATACTCTAGCTACAAAAAAACTACGAAAAATCTCCTGTCCCCCCACCTTTAAACAAAATCTTGAAACCCCACTTTTCAGAGATTTCGTTTGCATCTTGCATGACTTGAAAGCGTTTTGAAATTTCCTACATTTTTTTGAATTTTTGCATACATTTGTAGGAAATATCAAGGGCTTTTGAATGATGTACAACAAGAAGAATTTTAAATTTGAAGTTCTGACAGCACCCCTCGTTTCTCTGTGCCCTCCTACTCTTTCGCCTCGCAAAGTTTAAAGGCGCATAACTCACTTCAAACTGGACCTATTTTTTTTTGATTTTCACATAGAGTTGTAGAGAATTTCAAGGGCTTTTGAATGGTGCATAACTAGGGACCACAACATTTTTTTCAAACTGTTTTTTCATGGGATCTTTTCATTGTAATATGATCTCCTCTTCCTAATTAGCATATTTTCAAATTTTTGTCCAAAAATATTCGCTCATTCCCGAGTTACAGCTTATTTTGTTCTCTTCATTATCCTCCGTTTTCTCCGCGAGTGGGCGGGGCGTCGCCGACGCAAGGCTGCGGCGCGAAAAAATTGCGAATTATTTCTCGAGCCATTTTCTACGGAATTTTCAATTTCAGACGGCTAAAGACAGAGAAAATCGTTTCGAAAAGTGTGGAAAAAGGGGTTTTGAATATTTTAATTGTGATACCTAACCTAATTTTACGGATTTTCGCCAGAAAAAAGTTCGAAATCGGAAAAAAAAATAGAAAATTGAGGAATTCCTGAGAGAAAGGCTGAAAAAAGACAATCTAGGGAAGAAATGACCATCAATGCATCGCAAAGGTTCTGCTATCATTCAGAATATCTCATAGAAATCGAAAAAAATTCCAAAAAAAAAATCCAAAATGGAACTCGAACCCACATGTTCCCGATCAGCACACACCCAGCTTAACCATTACACCAAAGGCGCACATGAGCTGTCGGCGCATTTCTTTTCTTATAACACCGCCACTCGCGCGCTCCTAGGAAAAATATTTTTTCGACGAATTTCGGGAAATTTTAAAGGTGGGGGGACAGGAGATTTTTCGTAGTTTTTTTGGGGCCAGAGTATGCATTCTACCGTAACGGTGTACAACGCTTAATGTCACTCTGCGTACAGCTGTCGTCCTCGCCTTTATGTATGCAATCGGGCGTGCGCTTTCTCTTTGCCCGCGTGGCTCAGTCGGTAGCGGCGCCGCACCCTCAATCATCGCCTTCACAAGTTCAACTCGTCGAGGGGCATCTTTGAACGGAATTTCGAGAACATTATTTTTTTCATGTCCCCCCACCTTTAAGACAAAACTGCTTCGCATTTTCCTGCGCTAACTCACTGGAATATGCCACAGATATCATTTTATGTGAATTTTTTTGTAGAATCTGAATATATAAAAGACAAAAATGGAACAAATCTCTTTTCATGCTAAATTTGCGAAAAACCGAAAAATTCACTGAGCATGTCATCTTGCGACTGAAAATAAATTGCTTTCTGATGATCCAATTATGTTCAAAATTTGTACATGTAATGTTCAGGAGTGTTATTACCAATTAAAAATTATTTTTTCAAGGTTTTCGCTGGAAATTTTTTCACCATAATTACAGCCAGTTTGGCTGAAATTCACAATTCTGCGCTACAACTTTTCAGATAATTTCACTATAGTTTTCGATTAGAACATTTTATCAGTTACTCGAAAATATTAAAAATGAGAGTGGAACAAACTCCCTTTTCTGTCGTCAACTTTTGTTTCCCGTCTTTTTCTTTTCTCATGTTCAGTTTTCAGTAAAAACAGTTACATATTCAAATTCTTCGTAGTCGATTACATAAACAGACATATTTTCATTACGATTTTTTTTTCTTCTAGCCATAGATACAGCCGATAAAAAAGCCTAAACACTCCCGCGGAGAAAAAAAATAGGCTCCGCCCCTTTTGCTGTGGTCCATATACTAAAAAGTCAAAAAAAAAATATCGAAAAAAAAACCATCGAAAACTTTTTTTTCAGAAAAACTCTCCCGCTATCGACTCAGGCTGCCATCGAAGCTTCAGATGCTGCTCTTGTAGTCTCAACCAATGCTCCAGGACTCTCACCAGCACCACCATCCCCACCATCCCCCGTGCCAAAATTCACCACCGACGAAATGCGAGCCTTCTTCACGAATCAAGTCCTGGAAAAAACGAAAAACGACCCAGAAAAGGCCAAAGAGCTCGAGCAACGTGTCAGTGAGACAGTCTACGAGACATTCGAAATGTGCAAGAAGTTTGCGGAAACTGGAAAGCTGGATCTAACGAGAAAGGACCAGAAAATTGAGAGTCTGGAGGCGAGAATCTCGGATTTGGAGGCGAAATTAGAGGAAAAACATCAGGAATACCTGAAAAAGGACCGGCAACTCTCGAATTTGGAAACTGGATACTTACGGCGTGGATTGGGCATCTCAAGACATCAGCTGAGAAATGGGCGGAGCGAAGGGGGCGGAGCCAAGGAAGAAAAGAAGGCGGGGCCTAACTCCGTTAATCAGTACAAGTAGAAATTTCAGATTTTTGAAATTTTTCTTTGATTTTTTGTGTCGTCTTGTGATTTTGTCATTTTCAGTTCTTTTTTTCAGGATTTTAAAGAAATTCCAGAAAAAAAAATTTTGTTCTGAAATTTTGGAAAATTTTAACATCATTTTTTGTTTTTTGCCAATTTATCCCCAAAATGCATTTTTTCCCATTTTTCTTAAATTGCTCATTTTATTTTAATTTTTTGAAATATTGTTTTTTTTATTGCTGTCTGTTGAATTTAAAAAAAAAATAAAAAATGTCGTTTTCGATTTTTTTGAATTTTACAATTTTTGAATATTTTGAAAGGTTCCACAGTTTGGATCCTTTTTTCTATATCTTTCCTTTTTTGTCTTGTTAATTACCTTTCTAATTACCCCTAATTATCTCAAGTACTTCTAATTAATTTTCTTTAATTGCCCTTCTAACTACTACCCCCAATTAAATTAGAGCCTTTTTTCATAGTTTTGATTTTTTTTTTGGAATTTTTCGATAATTGTCTAATCACTCTTTTTAATTAGCCTACAAATTACCCTCTAATTAAGTTAAATCCCTTTTTTTCAGGATGAGCATAATGCAAAAAATGACGAGTCCAGAGGAGGTGGAGGATTTGAATAAATTATCAGAGTACCATCAACCCAAGGATACGGTAATCGATTTGATGACAAAAGTACTGCAACAGGAGAAAGACAAAGTTGAGGGATATGTGAAATTTGTCAGAGATCGAATGGAACAATGGATGACTGTTGAGTGAGTTTTATTTTTTTTGAAAATTTGAAAATTTGAAAAATATTGATTTTTTTTCATTCTAAAAAATTAAACTGTTTTTCTGACTATAAGAATACTAGCAAATTTTTGGAAATTCCAGTCAAAAAAAAATATTTTTTTGAAACAGGAATAATTTGAGATATTTTTGAAAAATCAGTTTAAAGGTGGGGGGACATGAGAAAAATAATGTTGTAGAAATTTCGTTTAAATATGCTCCTCGAGGAGTTGAACTTGTCGAGGCGAGTGTTGAAGGTGCGGCGCCGCTACCGACTGAGCTACGCGTGCAAAGAGAAAGCCGCTGCCCGATTGCATATATAAAGGCGAGGGCGACAGCTGTACGCAGAGTGACATTAAGCGTTGTACACCGTTACGGTAGAATGCATACTCTGGCCCCAAAAATCCCCCGTAAAATCTCCTGTCCCCCCACCTTTAAAAACTAAAAAAAGCTATTTTAAATTTCTGAATTTCGGAATTTTTGAAAATTTTTTACTGTTTCGAAATTTGGTTGATTTCATAATATCTGAAGAATCAAGGCTAGTAACTGTTTTTCAATAAATTAAAAATTCTTAAAACCATTGAAACTTTTTGATTTTTCACCGTTTTCAAAAATTGTAACCAATTTGGTTTTTTTTTTTGGAAATTCAACCGAAGAATTGTTTCAGAATTCCAAAGAGTTTTTTGTTTGAGCATCTGTAGTCAATTTTACTGAAAATGTTGAGCGTTTGTTTCAAGAGTAGGCTAATTATTATGAAAAATATTTTTTTCGAAAATAACTAATTTTAATTTTTGAGAGTAATTTTTTTTAATTCCAATTTTCACACTGTCTCAATAAAATTTAAAAAAAAATAACAGAAAAATTTTTATCGGAATATATTGAAAATTTACTATTTTTTTTTGTAAAAAATATCAGAAAAAAACCTTTTGAATCAAAAATTATTTTCTCTAAAAAATCAATGAAAAAACTTTTTTTTTCAAAAAATCAGTGATTTATTTGAGTAGACTTGTAGTATTAAAATTATCAGAAAATTCAAAGCATGTTATTTCGAAAAAATTTTGAAACAGCATTTTTCAAACTTTCATCTCAAACCAATTTTAAGGACATTTTTTGGTTTTTTGTCCTGAAAGACCTAAAATTTCAAGTTTGCTTGTTTTTCAATTTTTGTATTAAAACCAAATTTGAAACAACAATTTCCAAATTTCAGTTAGAAACGGATTTTAGGGCATTTTAAAAATTGTTTTGTTCTAAAATAACCTGAAATTCAATTTTTCAGAATGCCAATGAATTATTTTTAAATGATATGTGTTAACATCACTAACGAAGTATTGAAATTTCCAAACTTTTGCTAATTCAAAAAATTCGAAGCAGTTAAATTTTTTGTCGGAGTCTATGTTTCCAGATATGTCTTGAAAATTGATTACTTTTTGAGGAGAAAAATATCAGAAACAAATATTTGAATCAAAACGTTTTTTTTTCCCTAACAAAGCAATGAAAAAACATTTGTTTTCAGAAAATCAGTGATTTATTTTCTATTTGAGTCTAATCATAGTAGACGAAGAATCGGAAAATTCGAAATATGCTGTCTCAAGAATTTTTTTTGAAACAGCAATATTTTTTTAATTTCGAAAAGGAATATAGGGAATTTTCGGCTTTTTATGACAAAGGGGCGGGGCAAGTTGGTGCGCCTCCGGCGCATTTTGACCAAGTTTTTTACTCGTTGATCGCTTCGCTCCTTCTTTCTTCTCAAAGGGTCACGAATATCTATATTTATTTGTCAATTTTTTCTATAGTCCACAGACTGACAGGGGGACCAACAGACGCCTCTACCGTTTCATATATAAGGAAGGTTGTTACTCAGCTTAAATTGAGCTAATATTAGTTTTTGTGGTCCACTGCCTGAGACAGTGAC
>NC_013487.2:14799844-14803543 GCF_000004555.2 Caenorhabditis briggsae | reverse complement strand
AAAAAAGGGATTTAACTTAATTAGAGGGTAATTTGTAGGCTAATTAAAAAGAGTGATTAGACAATTATCGAAAAATTCCAAAAAAAAAATCAAAACTATGAAAAAAGGCTCTAATTTAATTGGGGGTAGTAGTTAGAAGGGCAATTAAAGAAAATTAATTAGAAGTACTTGAGATAATTAGGGGTAATTAGAAAGGTAATTAACAAGACAAAAAAGGAAAGATATACGTTTTATTGAATAGACAGTAACTAATGTTTTGAAAAGATGTCTGTTATCGAGGAAGGATTGAATTTCTAAAAGTGCTGTTTCAAAAACAACAAAAATTTTTGTTTCAAAAACAAAACAATTTTTTGAAACAGCAATTTTTATAGGGGATTTTTGTTCGATTTTTGCTCAAAAAAACCCCTGTATTTTTATTTCAGAATGCCAATGGGCAACAAACTATTCGAAACGGATCGTATCAAACGAGTGCTCGAGACCATTGAAAAGCAGGACCGACTGATTGCCTCGCTAAATGATAAAATCGAAACCCTGAGCACCCAATCCCAGTACAACATGAAATTGGACACTGATTGTATCAGAGAGCTTCGGACACAAGTGATAAAGGCGACGCCGAATATGTATGAAAAAGAGCGAGCGGTGACAATGAAAATGATCAGCGACGAGTACGATCAGCGGACGCGAGTATTGGAAGAGTCCAAAAATCGATTAATCGATCATAAAAATGTGATGCTAACGTTTTCAAAACGAAAAGAGCTCGAGCAAAGAGCCAGAGGGTTACATCATCCGGTTGATTATCATATCAGTCGATGGGAGCAAATGTGGGCGGAGCAAGGTGGGGAGGTCAAGCAGGCGGCGAACAAGAAGAAAGTGGAAAAGTCAAAGAAGCAGTTGGAATTTGAGGTAAGCCCTGCAAGATGCGCTAAAAATCAAATTTCCGCTCATTTTTGAGCTGAGCTACAGCTCCTTAAAGTTTCAGAGCGAGTGACGCAGAGAAACGAGACACACTGCGTCTCTCACCAAAACTCTTGAAATGATTATAACTCAGCTCAAAATTGGGCTAGAAACTTGATTTTTAGTGTGTTTTGTAGGAAATTTTAAAATCTTTCGATTGAAATTACAAATTTGAACAAGTTAGAAAAGAGTTTTGACGACAATTTCCCTCTGTTTTCAGCCGAAATCTAGAAGAAAAAGTTTCTGTTACAAAATGTTCTTGAAAATTCAGAATTACGAATTCTCGATTCACGATATGTTGTACAGTTTTTTTTTGACATCTCAAAATCTCAGAGCAAGATTTTTTAAAAATTGGGTATTCTGAAATTCTGCTATTCAAAAACTGAAAATTCTAGAATTTCACGAAATTCAACAATTGAACAATGTCCGAAACTCATGTATTCGAAAATTTTTTGTTCCTGTGGAAATCACAAAATCTTTGAAAAACCACCAAAAAATTTACTGTTTCAAAATTTTTTATTCAAATCGAATATTACGAATTCTCGAATTCTCGAAATTCTGTTTGAGAAATTCAAAAATTCAGCAAAAATTAGAAATCCAAAAAAAATGAAAAATGGAAGAAAAATCGAAAAAATCTTGAATTTTTAGTTCTAATTGAAGTTCCAAAATATAAAAACTCCGGAAAAAATTTATGTTTCAACTAGCAAAAGTACAAAATTTCGAAATATTCTAAAATCGTCCAAGGTATCATTCAAAGTATAACTTTTTTTAAAAATTACAGCTTCAGCCAAAACACAAATATTGAACTTTTTTATCTTTTTTACTGTGTGAGGCATTTTCTGCGCAGAATTGTTGACAATTAACTCTTCTGAGAAAAATAATCAACTTCGAAATTTCCATTTTAACCGGAAAAAAAAATGGAAAATTTGGAATTTTTCTAACTTTTTTAAACTTTCGAACTGTTAGAATTTGTCATTTCTCACTTTTTAAAGAATTTTAAAGATTTTTGCAACCAAAAGTAGGAAAAATTTCCTACAAAACTTTATGAAAATCAATATTGTAGCTCAATTCTGAGCCGAGTTATGGCTATTTGAAGTTTTCGGGTTTAGAGACGCAGAGAAACGAGACACGCTGCGTCTCTGACTCGAAACTTCAAATGGCTATAACTCGGCTCAAAATGGTCCTAGAAACTTGATTTTTAGTTCATTTATAGCTAAATTTCAGGTTTCGCAATGGAGTAAAGAATGTGGAATGTACGCGGTATTCAATGAGTTTCTAATGGACCAAATCTTGTTGGCGGATACTAGATTAGCCGTGGTGGAAGCTACCAATGCGGATCATCATACGACGATAGAGGAAATGCGAAAAAAGTGCAAGATAGCGGATAATGTGAGAGACGCCAGACAACAACAGGAAATCGATTTATTGAAACAAAAATATTCGGATATGGTTGCTGTGATGATGGAACAAATCGTCATGTTGAAAGGTTATCAACAGTGAGTTATTTTTGAAACTTGATAAATTTAGAAAACTAAATGCCAAATTCGTTGAACCAATTTTGAAACAGCAATTTCAACAAATTTCAACAATTCTGAACTACAGTAATCCCCTACCAAAAACCTCTTTTTACAGAATCCAATTATCTGAAAATCCAACTCTAGAAGAAAAATGTGAAAAAATGGGGAACGAACTGAACCGAATGGTTGCTAACCTACCGAATTCTGAAAAGTGAGTAAGTAATCCACTACAGTAATCCCAAATTTTTTGTTTTCCAATTTTCAGATCCCAAACACTTCTGGAAAAAGAGAACCAAGAACTGGACAAAATGGATAAGGAGATTGATAAGCAGGTGGATGCAGTAAGGTACAGTAATCTTCAAAAACTACAGTAACCCTTTAAAAACTACAGTAATCCTTTCCAGAATCGCAGCGCTGGTCAACATAAGAAAAGAGTATCATCGAAAGAGTGCACTGGATATTCTCCACTCGATCAAAGATTGTAGATCAGTGGAGTGAGTGGGGAACTACAGTAAATCCAGAATTTTTGAAATTTTCAAAAAACGCCTTAAAATATCAAAATTTTCCTACAAAACAAGCTAAAAATCACCGTTCTAAGACAATTTCAAACCAAGTTTTAGCCATTGGAAGTTCTGAAGAGACGCAGAGAAACGAGAGCGCTCTCGTTGTCTGCGTCTCTCGAAAACTTCAAATGGCTGTAACTCGATCCAAAATTGTCCGAGAAAGTTGATTTTAGGATCATTTTGTATCAGTTTTTGAGGATTTTTCGAATTTTAAAATTTTAACAAAAATAAAAAAAAATTTCAGTGAGCAAAACGATAAAAATTTTGGAGAGGCTCTTCGAAGACATTATGAAGATCTGCTGAGATCTAAATCACAAAATGAGGATCATGGGTAGGTAAAAAATCGATAATTTAGAATTTTAGAATTTCATGATTTCAGGATTTTAGAATTTTAGAATTTTAGAATTTTAGAATTTTAGAATTTTAGAATTTTAGAATTTTAGAATTTTAGAATTTTAGAATTTTAGAATTTTAGAATTTTAGAATTTTTAGAATTTTTAGAATTTTAGAATTTTAGAATTTTAGAATTTTAGAATTTTAGAATTTTAGAATTTTAGAATTTTAGAATTTTAGAATTTTAGAATTTTAGAATTTTAGAATTTTAGAATTTTAGAATTTTAAGAATTTTAGAATTTTAGAATTTTAGAATTTTAGAATTTTAGGGT
>NC_013487.2:14794372-14799193 GCF_000004555.2 Caenorhabditis briggsae | reverse complement strand
TAGAATTTTAGAATTTTAGAATTTTAGAATTTTAGAATTTTAGAATTTTAGAATTTTAGAATTTTAGAATTTTAGAATTTTAGAATTTTAGAATTTTTAGAATTTTTAGAATTTTAGAATTTTAGAATTTTAGAATTTTAGAATTTTAGAATTTTAGAATTTTAGAATTTTAGAATTTTAGAATTTTAGAATTTTAGAATTTTAGAATTTTAGAATTTTAGAATTTTAAGAATTTTAGAATTTTAGAATTTTAGAATTTTAGAATTTTAGAATTTTAGAATTTTAGAATTTTAGAATTTTAGAATTTTAAGAATTTTAGAATTTTAGAATTTTAGAATTTTAGAATTTTAGAATTTTAGAATTTTAGAATTTTAGAATTCTAGAATTTCAGGGAAAAATTTTGAAACAGAAAAAATTTTAGATGAATTTTTCGGATTTTATGAATTTTTTGAATTTTTGAATTTTTGAAAAAATTACAGTAACCCAATAAAATAACCTAGACTACAGTACTCAACCTACAGTAACCCCAAGCTTCAACAAGACCTAAAACTGGTTATTTCAAATCTAGATCAAATCTACAGTAACCCAAAATAATATTTTCTGCTATTAATGTTCATTTCAATCTACATTGATCCAGTAACGAGGTTATAATATCAAATCTGTGTTAAACTACAGTAATCCCCATCTACAGTGGTTATCGAAAACTGCAGTAACCCTGAAAATCAAAACTAGACTACAGTAGTGAAATCTACAGTAATCCAAAGCTTCAACATTAGCCTGAAAACTGTAATTCCAAATCTAGGTCAAACTAATGTAACAAAAAACCAAGTTTCTGATATTCTTTTCCAAGTCGATTTACAGTAATCCCTTCCAAATCTAGGTCAAAATACGGTACACCAAATTAATCTAGAATAATCCAGCCTACAGTAACCCAAAAGAAAGTACGGTAATTTTATAATTCTAAGCTACAACATAAACACAAATTTGATTTTCTAAGTCTAGATCAAATCTACAGTAACCCAGAGAAACCTACAGTAACCCAATCAACTTCCAGACCAATGGGATCACCACTATTCACCGACGAAGACCAACTGATCACAAATCTCCCTCCACATCTTCAAAAAATCAATAATCTCAACAAATCTCAACAATCCCAAAAACCCCAAAAATCCGAAAAAATCCAAATGGGCGGAGCTCCAAACATCCCCAAATTTCCACATGAAGAAATCAATAAAATTTTCACAAAAGTGGACAAAACTCAAGCTGCCGTACTAAAAGAGATCATCAAAAAACAAGAGGAACGTCTGAAAATTCTGGAAGATCAAGTTTCGGAAAAATCGAAAATCGAGGATATGTCGGATGAGGAGAAGACGCGAAAAATCGAGGAATTGGAGAGAAAAACGAAGGAAATGGAGGAGAAAATGGAGAATTATGAGAGGAAACTAGTGGAGAAGGAACGGCAAATGGCGATTATCGATAATGGATATTTGCAGTTTGGTTTGGGAATGACACGATTTCAAAGTTCAGCTGGACGAATGCCAGATGATCCGATGCCAAAAATTGATGGGAAATTGGGGATTAGAAATGTTCAAGGGGTTTATGGGAACTCCTAGGGGGTACAGTAATCCGCTATTTTTGTTTTTGAGCTTCAGTAATCCCCTGATTTCCATTTAAAACTACAGGAATCCTTCAATTGTCGTAGAAACCACAATGAAACCCGATCTACAGCTATCAGATTGTTTGTATCAAACAGCTGAACTTAGTACCGTACCGTCAAATTTGAGCTCAATTATCTCGGTTACTATGAAACATATCAAAAATTGGTCAACTGATAAAATGTAGGTGATACTATGATAAATATTTTATCAGTTGACAAATTTTTGATATCTTTCACAGAAATCGGGATAATTGAGCTCAAAGTTAATGGTTTAAATGTAATCCTCTAATTTCAATGAATCTACAGTAATCCCTTGTGTGAAGGTACAGTAATCCTTTGCCATAAAAACTTTTTTGCATTATCTTGACGTCTATAAGCTACAGTGACCCAACCTACAGTAATCCTCATGCGATTTCTTCAATGTTACAGTAATTCTCAATTAGCAATCTTAGGGCTACTGTAATCCACAAACTGTTTTAGGAGTCTCTGGGGTACAGTAATCCTTATCCGTATGAACTACAGTAATCCCTTACTTATGGTGAGTAAAGGCTTACTGTAGTTAGACTTTGACTTTAAGTTAGACAGTAACCTGGGTTACTATAGTCCAAATTCGGCAAGAGTTTCAGAATTTTTGATTTTTTCGGAACTTTCAATTTTTTTGAGTTTTTTGGATTCTACAGTAACCCGAACTCTGTCTTAATTTTAAATTACAGTACCCCAAAGTACAGTAATCACTTATTTTTCCTGGTCTCTTTTTTTTTCGTTGCAATTTTTCTTGTCTTATCTCTTTCTCTCTCTCGTAAATCTAAATCAGATCTCGCTTCTACAGTAACCCATGTTTTCAAATTTACAATTTTCTCGATCAATGTTTTAATTGTGATTCTTTGATTAATAATTAATACTTTTTTGAATTTTTTACTATTTCAAAGTTTTTATAATAAAATTTTTTTGAACTTTTTTGATTTCATTTGTTCTTCTCTGATGAGGTTCCAAAATTTCTTTTGAATCCTTATCATATCTTTTTTATCACATTTTGTTCATTTTTTTTTATCTAAAATTTTTCAGAGAATTGGTGGCTTGCTTTTGGGTAGTTGATTAATTAATTGGGACTAATTAAATAATTCATTCAAAGAAAATGGAGAGAGACAAATTTTGGGATGATGTGCAAAAGAAAATTCATGAAGAATTGAGGACGAAGTGAGTTTTGCAAAAGATTTTTGAAAATTCAAAATTTTCAAAATGTGTAAAATTGAATTTTACACGTTTATTGAATTGACCACTTTTTTCTAACTACTGTAGTTTTTGAGTTATGCGCCTTTAAATAAAGCGCTTCAATAGAGGAAGGGTGCGCTCCACTTTAAAAGCTCATATCTCAAAAACTACCGTAGGTAAAGAAAAGTGTTTAGCAACGAAAATGTGTGAAACTGTATTTTACATATTTTTGTAGTTGACAACTTTTTTCTAGATACCGCAGTTTTGGAGATTTGCGCCTTTAAAGAAAGCGCTTCAACAGAGGACGGGTGAGCACCTCCAAGCGGCCGCTAACTTTAAAGGCGCATATCTAAAAAGGTGCGATTTCTAGAAAAAAATGTAGACTACAAAAATGTAGGAAATTTTTTTGCTGAGCAATTTGTTGGTTAGCAATTTTTGATAACTTCTTTGGTTTCCGAGATATGCGCCTTCTCCCGCATGAGGCGCCCATCTTGCTCTGTAAGAGCTCTTTCTTTAAAGACGCATAACGCAAAAACTACAATAGCTAGAAAAAAGGTTTAAACTACAATACATGTTAAATCCTATGTTCTACATTTTTGCAATTAACAACTTTTTTCAAGCTATTGTAGTTTTTGAGTTATGCGCCTTTAAAGTCGGCACTGTCTCATGAGGCGCCCACCTTGCTCTGTAAGAGCCTTTTCGGCTGCGGCTGCTTGAAGGCGCTGACGAAAGCGCGTTCTAGCAGCCGCCAACTTTAAAGACGCATATCTCAAAAACTACAATAGCTAGAAAAAAGGTTTAAACTACAAAACATGTTAAATCCTATGTTCTACATTTTTGCAACTGACAATTTTTTTCAAGCTACCGTAGTTTTCGAGATGTGCGCACTCCATCCTGTGGCGCTCGCTTGCTCTGTAGCAGCCCCTTTTTTAAAGGCGCATATCTCAAAAACTAGTGAAGCTAGAAGTAAGTTGTCAACCAGAATAACTTTCAGAAGACCCAAGGACGTCGATCCCCGCATATTTTCGATGAACGAACAAATTGGATACGCCAGCAGTGTGTTGCGCCGTCACGATGACATCTTTTTCGCGACGATGAATTTTATGTTTTCTACACTTCCGCGAAAAATGTTCGAATTAAATATGGCCAATGAGAATGTCTATACACTGAAAATGGAGAATTTGAAACTGAAAAAAATGAGTGAGGAGGAGAGAAAAGTGTTGAAAAAGCACGCGGAACAGAACATGGCCGCAGATCGAGCGGCATATGAAAAAGATCGGTTGGATTTCGATCGATTGATGGAATCGATGTGTTGTACAAAAGATGATCTATCGAAGTATTGCGAAAAAATTCGAGAGTGTTTTGTTTGTTTCGATGTTTATACAGTAGAGGAGAAGAAGAAGAAATTGGAAGAAAAACGGGAAAGAGAGGAAGAAAATAAAAATGAGCTAGATGAGGAGAAGAACAAGGGGTGAGAGTTTTGAATTTATTTATTCTGCAGCAACCCAATCTACAGTAATCCCTTTCTGTGTCCTTGCAATGTCAAGCTTACTGTAGTCCACATACTGTCTTAGGAGTCCTGGGGTACAGTAATCCTCACTTGTATAATCTACAGTAACTCCTTACATTTAGGGATCACTGTTGTAAGACTTCTGAATTTCTGAATTTTTGAATTTCTGAATTTCTGAATTACTGAATTTTTGAATTTCTGAATTTTTGAATTTCTGAATTTCTGAATTTCTGAATTTCTGAATTTATGAATTTCTGAATTTCTGAATTTCTGAATTTTTGAATTTCTGAATTTCTGAATTACTGAATTTTTGAATTTCTGAATTTCTGAATTACTGAATTTCTGAATTTCCGAATTTCTGAATTTCTGAATTTCTGAATTTCTGAATTTCTGAATTTATGAATTTCTGAATTTTTGAATTTCTGAATTTTTGAATTTCTGA
>NC_013487.2:14783006-14794362 GCF_000004555.2 Caenorhabditis briggsae | reverse complement strand
TCCGAATTTCTGAATTTCTGAATTTCTGAATTTCTGAATTCCTGAATTTATGAATTCCTGAATTTCTGAATTTATGAATTTATGAATTTCTGAATTTCTGAATTTATGAATTCATGAATTTCTGAATTTCTGAATTTCTGAATTTCTGAATTCCTGAATTTCTGAATTTCTGAATTCCTGAACTTCTGAATTTCTGAATTTCTGAATCTCTGAATTACTGAATTTCTGAATTTCTGAATTTCTGAATTTCTGAATTTCTGAATTTCTGAATTTCTGAATTTCTGATTTTTTGAATTTCTGAATTTTTGAATTTCTGAATTTTTGAATTTCCTGAATTTCTGAATTTCTGAATTTCTGAATTTCTGAATTTCTGAATTTTTGAATTTCTGAATTTCTGAATTACTGAATTTCTGAATTTTTGAATTTCTGAATTTTTGAATTTCTGAATTTTTGAATTTCTGAATTTCTGAATTACTGAATTTCTGAATTTTTGAATTTCTGAATTTTTGAATTTCTGAATTTCTGAATTACTGAATTTCTGAATTTCTGAATTTCTGAATTTCTGAATTTCCGAATTTCTGAATTTCTGAATTTCTGAATTTCTGAATTTCTGAATTTATGAATTTCTGAATTTCTGAATTTATGAATTTATGAATTTCTGAATTTCTGAATTTATGAATTTATGAATTTCTGAATTTCTGAATTTCTGAATTTCTGAATTTCTGAATTTCTGAATTTCTGAATTTCTGAACTTCTGAATTTCTGAATTTCTGAATTTCTGAATTTCTGAATTTCTGAATTTTTGAATTTCTGAATTTTTGAATTTCTGAATTTTTGAATTTCTGAATTTTTGAATTTCTGAATTTCTGAATTACTGAATTTCTGAATTTCTGAATTTCTGAATTTCTGAATTACTGAATTTCTGAATTTCTGAATTTCTGAATTTCTGAATTTCTGAATTTTTGAATTTCTGAATTTCTGAATTTCTGAATTACTGAATTTCTGAATTTCTGAATTTCTGAATTTCTGAATTTCTGAATTACTGAATTTCTGAATTACTGAATTTTTGAATTTCTGAATTTCTGAATTACTGAATTTCTGAATTACTGAATTTTTGAATTTCTGAATTTCTGAATTACTGAATTTCTGAATTTCTGAATTTCTGAATTTCTGAATTTCTGAATTACTGAATTACTGAATTTCTGAATTTCTGAATTTCTGAATTTCTGAATTTCTGAATTTTTGAATTTCTGAATTTTTGAATTTCTGAATTCACTCTAGTTCACTCTAGTTCTAGTTCATTCTATTATTTTACATTTCCTCTCTCTAGAATTCATTATTTATCCATTTGGAATCTGATTATCATGTATTTTAATGTTTTCTTCCTTTTTTTCCACGATTCTTGCAATCGTAAATAAATAAATAAATAAACTAATTCTCTAGAATTTCAAAATTACTTTTTCCATATTTCATCTTCCAAAAAACCATTTTTTTTTCAGAACCGATTTCCATTTTGAAGTGACCAGGCTGATTCAAACGATGAAACCCGATCCGACTCTATTTGAACATGTGGATACATTTTTAAAAAAACTAGAAGATCCAGAAGAAACGATACGTCTAAGACAACATCAAGAGAAAATGCAGGAACAAATGGAATCGTTGAAGCGAGATTTTGCAATAGATTTGGAACTTGCAGAGTAAGAAAATATAAAAAATATAGCTTCTCAACTACATTTTGCACAAAAAATCAGCTTTCTAGGCGCATTTTGAGCCGAGTTATAGCCATTTGAAAATTGGACGAAACGCAGAGAAACGAGAGCACCCTCGTTTCTCTGCGTCTCTCAAAAACTTCAAATGACCATAACTCGGCTCAGAAATATCCTAGAAAATCGATTTTTAGCTCATTTTGTAGACAATTTTATGATTCAAAATTTAAAGAAAGATGCGAAAAACAGAGAATTTGAAAATCAGCCAAATTTGGACAGTGCATGTTTCAACCGCTTATCAATTTTGATCAAAGATGTGTATTTCATAATATTATTGAAACAGAAAAAATTTCAATAATTCACACCAAAAATCAAGTTTCTAGGTGCATTTTGAGCCGAGTTACAGCCATTTGAAATTTTGGGGTGATAGACGCAGGGAAACGAGACACACTGCGTCTCTAACCCCGAAATTTTCAAATGACCATAAGCGGCCCGACATTGTCATAGGAACTTGGGAGATCTCAACGCTCACTCAATTTTCTATCAAAAGTATATATTTCATAATATTATTGAAAACGGAAAATTTTTTTAATAATTCACTGCAACAGCCAATTTATGGTCATTTGAAGTTTTCGAGTCAGAGACGCAGACAACGAGAGCGCTCTCGTTTCTCCGCGTCTATCTCTCTTGTTGAATTACTTGAACTTTAAAGACGCATAACTCGCAAACTACGGTAGTTCGAAGAAAGTTGCCAACTGGGAAAATTTGTATTTCGCGGGCGGCGTTCTAATGGGTTTCTGAACAAAATTTTTAAAATTTCTCGGCCACAACATGATCGCTGACGTCTCTAGAATCTGTTTATCATCGAAAACCTTCCAAATTCTCACGTGTTTGACATTTTTACTAGAGTTCCTCAATTTTTCGAAAATCAATATCCTTATTTTCAGCGCAAACTACAAAAGAAGCATCAAAGAATGTAATGATCGATATGAGAAAGTCAAGGCGCTATGCGACGAGACAATGTCAAAAATGAAAGATAAGGACAGGCAAATAATGGAGTTGAAGATTTCGAGAGATTTAAAAAATCACCAATTGAGCAAGGCGAATAGGGAGTGAGTTTTTTTTTTTCATTGGAACACAAAAAGAATCAAGTTTCTAGCTCCATTTTAAGCCGAGTTACGGTCATTTGAAGTTTGGAGGTTAGAGACGCAGTGTGTTTCGTTTCTCTGCGTCTCTCACCTAGGAAACTTCAAATGACTATAACTCGGCTCAAAATTGAGCTAGACACTTGATTTTCAGTTGGTTTGATAGGAATATTGGTCTCTTATCAGCCAATTTTTGAAATTCAAGGAAGAAGTAAATCGTGAAACAGTAATTTTAATTCCAAAACTACAAAAGATTACAAACTTTTTCATGAAAATACTGTTTCACAAATTAAGAAAAAACTCCTAGAATTTTATTGTAATTTTATTCTACAGAAAAAAAAGAAAATATCTGAAAAAATCGGAAAATATTAATTAAAAAAATACAAGATTCTAAGACAACATCAAGCCGAGTTATGCTCATTTGAATTTTCGAAGTTAGAGACGCAGAGAAAAAGTCAAAAAAAATATTATCTTCAAAACTTTTAAATAAATGTTTTCAGATTTCCTATCAAAATCCACAACCAACGCTCCAAAAATCAAGTTTCTAGCTCCATTTTAAGCCGAGGTCATTTAAAGTTTGGAGGTTAGAGACGCAGTGTGTCTCGCTTCTCTGCGCCTCTCACCTCTCCAAACTTGGAATGACCTTAACTAGGCTCCAAATGAAGCTAGAAACTTGGTTTTCAGTTCATTTTATAGGAGGTAAAATCGAATATTTTCAAAATATAGTTCTGGCAATTTCGAAAATTTTTGCTGTATCAAGAAATATTCAACTTTTTTGGCGGCAGACTTTTGACACTGCTTCATCATAACACATTCAAACACTTATCTTCTTCAGATTCCCAATCAAAAGTCCTATTGGAACAAACCAAAAATCAATTTTCTACAAACATTTTTAGCCGAGATATGGTCATTTTAAAGTTTAGAGCTAGAGACGCAGTGTGTCTCGTTTCTCTGCGTCTCTAACCTCCAAACTTCAAATGACCTTAACTCGGCTTAAAATTGAGCTAGAAAACTCATTTTTGTCGGGATTTATTAAAAATGTGTATATTTATTGATTATGTAAATTTCGAAAAATCCAGAAACTTCAAATGATTATAACTCGGCTCAAAATTGTCCCAGGATTCTAGTTTTCGCTGCATAATATAGCCAAAAACAAATTTTTTTTCTCACATTCAGAGCCGCCAAAATCGATGGAATGGTTTTCATCAACGAGAACTTCCCCCACGTCTTCAATTCGCTGATCTATCGAGACTGTGTGATCAGTGTAATCAATAATCGATTGTGTGTTCTGGAAAAGCGTCAAATGGACGATCATATCCAATATTTGACAATTATTCGGGATATAAAATTGGACATGGTTCGGAAGTATGATTCAGGAAATACTGCACTGATCTCGAAGATCAATAATGAGCATATGCAACATTTAGAGGTAAGATTTTTCAGAGATTTTTGAGATTTTTTGGGACTTTTGAAAAATTTTTAAAAAAATCCAGCGAAAACTGAAGAAAAAATCTGAAACTTCCTAAATTGGGTAAGAAACCGAAAACTGCGTCTCGTTGAAACGCAACGAAAATTTGAATTTCGTAAAATTCTGTTGAAACAGTCAATAATTGTTCCTGATTTTCCTATAGATTCCAATTTTCTGGCTCTAAGCAAAAATTTGCAGCATAACTCATCAAAAATCAATTTGAGCAGAGTTAAGATCATTCGAGGTTTTGGGTGAGAGACGCAGAGAAGCGAGACACACTGCTTCTCTAGCCTCCAAACTTTAAATGATTATATCTACTCTAAAATATAGCTAGAAACTTGATTTTTAGAGTATTTCAGCAGAAAGCCAACATAATAAATTCAGAATCTTTTTTAAAAATTGAAAATATTATTTTGAAACGGTATTGTTTTGAAGAACTTGAAAATTTTTGAGAAATTGAAATTTTTTTGAGTTGGACATATTTTTTTTTCGATATTCTTCCAATTCTATAAAGATATGGTACGCAATGATATGAAAAATCTCAAAGATGATTTTGAAAAAATTATGAAACAGTGAAAAGTTTTGCCTGAAACTTTGAAAAAAAAACTACTTCAGCTTTTTTTTCCAATTTTGAAAATAAGGATTCGAGAAGAAACTGCTTTTTCCCCGGTTTCAGCAGAATTACGATTAATTTAGATATACCGTAAAACCTCTAATAGAACGACACCCGGATCGTCCACTTTGAGCCTATATATCTCACTTCTTTTGAAAGATATCAAAAAGTGGTTAACTAGTAAAATGTTTATCAGGATATCAGCAACATTTTACTAGTCAGCCACTTTTTGATATCTTTCACAGAAAATGAGATATATAGGCTCAAAGTGGACGATCCGGGTGTCGTTCTATTAGAGGTTTTACGGTATTCACATAATGCGTTATGTGAATCTACATGCTTTTCTGCATGTTTTTATTCAATAAAAATTACATTGTCGCACTGGTTCAAATTTTGCTCAATTGGAAATCTTGGGAATCTGGGCGTCACTTTGGACTGTTTTCTGGTCCCAGAAATCCCAGATTTGGCAACTTTGGACGCGCCATTAGAAAAATTTTAGCATTTTTAGCATTTACTTGAAGTTTGATGTAAATGTTTTCAATTTTCATTTATCTTATTAAACCTAAGCGATTGAAATTTTTTCAAAATACAGTTTACTAAGATAATTTTGAGCCAAGTTATGGTCACTCGAAGTTTGGAGAAGTTAGAGACGCAGAGAAACGAGACACACTGCGTCTTTAACCCAAAAAAATTGTTTTTTTCAGAAAATATACAACATTTCCAACAAAACGCACTAAAAATCAATTTTCTAGCACAATTTTGAGCCGAATTACGGTCGTTCAAAGTTGAGGGGCTAGAGACGCAATGTCTCGTTTCTCTGCGTCTCTAACCTCTCAACTTCAAGTGGTCATGACTCGACTCAAAATTGTGCTAGAAACTTGGTTTTTTGTGGTTTTTGTTGGAATTTTTACATATGAATCTAAAAGTACAAAATTTAGGCAAAAATTTCGTCTAAGTGTTTCAATATTTTCAGAACACCAAGTCCATGTTCCACACCTTTGTCCAAACTCAAATTCTCAAAGACGAGTGCGCAAGAAACGAGAAATGGCTGATGGAAGTTCGAAAAACGTTCTACCTCAACGAAGGCGACCTAAAAACATTCGCCGCGAAAGTTCCAAAAACGATAAATCGCCGAATTTTCGGAGAAATCAAAGACGATTCGATTGAAGCGCGGATGTTTGATGTGCAGGCCTGGGCGAAGGAGTGTTTGAGATTCAAACAGCTCAATGATCTACTGATAAGAGAGAAATCAAATCTGGTTAAAGAAATCTCCGAGTTGAAGTTTCAAATTTGGGATAAGGACTATATGATCGCGGATTTGAAGTACCGTATTACGATTATGCAAGCCACTTCGAATGAGAGATTCCAGGTGAGCAAGGCTTTAGATCTTTTGGATTCTAAAATTTTATAGTCTATCGAACAACACGCGTCAATGATTGTTGACTGGCTCAAAATGAAGTTAGCGTTAAATCAACAAGTTGAAGGATCGGAATTAGTTGAGGAGAACGGAAAAACTTTGTAAGTTTTTCTTTGAACTTTGATATTTGAGATTGTAAAAACCAGAAAATATGCAAAACTGCCTACGAAACCCGCTAAAAATCAAGTTACTAGCTTTATTTTGAGACAGGTTCATTTGAAGTTGTGAGGCGCGAGACGCAGAGAAACGAGACACGCTGCGTCTCTCACCTCTCCAAACCTCAAACTGCAATAACTCGGCTCAAAATGATCCTAAAAACTTGATTTTTAGTGCGTTTTGTTGGAAATTTGATTTGAAATTTATAGAGCTTTCTTTGGATTCTTTGAAAACGAAATTCTTGACGATTTTTTACATTTTTTCCCATTTTTAGTGTAACCCAAAAATTTGTTAGTTTACTTACAAAATGCGCTAAAAACCGACTTTTTAGCACAACTTTGAGCCGAGTTATGCTCATTCGAAGTTGTTAGGTGAGAGACGCAGAGAAGAAAAGTACTCTCGTTTCTCTGCCTTTCTCTCTCTCTTTCTCTCTTGTCAATCTACCTGGATTTTTAAGGCGCATATCTCAAAAACTACGGTAGCTGAAAAACTTTCGTCAACTACAAAAATGTCAAAAACTCTATTTCAGACAATATTGTAGTTGACAACTTTTCTCTACAATTCTTAGTTTTCGAGATACGGTAG
Source organism: Caenorhabditis briggsae (assembly GCF_000004555.2). Taxonomy (NCBI): domain Eukaryota; kingdom Metazoa; phylum Nematoda; class Chromadorea; order Rhabditida; family Rhabditidae; genus Caenorhabditis; species Caenorhabditis briggsae. Next base: position 14,787,272 of record NC_013487.2, on the reverse strand, counting down.
TTTGAGAAAATTGCTGTTTCGAAAATGTTGTTAGGCACCACAACATAATTTTCAAAATAGATATTTTCTTATTTTTATTGTTGAATTCTCTTCTCCACTCTTATAGAAGTCCATTCCCAAAATTTCAGCGAAAAATATTAGACATCAATACACTGACTTTCTCCTCATTTTTTTTGCGGTGCGCAGAAAAGTGGGCGGGGTTTAGAAGCTTGAAATCCTGCGGCGCGGAAAATTCGACGAGGAAATCAAAGAAAAAGACAATAGACACAAGAGGGATTCGAACTTCCAGCTAATGCAGCTCGCGGCGCGCGCCCACTATCCAGTCGGCCACCGCAGCACTTTTCGTGCAAGCCCTAGAGGGGATAGAGGAAAGGGCGGCTGTTCGTTGCCTGTCGTCTCCTTCCGATGTTGCCGTCTTCCTATTTTTTTAATGAACTGCTCTATGAAAGAAGAGGAAACAGAAGTTTTAGATATGACCGCCACGGTAGGATTTTCTGGTTAAAATTTTATTTAATAGCAAATTTTGCGTATTTTCTTATGGTAGAAAGAAAATCGGAGGCACTCCCCTGTGTCACCATCAAAAATCCCAAAAACCGAAAATTTTGAAAGTTTGGAATTTTCGGATGAGTATTAAAACTACTTAAAAGTAGCCAATCTTTCTGAAAATTGGCACAGGTGTACACAAGACTTAGTTTCACCATAATATGCAAAAAAAAAATGGGGTCATCGCTGAAACTTTTTCTGTATTTTGGCTGGAACTTTGGCTGAAAATTGTGTCACAACCGCCACAGTAGAATTTTGATTTTATTCCGAAATCCAATCTCCCATTTCATAAACTACCAGAATCCATCAAAAAATTTGGAGGCACTAACTTCCATCCAATACTTTTAGTCCACTTTGTCAGTCTGATTCCTATTTTTCGAAGTTTTCGAATCAAAATAATGGAATTAACAAAAAACTGATGGTTCCATTCGATTTTTCGTAGTCGATTACATGGGGACAAGTTTTAACCTTAAAACTAATGAGTTTCTAACGCCCGGTACAAGACTTCAAAGATGGACTTCTGAAAAGGGGAGAAACATTTGGTCGCCCCGCCCCCTTTCATTGCGGCGCCTAGTTATAGTTTTTTGATTTTTTTTTGTATTCTGATTTTGAATTCGTTTATCCATAAACTGAACAACAGTTGTCACAAAATTCATTGAAAATCAAGTTTCTAGAACAATGTTGAGCCAAATGATGGTCATTTGAAGTTTTCTCTCTGCGCCTCTAACCTCCCGTACCTTGGCTTAAAATTGAGCTAGATAATCGGTTTTTAGCAGGTTTTCTCGTTTTAAAAACTTTGAAAACGAAGAACGCTAGAAAATTGTTAGCCCGAAAAAAAAAGTCAATTAAAGGAGGCCAGACACCAAACAAAAAGTTTTCCTGATATTTTGCATAGAGAACCCCCATGAGGGGGTTGAACTCATGACAGGCAGCTCAGGGGTACAGCGCCGCTACCGGCTGAGCTACGGGGGCGCGAAGGCGCCTGACGACCGATAGTCTACATAAGCGCGGCGCGATTTCGTCCCCCGAACTGCCCCCAAAATTTTTGCTGTCTCGCCTCCTTTAATGTTTCAAAAATACTTTTTCTGGATTTTGATCCTCCAATAAATCGAACCGTGGTTAAAATAAATAACATTTCCTACAAAACCGGCCAAAATTCAAGCTCCTAGGACACTTTTGAGTCAAGTTATAGTCATTTGGAATTGCGAGGTCAGAGACGCAGACAAACGAGACACACTGCATCTCTGGCCGAAAACTTGAAATGGCTATAACTTGGCTCAAAATTGAACTAGAAAATTGATTCTTAGCGGGTTTCGTAGCAAAATTTCAAGTTTTTCTAGTTTTCAAAGTTTTGATCATTTGAAGCATTCACTTTCAAGGCAAACATCTCAATAGCAAAAATAGATAAGAAAAATATTACTGTTTCAAAGACACTTTCTTTTGATTTCGATGATCCAATAGATTGATGCGTGATAACGAAGCAAAGTTTCATTGGATTCTACTTGTTTTTGAAATCCAAATTTTGCACCTGATTTTTTGAAAACTCCGATGTAAAAATTGTTTCAAAACATAGACATAATTTCCTACAAAACCCGCCAAAAACCAGAACTCTAGCTCAATTTTTAGCCGAGTTATATGCGTTTGAAGTTTTTGGGGCTAGAGACGCAGTGTGTCCCGTTTCTCTGCGTCTCTAACCCTATTAATTCAAATAACAGTATCTCGGCTACAAATCGAAATAAAACGCTGATTTTTAGTGGGTTTTGTAGGAACTTTTAGGTTTCTGAAATTCCAGTTTTTTCCAGAACCCCTCTCGAGAAGGCTCGCATGGAATACATTCACTGTGAAAGCTGTCTGAAGACCGCTGCAGCAGCCGAGATTGCTCATATGAAGTCTAGAAGAGCTCAAGGACTTCCAGCAATCGATTCTGAAGACACGGATCGTTTAGCGCTTCTGGCCATCCCGTTGGCACAGTGCCAAGCGGCAAAGAAGGCGTTGATTGGAATTGTGAATCAGGAGATTAAAGTGAACACAGATACCGTATACAAAACGAATTGGGATTTCAAGCAAGCAGTGGAGGATAGAATAACTTTGGAGAAGGATAAGGAGATTCGAGAGTTGAAGGAGAACTTGGAGGAAGTTTCTGGAAAGCTGGAGAACTGTGAAAAGGAGTTGAAGAAGAAAAACGAGCATATCGACATTGTCGAAGCGATTTATATCAATAATCGATATGGTGGACCACGAGTTCAGGTGTCCGCTGGAAGAATGTGATTTAGAAATCAAAGTATCTAATGTTTGAGCAGAAATACGTAAAAAAAAAACCAAGTTGCTACGTAGATTTTGGACTTTAAGTCGAGTTATTAGCATTTGAAAAAATTACCGTACATCCGGTTACATTCGGTTTGATTGTTGTTTTTTGGTTTTTCATAGAATTTTACAATTATTCTTTTTATTCTGTCTGAAAGCCTTTAAAATTTGATTCATAATGGACAAAAAATCAGTTTTCTAGGGCGATTGTGAGCCGAGTTATGGCAATTTGAAGTTTTGAGAGACGCAGACAACGAGAGAGCTCTCGCCTCTCGGCGTCTCTCATCTCTCCAAACTTCAAATGACCATAACTCGTCTCAAAATAGTCGTAAAAAGCTGATTTTTAGTGCGTTTTGATGGAAATTTAATTTCAAATTTTATGCGCATAATTTTGAATTTTTGACAAAAAACATTATTTTTCAATTTTTCAAATTATTTTCAAAACTTTTTTTTTTAACTTTTCGATTTCACCAAAAAAACAATATCAAAATTAAAACTCAAAACGCTCAAAAAACCAAGTTCCTACCTCAATTTCGAGCCGAGTTAAGGTCTTTTAAAGTTTTCGAAGTGAGAGACGCAGCGAGACGAGACACACTGCGTCTCTGACCTCGCAACTTTAAATAGCCATAACTCGGCTCAAAATTGCCCTAGAAAGATTATTTTTAGTGCGTTTTGTTGGAAATTTTATGTAGTTTTTGAAAAATTCAAATTGAAAACTGTTTTATCCTTTTTTTTTTCCTTTGCTTAGTTCCTTCTAAAATTACTTATTGCTCTTCATTGCTCATAGTCAGTTGTATTGTTTTCTCTCCCAAATTAAAATTCCAAAAAAAGACATTCCCACCCCAAATTTGTAAAAATTCTCTTTCTTGTCACTTTTCCATGTTCTATTTTTTCCAAAAATTCCGGTACAATTTTTTTCATTTCTCTGCATTCTTTTTTCAAAACCATTTCCATAATTTTTTACTTTGTATAAATAAATGATTTTTTTTAATTACTATTTTTCGGAATCTTGATTTTTTGGTACCATTTTGGATCCAATTTCATTATTTCAATATGACTTTAAAATAGGAAAAATTCCCGAACTTTCCAGAAAATCAAAAAGAATCCAAAAAAATGGAGTTGGCTGAAATCAACAAAAAATTGGACAAATTATTGTTGGAGAATAAGTGAGTAGTTCTTCTAAAAGAATTGGACCCAGGACCCAGGACCCAGGACCCATGACCCAGGACCCAGGACCCAGGACCCAGGACCCAGGACCCAGGACCCAGGACCCAGGACCCAGGACCCAGGACCCAGGACCCAGGACCCAGGACCCAGGACCCAGGACCCAGGACCCAGGACCCAGGACCCAGGACCCAGGACCCAGGACCCAGGACCCAGGACCCAGGACCCAGGACCCAGGACCCAGGACCCAGGACC
>NC_013487.2:14766444-14782835 GCF_000004555.2 Caenorhabditis briggsae | reverse complement strand
AGGACCCAGGACCCAGGACCCAGAATCCAGGACCCAGGACCCAGGACCCAGAATCCAGGACCCAGAATCCAGGACCCATTACTGTAGCTTCTTTGGGATTACAGTATCTCTCTTTTCAGACCTCCCAATTCTCAAATTCTGGATCTGGAACGTCGTCTGAAAATCTACTCAAATGCTTTCGAAGAAGAACGCGAGAAAAATGAAAGGCTGCAAAAACTATGCAACTCACAATTGACGAAAATTGAAGAATTGGAAAAGGAGCTTTCAAATTTCAAGGGACATCCTACAGTACCCCTAGTAACCCAGGATCTTCAAAATCTGTCAAAAACTCAGAAGAAAAAGGAGAAGGCGAAACTTCGAAATCAGAAGAAACAAGAAATCCCGGAAGTTTCGAATTCTGGAACTTCTGAAAATTCGCATTCCCCAAAACAAATTATTGAGTATTTTCGAGAAATTGGATTTCTGCAAAATCCAGAAACTTCGAAAATTCCGGATATTGAGAATGAAAGTGATCAAGATTATTTTGCAAGGCTGCATAGTATATGGGCTGGAGAGAATTCTTCAGAAAAATCAGATGGATCAAATCTACAGTAATCCTAAAATAATTTTTTGAAATAAAAAAAAATACTGTTTCAATTTATTGTAACCATTTTTTCTGTATATTCATTTTGCTAACGATCTCAACCATTGTCCTGATCTCAAATTTCCTCAGAATCTCAATTTTTCATAAAATCTCAATAAATATTTTTTTCACATCGAAATTTCCAGTTTTCCAAATCATTTTCAAAGGTTTCCTCACCTTTTCATACCTATTTCCCCATTTTTTTTTCAGAATTTCCAAAAATTGCTGTTTCAGAATGTCTGAAAATCCAAATTTCGAAGAACGTCTTCTGAATTCCTACCGTGATGCTCTCTTCAAATTGAAAGATGAAAATGAGGGACCAGAAAATGTTTGGGGCGATTTGTCCCAAATTTTATTGGAAGCTATTGGGAAGAATCATGAATTGGAGAAGCTGAAAATCGAGTTGAGTTGCAACAGGAGAAAGCAAAGAATTTGGAGATGTGAGTTTGAATTTGAATGAATAACCCCAAAATTTTGAAGTTTATCAACGAAACGCACCAAAAATCGAGTTTCTAGGGCAATTTTGAGCCTAGTTATGCTCATTTGAAGTTTGAAGAGGTGAGAGACGCGGAGAAACGAGACACGCTGCGTCTCTATCCCTGAAACTTCAAATGACCGTAATTCGGCTCGAAAAAAGCGAAAATTCAAAAAATCAGAACCTCTGTTGAATTTTAATGAATTGGTGCAATTTCCAGAGTCAAATTCTATGCAAAAAAAAACATGAATTTTCAGATTTTCGAAATTTCAGAGGTTTCTTAGTTTTAGCTGGTTTCTTTAGTTTGGTCGTGTGTTCTGTGTGAAACTTAAATTCAGCAAATTAGAAGTTGTACAAAAACTTTTAAAATTTTAAACAAATATTTACTGTTTCAACGGGAATTCAAATCATCAGAAGGATTTTGATGTGTCAATTAAAGGAGGCGAGACAGCAAAAATTTCGGGGGACAGTGTTGTGAATGCTTCAAATGATCAAAACTTTGAAAACTAGAAAAACTTGAAATTTTGCTACGAAACCCGCTAAGAATCAATTTTCTAGTTCAATTTTGAGCCAAGTTATAGCCATTTCAAGTTTTCGGCCAGAGATGCAGTGTGTCTCGTTTGTCTGCGTCTCTGACCTCGCAATTCCAAATGACTATAACTTGACTCAAAAGTGTCCTAGGAGCTTGAATTTTGGCCGGTTTTGTAGGAAATGTTATTTATTTTAAGCACGGATCGATTTATTGGAGGATCAATATCCAGATAAAGTATTTTTGAAACATTAAAGAAGGCGAGACAGCAAAAATTTCGGGGGCAGTTCGGGGGACGAAATCGCGCCGCGCTTATGTAGACTATCGGTCGTCAGGCGCCTTCGCGCCCCTGTAGCTCAGCCGGTAGCGGCGCTGTACCCCTGAGCTGCCTGTCATGAGTTCAACCATTCATGGGGGTTCTCTATGCAAAATATCAGGATAACTTCTTTTTTTTTGGTGTCTGACCTACTTTAACAAAAATCTAGAGTTTGCGTCTTAATGGTCAAAACACTACTCAAAAAGACTTCCAATGACCATAATTCTGCACAAAATTAAGCTATAAACTTGATTTTAAATGTGTTTTGTTGGAATTTCAAAGTCAATTTTCTTAATGTATGTTTGAAACTTGTTTGAGACCAAATTCAAGCTTCAAGGACAATTTTGAGCTGGGTTATGATTATTTGAAGTTTCGGGTAAGAGTCGCAGTGTGTCTCGTTTCTCTGCGTCTCTCATCTTTAAATTTGACCTAGAAAAAAAAATCGATTTTGAAAAATTACTCATCAACAGAATTTTTCGAAAATGAGAAAAAAATAGCTGTTTCAAAATTTGGTCACCCTTTTCAAGTATTTCATTGGCAATGTTTGAGTTAAGTGTAGACACAATTAAAAAAAAGAGAATATCCAGAAAAGGAAACTCAGAATTGTTTCACTGTTTCAGCTAAATTTCGAACAATCTTTCGATTCAGTAGATTCCGATAAATTTTGATGGTTCCTTTGTGTTGTATATTTTTCATAATTTTAAGAGGTTTTAGACCTAGTGGAATCTTTTTTTTTTTTAGAGGTTCGAAAAAAAAGAACTAAAAATCAAGTTCCTAGGGCTATTTTGAGGCGAGTTCTGGTCATTCGAAGTTTTTCGAGGTGAGAGACGCAGAGAAACGAGACACACTGCACCTCATCTCGGAACTTCAAATGACCGTAACTCGTCTCGAAATTGAGCTAGAAAATAGATTTTTGATGATAAATGCATTCCGATCCTAGTTTGATTAAGAACCGGAAATTCAAGTTTTTAGAACAATTCAAGAAAAAATAAAACTTTTAGAATTTTTTCACTGTTTCGCGAAATTTCGAATAATCGAAAAATATGGTAAATTTCGATGGTTTTCTGAAAATCCTTTTCAAAAATCCAAAAAAATTACGCTAAAAATCTAGCTTCTAGCTCGATTTTAAGCCGAGTTAAGGCCATTTGTAGTTTTAGGGTTAGTGACGCAGTGTGTCTCGTTTCTCTGCGTCTCTCACCCGAACAACTTTAATTGGCCATAACTCTGCTCAAAATTGAGCTAGAAACTCGGTTTTTAGTGCGTTTTGTTGGAAACCTGATCTCAAATTAAAAAAATATGTGTCCCAAAAAATCTAAAACTTCAGAACATTCCGGTAGTTTTTGGAATTTCAACTATTTTTTTTTGTATGTTTTCCAGAACCGGCTCTCTTGAAAATCAAATTCAACTTGAGGGTGCTCAAATCGCCGATTTGCTCAACATCCTCCAATCCAATCACTCTTATCAGGAGAATTTGAAATTGAAGGATAAAATCAGCGAGTTGGAAATTGATCTGGAATGGTACAAGGAGAAGGATGAGTACAGAAACATTGAGGGGGCAATTGAGAAGTTGAAATTGGAGGGACCAGAGGACAAAAGTGACAAAAAGGATGATGAATCTGAAGATTCTTGGACATCTTGGGAAGATGAAGAGAAATCGAAAAGTGGAGATAGTTTTAGTGATATGGATGATATTAAGGGATATGGAATATTCGATTAGATTGAAGGTAAACATTTTTTAATTCAGCTTCTGAATGAAAGTTCCAACAAAACCCACCAAAAATCAAGTTTCTGCGACGATTTTTAGCCGAATTATGGTCATTTGAAGTTTGAAGAGGCGAGAGACGCAGAGAAACGAGACACGCTGCGTCTCTCGCCCTAAAACTTCGAATGCCCATAACTCGGCTCAAAATGGAGCTAGAAAGTTGGTTTTTAGTGCGTTTTGTTGAAAATTTGATTTCAAATTATTTTTTGAAGAACATCGTTTTCCATGATTTTCCATGTTTTTCAAACTTGTTAGTGTCACCGAAAAATATCTAAACTTACTTACAGAACGCACGAAAAATCACGTTTCTAGCTCAATTTTGAACCAAGTTAGGGACAATTAAAGTTTCGCAGGTGAGAGACGCAGAGAAACGAGACACGCTGCGTCTCTCGCCCTAAAACTTCGAATGCCCATAATTCGGCTCAAAATAAACCTAGAAAGCTGGTTTTTTTTTCTGCGTTCTGCTTGAATTTTGACTTGAATTCAGAAAAACATTTTTTTTTCAAAATGTTTTCTTTGTTTTAACAAAAATTCAAAAAATCAGAACGTTGATTGAATTTGAGTGCGCTTTGGAAGTTCAAACCAATTGAAAAAATGAGCTCTTGAAATGTATGAAATTTCAGATAAGAATCATATTCTTTTTTAAAAAATTGCTGTGTCAAAAATTTTATTTTTAGAATTGAGATCTCAATAATTTTAGTGCTTTATGCATGCATTCATTTTCCAGATCTTCCGGCTATTCTCATTTTCTTCATTCAAAGTTGTAAAACTGTAATTAAAAAGATAAAATCGTTTAGTTTTCTTTTTTCCATATTCTTGTTAATTTTTCCAATTATTTTCTCAGGGATTTTTTTATGTATTTTTTGTCATTTTTTCGTTTAATCCATTCAATAAAAGTTTTTTTTTCTGTTTCAAAAAATGAGTATCATACTAAAAGTTTAATATAAAATCAATGAATTCAAAGTTTTTTTTCATTTTCTGTGCGCCCTCTCCCGTCGACCACAACTCTCCTCCCCCTTCCTATTCGCCTTGCCGTCTCTTTTCCTTCCGTGACTGCTTGGCGCAATGGTAGCGCGTTCGACTCCAGATCGAAAGGTTGGGCGTTCGATCCGCTCAGTGGTCAAAGTCTTTTTTCTTTTTTGTTTTTGTGTGTGGGCGCTTGAAAAACGTTTTTGACAATCTAAAAATGGTTTTTTGCACATTTTGAAGAATTTCCGAATTTCTGAATTTCGGAATTTCGGAATTTCCGAATTTCTGCATTTCTGCATTTCTGAATTTCTGAATTTCTAAATTTCTGAATTTCTGAATTTCTGAATTTCTGAATTTCTGAATTTCCAAATTTCCAAATTTCTGAATTTCGGAATTTCTGAATTTCTGATTTTCTGATTTTCTAAATTTCTGAATTTCTGAATTTCCGAATTTCTGAATTCCCGAATTTCTGAATTTCTGAATTTCTGAATTTCTGAATTTCTGAATTTCTGAATTTCTGAATTTCCGAATTTCTGAATTTCTGAATTTCTGAATTTCTGAATTTCCGATTTTCTGATTTTTTGAATTTCTGAATTTCTGAATTTTCTGAATTTTCGCGCCAAAAAATTCAAAATTTAAAAAAATCTATATTTTTCACGTGAAAATTTTTGCCGCCAGCTTCTGTGTCAGCACTTACCACATCTTGAAATTTGGCAAAAATCTGAAATCCGGAAAATTAAAATTCTGAAATTTTCTGAAAAGTCCAAAAATGTGGCTCGCCAATGAAGAAAAAAAGTGCTTGCTATTCGAATATGAACATGAAAAGTGTAGTAAGTTCGCTCTATCGAGAATTTAGCAATAAAGCGCTTTTCCAGAACCATCTGGCAAATCAAGGAGATTTGTGAATGCGTAAGTTTTTCTGAAAATCCAAAATATTGAAAAAAAAATCTGAAAATTCCAGAAACCGTCTTTTCTACACACTTTTCATTGTTTCTGTTCTAGTTTTTATTGGGTTGTATGCAGCGATCTCTTGGCATGATAAAGGTGAGAGGCACACGCGACGCAGCCGCGACGCACTAGTCAAAACTCAAAATTAAGCTAGCCTAGCCATGTTTAGGCTCTTTTTGAAGCTCTCAATTAGATAAATTTGAATTCGGCTATAAGTTAGTTTTAAAATAAGGATAAACTCGACTAGGCTAGCTTAAAAGTGGATTTTGGCTAGTTCCGTCAGACGCGTTGCGGTTGCGTTGCTGTTCAAAAATTTCAAAATTTTAGGGTTAAACAACTACTTCTCTACAGTTAATGATTCGAAATCAATCACCGATCAAGAAAATTCTACAAAATCGGATTCAGGAATTTCTGGAAATTCGACTATAATTCCGAATTTAACAACATCAGAATCTATCTCAACCACTCAAATTCCATTCAAAGATGATTGCTCAGTGCCAGTTTTTGATCCATGGGATGAAACTGTGAAGCCATTTCTGACAGATACAGATTTCACGAAAAATTGTGACCGAACATGGAAACCGTATACAGAATTGAAGAATGGCACATGGATAATCGTTCAGGAGAAGCCAGGAATGAATTGTAAAGCTAGGTGAGTAAAATATTTGAATTCGAGAGATTGATAGCTTCAAAATGAGCCTAAACAAGACTAGGCTAGCTTAGTTTTGGAGTTTGGCGAATTTCGTTTGCTGCGTCGCGGTCGCGTTGCGTGCGTTGGATGTGTTTGCGCTCATTTTGAAGCCGTGGATCTATATTTTTGAGATTTTTGCATACTTAGTGGTTTTTAGAATGTTTTCAGTTTTAAAATGAGTCCTCATACGCATAAGTTTGTCTGTACGCAACGCAACCGCGACGCACCCAACAGAACTTGTCAGACTTTAATTTTGAGCTAGTCTATTTGTGTTTGGACTCATTTTGAAGCTCTGAGTCTGGATTTTTAGAGTTTTTCATATTTTAAAGCTATTCAAAATGAGTCCCCATGCAAATTGGTCCGTCAACACGCAACGCAACTTCGACGCATTCAACGTAACTCGTCAACATTCAAATTTGAGCTGGCATAGTCGTGTTTAGGATCCTTTTTAAGGCTCTAAACTGTACAAAATCGGATTTATCCATGCGTCAGCTTCAAAATGAGCCTAAACACGACTATGTTCCCTCGACACGCAACGCAACCGCGACGCACCCAACGGAATTTGCCAGAATTCAAAATTAAGCAAGCTTAGTCGTGTTTGAGCTCATTTTGAAGCTCTCAACCTCTATTTTTCAAAAAATAAGTTTTTCAGATGCCATCACTTCCCTGATCTCACCTCATCCGTCAAAATCTCTGATTGGTTCGAACCAGGGCCCACGGATTGCGAATTTTTGGAAGCTGCGTGTTGGGAAAAAGGTTTTTTTAGTGAGAAAGAGGTCTATGGATATATTCATACACAAATTCCGCCCTCAAAGTAAGTGTAAAAGGTTTGGAAAATCTGAAAATTCGAAAAAAGTTTAGGCGCGAAAAGATGGAAAAGCCGAAAATTCGAAAATCCGAGAATCCCGATGTTTTTGTGTTCATCCTAGATTCAATCACACCTCATTCAGCTAAACGGTGAGATTTCTGAATTTTAAGATTTTCGAAATTCCAGAAAATGTTCCAGATCCCTTCCCAAGACCCTTGAACACTTCAAATCCAAACATCAGGCCGTCGATTTTCCGTTTTTGAGTCAAGTGGGAGTGAGAAGTCAAATGAACGCTTTCGCACTGTTTTTCGGTTTGTCCCAATGCGCTCTATTGATAACGAAATTCAAAAAAAATTGATTTTTTTAGGAAAACAAGTGGAAGCTGGTACAATTAAAGGCGGAAAACCATTGGAAGCGGATTGGGCTGAAGAGGAGTACTGTAAGAAATATTTGGATGATAAGCCCAATATTTTCCGGGATTTTGGAGAAGCTGGGTATACGGTAGGTTGAAATTAAGGGAGAAATGAGAATAAGGAAGTTGGTGGCTTTAGAATGAGCCTAAGCACGACTATGCTAGCTCAAATTTGAGTAATGGCAAGTTCCGTTGGATGCGTCGCGGTTGCATTGCGTGTCAAGAAGTGTTCGGGCTCGTTTTGAAGTTTTAGACATCTAGTAAAACATGCAACATGCAAAAATTCAAAAATCTCAAGTTTAGGCCTTCAAAATGAGCCTAAACACGACTATGCTAGCTCAAATTTGAATGTTGACGAGTTACGTTGAATGCGTCGCGGTTGCGTTGCGTGCTGACATACCAATTTGTACTGGGACTCATCTTGAAGCTTGGGACATTTTAAATAGCTTTTTAACTATTAAAAAATCTGAAAAATCCAGACACAGAGCTTCAGAATGAGCCTAAACACGACTATTCAAAACTCAAGCTAGAATGAGTTCTCTTGTATGCGTTGCGGTCGCGTTGCGTGTCTCGGGGTGTTTACACTCATTTGGAAGCTTTGAACGTCTACTAGATTATAAAATGAGTAAAAATATGAAACTCTCTTTCGAGCTTCAAAATGAGTCTAAACTATCTTAAATTGGAGATATGCTATCTTAAATTGGAGCTATGATGAATTCCCTTGCGTGCGTCGCGGTTGCTAGGGGTGTTATGCTGATTTTGAAGCTCGAAAAACGCCACATTCAAATTTCACTTTTTCGATGCTTAGGAACAGATCCATGCAAGACTAAGCTGACATTTAAAATTTCAGACTGTCCACATTGACGACTGGTACCTCCAGACCCTCACATATAACCCGGTTTGCTTAGGCTTTGAACATTACTATACAAATCACACCTTCTATCCGTTTACCTATATTAATGAAGTTTCTGGAATCAAGAAAACCAAGGATAGCTTAAAAGGAAGCGATTTGTGTCGAGAGTCTTATCACGGAGCAATCGATTATTTCGATCAGTTCGCTGAGGCTTATTCAGGTTACTGTAGTTTTCGTGAAGGCGGGAAATTTGAATTTTTCAGATCGCCCGATGTTTGCTCTCCAGTGGTTTGTCATGTTGGGACATGAGAAATTAACCTGGGCAAAAAGAGGAGATGATTCGATATTGGCATGGTTTGAGAGGAATTTTGAATTGGTATGCTAACTTTCGAGCGATGTAGCTTGAAAACTAGAAAAGCTAGAGAGAAAAAATCAACTATGTAGTTGTGTAAAATATTATAAACTACATGTTTGTCTCTTGCAACTTTTTTCTAACTAGCCTAGTTTTTGAGTTATGCGCCTTTAAGTTTTATGTGGATGTGACGCAGAGACGCCAGACGCTCTAGCTTCTCTGCGTCTCTTATCTCTAATTTTTCTAAAAATTTTCAGTTTGACAACGCCTTTGTGATCATAACATCAGACCACGGATTCCGTGCTGGGTCTTCGGATTACTATCAAACGGAAATTGGAGCATTTGAGAAGCATAATCCGTTTTTACAAATTTCGGTTCCCAAGAAATATCGGGATAATGGAATTTTGGAGGTTATGAAAGAGAATGCACAACGATTGCAAACTCATTATGATACAAGAGCAACGATTTTGGATATTTTGAAGGTAGGTGAGATAGTATGAAGAGTAAGGAGAGGGTAGAGAAGCCAGAGAGTCTGCGTCTATCACCTAAACTTTGATGAGGTATATCTCGAGAACCACTGACGCTATCAAAAAGGTGTTCACTAATAAAGTATGAAACATTTAATGTTTTAAATTTTTGTAGTTGATAACTTTTTGATAGCTACTATAGTTTTGGAGATATAAACGCGAGAACAAAAATGCGCCAGAGCTACACTGTCAGCTTTCAACTTTAGCCGCCTATATCTCACAAACCAAAAAAGTGATCAAAAATTTGTCAACTAATAAGATGTGTAACATTTTGCGCTTTACATTTTTCAATTAACAACTTTTTGATAGCAATTTTATTTTCCAAGTTACAACTCATTTTCCAGTACCAACCCTCCTTTAACTTCACCGGCCGTTCCACCCTAAAAATCTCTGACGAAAAAGGCAACTCCTATCTTCGTCACCAACCAAACTTCCCTAGAAACTGTGAACATTTACCAATTCCTCAGCAGTACTGTATCTGTAAATCAAAGTCTACGGATATGATGAATGTGTAAGGACATCTGCATATACAGATATACAGGATGAAATTTTTTCAGGGACGGACTGGCCGACCGTTTTGGTAACGCTCTTTTGAAACATATAGAAGATGAATTGGTCAGATTGAATTTGACTTCTTTGTGTCACTCATTTAAAGTTACAGAAGTGAGTGTTTTTTTTTAATTTTCAAATTTTCTCTGCGCTCTCTCGATCACCACCACTCTCTTCCCCCTTCCTATACGCCTTGCGGCATCCTCTCTCAGTGTGACTGCTTGACGTGCTTTTTTGAGTTATGCGCCTTTAAGTTTTATGTGCAATGGTAGCGCGTTCGACTCCATATCGAAAGGTTGGGCGTTCGATCCGCTCAGTGGTCAAAGTCTTTTTTGTTTTTATATGTGGACCCCTAAAAAGCATACTTGTAATCTGGGCCTTCGCGGTCCCTGCCATAACTTCTTTCAGAATCAATTTTCTCTGCAATCTAACTCAATCCAGGTATGATAGAGCTCCACGAGTACTACAGAACGGTATCATTTGAAATACGGTATCTTGTCTATGAACAGAGTTACAGAGCAAAAGGAACAAAAAAAAGCAGCGGGCCCTGCGAGAAAAGTCACTTTATGATCTGTAACTTTGTTCATAGATAAGATACAGTATTCCAAATAATACCGTTTTGTAGTACTCGTGGAGCGCTATCATATTTGATTTAGTTGGTTTGTAAATATAGATTCTGAAAGAAATTATGGCAGGGCCCGGCAAAGGCCCGGATTACAAGTATGCTAAAAAGTCTTTTGGGACCATTTTTGACCTTCGGAGACCCTTTTCATCATTTTTACATAACTTTTCAGGTCGTTTCACTCGATCTACATGGCGACAGCATTGGTTCCAATGCCATGTACCATATTTCTGTGAAGACCAATCTTCCAGCACACTTTGATGCGGTTATCACAGAGGATAAGGAAACAGGAAAAATGGAATTTAAGGAAATTGAAAGATTGGATCGATACGGGACAACTGCCGACTGCTCAGCACCTATTAATTTTACTTCTCTTTGTTATTGTAAAAATTGATTGGTTTCTAGGGGAAAAGGGGTTTCAATAAAGTTTTTGATTGGAAAATTTGCAAACCAAGAAGTTCTGGAAAAATCGGAAAAATTGGAACCATAAATAACCAGAATATCATATCAAAACCGAAGAGAGAAGACCAAAAACGAGCCCAGCCATATTTTTGTTTAGGATCATTATTTTTGAACCAAATAAAATGGACATAATAGAAAGTCTCAAGAGCTACAAAATGATACTATTCGAATTGCTGTATCTGGTCTATGAATAAAGTTACAAGCCATAAAACCACGGGATTAAAATTTTTTCTGAATTTTTTTCCTTTTTTTGGCTTTTTAAACAACATTTTAGAATGCAAACCTAGAAAAAAATCCTTGAACAATTCTAGAAACTTTAAATGTTATATTATTTGAATTCTTATTTTTTTGGTCCATTTCAGATTTTCTAAATTTCCCCCTTTCTCTGCGCCCTCTCCCGTCGACCCCCACTCTCCTCCCCTTTCCTATACGTCATCCAAACTCTTATTCTCCTGTGACTGCTTGGCGCAATGGTAGCGCGTTCGACTCCAGATCGAAAGGTTGGGCGTTCGATCCGCTCAGTGGTCAAAGTCTTTTTTCTTTTTTGTTTTTGTGTGTGGACCACTGGAAAGTGGTTTTTTTTGCAATTTTAGGGCTTCATACTGTTTACAATTGAAAATACGGTCTTCTATTAAAAGTGTTTTTTGCAGTTCAACGGTCAAAAAGGGGTCCTTCAGGTTCTAAACTTTATTAATTCTAATATATACAAGAACACAAAAACAATAATATTAATCATCATTTCCTACAATAACAAAGCGGAGTGAATCGAATCGGTTTCGAGCAGTCTGCAGTGTCCTTATACTTATCCAGCCTTGTAATTCCTCCGAATTCCAAATTCTTCGTTTTCTTATCTTCTGTGATAAGCGTCTCAAAGTGTGCTGCATGTTTAGTCTTCACAGATATATCATAGGTGGATTTAGAGGTGGATTTAGAGATGTGGAGGTCCAAAACGGTTACCTAAAAAATTTTTGATTTTGAAAAAATCAATAAAATTGTTTCAAATGTTTTGTTCTGTGCGAAAGCCCTGTAAATTTCAGTTAAAGCTTACAAGGAATCAATTTTTCTAGCTCAATTTTGAGCCGAGTTATGGGCATTCAAAGTTTCGCAGGTGAGAGACGCAGAGAAACGAGACACACTGCGTCTCTAGCCTCCTAACTTCAAATAGCCATAACTCTGCTTAAAATCGTCGTAAAACGCTGATTTTCATACAGTTTTGTTGGAAATTTGATTTCAAATTTTTGGATTGAATTTTGAACATTTTGAAAAAACTTTTTTTTTCGAGGATTCTTAATTTTTTGAACCATTTTAGAGTCACAAAAATATTCCAAAATTTGCATACATGTAAATTTTAGTTAAAGCTTACAAAAAATCAAGTCCCTAGCTCAATTTTGAACCAAGTTATAGTCATTCGAAGTTTCACAGGTGAGAGACGCAGAGAAACGACACACACTGCGTCTCTAACCTCCTAACTCCAAAGGCACATAACTCGGCTCAAAATGAAGCTAAAAACTTGGTTTTTGGTTTGTTTTGTTTGAATTTCAAATTGAATTCAGGAAAGTAAACGTTTTTCTCTGGAAAAATCCAATAGAGCGCACTTTCTTACCTTCTCAACTTCAAACTTATGACACAACGAGGTTAGATTCCATCCATCAAGTTTTCCATGTACATAATCTATTAAACTTTTCGACAAACGCTCAATCAGCTTTTTACTGTAAAAACATCAATTTCTCTGTTGATCCAGATGTCCATAATCACTTACTCTTTCAGCATACTTGTCGTGTTCGATTGACAAATACAGTATTGCTCAGGAATTGGCAAAGTTTCACAGTTTCGAGGGGTACTTGGCTGGTGACGAAGATAGGAGTTGCCTTTTTCGCCAGGAATTTGGAGGGTGGAACGGTCGGTGAAGTTAGAGGAGGGTTGGTACTGGAAAATGGGTTGTAACTTGGAAACTGAAAATGCTATCAAAAAGTAGTTAACTGCAAAACTATAGAACGCAAAATTTTACACATTTTAGTAGTGGACAACTTTTTGATAACGTTATTGGTTCTTGAGATACAGGCGTCCAAAGTTTAAGAACCCGTTTGATGGTCCGTCGATCATCTGTCGGCAGCCGACCGCTTAACTCAGCGGTGCACCTCTTTCAAGCGTTTTTATCTCAAAAACTGAACAAGCTATCAAAAAGTTGTCAATAACAAAAATGTAGAGCTTAAAATTTCACCCATTTTGTTAGTTATTAACTTTTTGATAGCTTTTTTCCTTCTCGAGATATAGCTGCCCAAATAGACGCAGTCACTTTCGCTTCTCTGCCCTCTCCCCCTTTCCATACTCTCTCGCTTACCTTCAAAATATCCAAAATAGTTGCTCTCGTATCATAATGACTCTGTAACCTTCCTGCATTTTCTCTCATAACCTCTAAAATTCCATTATTCCTATATTTCTTGGGAACCGATATCGTCAAAAATGGATTAATCTTTTCTAACGCCCCAATTGGCGTGTTGAAGAATTGCTGAGATCCTAACCGGAATCCATGGTCAGCCAGGAAAATCACAAACGCGTTGTCGAGCTGAAAAAGATAGGAAATTCAATTTGAGACAAGTTATCCGTTTACAACTTTTCTCTAGCTACTGTAGTTTTTGAGATATGCGCCTTTAAAGTGGGCACTCACTTTTGAGGCACCCTCAGATGTGTCTTTTTTCAAAGACGCATATCTTCAAAACTACAGTATGTAGAAAAAAGTTGTCAACTACAAAAATGTGTAAAATTAAATTTCATACAAATTACCAATAAAGAATTGTATTTTAGCTACTCTAGTTTTTGAGATATGCGCCGTAAAATGTTCAAAATTCAATGTTACACATTTTTAGGCTCTATATGACTTTTGATTGAAGTTTGTAGGAATCTTTAAAAACCATTTTTGCCAAAGCAAAAAAAAAACAAAAAAGGAAAATCACAGACGGGGGATCGAACCAAAAACTCTAGGCTTGATGACCAACAGTGTACACCACTAGACCAACTGTGCACATTTGATAACAAGGAGAGAATGCAATCATAATACAAGACACGTGTGAAAACAATTTGTTTCTCATTTTTAAAAATCAAAAAAAATATTTGAAGAAAAAATTCACGTTTCGTAAAAAACTTTTTTTTTCAAAAAGTGAAAAAATAGAGCAAAAAGATAAGAATCTCCCTGAATTTTTCGTATATAAGGAATGAGAAAAACAGTGAGAGTCGTCAGTTCCCGGATGGGAACTGGTATCCAGCTGGAAAGAGCTTTAGCTCTCGGAGCTCCGGCTGCTCAGGGATCCGGACCTGAAGCTCTAGGAGCCGGAGTACTGGGTCCTGGGTCATGGGTCCTGAAGTCGTTGGAACTGGAGCTATTGACGGTATCGGAGCTGGTGGAGATGGAATCGGAGCTGGTGGAGATGGAATCGGAGCTGGTGGAGGCGGAATCGGAGCTGGTGGAGGCGGAATCGGAGCTGGTGGAGATGGAATCGGAGCTGGTGGAGGCGGAATCGGAGCTGGTGGAGGCGGAATCGGAGCTGGTGGAGATGGAATCAGAGCTGGTGGAGGCGGAATCGGAGCTGGTGGAGATGGAATCGGAGCTGGTGGAGGCGGAATCGGAGCTGGTGGAGGCGGAATCGGAGCTGGTGGAGATGGAATCGGAGCTGGTGGAGGCGGAATCGGAGCTGGTGGAGGCGGAATCGGAGCTGGTGGAGATGGAATCGGAGCTGGTGGAGATGGAATCGGAGCTGGTGGAGGCGGAATCGGAGCTGGTGGAGATGGAATCGGAGCTGGTGGAGATGGAATCGGAGCTGGTGGAGATGGAATCGGAGCTGCTGGGGATGGATTCGAAGCTGGTAGAAATAGAATCGGAGCTGGTGAAGATGGATTCGGAGCTGATGAAGATGGATTCGGAGCTGATGAAGATGGAATCGGAGCTGGTGGAGGCGGAATCGGAGCTGGTGGAGGCGGAATCGGAGCTAGTGGAGATGGATTCGAAGCTGGTGGAGGTGGAATCGGAGCTGGTGGAGGCGGAATCGGAGCTGGTGGAGATGGATTCGGAGCTGGTGGAGATGGATTCGGAGCTGCTGGGGATGGATTCGGAGCTGCTGGGGATGGATTCGAAGCTGCTGGGGATGGATTCGGAGCTGCTGGGGATGGATTCGAAGCTGGTAGAAATAGAATCGGAGCTGGTGAAGATGGATTCGGAGCTGATGAAGATGGATTCGGAGCTGATGAAGATGGAATCGGAGCTGGTGGAGGCGGAATCGGAGCTGGTGGAGGCGGAATCGGAGCTAGTGGAGATGGATTCGAAGCTGGTGGAGGTGGAATCGGAGCTGGTGGAGGCGGAATCGGAGCTGGTGGAGATGGATTCGGAGTGGTGGAGATGGATTCGAAGCTGCTGGGGATGGATTCGGAGCTGCTGGGGATGGATTCGAAGCTGCTGGGGATGGATTCGGAGCTGCTGGGGATGGATTCGAAGCTGCTGGGGATGGATTCGGAGCTGCTGGGGATGGATTCGAAGCTGCTGGGGATGGATTCGAAGCTGCTGGGGATGGATTCGGAGCTGCTGGGGATGGATTCGGAGCTGGTAGAAATAGAATCGGAGCTGGTGAAGATGGATTCGGAGCTGATGAAGATGGATTCGGAGCTGATGAAGATGGAATCGGAGCTGATGAAGATGGAATCGGAGCTGGTGGAGGCGGAATCGGAGCTAGTGGAGATGGATTCGAAGCTGGTGGAGGTGGAATCGGAGCTGGTGGAGGCGGAATCGGAGCTGGTGGAGATGGAATCGGAGCTGGTGGAGATGGAATCGGAGCTGGTGGAGATGGATTCGAAGCTGCTGGGGATGGATTCGAAGCTGCTGGGGATGGATTCGGAGCTGCTGGGGATGGATTCGAAGCTGCTGGGGATGGATTCGGAGCTGCTGGGGATGGATTCGAAGCTGCTGGGGATGGATTCGGAGCTGCTGGGGATGGATTCGAAGCTGCTGGGGATGGATTCGAAGCTGCTGGGGATGGATTCGGAGCTGGTGGAGATGGAATCGGAGCTGGTGAAGATGGATTCGGAGCTGATGAAGATGGAATCGGAGCTGGTGGAGGCGGAATCGGAGCTGGTGGAGATGGAATCGGAGCTGGTGGAGATGGAATCGGAGCTGGTGGAGATGGATTCGAAGCTGCTGGGGATGGATTCGGAGCTGCTGGGGATGGATTCGAAGCTGCTGGGGATGGATTCGGAGCTGCTGGGGATGGATTCGAAGCTGCTGGGGATGGATTCGAAGCTGCTGGGGATGGATTCGGAGCTGGTAGAAATAGAATCGGAGCTGGTGAAGATGGATTCGGAGCTGATGAAGATGGATTCGGAGCTGATGAAGATGGAATCGGAGCTGGTGGAGGCGGAATCGGAGCTGGTGGAGGCGGAATCGGAGCTAGTGGAGATGGATTCGAAGCTGGTGGAGGTGGAATCGGAGCTGGTGGAGGCGGAATCGGAG
>NC_013487.2:14751323-14766013 GCF_000004555.2 Caenorhabditis briggsae | reverse complement strand
GCTGGGGATGGATTCGGAGCTGGTAGAAATAGAATCGGAGCTGGTGAAGATGGATTCGGAGCTGATGAAGATGGATTCGGAGCTGATGAAGATGGAATCGGAGCTGGTGGAGGCGGAATCGGAGCTGGTGGAGGCGGAATCGGAGCTAGTGGAGATGGATTCGAAGCTGGTGGAGGTGGAATCGGAGCTGGTGGAGGCGGAATCGGAGCTGGTGGAGGCGGAATCGGAGCTGGTGGAGGCGGAATCGGAGCTGGTGGAGGCGGAATCGGAGCTAGTGGAGATGGATTCGAAGCTGGTGGAGATGGAATCGGAGCTGGTGGAGGCGGAATCGGAGCTGGTGGAGGCGGAATCGGAGCTAGTGGAGATGGATTCGAAGCTGGTGGAGGTGGAATCGGAGCTGGTGGAGGCGGAATCGGAGCTGGTGGAGGCGGAATCGGAGCTGGTGGAGGCGGAATCGGAGCTAGTGGAGATGGATTCGAAGCTGGTGGAGATGGAATCGGAGCTGGTGGAGGCGGAATCGGAGCTGGTGGAGGCGGAATCGGAGCTAGTGGAGATGGATTCGAAGCTGGTGGAGGTGGAATCGGATCTGGTGGAGGCGGAATCGGAGCTGGGGGAGGCGGAATCGGAGCTGGTGGAGGCGGAATCGGAGCTAGTGGAGATGGATTCGAAGCTGGTGGAGGTGGAATCGGAGCTGGTGGAGGCGGAATCGGAGCTGGTGGAGGCGGAATCGGAGCTGGTGGAGGCGGAATCGGAGCTGGTGGAGGCGGAATCGGAGCTAGTGGAGATGGATTCNAAGCTGGTGGAGGTGGAATCGGAGCTGGTGGAGGCGGAATCGGAGCTGGTGGAGGCGGAATCGGAGCTAGTGGAGATGTTTTCCATCTTCAGCTGGAGAGCANGAGCTGGAGCTGTGGTAGCCGAACCTGNGTCCTGTGTCCTGNGTCCTAGTACTGCAGCTATTGGAACTGACGATTATGATCCTGAAGCTGAAATTGGAAGCAGCTGGAACTAGAGCTGTTTGGGCCGGACCTGGATCTTGGAATACATCGACAACTTCATAGATAATCTTGATGATTATTTTCTCTCCGGACCATTATTCTCTTCAGGGACCGCAGAAATCCTATAGAGCAGTTTTTTTGTAATTGACAACTTTCATCTAACTTTTCTACTTTTTCAGATATTTCAATTTGAAAGATTACCTTCTCCATATTCCTTCTGAACATATCCACCATAGGGGTATCCATTCGATCAGCTCCCGACAAATGACTATGTGCCAAATGTACAAACCAGTTCCATGAGAATTTTGGATCATCTAAATTCAAAACATTCAAATTTCCCGCAGCCCAGAGAACTACAGTAACCTGAATAGGCCTCTGCAAACTGCTCAAAATATTCCATAGCCGATTGATGGACCTCTCGACAGAATTGTCCATTTAAATGCTTCTTGGTGATCTTCAATCCAGTATAATCCCATATTTTGTTGAATAAATTGAAATTGTGAGTGGTGTAGAAATTTTGGAAGCCTTTACAATCCGGATTGTTTGTGAGCGTTTGACTGGACCAGTCGTCTATGTAGGCTGTCTGGAAAAACGTTTTTTTCGTTTTTTGGTAGTTTTGAAAGTTTTGTAATCTAAAAATCTGAATTTTTGTAGTTCTTAGCTTTAAAACGAGCCTAAACACGACCAGATTTTTTAAAACGGAACGCAACCGCGACGCGTCTAACGGAACTTGGAGAATTTCAAAGTTTTTCAACACTAATTGTGTTTGGGCTCATTTTGAAGCTCAAAACGCTACAATTTCAACTTAAAAACGCAAAATCTAAGTTTAAGACATTAAGACCTTCAAAATGAGCCTAAACACGACTATATTCAAAAACACGCATCGCAACCGCGACGCGTCTAACGAAACTCATCAAATTTCAAAGTTTACCAAACCTAGTCGTGTTTAGGCTCATTTTGAAGCTCGAAACGTCGCAAACACAATGTGATTTGTTATAATTCAGATTTAAGACATTGAAAGCTTCCAAATGAGCCTAAACACGACTAAAGTCCAAAACACGCAACGCAATCTAACGAAACTCGTCAAATTTTGTAGTTCATCAACCCTAGCCGTGTTTGGGCTCATTTTGAAGCTTTAAACGACCTGAGTCTATCTTTCCACAAATTTTTGACCAACCTTATACCCAATTTTCTCAAACTCCCTAAACATATCCGTGCGATTATCCAGAAACGTTTTACAGTACTCCTCCTCCGTCCAATCCACTTTTATTGTTTTTCCACCTTTTTGAGTTCCAGCTTCCACTTGTTTTCCTGAAAAAAAAAAATCCAAAAATTTTGTCAATTGAGCGCATTTGCATACCAAACCATAAAGGGACAGCGTTGACTTGACTCCGCGCGGCGACTGGGCTCACAAATGGAAATTCGACAGCTTTGAATTTGGTTTTTAGGTATCCAAGGGTTTTCGGGAGAGATCTGAATTAGAAATTTGAATTTAGGAGATTAGGAGCGTCAAAATGAGCACAAACACGGCTGTGCTAGCTTAAATTTGTTTTCTAACAAGTTCCGTCAGGCGCGTCGCGGTCGCGTTGCGTACACTTGTCGTGTTCGCACTCATTTTGAAGCTTAAGCAAGGTCAAACTCAATTTTGTCATACTCGAAAGTTTAGGACGGACCCAAAAGCTATGAGAACCGTGTGAGCTTCAAAAACGCCACGCAACCGCGACGCTCCGGACGGAATTCGTCAAAAATCAATTTTGAGCTAGCCTGGTCGTGCTTAGGTTTATTTGAAAGCTCACAGATTGTTAAGTTCGAATTTTTTTAAAATAAGTGCTTCAAAATGAGCCCAAACACGGCTAGNGTAGCTCGAAATTAATTTCTAACGAGTTCTGTTAGACGCGTCGCGGTTGCGTAGCGTACCGTCTGGCCATTCCAGTTGCCACAGAATCCACTAAAAACACAAAAACATCCGGATGATCCTCCTTTCTGATTTTTGGCTTTTCCAAATTTCTGAATATCATTTTTTTTTTCTAAGAAAATGTTTTAAAAGAAACTCACTTTGGTCGAATTTGTGTATGAATATATCCATAGGCCTCCTCGGTTTTATTTTTCCAACAAGCAGTTTCCAGAAATTCACAATCCGTGGGTCCCGGTGGAAACCAATCGGTTATGTTTACGGGACTTTTTAGGCTGGTCCAGGTGTGGCATCTGAAAATTGTGAAATCCTTTTTTTGGCTCATTTTGGAGCCCAAAACTTGAGAAACTTCGAGGTTGCTGTCTGCCAAATTATTTGTGGTGTTTAGAGCTTTGAAGTGAGCCTAAACACAACTAGCATCCAAAATACGCAACGCGTCTATCGAAACTTATCAATTTTCAAAGTTCAGCAATCTTAGTCGTGTTCGGGCTTATTTTAAAGCTTAAAGCATGAGGAACTTTGATTTTGCGGTTTGCTAAAAAGTTTGTGGTGTTTTGAACTTCAAAATGAGCCTAAACATGACTAGACACGAAAGCACGCAACGCGACCGCGATGCGTCTAACGAAATTCGCCAATGTTTAAAGCGATTCTAGTTGTGTTTATGCTCATTTTGAAGCCCAAAATATCAGAAATTTGAATTTTGTGTTATTTCAATGTATCCGTAGTGTTTTCAGCTGTTAAATAAGCCTAAACATGACTAGGTACGAAAACACGTCACGCGACCGCAACACGTCTAACAGAACTAGCCAAACTTCTAAGTTTATCAATTCAGTCGCGTCTAAGCTCATTTTGAAGCTCATAACTTTTGAAATTCAAACTTTTTACACGTTCAATGCATTTTTAGTGTCTAGAGTATCTAAATAAGCCTAAACGAGACTAGACCCAATAACACGGTACACGACTGAAACGCGTCTAGCAAACGTCGCCAAAATTCAAAGTCTGGCGATTCTAGTCGTGTTTGGGCTCGTTTCGAAGCTGATAACATGAGCAATATGAACTTTTGAGATTCTCAACGTATTTTTGGCGTTTTGAGCTTCGAAATACGCCTAAACACGACTACTCTAACTCAAACTTGATTTTTGACTAGTTTCGGTAGAGGCGGCGCGGTTGCGTAGCGTGTTTTGAATACTAGACGTGTTTGGGCTCATTTGAAGGCACCTAGAGCAACAAAAAAACGATAAAAACCCGAAAATTTCAAATTCCAAGCTTCAAAGATGAGCCTAAACACGACTATTCTAGCTTTTATTTAATTTTGCTCAGTTCCTTTAGACGCGTCATGGTTGCGTAGCGTGTTTTACACTGTAGTCGTGTTTAGGCTCATTTTGAAGCTTATAACCTCCCAAATAACACTAAACTTGCCTTACAAGTTAAATTCTGCTCCTTAGTGACAATTTTCCATTTTCCCTTCGCCAATTCTGTATACGGTTTCCATGTCCGATTGCAGTTTTTCGTTTTATCGCTTTCGTCCAAAAATGGGATTACTGTATAATCCCATGGATCGATTTGTGGTATTTTACAGTCGTCATTGTATTGAGATACTGTAGATTCTACGTTAGTGGGATTTGTATAGTTTGTAGTTGAAAAAATGACTTTTCGTGTGGAATATTCTGGAAAAGTGAGGTTAGTTTTCTAATAACCGCTACGCGACTGCGACGCCTCTAGGATAGGCTTGTTTAGGCTCATTTTGAAGCTTCCAACTTTCCGAACACAGAAATTTGTTTAAAATTCAAAATCAACAAGTTTAGAGCTTCGAAATGAGCCTAAACACGACTAGGTTAGCCTAAATAGATATTCGACGAATTCTGTCAGACGCGTCGCGGTCGCGTTGCGTGCGCACCTTGATTACTGGTTTGCCAGACGAATGCTCCATACAGCCCAATTAGAAACACAACGGAAAAAGTGAAAATTAGGTGGAATAGGAATTTTCTGAAATTTTTGATTTATTTAAAAATTGGATTTTTGAGAACTTACGGATCTGAAAACCGGCGATTTTGGGGATCTGAAATTTCAAGAAGTTTCGGATTTTTGAGGAAAAAAAAACTCACTTTTCCGATTTTCCAAACTTCCAAAATTGAATAGCAATTCTGAATCTTTGAAATGTTCTTCTTCTAGAAGTTTCCGGCTCATTTTTTCTCTGAAATTTTCAGATTTTACAAGGATTATTCTGGGACGGAAAATTATTTAAAAAAACGAGAAATAACTATATTTGGAGAGGATTCCAGAAAATTTGAAACAGCAAAACTTGTTTTCTCAAAATTTGAGAGAAGTGTAAAAAGTGTATTTTTGAAAATTTCTCTGGAATTTTCAGATTTTCAGAAGTTTTTTTTAATCATTCATGACGTAACACCAACGCACTTGGGTCCAAAGAAACGGGTCAAAAATCGCACCCCAAATAATTTTTTTTTGAAATCTCTTTTCAAAAAGTTTCAGATTTTCCGAAATTATACTGAATGTCAACATCCATTACCTGAGAAATGAATAATATTTTCAAAGAATTTCAAGGAAGTTGAAACAGCAAAAAATGAATTTTCGAAAAGAATTCAAAAAAATATTGGAAATCGAAAAATATATTTTTCTGAAAATTTCAGATTTTCTAAAATATTTTGTGAAAAAATTATGATTTCAGCGAGAGATAGGATCAACGAGTGATAATAATATTTCACGGAAATTCCAGAAAATTTTGAAACAGCGGACAAATTTTTTTTTGAAAATTTGAAGCTAATTTTTGCAAATTTCAGTTGTCTATAGATTATTCGGAAAGCCGTTAACCTTCTACAAGCAACGAGGAGTAATTGGTAGCTTATTAGCAACAAGAAACAATTTTATTCTCAGAGTATTCCAAAAGTTTTGAAACAGCAACTTTTTTTTGCAAAAGTTCGGTAAAAAAGTTATTTTAGCTAAAAATTTAGAAATTTCAATATTTAGAAAAATTTTCATTTTTACGAAAAGTTTTCTGATTGTCTTCAAACGTAGTATGCACAGTTTACGACCTCCTTTCTGTATTTGCTTTTTGAAAATGGAGTAGGCTCTAAAATTTGATTTCGTCATCTTGAAAATTCGATTTGAAACAGTTTTTAATTTTTGAATTTTTCTAACCTTTTCTCAAATTTTTAGCTTAAATTTTGAAAACAAAAAAAAGATTTTCAAAGAAATTTTCTGATTTTTTTAAAATTAATCCGAATGCCAAAACTTTGCTACCAACAAATGAAAATTATATTTTCAGAAAATTCCAGAAACTTTGAAACAGCAAAAAAACATTTTCCCAAAGTTTGAAGTTTGATTTTTGGATTACTAAAAAAATTCTGAAAATTTCAGTTTGAATTTTAAAATTATTCTAAAAGGGAAAATTCAAAAATTAACGAGAGAGAGTTCTAGTTTCAGAATATTCTAGAAGTTTTGGAACAGCAAATATTTTTTGAATTTTTTTTCTCAAAATTTTGATTTAAACTTTCATAAAAAATCCCAAACATATATCAGATTTTTTTGTAATATTCTGAAAGCTGAACTTCTAAAACCAACAAAGGATAATTGAAATTTCAGAGAATTTCAGATGATTTGAAACTGCATTTTTTGCAAAATTTAATTTTAGCTTTTAAAATAATTCTGAGTATGTTCCAGAGAGAGAGTTATATTTTCAGAGTATTCCAAGAGTTTTGAAACAGCAAGCAATTTTTTTCAAAATTTTGGTAGTTATGGAGACACTTTGAATGTAAAAATTATTTTAGCTGAAATATAGAAAATTCAAAATTTCAATATTTTCCTTTTTATGAAAAGGGTTCTGATTGTCTTCAAACGTAGAATGCACAATTTACGACCTCCTTCCTGTATTTGCTTTTCAAAAATGGAGTAGATTCTAAAATTTGATTTTTTGATCTTGAAAATTCAATTTGAGCTCTTTGAGCTCAATTATTTATGTTCCTGTAAGAGATACCATAAACCTGTCAACTGATAAAACATTTATCTTTCTATCTGCATTATTATTAGTTGACCTTTTTATGATATCTCTTACAGTAACCGAGATAAATGAGCTCAAAGCAAATGTATCGTGAAATCAGTACCAGCAGGACCTTTACTTTCATTTTTCAGTTGACCACTTTTTGATACATTCTACAGTAACCGAGATATAAGAGCTCAACGAGCACGAGCTTCAATTTTTTAAAGGTTATTCTAAAAATGAAGACTATCAAACCAACAGAGATTAATGTGTTTTCTGAGAATTTCAATAAAGTTGAAACAGCAAAAAATTTGATATCGGAAAGGATTCAAAAAAATTTGAAAGTCAAAAGATATATTTTGCCTGAAAATTTCAAATTTTCTATAATAACTTCTGAATAAAGTTTTGATATCAACGAGAGATAATTATATTATCAGAAAATTTAAGACAATTTGAAACAGCAAAAAAAACCATTTTACAAAAAAAAATTACCCAAAAATTTCAGATTTTTCAATTTTTTTCTTTTTCGAATTTTGAAATTAAAATTTGGAAAACTAAAAAACCCCTTTTTTCTGAACATTTCAGATTGAAAAACTATTCTGGAAATGAGAAAAAATCTTGAATTCACCGATAGAAAATTATACTTTTCGAAAATTCTAGAAATTTTGAAATAGAAAAAAAAATTTTCTGAAATTTTCAGATTTTTTTGGATTACTGGAACCAAATAATTTTTTCCGGATTAGAACAAAGTATAATTTTTGAAAAAATGTGAAACAGGAAACTGAAAAATTTTGAAAACGCTCTATTTCTTAACATTAAACATTTCCATTTTCCTGAATACGGTACTAATACCTGCCTACTTAATTCCTTCCCTTTTGCCTTATCTTTCTTATCAGTGATAGCAATTTCAAGGTGCATACAATCATTCAATTTACGACTTTCTTATATTTGCTATGGAGTAGGGAGTACTAAAATATGATCATTTGATCTAGAAAATTCAAATTGAAACTTTTAACTTGTTACAAACTTTTTGAAATTTTGGGACACTTTGAGCTCAATTATCTCGGCTCCTATAAAAGATATCAAAAAGTAGTTAGCTGGTAAAATGTTGGTGATAATATGATGAAAATTTTATTAGTTGACTACTTTTTGGCATCTTTTACAGTAACCGAGATAAATAAAGTGAACATACAGTAAAATCAGTAATATAAGGATATTTACTTTTTCAGCTCAATATCTCGGTTTCTATGAGTGATATCAAAAATCTGTTATCTGATAAAAAGTTTACCATATCATCAGCAATATTTTATTAGTTGACCACTTTTCGATATCTCAGTAACCCAGATAATTGAGCTCAAAGTTTGTTTAAACACGTTTCAGGGCTCTACATGCAAAAAGAAAAAAACCTGATATAAAAAAGGTTCCAGAACACTTCCCAACGCGTCCACACACAAAAACAAAAAAGAAAAAAGACTTTGACCACTGAGCGGATCGAACGCCCAACCCACAGGTCATGGGCGCGCATACGCATAATGGATGGGCGACGGAGGACGCGCCGATGAATTGGGTACAGGGAAAGGACGCCGGTATGGGGCATATACGGGGCATATGGGGCACACCGCCGCCGCAAAGCATCTCCTCGCCTGGCTTGCTGGCACTCGATGAAATGAACTAAAACGTTGGTTGGGGGTTCCTAGAAGTATCAGTTAAGTTCTATTGTGATGTGATTTTGTTCAGGTCTTCCGATTTCGTACTTTTCCTTTATTATTCCATATTCTTTTATATTTTGAACGACATATTACTGATTTTTCGAAACTCAATATTTTGGTTTTGAAAAAGACTTATGGCAGTTTCCATCTAAATTTGATATGCAATCAAAAACAGATCAAAATGGGAAAAAATTCGCTAAAAATTGTTTTTTTTCATTTGTTCAAAAAATATGTCTCATTTTCACTTTTTTTGAAATTGCATGAAAAAAATTAAAAATTTTTATAATTTACACTTTGTAATTATTGTATACTTACCAACTTACCTTTTATTCCACCTGAAAATACGATTTTTACAATAATTACAAAGTGAAATCAAAAAATCTCAATATCACCTATTTTGGCGAAAAACATAGCAATTAACGAGTGAAAGACATGTTTTTGCAAGAATTCAGCGATTTTTTATTCTGCCATAATTCTTTTTCACAAAAAACATCGAAGGAATAATCGAAAAATCAGAAATGTAGGCTCGAATTGACAAAGTTGCCGGTGTGGATTTACGGTAAACAATGCGCGCATCCGGGATTTCGGAGTGTTGTAGTCGGCCTACCGTATCAGACCCATATCGCACACATCGCCCACCCACCTAGAATGCATCTAGGAGACGCGCGCATTCGGAACACTCGATTCAGCCGGACCTGTGACCTTTCGATCTGAAGTCGAACGCGCTACCATTGCGCCAAGCAGTCACGGAAGCGAAGGAGGGTGGATGGCGTATAGGAAAGGGAGGAGAGTCTACGAGCAAGTCTACGAAAACTACAGTAACCTGAATAAGCCTCAGCGAACTGATCGAAATAATCAATTGCTCCGTGATAAGACTCTCGACACAAATCGCTTTCTTTTAAGCTATCCTTGGTTTTCTTGATTCCAGAAACTTCATTAATATGGGTGAATGGATAGAAGGTGCGACTTGTATAGTAATTTTCAAAGCCTAAGCAACTTGGGTACTTTGTAAGGATTTGGAAGTACCAGTCGTCAATGTGGAGCGTCCGAAATTTTAGTTCAGTCTTGAATGGTTAAGTTTTATGAAGTTGAAAATGTTAATTTTGAATTCAGCGTTTTTTGAGCTTCAAAATGAGCCTATACACGACT
Source organism: Caenorhabditis briggsae (assembly GCF_000004555.2). Taxonomy (NCBI): domain Eukaryota; kingdom Metazoa; phylum Nematoda; class Chromadorea; order Rhabditida; family Rhabditidae; genus Caenorhabditis; species Caenorhabditis briggsae. Next base: position 14,756,254 of record NC_013487.2, on the reverse strand, counting down.
AGGCTAGCTTAACTTTGAGTTTGGCGAATTCTGTCAGATGCGTCGCGGTTGCGTTATTTTGAAGTTTCAGGAATAAACAACTATGTCTCTACAATCAATGATTCGAAATTGGTCAGAAATGACTCGGAAACTTCCAGAATGTCTAAAAATTCAAAAATTCAAAAATTCATAAATTCATAAATTCATAAATTCATAAATTCATAAATTCATAAATTCGAAAATTCAGAAAATTTTTAAACGATTTATTAATTTGAAATGAATAAATTAACTAATTAACAAAAATTTGATTCCTACAGTAACACAAAGAACTAAAATGCACCGGTTTCGAGCACAATGCAGTTGACCCAATTTATCGAGCCTCATAATTTCGTCAAATTTCAATTCTCCAGTTTTTCGATCCTCAGTGACCAGCGTTTCGAAATGTGCGGGATGTTTCGTTTTGACGGCAATGTGATAAGTGATTTTGGCTGATGAGGAGGATGTATGAAGGTCCAGGGCGGACACCTGAAAGCAAAAAAAAAATGACTCCGGAATACTTTTCAGGGGTCCACAGGACTCCACACACAAAAACAAAAAAGAAAAAAGGCTTTGACCACTGAGCGGATCGAACGCCCAACCTTTCGATCTGGAGTCGAACGCGCTACCATTGCGCCAAGCAGTCACACCGTGAGAGACGACAGCAAGACGTATAAGAAGGGGGAGGAGAGTAGTGGTCAGTGAGAGAGAGTGCGCTGAGAAAATTTCAGAAACTCACATGATCAATTTCGTATCTATGACAAATCCCGGTAATTTTATAATTGTTCAATAATCCATGAATATGTTTTATAAGTGCCTCGGCCAGCCGTTGGCTCAGTTTTTTGCTGAAAAAAAAACCGTTTTTTAACCCTAAAGCCTTATAGATTCCCTCACTCTTCCTTCATATCCGTAGACTTTGATTCGCAGATACAGTACTGCTGTGGAATTGGCAAATGTTCACAGTTTCGAGGGGTACTTGGTTGGTGACGAAGATAGGAGTTGCCTTTTTCGTCGGGGATTTTGAGGGTGGCGCGGTCCGTGAAGTTAGTGGAGGGTTGGTACTGGAAAATGGGTTGTAACTTGAAAAGTAAAAAAGCTAGAAAAAAAGTGTAAATTGTAAAAATGTAGAGCGTAAAATTTTGGGCATTTTACAACAAGAATGTTTTTTTCTAGCTCTTTTCCTTCTCGAGATATAGGCGCTCAAAGTTAACGTCAGAGACGCAGACAATCTCGCTTCTCTGCCCTCTCCCACTTTCCATACTCTCTCACTAACCTTCAAAATATCCAAAATCGTTGCTCTGGTATCATACTGACTTTGCAATCGTTGTGCATTCTCTTTCATAACCTCCAAAATTCCATTATCCCGATATTTCTTGGGAACCGAAATTTGTAAAAACGGATTATGCTTCTCGAATTCTCCCATTTCAGTTTTATAAAGCGCCGGGGGTCCCAATTTGAAGCCGTGGTCTGCTGTGAAGATGATGAAGGCGTTGTCAAACTGAAAATGTTATAAAAATCAAGGAAAAGGGGGAGAAGGGAGACGCAGAGAAGCTAGAGTGTGTGACGTCTCTGCGTCTGCCCCTTTCAAACTTTAAAGACGCATAACTCAAAAACTAAGTTAGCTAATTAAAAAGTTCAAGACACAAAAATAGAGCACATAAAATTTTCTACAATTTCGTTGTTAATTTTTTAACCTAGCTTTTCTAGTTTTCAAGATTCACCTCTCCAAAGTTAGCATACCAATTCAAAATTCCTCTCAAACCATGCCAACATAGGATCATCGAGTCTATCGGCTCCAGCTAAGAAGTTGTGTGCCAAATGTACAAACCAATTCCATGTGAACTTTGGGCGGTCTAAAATATTTCAAAAATTGATCAAAAATTCAAAGTTCCCGCCTTCACGAGGACTACAAAACCTGGATAAACTTTGACAAACTGATCGAAATACTCCATGGCCGCTAGATGAACCTCTCTGCATAATTTATCTCCGGCCAAGTGATTTTTAGTTTTTTGAAGTCCTTCTTTCTCCCAAATTTTGGTATACGGGTAGAATGTGTGATTCGTGAAGAAGTGTTCGAATCCTTTGCAGTCTGGATTGCTGGTCAGCGTTTGGTAGTACCAGTCGTCTACGTAGAGAGTCTGGAATTGCAAAATTTAGATTTTGAAGGTTGAGAGCTTCAAAATGAGCCCAAACACAACTATGCTAGCTTAAATCTTATTTTTGATTAGTTCTGTCTGACGCGTCGCCGTTGCGTCGCGTATTCTAGTCGGTTTAGATTTAGATTCCCTCAACACGCAACGTGACCGCGACACGTCTAACGGAACTTGTCCGATATCAAATTTAGGCTAGCATAGTCGATTAAGGCTCATTTTCACGCTCTCGTTTGGAGCTAACTGAGTTTTAAACCATGAAAAGCTAATCTGCTTATTCAGAGCTTCAAAATGAGCCTAAACACGACTATGTTTCGTTTTCGTACGCAACGCAACCGCGACGCAGGCAACGGAAATCGGAACATTTTGGAATGTAGCGAAAGTAGTCGTGTTTAGGCTCATTTTGAAGCGTTTTTTTATGATTAATTTGCATTTTCATATAACACAATTTTTCAGCTGATTGTAAGCTCCAAAATGAGCCTAAACACAAATATTGTTGCTAAGCACGCAACGCGACCGCGACGCCTCCAATAGAATTCGCCAAAATTGAAATTTAACCAATTCTAGTGGTGTTTAGGCTCATTTTGAAGCTTGTCACCTAGTGATCACAAATTTTGACCTCATTTCCACCTACCGTATACCCAGCCTCCTGAAAATCCTTGTATAAATTCGTCTCATTGTCCATATACTTCTTACAGTACTCATCTTCACTCCAATCCACATGAATTTGCTCTCCACCTTTTAAAGTACCAGCTTCTATTTGTTTTCCTGAAAAATCAATAATTTGAAAAAAATATGTCACTAGAGCGCATTTGTATACCAAACCACAGTGGAACAGCATTGACTTGACTTCGCATACCGACTTGGCTCAAAAACGGGAAATCGATGGCTTGATGTTTGGTTTTGAAGTATTCCAGGGTTTTGGGGAGAGATCTGAAAATATAACATTTGGATTTGGAAGGTAAGGAGCTTTGAAATGAGCCCAAACACAACAAGATTCTCTTGACAGGCAACGCGACCGCGACGCGCCACTCGTCAAAAATCAGATTGAAGCTAGCATAGTCGTGTTTGAGCTCATTTGGAAGCTCTCAACTAGAAAAATCCGGATTTAACTGTTATTAAGCTCTGAAATGAGCCCAAACACGTCTAGCCAAGCGCAAACTTGATAATTCACTACTTCCTTTAGATGCGTCGCGGTCGCAATGCTTTTTTTCAATATTAGTCATGTTTGGGTTTATTTTGAAGCTCGCATCTTTCCAAACTTAAATCTCATACCTTTTTGCCATTCCCGACGACAATGAGTCCACAACAAAAACAAAAACATCGGGATACTCCTTATTCTCAATGTTGGGCTTCTCCAGCTCCTTGAATTCCAGAATTTTCCTGGAATTCCAGAATTTTCTTAATTTTCAGTTTAAAAAGTTTCTTACTTTGGTATAATTTGTGTATGAATATATCCATAGACCTCGTTTGTTCCTTCCCAACACACTGCTTCTAGGAATTCACAATCCACGGGTCCTGGCGCAGACCAATCGGAGATTTTCGAGGGTCCCGAAAGGATTGGGAGGTAGAAGCATCTGAAAAATATCTAATTTGGATCAATTTATCTCAGTTTATGTAAAAGGTATTAAAATTTTGTCAACTGATAAAATGTGTGGAATTTTGTCAGAAACATTTTATCAGTTGATCACTTTTTGATATCTTTCACCGGAACCGAGATAAATTAGGTCAAAGCAGATGAGGTCCGACGGACGATGCTGAACCGCGACGCACTCAACGAAACTCATCAAATGTTCAATTGGGAGCTAATCTAGTTGTGTTTGGGCTTATTTTGAAGATTTCAACTAGCTAATCATGGAAACTAGCACAAAAATTCAAATTTGTGAAATCCCCAGCTTCAAAACAAGCCTAAACACGACTAGATTAGCCAAATTCCAATTTTTGACAAGACTCGTCGCGGTTGCATTGCGTTTCTCCAACCCTAGTCGTGTTTGGGCTCGTTTTGAAGCTTTTGACTAGCTAATTATGGAAAACAGCACAAAAATTCAAATTTGTGAAATCCCCAGCTTCAAAATGAGCCTAAGCACGACTATGCTAACTGAAATTTCGTTTTCGACTAGTTTCGTTGGGTGCGTCGCGGCCGCGTTGCGTTTCCTCTATCCTGATTGTGTTTGGGCTCATTTTGAAGCTCCTAACTTCCGAAAATCAAATATCTTACTCACCTAGCTTTACAATTCATTCCTGGCTTCTCCTGAACTATTCTCCATGTGCCATTCACTAATTCTGTATACGGTTTCCATGTCCTATCACAATGCTTCGTTTTATCCACATCTACAATAAAAGGCTTGATTTGTTTGTCCCATGGATCGTAAACTGGTAATGAGCAATCATCTTTGAATGGAATTGGAGTCGTAGAAATGGATTCTGACGATGTAAAATTTTCGGAAAATTCTAGACTTCCTGAAATCTCAGAGTCCTCAGGATCATCAAAATTCGCTTCCGTTGTGTTTGATGTGTTGTCATTAAAGAAATTTGAGTAGCTGGGAAGTGAGAGATTCCGGAATACAGCAATGGGATCTGGAAATAAACTGATGTGCAACCTGAACTTGTCAAAAATAAATTTTAAGCTATCCTAGTCGTGTTTGGGCTCTTTCTTAAGCCCAGAAATAGCTGAATTCAAAATTTTCAGGTTTGGAGCTTCAAAATGAGCCCAAACACGACTAGATTAGCTTAATTTTGTTTTTGACAAATTCCGGGGCGTTACCC
>NC_013487.2:14750241-14751205 GCF_000004555.2 Caenorhabditis briggsae | reverse complement strand
AGGCGCGTCGCGGTTGCGTTGCGCACGCTAGTGGTGTTTGGGCTCATTTTGAAGCTCAAAACTTGATTTTTCCAAATTTTTTAACATTAAATTTTTCTGTAGACGCCAAGAGATTCAAAACAAATATAAACACCCCTAGGCACGCAACGCGACCGCGGCGCATCCAACGAAACTAGTGAATTGTCAAATTTGAGTAAATCTAGTCATGTTTAGGCTCATTTTGAAGCTCAGAACATCCCAAACAATGAAATAGCAATGTCAAGCCAATTTGAAAAACTTTAAACCTAAAAAATCTTCAAAAACTCACCTCCTCCTCCTTTCTGCCAGTTAAAAGTTGTATATAATGTAATAAAAAATACCAAAGAAAACAATGAAATACAGTAGAACAGATTTTTTCTGAAAATTTAAGAAATTTCAGAAAAATTGACTAGAAAAACTCACACATGAAATCGACGACGGAATGTTGAAAATTCTGAAAAAAGGCAAACTCACTATAAGGCAAAATTTTCAAAAAACTCACTTTTTGAAACATCATGACTACTGTAATCAAATAATAGTAAACCCGTTTCTTCCTCTTTTGGATATCGCATTTTCTGAAAAATTCGAAAGTTCAAAAATTCAAAAATTCAAAAATTCAGAAATTCAAAAATTCAAAAATTCAGAAATTCAGAAATTCAGAAATTCAAAAATTCAGAAATTCGGAAATTCGGAAATTCAGAAATTCAGAAATTCAAAAATTCAAAAATTCAGAAATTCAGAAATTCAAAAATTCAGAAAAATTCAGAAATTCAGAAATTCAAAAATTCAGAAATTCAAAAATTCAAAAATTCAGAAATTCAGAAATTCAGAAATTCAAAAATTCAAAAATTCAGAAATTCGGAAATTCGGAAATTCAGAAATTCAGAAATTCAAAAATTCAGAAATTCAAAAATTCAAAAATTCAGAAATTCGGAAATTCAGAAAT
>NC_013487.2:14727254-14750141 GCF_000004555.2 Caenorhabditis briggsae | reverse complement strand
TCAGAAATTCAAAAATTCAGAAATTCAAAAATTCAGAAATTCAAGAATTCAAAAATTCAGGAATTCAGAATTTCAAAAATTCAAAAATTCAAAAATTCAAAAATTCAAAAATTCAGAAATTCAAAAATTCAAAAATTCAAAAATTCAGAAATTTAGAAATTCAGAAATTCAGAAATTCAGAAATTCAAAAATTCAGAAATTCAGGGATTCAAAAATTCAGAAATTCGGAAATTCGGAAATTCAGAAATTCAGAAATTCGGAGATTGAGAAATTCGGAAATGCAAGAATTCAGAAATTCAGAAATTCAAAAATTCAGAAAGTCAGAAATTCAAAAATTCAAAAATTCAGAAGTTCAGAAATTCGGAAATTCAAATATTCAAAAATTCAGAAATTCAGAGATTCAGAGATTCAAAAATTCGGAGATTCAGTAATTTAGAAATTCAAAAATTCAAAAATTCAGAATTCAGAGATTCGGAAATTCAAAAATTCAAAAATTCAAAAATGCAAAAATGGAAAAATTGAAAAATTCTAAAATTCAGAAATTCAAAAATTCAAAAATTGAAGAATTCAGAGTTTCAAGAAGGTCAAAATTGAAAAATGCGAAAGTTGCAAGATTCAGAAAGTCATGAATTCAAAGATTCAGAGATTCAGAAGTTCACGAATTCAGAAATTCAGAAATTCAGAAATTCAAAAATTCGGAAATTCAGTAATTCAAAAATTCAGAAATTCGGAAATTCGGAAGTTCAGAAATTCAGAAATTCAGAAATTCAGAAATTCAAAAATTCAAAAATTCGGAAATTCAGAAATTCAAAAATTCAGAAATTCAGAAATTCGAAAATTCAAAAATGCAGAAATTCAGAAATTCAGAAATTCAAAAATTCGAAAATTCGGAAATTCGGAAATTCAGAAATTCAGAAATTCAGAAATTCAAAGATTCAGAAATTCAAAGATTCAGAAATTCAGAGATTCGGAGATTCAGAAATTCAGAAGTTCAGAGATTCGGAAATTCAGATATTCAGAAATTCAGAAATTCAAAAATTCAGAAATTCAGGAATTCGAAAATTCGGAAATTCAGAAATTCAGAAATTCAGTAATTCGGAGATTCAAAAATTCACGAAATTCAGTAATGGGGAAATTCAGAAATTCAGAAATTCAGAAATTCAGAAATTCAAAAATTCAAAAATTCAGAAATTCAGAAGTGCAAAAATTCAGAAATTCAGAAATTCAAAAATTCAGAAATTCGGAAATTCAGAGGGTGGCGGAAGTTCAAATATTCAAAAATTCAGAAATTCAGAAATTCAGAAATTCAAAAATTCAGAAATTCAGTGATTCAAAAATTCAGAAATTCGGAAATTCGGAAATTCAGAAATTCAGAAATTCAGAAATTCAGAAATTCAAAAATTCAAAAATTCAGAAATTCAGAAATTCAAAAATTCAGAAATTCAGAAATTCAAAAATTCAAAAATTCAGAGGTTCAGAAATTCAGAAATTCAAATATTCAAAAATTCAGAAATTCAGAAATTCAGAAATTCAAAAATTCAGAAATTCAGTAATTTAGAAATTCAAAAATTCAGAAATTCAGTAATTCAGAAATTCAGAAATTCAGAAATTCAGAAATTCAGAAATTCAAAAATTCAAAAATTCAGAAATTCAGAAATTCAAAAATTCAAAAATTCAGAAATTCAGAAATTCGGAAATTCAAATATTCAAAAATTCAGAAATTCAGAAATTCAGAAATTCAGAAATTCAAAAATTCAGAAATTCAGTAATTCAAAAATTCAGAAATTCGGAAATTCGGAAATTCAGAAATTCAGAAATTCAGAAATTCAGAAATTCAAAAATTCAAAAATTCAGAAATTCGGAAATTCGGAAATTCAGAAATTCAGAAATTCAAAAATTCAGAAATTCAAAAATTCAAAAATTCAGAAATTCAAAAATTCAAAAATTCAGGAATTCAGAATTTCAAAAATTCAAAAATTCAAAAATTCAAAAATTCAAAAATTCAGAAATTCAAAAATTCAAAAATTCAAAAATTCAGAAATTTAGAAATTCAAAAATTCAAAAATTCAGAAATTCAAAAATTCAGAAATTCAGTAATTCAAAAATTCAGAAATTCGGAAATTCGGAAATTCAGAAATTCAGAAATTCAGAAATTCAGAAATTCAAAAATTCAAAAATTCAGAAATTCAGAAATTCAAAAATTCAGAAATTCAGAAATTCAAAAATTCAAAAATTCAGAAATTCAGAAATTCGGAAATTCAAATATTCAAAAATTCAGAAATTCAGAAATTCAGAAATTCAAAAATTCAGAAATTCAGAAATTCAAAAATTCAAAAATTCAAAAATTCAGAAATTTAGAAATTCAAAAATTCAAAAATTCAGAAATTCAAAAATTCAGAAATTCAGTAATTCAAAAATTCAGAAATTCGGAAATTCGGAAATTCAGAAATTCAGAAATTCAGAAATTCAGAAATTCAAAAATTCAAAAATTCAGAAATTCAGAAATTCAAAAATTCAGAAATTCAGAAATTCAAAAATTCAAAAATTCAGAAATTCAGAAATTCGGAAATTCAAATATTCAAAAATTCAGAAATTCAGAAATTCAGAAATTCAAAAATTCAGAAATTCAGTAATTTAGAAATTCAAAAATTCAAAAATTCAGAATTCAGAAATTCGGAAATTCAAAAATTCAAAAATTCAAAAATTCAAAAATTCAAAAATTCAAAAATTCAAAAATTCAGAAATTCAAAAATTCAAAAATTCAGGAATTCAGAATTTCAAAAATTCAAAAATTCAAAAATTCAAAAATTCAAAAATTCAGAAATTCAAAAATTCAAAAATTCAAAAATTCAGAAATTCAAAAATTCAAAAATTCAGAAATTCGGAAATTCAGAAATTCGGAAATTCAAATATTCAAAAATTCAGAAATTCAGAAATTCAAAAATTCAAAAATTCAGAAATTCAGTAATTTAGAAATTCAAAAATTCAAAAATTCAGAATTCAGAAATTCGGAAATTCAAAAATTCAAAAATTCAAAACTTCAAAAATTCAGAAATTCAAAAATTCAAAAATTCAGAAATTCAGAAATTCAAAAATTCAAAAATTCAGGAATTCAGAATTTCAAAAATTCAAAAATTCAAAAATTCAAAAATTCAAAAATTCAGAAATTCAAAAATTCAAAAATTCAAAAATTCAGAAATTCAAAAATTCAAAAATTCAGAAATTCGGAAATTCAGAAATTCGGAAATTCAAAACACAAAAAATCAAAAAAAAAAAGGAAATTTTCAAAAATCGAAAAAAAAAACGAAAAAAAAAGAGAAAAACCCATAAAGGGGAATGTAACTATGGGAATGTTTGCAGTTTTTTTTTCCGTTTTTTTTTTCGATTTTTTGTCAAAAAACCTTTTTAACAAAATTTCAACTGTTTCAAAATATCCCAAAAATTTTCAAGAATTTTAAAAACCCATTCTGATTAATCGTTAAAATTTTTTGGTGATCTAAAAAATAGAACAGAACTTCGAAACAATTTTTAAAAAAAGATGCTTTTTTAAAAGTAAAAATCTTTAAAAAAAACGGAAAAACAGGAATTACTGTTTCAAAATTCCAAAAATATCTAGAAGTATTTTATTCAATTCAATAGTCTCAGGAGATTTTTCTGTTACATGATTTCTTGTCTGATATTCAAATTTGAGATGTTGAGAGCTTCAAAATGAGCCTAAAAAGGACTATTCTAGGATAAATTTGATTTTCGACAAGTTTTGTCTGGTGCGTCGCTGTCGCGTTGCGTAATGTTGAATCTTCAAAATAAACCTAGAAGTCTTCAGAATCACTTCAATGTTAAAACCGCTGCGCAACCGCGAAGCGCCTGAAGGAATCAGTCAAAAATCAATTTTAAAATAGCATAGTCGTGTTTAAGCTTGATTCAAAGCTCCTGCAAAACTAAATCTAATACTATTAGGGTAAAAACTTCAAAATGAGCCTAAACATGACTATGGTAACTCAAAAATGTCTAACTTAAAAATGGGACCAATAACAATGTGCAATCATAAAAAATGTAAATTGATTGAAACCGAAAAAAAAACTTATTAAAAATATTTTTCAAAAATTTCCCAGATTTTTTTTGAAACGGTGCCGAATTCTACCGATTTAGTCTAGTCAAACTCAATTTTAGGTAACTCTGACGCTCCAAGTTGAAACTAGAAGTTTTAGGAATTGTGCAAGCTTCAAAACCGCTTTGCAACCGCAACGCATTTGAAGGAATTTGTCAAAACTCAATGTTGAGCTAGCCCAGTCGTGTTTAGGCTCATTTTGAAGCTTCCAACTAGCTATGTTCAAATTCGTCTATTTCAGAGCTTCAAAATAAACCTAAATACGACTATGCTAACTAACATTTAATTGTTGTCAAGTTCCGTCAGGCGCGTCGCGGTCGCGTTGCGTATCTCAGTCGTGTTTAGGCTTATTCTGAAGATTTTAGCCTGCTGATTTCAAATATCACACTTTTTTAGCCGATTCAAAGCTATTTGGCACTGTTGGGGGCCAGAAAGATACAGTAATCTCTGAGACTATTCAGACAATTTTTGTTGGTATTTTTGGTATACGGTTATCCTTAAAACTAATCATTTAAATTATTTGTAGTTTTATCAATTTTGAAACTATTTAACTATTTCAAAAGAGCAAAAGAGGAGAAGACGGCTGTAAAAATAGGGGCGACGCGGTATAAAATAGGAAGAGGGTGGCCCGTGAGAGAAGAGGAATGATAAATCGAATAAGTGATAATGATAAGAAACAAATAAATACTTCAAATATTGTACAAATATGTACCTAGTTTCAGCAAAAATTCTAGTTTGGAAAAAGCGAAAAAAATGGGAGGGGCTGGAAAAAAAAGAAAATGATGAAAAATTATTTGACATTCTTTATTGGTCGATTTCAGATTGTTAAGTTGAATTTGTATGTCTGAAAATAAGACTTTTGACATTGTCATGTCAAAAGCTTCAAAATGAGCCTAAACACAACTATGTTTCCTCAATACGCAACGTAACCGCGACGCGCCTGACGGAACTTGCCAAAGGTCAAATTGAAGCTAGAATAGTCGTATTTAGGCTCATTTTGAAGCCCGAAATTCGAAAATTTTGAATTTAGCTGTCTATGAGTTTCAAAATGAGCCTAAAAACAACTAGGCTAGCTTAAAACTGATTGTTGACGGATTCCGTCAGGCGCGTCGCGGTCGCGTTGCGTGCCTAGGCATGTGGGTACTCGTTTTGAAGCTCTTGACTTCCTAAAGCTGAATTGCATTTTATCAAATTTGAATTCCCGCTTTGAAAGCTGCGAAACAAGCCGAAAAACAACTAGGATACGCAACGCAACCACGACGCGCCTGACTCGTCAAATTCAAATTAAAGCTAGAATAGTCGTGTTAAGTTTTATTTTGATGCTCTAAACTTGATAAATTTGAATTAAGCAATTTTTGAGCTCCAAAATGAGCCTAAACCCCATCAGGACACGAATAGGCTATACGCTAATTGGCTGTCTAAACTATAGAGTCCTACAAAACTGGCTCAAAATTTTTCAATTTGGCTGAAAATTTCAGAGTATACTGAAGAAAAGTAAAGCTTTAATTTTGTAGTTGACAAATTTTTTGTAAAACTTCATTCTGATGTGTCATGCCTAAAATTAGCCTGCTGGCATTTCTGTGTAGTTTGTAGTGATAAAACAAACTTGTCATGCTGAAAAAGGGATGGGTTACGGAACAATTGATAAGAATGTAAGTGCAAATATAGGAATTCTAGTTTCATTCATGAAAAGGGTGGAGAATATTCATTTCAGGAATAATTCAAAAAAATTTATTTTCCAAAAAATATATAATTTCCTAATTTAAAAAAAATTAGTGCAATTATCTCGTCTTACAAAAACAAAGATTCGTAAAATGCACCGGTTTTGAGCAGTCCGCAGTTGACCCGTATCGATCCAATCGCTCAATTTGATCAAATGTCAATTTTTTCGTTTCCTTATCCTCAGTGATAAGCGTTTCAAATTGCGCAGGATGTTGTGTTTTCACAGATATATGGTATGTGGTCTTGGAGGCGTGGCTAGAGGCGTGTAGATCGAGTTCCAGGACCTAAAAGTAGTTAATAATGACTTGAAAGGGTCCGAAAAAGAAGCAAAAAGGAAAAGGTCAAGGGTGGAGTCGAACCAGCGGCCTTGTGGATGGTGGGCAGAATCGCAAGCACTGCGCCACGAGGGCGCCATGAAGGAGGGGAGCGGCAAGGCGTATAAGAAAGAGGACGCGGTGGGCGCTGGAGAGAAAGGAGGGGAGGGGAGGAGAAACTTACAATTTGAATATCAAATTTATGACATAAAGAGCCCAACTTGAAATTATCGATTTCTGAATTGATATGAGCCAAAAATGATCTCCCAAGACGTTCACACAACTTGGCGCTGAAAAAATGAGTATATGTTTGTCCAAATGGCCCTTTATTGCTCACTCCGCAGTCAAATCCGTGGACTTCGATTGACAAATACAGTATTGCTGAGGAATCGGAAGATGTTCACAATTTCTAGGCGTCAGAGGTTGTTGACGAAGAAGAGAGTTGCCTTTTTCATCGGGGATTTTGAGGGTGGCGTGGTCCGTGAATTGGGATGATGGTTGGTACTGGAAAGTAGTCTTTGTAAGGGTATATCTCGAAAAGCAGGAAAGCCAAAGCTAAATATAACTTACAACATTGTAGAACGCAAAATTTTCTATATTTTACTGGTAGATAGTTTTTTTTTAAAAACTATTAGTTCGTGAGTGGCTTACAGATGCTGAGCTAGAGAGGGGCCATCTTGCGTAAAGTTGCTATATCTCGGAAACTAAGTTAGCTATCAAAAATTTGTTAACTACCAAAATAAAGAGCGTAAAATTTCACACATTTTTGTAGTACATTGCTTTTAGGTAGCTCTTTTGGTTCTCGAGATATCAGTGTTCAAAGTTGGAGCGCCAGTAAATCATCGGTCGGCGGCAGGCTCACCGGCGCATCTATATTCTAGCGTTTTTATCTTGAAAACTAAGCTAGCTACTTAAAAATTGTAAACTGCAAGAATGGAGAGCATAAAATTTAACACATTTTAATATTTGAATCATTTCACTAGCGTTTTTCCTTCGCGAGATATACGCCCTCAAATTGAAGTCAGAGACGCAGACACTCTAGCTTCTCTGTCCTCTCCCCACTCCGCATACTTTCTTGCTCACCTTCAATATATCCAAAATTGTTGCTCTAGTATCATAATGACTCTGTAATCTGTTTGCATTCTCCCTCATAACCTCCAAAATTCCATTATCCCGATATTTCTTGGGAACCGAAATTTGTAAAAATGGATTGTGCTTCTCAAATGCTCCAATTTTGGTTTTGTAGAATTCAAAGGATCCGGCACGGAAGCCATGGTCAGCAGTAAATATTACGAATGCATCGTCGAACTGAAAACACATAAGATATTACTGTAGTTTTTGAGATATGCGCCATTAAAGTGGGCACTCCCTCCTGTGGCTCCGCTTGCTGTAAAGGAGCACTTCCTTTAAAAACGCATAGCTCTAAAACTACGGTAGCTATGGTAACATTCTCAACTGCAAAATTCTTAAGCATAACATTTCACACTATTTAGTTTTATTATTTTTTTTTCTAGCTACAGTAGTTTTTGAGTTTTATGAGCCTTTAAACTAGCAAAAAAGATAGAGTGAAACGAAAGCGCATTTTCTCAAAGGACTGATAACTTTAGAGGCGCATATCTCCAAAACTACTGGAGCTATCAAGAAGTTGTAAACTACAAAAATATTTAAATCTTAATTTCACACATTTTACTAGTTGACAAACTTTTTCTAGCTTGTCTAGTTTTCGAGCTGCAAGACTCACAATCTCAAAATTGTTCTGGAAAAATTCCAAAAAATGCGGATCGGCTCGATCCGGTCCAGCTAGCTTTTCATGTGCCAAATGCACAAACCAACTCCATGTAAACTTTGGCCGATCTAAAAAATACTCAAACATTCAAATTTCCCGCCTCCACAAGAACAACAAAACCTGGATAAGCTCTGACAAATTGATCGAAGTACTCCAAAGTTGCCTGATGGACCTCTCGACAAATTTGAGTCCCTTTTAGACTTTGTTTGGTGACCCATAAGACGGTCCTTTCCAGAATATGGGTCAGCGGAAAGAAGGTGTGATTTGTATGGAAATGTTGGAAGCCCTTGCAAATCGGATTATGGGTGAGAGTTTGGTCAATCCAGTTGTCAAGGTAGTTTGTCTAGAATTTTCACTTTTGGTCGAGAAGAAAGTTTGAAAAACATAAAATTTGAGTTTGGGAGGTCAAGAGCTTCAAAATGAGCCTAAACACGACTATGTTTCCCCAATACGCAACGCAACCGCGACGCGCCTGACGGAACTGGTAAAAAAATCAAATAAATTCAACCTACCCTAGTCGTGTTTAGGTTTATTTTGAAGCTGTCAATTTAAGAAATTCAGATTTATCCATGTTTAAGCTTCAAAATGAGCCTAAACATGACTATGCTCCCTCGACATACAACGCGACCGCGACGCGCCTTGTCAAAAATCAATTTTAAGCTAGCCTAGTCGTGTTTAGGTTTACTTTGAAGCTCTTGTGTTGACAATTTTCATACTCAAAAAATTTATCAGCTCATTTAGAGCTTCAAAATGAGCCTAAACACGACTATGTTTCTCCCACACGTGCCAAATCCAAAATTTTCCTTAAATCCCACATACCGTATACCCAGCATCCAAAAAGTCTCTAAACATATTCGGCTTATCATCCAAATAATTCTTACAGTACTCCTCCTCAGTCCAATCGGCTTCCATTCGTTTTCCACCTTTCATGGTACCAGCTTCCACTTGTTTTCCTGAAAATATTTATAATATTTTTCAATAGAGCGCATTTGCATACCAAACCAGAGTGGAACTGCATTAACTTGACTCCGAGTACCGACTTGACTCAAATATGGAAAGTCAACAGCTTGCAGTTTGGTTTTCATGAATTCCAGCGTCTTTGGGAGGGATCTGAAAACATAAAATTTGAATTTGAGAGGCTGAGAGCTTCAAAATAAGCCCAAATACAACTATGCCTAGACACGCAACGCGACCGCGACGCGACTGAAGGAATCGGAAAAAAAAACTACTTGAAGCTAACTTAGTCGTGCTTAAGCTCATTTTAAAGCTTATACTTAGTTAAATTTGATTTCAGCTAATTCAGAGCTTCAAAAAGAGCCCAAACTTGACTATGCTAGCTTACTTTTGATTTTTGACAAGTTCCTTCAGGCGCGTCGCGGTTGCGTTGCGTGTCGAGAACACATAGTCGTGTTTAGACTCATTTTGAAGTTCTCAATTTCTAAAATTCAAATGTCATACCTTTTAGCCATTCCTGACGCTAACGAATCCATAACAAAAACGAAAACATCTGGATGCTCGGATTTTTCAATGGATGGTTTCGGAACTTTGCTGAAAACCTTTTTTTTTCCAATTACAATCGATATTTTGACCTACTTCGGCAGAATCTGTGTATGAATCCATCCATAGACTTCTTTCTCACCAAATTGTCCCTTTTCCCAGCACACTGCTTCCAAGAACTCACAATCCGTGGGTCCTGGCGAAAACCAGTTGGTGACTTTGAACGGAGCGGTGAGGTCCGGGAGTGTGTGGCATCTGAAAATGAGCTTATGTTCTGGATTTGGAAGGTTGTGAAATTCAAATGAGTATAAACACGACTGTTTTTCCTTGACACGCAACGCGGAGCCGCAACGCCTCTGACGGAACTTGTCAAAAACGAAATTTGAGCTAGGCTAGTCATGTTTGGGCTTGTTTTGAAGCTCACAACGCGTCAATTACCAATTTCAAAACACAAACTCGGAATTGTCAAGTCAAAAGCTTCAAAATGAGCTTAAACACTTTGGCCAGTTCAGTTAGACGCGTCGCGGTCGCGTTGCGTTTATCTAATCCTAGATATGATTGGGGCTTATTTTGAAGCTCTGAACCCGTTTTTCAACAATTTGCAGTCTCAAATTCAAGTTTGTCTTGTCAGAAACTTCAGAATGCGGCCAAAAACGACTAGGTTAGCTCGCCTTTGAGCTTTTGGCTAGTTCCGTTCGACGCGTCGCGGTCGCGTTGTCTTTTACCAATCTTAGTTATGTTTGGGCTTGTTATAAAGCTCTGACAGCGTTAATCAACAATTTTCACAGGAAAATTCAGTTGTGTCAAGGCAAAAGCTTCAAAATGAGCCTAAACACGGTACTATTTGGTTAACTTAAGATTTTGAGAAGTTCCGTTAGACGCGTCGCGGTCGTGCTGCGTGTGTCCGAGTCAAGTTGTGTTTAGGCTCATTTTGAAGCTCTAAATCTCCCAAATTCAAATTTTCTACTCACCGCCCTTTACAAGTCCTTCCCTCCTTCTCCTCTACCACTCGAAACGTTCCATTCACCAATTCGGTAAACGGTTTGAAGTTTTTATTGCAAAATTTCATTTTCGTGTCCTCTACCATAAATGGTTTTATTGTTTCGTCCCATGGATCGAACACTGGCAATGAGCAATCATCTTGGTATTTTGAATCGTTTTGTATTTCTGATTTTTCCGATTTTTCTGAGGTTTCAGTTTTTGTAGGGGTTACTGTAGTGTTGAAGTAGTTCGAGTAGCTGGGCAGGGACTGGGATACTGTTATGGAATCTGAAAATTTCATTTTTGATATTGCGAGATTCTGAGCTTTAAAACAAAACTAAACACGACAAGGATACGCAACCGCGACGCGCCTTACGGAATTGGTCAAAAATTAATTTTGAGCTAAATTAGTCGTGTTTAGGCTTATTTTAATGCTTTCGACTTGTCAATTTTGAATTTTCGTGCAAATTTTCTTGTTTGTCGCAATTTCAGCTTCAAAATGCGCCCAAACACGAGTAGTTTAGCTTAAAATTTATATTTTACAAGTTCCGTCAGGCGCGTCGCGGTCGCGTAGCGTACCCAGTTGTATTTAGGCTTGTTTTGCAGCTTTTAAAGCGTGAATTCAGATTTAGTAAATTGAAATTCAGCTTAATGAGATTGAGAGCTTCAAAACGAGTCACCACATGCCTAGGAACGCAACGCAACCGCGACGCGTCTGAAGGAACTTGCCAAAAATCAATGTTAAGCTAGCCTAGTCGTGTTTGGGCTTATTGTAAAGCTGAAATGTTGCTCAATTCAATCTTATTGAGTCTAGAGCTTTAAAATGAGCCAAAACACGACTAGGTTCCGCCTACTTTGGAATTTAAATCATAACACGCGTTGCACGATCGCGACGCGCCCCAAAATTCAAAGTGGGCGGAGCCTAGTCGTGTTTGGGCTCATTTTGAAGCACAGAACCTCCTGATTAGAACGATTTGAAATTTGAACGATTTGAAACCAAAAAAATCCTAAGAAACCCACCTCCTCCACCTTTCTGCCATCCAAACGTTATGTATAAACAAACAAAGAAGCCCAAAGAAAATATTGATATAAAATAGAATAGAGATCTTCTGAAAAAGCAAAAAAATATATAAAAAAATGATTCGAAAATGGTCGAAAAACTCACATATGAAATCGTCGACGGAAATTTGAGAATTCTGAAAACTCAGAAAATGGAAAATGCGCTCTATTGCTAAAAACTCACTGAAAAAGTTTTCCTGGCTAGACTGGAATAGTTGACCCGTTTCTTCTGTTTTTTGATATCCCATAATTCGATTTATCTGGAGAAAAAAACTTTAAAATCATCGATTTTTGGATATTCTGAGGCCTTCAGAATCTGAAAATAAGCAAAAAAACAGTAGCCTAAAAATGCCCATAACTTCTCTCATTTTAAAGGGACATGCCTGGTTTTAGTACCATTTTAAAGGAAATTGAATTTCAAATTGAAAAAAAATAACTGTTAATTGATATAACTAATTTTTGAATCAATTATAGGCTGGACAATAATTAGACACCACTGAAAAAGAACAACTACCGAACTTATCAGTTTTTCTTCAAAATTTTTTTTGAAACATTAAAATTTTGAAGAAAAAGATCAAAAAATTGAAAAAAAAAACGTAAAAACGAGAAAGTGTGTTTTGTAGCTATGGTTTTGTTGCTTTTATTTTTTTTCGGCCAGACCAGAAAAGAAAGATTTCTTTTTTTGATTTTTCGATTTTTTTCTGACCAAGTCCAAAAAATTAGGCCATGGCCTAGAAAATCCAAAAATTAGGTCATGGCCTAGAAAATCCAAAAATTAGGTCATGACCTAGAAAATCCAAAGAACTAGGTCATGACCTAGAAAATCCAAAAATTAGGTCATGGCCTAGAAAATCCAAAAAATAGGTCATGGCCTAGAAAATCCAAAAATTAGGTCATGACCTAGAAAATCCAAAGAACTAGGTCATGACCTAGATAAGCCGAAAATTAGGTCATAACCTAGAAAATTCGGAAAATTGGGTCATTCCGAAAAAAAAATATTCTAAAATAAAATTCTAAAATTCTAAAATTCTAAAATTCTAAAATTCTAAAGTTCTAAAATTCTAAAATTCCAGAAAATTCTAAAATTCCAGAAAATTCTAAAATTCTAAAATTCTAAAATCCTAAAATTCGAAAATCCTAAAATTCTAAAATTCTAAAATTCTAAAATCCTAAAATTCTAAAACTCGAAAATCCTAAAATTCGAAAATCCTAAAAAAATAAAATTTTCTAAAAATCCTGAAAATCGAAAAATCTTGAAAACTCTAAAAATCCAATTTTTTTCAAATTTTCAAAAAAAAAACTATTTTTCATGTATATTCCCATTTTCTACAGACAAAAAGTCCGGTCTTGTTTGTATTTGTATGTTTTCCAACCATTTTTTATATTTGAGAAAGAAGAAGATTCAAAAAAAAACCAAACATTCGATTTTTTGATTTTTTTTAAAATTTCACAAAATTCAAAAAATCAATAATTTTCGGGACATATTGAATCTAAAAATCGGCAAAAAGAAAGGGAGAGCAAGTGACCGTAAAGTGAAGATGATAAATATTGAAAAGTACTGATAGTGATAAGAATGTTAAAGTTTCTATTCTTCACTATTCAAATAGAATACTCTCTCTTATCAGTCACATATCACAATTTTGGGTGCGGTTTTTATGCATATTATTGATTTAATTAGAAATTCTAAGTACATATCAAAAAATCAGAAAAATGATCAAAAATCGAAAAGAAAATCAAAAAATCAAATGATCGAAAATTCAGAAATTCGATAATTACGAAATTTCGAAAATCCCCCTTTTTCGGATTTTCTAGATCATTTTGAACCGTATTAACGGCATTTAAAGTTTGGGGGCTAGAGACACAAACAACGAGAGCGTTCTCGTTGTCTGCATCTCCTCAAAACGTCAAATGACCATAACTCGGCTCAAAATTGTCATAGAGACTTGATTTTTGGTGCGTTTTGTTGGAAATTCAATTTCAATTTTGAAAAATGTGTATTTGAAAATTTCGTACTTTTCCTTTATTATTCCATATTCTTTTATATTTTGAACGACATATTACTGATTTTTCGAAACTCAATATTTTGGTTTTGAAAAAGACTTATGGCAGTTTCCATTTAAATTTGATATGCAATCAAAAACAGAAGAAAATGGGAAAAAATTCGCTAAAAATTGTTTTTTTTTTCATTTGTTCAAAAAATATGTCTCACTTTCACTTTTTTTGAAATTGCATGAAAAAAATTAAAAATTTTTATAATTTACACTTTGTAATTATTGCATACTTACCGTTGTGTCCCGTGGTCCAGACATGATAGGAGACACAGGAAGGGTAGAGAGTGGTTATAATGAAAGTCTTTATTCAGGGACAATACAGAAACTGATCTTGAAAACAGAGGAGTTCTCAAGAGACAAGAAATCCACGTGTAACATGTGGAGGAAATAGAAAGGGTTAGTGAACCAGGGTAGTTCACGTCACCAAATAATAATAATACAACAACTTATAAGAATAGAACTCACCTTTCATTCCACCTGAAAATACGATTTTTACAATAATTACAAAGTGAAATCAAAAAATCTCAATATCACCTATTTTGGCGAAAAACATAGCAATTAACGAGTGAAAGACATGTTACTGCAAGAATTCAGCGATTTTTCAGTCTGCCATAACTCTTTTTCACAAAAAAAAATCGAAGGAATAATCGAAAAACCAGAAATGTATGCTCGAATTGACGAAAAATTGACAAAGTTGCCGGTGTGGATTTACGGTAAACAATGCGCGCATCCGTGATTTCGGAGTGTTGTAGACGGCCTACCGTATCAGACCCATATCGCACACATCGCCCACCCACCTAGAATTCATCTAGGATACGCGCGCATTCGGAACACTCGATTCAGCCTCTCCCACATCGCACACATATGAGATTCATCGCAGCTCGTTGTTCGCGATATGTGTCAAACGGACTTCTAGAGGATCGCATATGGATCGGGTCCTTTATGCGCATCATCGCCCAGGACCTGTGGATAGACTCACCTTTATACCACACAGCGCTTGTCACGCTTCTGCCTTTAAAACGATTATGAAACGAGGAGTGGGCACCGCTTGGAAGAACGGTCGCGTTCTCGCTTGTACAGTAACAGGGAGTTATGGTTTGGTGTCCGTTGTTATTTTCTGACTGTATTGTGGCATATAAAAAAAATAGAATTTTGAAAATTCTCACGTCTGGCCTCCTTTTATTTATTTATTTATTTATTTCAACGAAGGGGAGAAAACCACTAACACGTGAAATGTCTATGAAACTAGGAGATATAGTGAAACTAGGAGATATCCTTTAAAACAAAAAAGTTTTTATTTCAAAAATAAACCGCATCAGATTATCAGATAAATTCCGTGACAAAAATAAAGAAAATTTCTGAAACAGTAAATAGAGATTAGGAGAATTTTCTGGAATTTACAGTTTTTAATGAAATCATTTTGGAATTTATTTTTTATAGCTAAACTTTGATGTTTTTCAAAATTGAAAAAAAACAAGTTCGGTAACTGCCATGTCAAAATAAAGTTTGAAAATTCAAAATCCTGAATGAGAAATTTTCCAACAGCGATTTTTAAAAAATTGCTGAAAATGAAAGCGAAATTGATATTTTTAAAGGTCTTATTGCGTAATTTTTCGAAAAAAAAACAACCATAATTGCACAATGCGATAATTACACATCTATCTAAAAATATTGAACTGAAAAAGATGTACGTAATTTCTGAAACAGTGAAATAATGTTGATGTAATTCTTATAACTTTCATTAATATTTTTCACCAGAAATATGTTTTAAACTGACTGAAATTTCTGGAAAAATTCAAAGTAAAGTAATAGCAATGCGATTATTAGAAAAAAGTATTTCCGAGAAACGAATCGAACAACATTCTGTTAGAAAAAAATCTCTGAAACAGTCAAAAATTTAGATGAAATTTCTGGAAATTTCAAAAATTCCAGTATGAAAAAAAAAAACAAAAGTGTTAAAGGTGGGGGGACATGAAAAAATAATGTTCTCGAAATTCCGTTCAAAGGTGCCCCTCGAGGAGTTGAACTTGTGAGGGCGATGATGGAGGGTGCGGCGCCGCTACCGACTGAACCACGCGAGCAAAGAGAAAGCGCACGCCCGATTGCATACATAAAGGCGAGGACGACAGCTGTACGCAGAGTGACATTAAGCGTTGTACACCGTGACGGTAGAATGCATACTCTAGCTACAAAAAAAACTACGAAAAATCTCCTGTCCCCCCCACCTTTAAGTATTAGGTTGGAAAGAAAGTAACTGTCCATTTTTTTTTTCGTGAATAACACAAAAACAATAATTACCCAAGATTAACAGTATGCACTGTCGCGGTCCATGACAACATTCAGGAAACTTGGGATACCATTCCTTCAAAAACCAGCTGGCCACGACTCAAAGAATTGTTTCAGTCCAGATTTTATCATCTCAACTTCAGTGTTGAACTATTTGCCTCCAGATGACGTTGCGTATCTACTAATAACCAGTAATGAAAGGGCCAAATCAGGAGTTTGGGGGTGTGTAAAGAAGAACCGTCCAGCTAAATCGGCCCAGGTCTTATTTGACTTTCCGTGGAATATAGATTCTCGCTTTATTTAAGGAAAGTCAATTCAGTTCTATGCCGATTTGGATGGACGGCTGCTCACGTTCCTTAAACTCCAGACTTGACCCTTGCATTATTGGTGGTCATTTGAAGTCATCTGAAGGGAATATGATTTAATACTGTCGATGAGATAAAAACGTCTCGGAAGGTATACTTTGATTCGCGGCCAACTGGCTTTTGGAGGGATGATATCCATAAGTTACCTGAATGTTGTCAACATGTCGTGGACTACGACGGTGCATACAATCTTGGGCAGTTCATGTTTTTGAGTTATTCACGAATTAAAAAGTTATTTTTACGTTTATCGAATAAAAAACTATACGGAAAAAAGCAAAGAGCATAACAAAAAACTAACTTAAAAAAAAAAAAAAAAAAAAAAGAAACAATGAACTAACTTTTTTTTTGATTTTCAAAAAATGTATTTAATCATAAAAGAATACATACAAAAAAAAAGAATCAATCCCGTTTAGAAATAATGCACACAACCAAAAAATATAAGTAAAAAATGAAAAAAATCATTCAAAATTTCAAATTTCCCGCCAAACAAGACTGCAAAAACTGCAAAAAAAAGCTGAAACTCAGGTGGGATGAACTCTAGAAAGTCGCTGTTTCAGCCAAATTAGAATAAAAAGAATTGTGACTAAAAGTAGAAAAGTGCCGACGACCAGATAGATGACTGGAAGGAACAGATTCCGTGGTCCGACCCAATTTTCAGACGTTATTATAAATGATTTGTCACCATCGTACATGTAAACTGGGTAATCTGAAAATTAGAAAAATATGGAATTAAAATTTTTCTCAAAATATAAAACAGTAAGTTTCAGAACATCAAACTTACTGTAATTAATCACCAATTGATATGTGCCTTTGGGCAGTCCATTGCTGAACATATCCACCTGAAAAAAGTTCAATCGATTTTTTCTAGGTCATGACCTAATTTTTCAGGTTTCCTAGGTCATGACCTAATTTTGGGATTTTCTAGGCCATGACCTATTTTTTTTGGATTTTCTAGGTCATGACTTAATTTTCCGAAATTTCAAAAAAAGGCAAACCTGTCGATTCAAAATTCTGTACAGTTTCCTAAAATTCGGAAGTGCTGCCACCTTCATCCAAACCATAAAATCGATATTCTCGAATCCCAAACCAACATCTGGATCCGTACTATTCATGCCCAATTGGCAGATTGGCTGACGCCAATCTGGCGGTTGAATTGTGCCCTGAAATAGGATTTTTAGGAAAACATTAAAAATTGCTGCGCCACAATGTATGGATAGCTCGATCAGACTGTTTCCAAATTTTTCGAAACAGTAATTTTTCGAAAATTGAAAATTTTCTCAAAAAAAATGTTTGAAATACTTTAAACTTGTAGTTCAATGTACATTTAAAAACTGAATAAAACTGGAAATTTTAACAAAAAAGGTTCTACATTTTTTGAAACAGTAATTTTTGAGAAATTTTCAAAACATTGCTGTTGCTTATTTGGGAACTTTCAGCATTTTTGAGTTTCGATTGAGTGAATAAAACAAAAAACTTTCAAAAACGGTTCTAAATTTTTTGAAACAGTAATTTTGTGAAATTTTCAAATGTTTGAAAAAAACTGGACTTGTCATTTTCAGAGCAATGTCAGTTGCATTTTTGGGTTTCAGGTCAACACAATGAATAAATTGAAGTCATTTTGTTATGAAAATGATTCTAAATTTTTTGAAACAGTAATTTAAACAGACTAAAAATTGCTGTTTCACTCTACATTTCAAAAAATTTTGAAACAACAATTTTTGGCAACTTCAAAAGTAAAAATCTACCTGAAAAACATCGCAAAGTGTTTGATTCTGAGCTCTAACCGGATTTCGAAACTTCCGTTTCATTTCTGTGTCTCCAAGGACTCCACGAGTGGTCCATGGGACCCTCGTGGTCCCATTTGTCGTACCGTTCATGTAGAATAGTTGAAATGTGTCTGGAAGTCACAGATTGTTTTGATTCAATATCCTTTTTTCAATTTGTTTAATTTTCTGAGTTTTGCGATTTTCGAATTATTTGAAATGTCAAATATATTGGAACCAACAGCAGAGGCCATATTCATGAACATTTACTTTGGAAAACCATTTTCCCTTCAAAAATTAACTGAATTATTTTCCCAAAGGAAAATGGGAGCGTGAAAATGTAATGAACATTATTCAAATGATTTTCCGACTCTCAGGCAAGGCTGTGCCACGGCCGGCCGCGGCCAGTCGCTGCCGGCTTTTACTACGGCCGAGCCGGCCGCGGCTTCAGAAAAAATATCCGAAGAAGCCGCGGCCGGCCCAAGCTAGCCGTGCGGCTTTTCACGGCCTTTTGAAATAATTGTTTCATGAGAAACGTAGATTTTTTTTTTGAAAAATAGAACAAAAAACGAAATTATTCAAAAACTAATTGATTTTCACTTCACGCGTTTTCATGAGGCTATCCGCGGCCGGCCTCGGCCTCAAAAATCGAGCCGCGGCTGAGGCCGGCCGCGGCCAGCCGCCTTTTTGCACATCCTTGCTCTTAGGGTCAGAAAATGAATTTCGCACCGAATTTCCTCAAAAACTATGGACTGAAAATTTCTCATATTTGGTGACAGTACTTAAATTTCCTAGCTCTATCCATTCATGTGATCTGTGTCAAAAAACATAGTTTTTAAGTTGAAGAGCAGCAATATTTGGGTTCAAAATTAGATAATGATGCACTTGATAAACTTTTCTATCATCATACAACTTTTGTAGAATCCAAAAATTCATAAAATTGACTGTGAACATACATGGAGATTAGTATACGTATTCATGAAATAAAAAGGATTTTCCAAAAAGAAAACGAATTTCCTTCAATTTTCACATCTTTTCAGTTGATTTTTGGAAAGAAAACGATTTTCCAAAAACGGTCATCCACCGCATTAGTTTTCTAGTCTCAAGAATTTTCGAATGAATTGAAACAGTAACTTTTGGAAAACTTGCCAAAAACTGGTTTAGAGAATGGGAAAAATCAAGAAATTTAAAAATTCCTTTCAAAATTTGTTTCGAAAATCGAAGAAAATATAATCCAGATATTGACTTGCAAATCTAGATTGCTAGATTGCTCAGATTTCAGGAATTTCGAAACAGTATTTTTTTGGCCGGAAAATTCTCTGGAACTGTAGAAAATCACGACTTTGATTTTAAAGTTTGTTGAACGTTGAGACTTCACAAAAGGGATCCAAAATTTTCCAATCTTTACTATTAACAATCACCAAATTCTGTCTGTGTGTCCGTTTGTTCCCGGTTCCACGACCCTAGCGAAGTTCCCAGTAGACCGAAAATTTTCAAATTTTCACAGATGATCCGAAATAGCAGCGAGATGATGCCCGTCTATTCTATGTTTCGAAATTTTGAGTTTGACGCCTTCTGGAGACGTTCTTCTATTTCAACAGTGCAAATCTTTCGAAAATAATATTTACGTCATTCCCGCCCAAGAAAAAGAAAAAGTTCAGTAAACTTTAAAATTCTGACTTTCTGAATCCCCTAACTTTTCAAAAACTGAATTTCGGTGATTCTGATTCACGAGATTTGATTATTTTTTTTCGAAAATACGAAATTTCTAACCATTCCTATGCTTCAAACATTTTTGGTTTCACTCTGAAATTCTAAAATTCTAATTCAGAAATTCGGAAAATTGGAAAAACGGGAACTCGAAAATACCGAGATTTGAAACTTTGGGAATTTTAAAGTTTGAAAATCAGAGAATTTAAATGTCCAATGTTTCAGAAACTCAGAAGTATAAAAATTCAGATATTCGGAATATTACGAAATTAAAAAATTTGAAAGTTAGCACTCGAAACTTTGAAAGTCCAAAATCTCGAAAGCAAAAAAAAACCAGAAAAAACCAGAAACTCAGAAGTTCAGAATATCAGAAAGCCCAAGTTCGGAATTTAGAAAATTCGAAAATTCATAAACTTTGTCAATCAAAAACTCAGAAATGTGTTTTAGAGTAAATTCTGAAAATCTTTTCGTGTTAAAATTTTGGGAATTAGTGAAGTAGAATCTCGAAAGTCGGAAATACGGAAACTCGAAAATACAAAATTTCAGAAATTATGAGTTCTGAAATGAAGTATTTCAATAGAAAAATCTGTGAGTTCTAGAATCGCAATTCCGAAATTTCAGGACTCCTAAATTTCGAAACTTCTGAAAAAATTATAAGTTGTCAAATTTCAAGCTATTCGGGAATTCAGAAAAATTATTAGTTCTAAAAATTTGGAAATTTTGAACAGTTCGTGTATCAACTAAGACAAATTTCTGATCTACATTTCTGATTTATTTGTCCAAGCCCAAACTCAATCGGTTAGGGGTGTTGTAAGCGGGAGCCAGAAGGTTTAGCCCCGAAGCGCATAAGCAGACTGTCGACCTCGCGGAAGGGAACCTATATTTAAAAATTGGAAAGAGCGCCAAGTTTGGACGCGTAGCGCGGTCGCGTCGCGGTTTTTCGGTGAGTAGCGACTCAACAACGTTTAACTTCACTTTTTTCAAAACACGTTTCAAAATTTTCGAATCTGGCACGCAGCCAACTTTTGTGTGCGACGAAGCGCGCGTTTTTCAGGTTCCCAACCGCGATGGCGTGTGTCACTCCAGTTTATGAAAGTTGACAACACAATCAACTAAAACTTCGTCTTCTGATTCTCTCCGCTTCGGAGATTCAAACGTTTTTAGTGAAGCCAGGAGATTGTAGCCGCCGACAGGCGGCGGAAATCGACTGGTTAGTCTGAAAATTTTAAAGTATACTAAAAAAAAAATAGAACTTCAATTTCGTAATTAACAGTTTTTTTCTAGCTACCGTAGTTTTCGAGGTATGCACCGTTCCAGGCAGTTTTTACTGGATTACTGTACTTTGGTGATATTTTTTCCTATTCTTAAGGAAATTTTCGAGATCCTTACCATTAAACATCGAATTAGCAACATATCCACATGGTGCAATTGGTATTTTCGTACCATTTTTGTCCTCAACATACTGTAATGGATCACAACCATCAATTTCATTGATTTTTCCCCGTAATTGTTGATCGTTTCGAGAATTAAAGTATAGACGATTGTTCTGATAAAACTTGTTCAATCCGTAGTAGAATTTTACATCTCCCTGAAAAACTTTCATGAAATTCTCAAAAATTCGTAAACTCAGAAATTCAGAAATTCAAGAATAAAAAATATATGAATATAATTTATCAATAATTTCAATAATTTTTAAAAATTCGATACATTTAATTTTAATTGAAACAGTGAAATTTCAATATTCTTTTTTGCTGTTTCAAACATTTTTCAACAAAAAATGTCGAAAACTTTGACTGTTCATTTGTCTAAATTTTCAATCTCGAAAACTACAGTAACCCACCGTAAAATCTTGCTCCAGCGTTATCGAATATGAGCACTGAAATGTTTCATTTCGGAGCTCTGTTCTCATAATTCGCTCAATTTGAGTCCCATTTGCTAATGAGCAATTTGTATACACTACTTCTTGTTCAAGAGCTGCAAAAATCAATAACTGTTTAATTTCTGAAAAAGTGCTGTCGTAATACCTAAAAATTTAATTTTTTTAAGAAGAATAATTTTGAAACTGTAATTTTTTGAAAAATTTTTCTCTAACTTACACCCGTTATGCCCAAAATACAGTGCTATTCCCATCGCCAACGTTGCAACTCCAGTAATAAGAGTCACTGGTATTGCAGATGTCACGTCGTAATGAGGACGGAGAGCGGGTAGGTTTTGTTGCTTCCATGCAGTGTCTAAAATCGATATTTTTGACAGTAAATGCTTTTTTGTTTAGCAATTTTTGAATTTCCAGGAATTTTTTCTTCAAAACGCACCAAAAACCAAGTTTCTACAATGAATTTGAACCGAGTTATGGGCATTCAAAGTTTGGAGGCTAGAGACGCAGACGCTGAGAGCGTTCTCGTTGTCTGCGTCTCTTCAAAATTTCAAATGACCATAACTCGCCTTGAAATTGTCGTAGAGACTTGATTTTTAGTGCCTTTGGTTGGAATTTTGATTCGGAATTCGAGAAATATAGAATTGATAATTTTTGAAAAAAATACATTTTTTGAGTACTTTGAAGTTTTTTTTCTATATTTTTGAATATTATTAAGAAATATATGAGGTTTATTCACAAAACGCACTAAAAATCAAGTTTCTACAATGATATTGAGCCGAGTTATGGGCGTTTGGAGGCTAGAAAAACTTCAAATGCCCATAACTCGGCTTTGAAGTGTCGTGGAAATGTGGTTTTAATGCATTTTGTTGGAAAATTAATTTTAAATCTGATATGTAAAGAAAAATACTGATTGAGCGTCTGAAAGAGTCCGAATTATAGAAATGCCGCCCCATTTTTGATTCATTTCGGATTTTGAAATAGTAATTTTTAAAAAGCGAATATCTAAAAATTTGAGACAGATTTCAATTTTTCTAGATGGATTACAAAAATTGAATTCATAAATTTATAATTTAAAATATGAAACAGCAATTTTTGGAAAATGAAAACTTTTTTTTCAATTTCTCACCTTTTGGTTGATTTTTCTTTCCTCGTTGTCTTGGTAATTTCGGAATGTCGTCTGGCATTTTTTTTGGCTGAAAATTTCAGATTTTTTGCTGAAATTCGAGATTACCAAATACGATATCAAAATGAACAGTTCTAGAGTATTGTTTCAGATTTTGGATATACCGTAAAACCTCTAATAGAACGACACCCGGATCGTCCACTTTGAGCCTATATATCTCATTTTCTGTGAAAGATATCAAAAAGT
>NC_013487.2:14718763-14727136 GCF_000004555.2 Caenorhabditis briggsae | reverse complement strand
CAAAAATGGCTAACTGGTAAAATGTTGCTGATCACCTGATAAACATTTTACTAGTTAACCACTTTTTGATATCTTTCAAAAGAAGTGAGATATATAGGCTCAAAGTGGACGATCCGGGGGTCGTTCTATTAGAGGTTTTACGGTATTTTTGAAACAGCAATTTTTCAAAAAAAAAACTGTAAAAATAACTTACAATTGGAGGAATTTTCTGAAAATTTCAGTTTTTTTGATTAATTTTTTTTTCGATTCAAATTTTTAAAATACCAAACATTGATTTTTTTTACAAAATTAAAGGAAAACAAGTTTGGTAATTGTCATGTAAAATTGAAATTCTGAAAATCACAATTCTGAATGAAAAATTTTGAAACAGCGAATTTTTCAACAATAAATTTCCACAGCTCGGATAAAACGAAGTATTGAAAATCGAAAATCTGAAGGAAAATACAAAAAGTTTTGAAACAGTGAATTTTTAAACTTTCCCAGTTTTCAGATATTTTCGAAAATGTAGCCCGTAAAAACTCTATTAGATAGCCACCCCTAATTGAATGCCAGCCTCTAATATAGTGTCACCCTAGAGAGCACCTCCGAACAATAGAGTGCCAGCCCCTAATATAATGCCACTGCGGATTTGATGTCAGTGTGGTAAAATTCAAAGAATAACACAAAAAATCTTTTTTCTGGTTTTCGAGCTTTTTTCAAGATTAAAAGAAGTATTGTATTTGTAAAAAATGTGTCAGGACAATATCAAATTCCAAAAGTTTCTAAAAAATAAGCAGAAAAATCAAGAAAACCTCGGAAGCCATTTCATGAAAGAGTTGAAAATCGAGCACTCTGGTGATGAGTTTCAGTAGAAATTAGCTCCGAACAATAAAGTGCCAGCCTCTAATAAAATGCCACCCCAGACTACCTTCGAACAATAGAGTGTCATGGCTATCTAATAGAGTTTTTACGGTATATTTCAGCGAAAAAGTGAAAAAAAAACTAAAAATTTCAATAGTTTAACCGACTTTCGTTCGATGCAAAATTTCGGAAAAAACTGGCTAAAAAAATAGAAGGGCCCTCCGGAGGTACCTTGGAACAATAGAAAGACCGCCCCTTCAAATACAGGTTTTACGGTATTTAATTTTTATTTTAAAAAAAACGAATAAAAAACTTTTATAGCAATTCTAGATAAAGTTAAAAATCTAGTGAGAATATTTAAAAAATCTACTGAAAAAACCTTTTTAAAAATTTGAAACAGTAATTTAAAAAAAAAAATTAGCTCAAGAAAAAAATTCCGAAAAACTTGGCAGAAAGAAAACTCATCTCTTCTATACAATGCAAAAGTAAATATCGAAAATTGAAGAGAGAGTGTGGAAAAACGAGAGACGCAGAGAAGCAGAAAGAAAAGTGTGATTGAGCAAATAGTGTTCATTTTGTAGTCTGTGTCAGCGTAGTGTCAAAAATGCAAAAAAAAGAAAATCACTGTTTTTAAAATCAGAAAAAATGGCGGAAATTCGAATTTCCGGAGTTTACCAATTTTGGGAAAATGCGAAAAACAGAAAAATAAATAAAAAAGTGATGTTTGTCTGATGAATCATTATCAGTAATAGATAAATTTTGGCAAGAGAGAAAAAGAGAATTAGAGAAATAGAGTTATAATGATTATGATGAAATGGAGAGAAAAATTGGCCCCATTATGACTATTTTACTGGAGTTTTTGAGCTGTGAAAAGCCGGAAACTCAATGAAATTATATGAATAAATAGGCTCCGCCCCTTTTCCCCAACATCCACTATTTCTCAAAAGAAAATTACGATCATAAATAAAAAATGAAAACAGGTGACTCTAAATTTTTTACGAAAAAGCTCCGCCCCTTTTTCGGATGTAACCTTTAAGCTGAAAAAGAATCCAGTCAACTTTAAAGGCGCATATCTACAAAAACCACTGTAGCTTTTGAAATGTTTGAAACAGTAAAATGTGTAAAATTTTATGCTGAGCAATTTTGCAGTTGACACATTTTTCATAATTACAGTAGTTTTTGAAGTATGCGTCTTTAAACTTGTCTCACCACCAGACGCTAACAATTCATGGTCAGCCTACTTTAAAGGCGCACAACTCAAAAACTACGGCAGCTATTGAATAGTTGATAATTGCATAATTGCTCAACATGAAATTTTGCACATTTCACAGTTTTAACTATTCAAATAGCTACAGTAGTTTTTGAAATATGCGCTTTTAAAGTTGTCTCGTTCGCAGACACTGAAAACTCGTTGTCAGTCAAAGTCAGTCAACTTTAAAAACGCATATGTCAAAAACTACTGTAGCTATCAGAAAAACGTCAACTGCAAAATTGCTCAGCATAAAATTTCACACATTTGCTCTTTTTTAATTTTTTGAAGCCCACAGTAGTTTTGGAGATATGCGCCTTCAAACAGGCCGTTGTCTGTGTCTCTGAGAAATTTAAAAGTTTTAAAGGTGGGGGGACAGGAGATTTTTCGTAGTTTTTTTGTAGCTAGAGTATGCATTCTACCGTGACGGTGTACAACGCTTAATGTCACTTTGCGTACAGCTGTCGTCCTCGCCTTCATGTATGCAATCGGGCGACCGCTTTCTCTTTGCCCGCGTGGCTCAGTCGGTAGCGGCGCCGCACCCTCAATCCTCGCCCCACACGTTCAACTCCTCGAGGGGCATATTTAAACGAAATTTCGAGAACATTATTTTTTTCATGTCCCCCCACCTTTAATGAAATTTTCACTGTTTCAAAAAAGTCTTTTGTTCTACAATAAATCTTGAATTTTAGAATTTTATAATATAAAATATATTTCTTAAAATTTACTGTTTCAATTGTTGAACTTTTAAAAAACCGATTACATTTTTTTTGATTCTTTTCTATTTGAAATATTCAAAAAACATCTAAAAATGACACAAAAATGAAATCTCTGAAAATTTCAGACAAAAAAATTGGGTTGCACTAATCGATCGATAAAAAGCCAAAAAATATATAATTAGGAACTGGGAAAACCGTAAAAATACTGATATTCTTATGGGGAAAATGGGGGAAAATGGCCCGCAACGACAAGAAAAAAATTACTGTTTCAAAAAAAATTTTCACTGAAAAACAGTAAAATTCGGAAAAGAAACGCGATGAGGAGATAGAATATGGGAGAAGAGACGCAGAGAAATTCGGAAAAATCGATTTGGGATTCTGGAGATTTGGTGGTGGGCGGAGCATGGGAGTGAAGACGTCGGATCGGGTTTCTGGAATTTTGAAAAAAAATATAAAATTCTAAAATTCCAGAAAATTCTAAAATTCTAAAATTCCAGAAAATTCTAAATTCTAAAATTCCAGAAAATTATAAAATTCCAGAAAATTATAAAATTCCAGAAAAATCTAAAATTCCAGAAAATTATAAAATTCCAGAAAATTATAAAATTCCAGAAAAATCTAAAAAATTCTAAAATTCTAAAATTCTAAAATTCTAAAATTCTAAAATTCTAAAATTCTAAAATTCTAAAATTCTAAAATTCTAAAATTCTAAAACTCTAAAATTCTAAAAATTGAAAAAAAAGCTCACCTATACTTTTTCCGATTCCTTTCTTTCAATTTTCTCATTGAAATCAAATTCTTCCGTCTAGTTGGGGTTTCAGGAATTTCAGAATCCAAAAAATCAGAATCTGAAGAATCAGAATCTTCCAGATAGAATCCTGTGGACGTCTTCATCATGGCGACAGTTGATTCAGCCAGCTGTATTTGACCAGCTGGCTGACTTCTGACCCATTGGGGTCTTCTGGGAAGAAGACGTGAGTATGAAGACGTTGGATGAATCGATGACGTCATCTGATGGAATTGGTTGGAAATTGAAGCTGACGCAGAAGTCGATAGACGTGCAGATGACGTCGGATGGAGAGCCAGAAGGCATCTGAAAAATTTTGGAGTGATTTTGGAAATTACAAAAGCTTCTAGATGATTCTAGAAGCGTCTAGAAAACTTTAGACATTCTAGAAAAGTATAAAAAACTGTAGGAGGTTTCAGAAGGATTCTAGAAGATTCTGGAGGAGTTTTGAAAAGCTTAGAGAGTCTGAGAGTCATATAGAATTCTCCAAATTCTTCTAGAACCCTTTTGAAGTTTCTAGAACTGTGTGAATAATTTGAGAATGTCTCAGAAGCTTTCAAAAGCTTCTGAGAGCTCCTAGAATTTTCTGAATACTTCTAGAATTGCGTAGAATCCTCCAGAACCTTCTAGAATGTTCCAGAAGCCTTCTGAAGCTTTCAAAAACGTCTGGAATAGTCCTGAACCTTTCAGAACCCTTCTGAAGCTTTTAGATATTTTTTTTCAATTAAAAGAAAATTACGGTTTCAAAAACCAAATATTATCGCTTGCTGAAATTTCTCTAACTCAAAAAATAATTATTCCCAATTTTTTAAACTCGAAAACTCGACTCAGATTTTTCTAGACACTTCTAACACTTTCTTGTAGTAGCCTTCTGGAGCTTCTCGAGTTTCTAGAATCTTGAAGAGTCGTTAAGAATTTTTCGGGACCTTCCAGAATCATTCTGGAGCTAGAAGCTTCGAGAAACTTCTAGAAACTTCCATGTATCCATTTCATCAAATTTTTTTAGATGAAAATAATTTTTCAAAAAAAATTACGGTTTCAAGAAAAAAAAGTGTTTTTTTTCTCAAGTTTTTAATGTGTTGTTTTCATGAAGACTTTAGAAATTTCTGAAAGTTTCTAGAGTCGTCTAGAACCTTCTAGACCCTTCTGGAAAATTCTAGAACCTCTCAGAAGTTTTGAGAGGTTCCTAAAATTATAAAGAGATTGCTGGAGTATCCTACAAGCTTCCAGGAATGTCTAGTATAGTTCTGAACCTTCTGGAATCTTTCTGAAGCTTCTAAAAGTTACGATTTCAGAAATCAGAATGTAATTATCTCAAATTTTTTGGATTATTACTTTTAGGGGGAAAAAATGTGCTGAAAATGTTCTTATAAACTTCAAAACCTTCAGATTCTTCTAGAACCTTTCAGAGTTTTCTTGAAGTATTCTGGAGTTTTTAGAGTCTTCTAAAATCGTTAAGAACCTTTTAGAGTTTTTCGGGACTTTCCAGAATTCTTCTGGAGCTTGCTAGGACACTTTAAAAGCTTCTAGAAACTTCTAGAAGCTTTCATATTATTAATTCAATTTTATTATATGGAGCTACTAGAAATTTCCAGAACCTTCTATAATCATCTAGAGTTGTCCAGAATCCCCCTCACCTTGGATCATAGCTACTCGCTCTCATCTGCCTCCTCTCCTGACTTCGCTTCAGCAGATTTTCCGTGTCACGTCTTCTGAATTCACTTCTGAAATTCTCGAACTCCTCCGGATAACATAATTGCTCACAGGAACCGACAGGCGGTTGGTTGGGTGTGGATTGGGATCTAAAAATTACTATGTTTCAAAAAAATAACTTTTCTGTAGCAACCGTAGTTTTTGAGATTAGCGGACATCTCAAAAATTACTGTAGTTAGCAAAAAGTTGTAAACTGTAAAACTGCTCAGCATAAAATTTCACACAGTTTTTGTGATATGCGTCTTTAAACTTGCATGATGTCTGCGTCTCATGGCCGACCTGCCTCAAAGCACTGCTTTTTTAAAGGCGCATATTTCAAAAGCTATTGTAGTCATCAAAAAGTTGTCCACTGAAATATTGCTCGCCCTAGAACTTCACACATGTTTTAGTTGACAATTTATTTGTAGCTTTTCTAGTTTTTGAGATATGTGCCTTCAAACTTGCATGGTGTCTGCGTCTCGTGGCCGACCTGCCTCAAAGGACTACTAACTTCAAAGGCGCATAGCTCAAAAACGACTGCAGCTATCTAAAAATTGTAAATCGCAAAATTGCTCAGCATAAAATTTCATATATTTTGCTGTTTCTAATTTTCCTATAGCTACCGTAGTTTTTGAGATATGCGTCTTGAAAAAATGCCTCACCTTGGATAATGTAAACTTTTGGTCATGAGTGCCGGAATTCGAGTCGGAGGTCTTCTGGGTGTCGAAATCGTCGATAGGAACATTCGATCACCCGAATTATTGATCGATGACGTCATCGATCCACGACCAGATGACGTTGATGGATTACGGTAGCTGGAAGTGGAAGCTCCGCCCATATCCGCACAAATACCCTCAGAATCCGTTGAATCGTTAAGTTTTCGCGTCATTTCTTCGGTTTTCTGGAAATTTGGATTGTCATTGATCCAGGAAATTAAACGTTTTCAAAATTTCCACTTTCTTTGAAACAGAAATTTTCTGGAATTTTCAAAATATTTATTTTTGTCAATTTTAGCCTTGTTTTTGATGATTTTAAACTGTTTCTACTTATTTTTAAGCATTTTCAATTAATTTCATCACAATTTTTCAAAAATTTTGAAACATCATTTTTATGGAAATGAGTAATACTAATTTTCAGTCATTTTCAGGCAATTTCAAGCTATTTTCGAAAAATACAGATAATTTTTGATGAATGGGATACCTCTTCAAAATCCTTTTTGAAAAAATTGTGAAACAACAATTTTATGGTAATTTTGATGTTTTTAGTTTTCAATAATTTTCGGATAATTTTGGCCTATTTTTCTCGGTTTTCCACCGAATTATTGTCTATTTTGAGCAATTTGTGTTCTGGAAACATTTTCAGATCAAATTTTTCGTCAATTTATAATAATTTTAGATTATTTCTGCAGCTAGAATTGATCAATTCCAAAGTTCATATAAGAGAAATTTGAAGAATTTTTTTCTCATTTCTGAAAATCGGAAATTCTCAAATTTTATGTACAAAAAGAACAGAGTTAATAGAAAAAACACTGGAAACCAATGAAAATTGATAAGATGCATTTCCATAAAGTTACTGTTTCGAAAAATTTCAAAAAATTTTGAAAAAGTTGAATTTGGAAATACAAAACTACATTGAAAACTAGGCGAAAATGCCCGAAAATCGTTCGAAAATTACTAAAAACAACAAAAAAACAAGCTAAATTTGACTAAAATTATGAGATATGAACTTTGAAAACTCCATAAAATTGCTGTTTCAAAAAATTGGAAAAATTTCATGACAATTTTGAAGTCATTTCTATTTGTGACTGACTAAAAAATAATCTGAAATTAGCATAAATTGACAAAAATTTGATCTGAAAATGTTTTAAAAATACGATCTGCCCAAAATTGAATAAAATTGGGTCGAGAACGGACCAAAAGTTTCTGAACAGGATTTAAAATTTAAAGTATCTATTTTCATGAAAATCGTCAAATTTTGAGCCCATTTATCTCATTTTCTGTCAAAGATATTGAAAAGTGGTTAACTGATACAATATTACTGATAATATGATAAACATTTCATTAATTGACAACTTTTTGATATCTTCCAAAAGAAATGAGATATATAGGCCCAAAGTGGACGGTCCGGGTGGCCTTCTAATAGAGTGTTTTTTCGGTATTCTTAAAGAAGTAAAGAGTTCAAACTAGGAATTGGATATAACGAAAAGTTAGTCAAATTGACTAGAAGTAATTTTAAATTGTCAGGAAAAGCGTTTCAAAATGACTAGAAACAATTTGAAATTGAATAGAATTATAGGATATTAGTTTTAAAAATTTCTATAAAATTGTTGTTTCAAAATTTTTTGAAAAACTTTCCATGTCAATTTTGAAGTCATTGATGTGCTTAGTATCATAACGGCTAGACATAAACTTAGTTTTTCTAAAATTAGCTCTGAAAATAATCTGAAATTAGCATAAATTAACTAAAAATTGATCTTAAAATGTTTTCGGAAAAAATTACGGAAAACAAATGAAAATATGCCAAAATAACACGAAAATTGTTAAAAGTGACAAAAATGGCTTAAATTGAAGCAAAATAGTCGCAAAAACAGCTCAAATTGATTGATAGAGGCTGAAAATTGAAAATATCGCTGTTTCAAAAGTTATGATAACTTTTGAAACAGCGATTTTCGAGCAATTTCTGTTCTAGAAACATTTTCAGATCAATTTTCTGTTAATTTAAGCTAATCCTAAAATAATTTACAAGCTACATTTGGATTATTGAACCATATTCATTGCGTGATGCGTTTTAATATTTTTGAAATGTCAACGGAAAATTTCCCAAATTTTTGAAATAGCAATTTTATGAAATTTTCAAAAATTATTTTAAAATGACCTGAATTGACACAAAATAGTCTTTTAAAAAAAATAAATTTGTTGAGTTGAAAATATCATTTTCAGATATACCGTAAAACCTCTAATAGAACGACACCCGGATCGTCCACTTTGAGCCTATATATCTCACTTCTTTTGAAAGATATCAAAAAGTGGTTAACTAGTAAAATGTTGCTAATATCCTGATAAACATTTTACTAGTTAATTACTTTT
>NC_013487.2:14710665-14718701 GCF_000004555.2 Caenorhabditis briggsae | reverse complement strand
TTCAGAAATTCAGAAATTCAGAAATTCAGAAATTCAGAAATTCAGAAATTCGGAAATTCAGAAATTCAGAAATTCCAATCTAGAAGCGGTTATGGCCCAGAATCCGGCCTTCCCAGGCCACCATCGGTTACAGTACCCCAAAATCTCTCACCTGTCTCAATTTCACCATCAGCTTCTTCGCCTTCATCCGGGTGTCGTTCTATTAGAAGTTTTACGGTATTTGTTACTATTTTTTGCTGATTTTTTCAAGCTATTTAGATGATTTCTCGAGCTATTTTCACTCAAATCATTAGGCAACATATCAAAACCAAAAATCTGACTTACATTAATTAAATAATCAACATATTCTAATCCGCTCATCGTCGTCGAATTTCCAATTTCTAATAATGATGGGTCCGTCTCATCGAACCGTTGTTCGGTGGCATTGTGTCGTTGCGGGCTGAGCCGTTTTTTGAATTTCTGGAATTTTCAGGCTTTTTAGGATTTTGGGACATTTTTAAGGGGGTTGGGCTCAAAATTCGGGGAATTTTGAAGGTTTTTAGGCTTGAAATTCGGAAATTTTCAAAAAACTCACTTGATAGACATCGATGGGTGGCTCGGAATCGGAACGAGCACCTTTGATGCGTCGATTGTCAGATTTTCGATTGATGGACGACGTTCTGACTGAAAACTAACAAATTTTTGAGAATTGGAGTAGAAACATTAGAGAGAAAGTGCAAAGATTTAGTCTAGAGACGTCCTGGAGACGCAGAGGAGCTGGGCACTTCGGTTTTCCAACTTTAAAGGCGCATATCTCAAAAACTACAGTACTTAACATAAATATTAAATATAGCAAAATGTGTAAAATTTTATGCTGAGTAATTTTGCAGTCAACAACTTTTAGATATCTACAGTAGTTTTTGAGATATGCGCCTTTAAAGTTGTACACTCTCATTGCCTGCCGACACTAAAACAGTCAACTTTAAAGGCACACATCTCTAAAACTACTGTAGTTCTTCAAAAATTGAAAATATCAAAATGTGTAAATTTTTATGCTAAACAATTTTGTAATTACCAACTTTTTGATAGCTACAGTACTTTTCGAGATATTCGTCTTTAAAGTTGAACGTTCTCATCCGACACTAAAAGCCCAGTCAACTTCAAAGGCGCATATCTCAAAACCTACTGTAGCTATGAAAAAACCAAACAAAGTAAAATGTGTAAAATTTTATGCTGAGTAATTTTGCAGTCAACAACTTTTAGATATCTACAGTAGTTTTGGAGATATGCGCCTTTAAAGTACGCGACTGTTTTCAGCGAGATAGACGCAGGTAAGCTAGACGCTCTCGTTTCTCTGCGTCTCTCGCTTGAAAAAATCAAATTTAAAGGGAAAAATATCTATGTAGTGATTTATTTTTTCTCAAAAATCAGAAAATAAATTGGAAAAGTTTTTTTTTAGAAAAAAAAATTTATAACGAGCCTAATGAAAAAAGTGTGTGGAGAAATAAAAAAAAAGAGAAAAAAAAATCCAAGAGCATGTGATGGATATTTTATGTGCGTATCCGCACATAAAATATTCTCCAATCTCACTTTTTTTCTTTTTTTAATGCTGAGCAATAAATAATTCTAGGTGGATTTGGACTTTGACCACCGAAGAGAAGCAGAGAAACGAAAGCGTCTAGTATTGCTGTTAGAAGCTGTGAACTTTAAAGGCGCATATCTCAAAAACTACAGTATTTATCAAAAAATTGGCAACTACAAAATTACTCATCGTTTAATTTTTAACATGTTGCTATTTTAAATTTTTCCCGTAGCTGCAGTAGTTTTTGAGATATGTGCCTTTCAAAGCCTAGTGCAGGTTGTCTGAGTCTTATTACCGGCTTGCCTTGAAGACTACTCAAAAAATACAGTAGCTATCGAAACGTTGTAAACTATCTAATTGCTCAGCATAAAATTTCACATATTTTTCTATTTTTCATTTTTCTATAGCTACAGTAGTTTTTGAGATATGCGCCTTAAACTTTTTAGACCCAATTTTTGCGCTTTTTACAAAATAAACAAACTTACCATATTCGAAAAAGTGGCCGGATCCGAATCGGTCACATCTGGAACGAAACGTTCCAGCGCGTTAAAAATCACAACGTTTTCTCCACAAAATCGAATCGTTTCTTCCGGAATTTGAGCTTCCACGTATGCACTGTTGCCTAAAACATTTCAGATTTTTTTGAAATAAAACATTACTGTTTCAAATTTTTTTAAACAAGAATTCTAAAGAATCGTTTTGCTGTTTTGTAGGTCTAGATTATAAAATTCTAAAATTCCAGAAAATTCTAAAATTTAAAAAAAGTTTCTCAACATTTTTTTTCAAATTTCGATCAAATTTCAGAAAGAGCAAATAAGAGAAAAAAAGAGTGGAGCCATTTAATGTGTGTGTGTCAAGAAAAAAAAAAGAAAAAGAAACATATAGTAGTAGTAGTAGTAGAGTGACAACTGCCCCCCTTTTCATAGTACACACAGAAAGAGTGAGAGAGAGAGAGAGAGGCGCAGAGACACGCAGAGAAGAAAAGAGAGCATCCCCATCATTATCATCACTGCATAGATAAATAGATAGCGAAGAAAAGAAACATCCAGTTTTCCGGCCTTCCGGAAAAAAGATGGGCGGAGAGAGATAAGACGATGAACGATTATATGAGTTATTTAAAGGCGCATAACTCGGCTCAAAATTGGAATTTTTTTTTGATTCAAAAAGTGACATGTAGATTTTGAAAAGATCTACAAATTGATACTAAATTTGAAAATATTAAAGTTCTGAGTTTTCTGAAACATCAAAGTTTCAGAATTTCTCAAAAAATTAGATTCCATGCGAAATGAAAATTTCTGTTCCACAATTTTTTAATCCTTTCAAAAAATTAGTTATTATAGTTGCATTATTTGTTGTATAAACGGAACAAGAATGAAATGTAGGTTTTGAAAATTCAAAATATTTTGAAACAGTTATTATCATTTTAAAAAAAATCATATTCTGACTTTTTTCACTGGGAAATAGTCAACTTTGAAGCTCCAAAAAAGTGGATCAAAGTTTTTCAAATTTTCTAAAAATTTCAGGGCGTACTAAACAAAAATAGAACTTCAATTTCGTAAAGTTTTTTAGAGAAATTTCATGAGATATGGTTTGTAACCAGAAAAGAGGCGGAAAACTATGAAAATAGCATTGTGTCCCTTTAAAACCGCTTATCTGTTCTTGTTAAAATTTCGCAAAAAATGGCAATTACAGAAGTAATGCTCTATTTTTGTTCAGTGTACTTTAAAATTTTCAGACAAATCGAAAAATTTTAGACAACTTTTGTAGGACTTCAAAGTAGACTATTTTTCACTGGAAATCTAAGCGAAACCCTTATTTAACCTTGTCTGCATGTTTGCGTAATGGTGTTTGCACAGCTTTTACATTTAAAAGATTATATATTTATCCGAGCTACGTGATCGTGATTTCGGGCTGTCGAAGTATTAAAACGGAGTCAATTGTAATAGGAACAAATGCAGTAAAAAGAAAGTTTACAATGTGAAATATTAGAAATTTTTGAAACAGTAAAAAATGCAAAATTTTTACAAGAATTAAAAAAAAAAGGACTCACCAGAAATGGGTGGTCTTCTCTGATTGCTGAACCGCTCTCGTGCTCTTTCCACGAGCATTCGCTCACACATTGACATTGGTCGACGGCATCCGGGGGTTGCGACCTGGAAAAGACCGTTCTGAAACGTCGCGGTTTTAAAAAATAAGTTTGAAAATTTTGGAAAAATCATAAATTTACAGATAGATTTCAGGGATTTACAGATAGATTTCAGAAATTCAGAAATTCAGAAAGTCAGAAATTCAGAAAGTCAGAAATTCAGAAATTCAGAAATTCAGAAATTCAGAAAGTCAGAAATTCAGAAATTCAGAAATTCAGAAATTCGGAAAGTCAGAAATTCAGAAATTCGGAAATTCAGAAATTCAAAAATTCAAAAATTCAGAAATTCAGAAATTCAGAAATTCAGAAATTCAGAAATTCAGAAATTCAGAAATTCAGAAATTCAGAAATTCAGAAATTCAGAAATTCAGAAATTCAGAATAGATTAATGTTTCAAAATTTTTATAATTTTACAAAATTTGCTTGAATTCCGATTTTGCATTATTGGGCTGCGGTGGATTTCAAAAGCAAAAAAAATGAAAAAAGGGAACAAATTTTCTTGTTTGCCTTCTTTTCATGTGACCAGTCTCCATTTTTCTCTGCGTTCCTTTAAATTTAGACACCAAAAATCTCTTCTTTTGGCTAATCGTGATCTGTTTTTTCCTTTTTCTTAGCTTCAAAAAACCCCGAATTTTGATTTTCAAATTTCGCGCAAATTCAAAAGACAAAAAACTTACCAATCGCTTATCCAGTGCCGAGTTCGCTGATGACATTCCGTTTCCACCGCTCAAAGAAACTCCAGAATCCCCACCAGTTGATCGGGTCAGAATCCCATCTTCGTTGACTTCGATTACTGAAAATTTGGGATTTTTTGCGGAATTTTTTTTAATCAGCAATTTTAGAAACTTAAAAAATTGCTGTTTCATTTTTTGGATGAAATATTTGTCTAGAATTCCACAGTATTCGTTGGCACATTAGCGGTAGAAATCAGTGTTTTTCGAAGAAAAAAAGTGTGAACGAGAAATCCGGACAAACAGGAACACAGACAGACAAAAATATTTGAGGAAAAAAGAAGAATTTTTTAACTGAATATTACTGTTTCAATTTTTTTTAAATTTCTCAAAGAAAATTTTCAGAACTGCTTGCAAGTACCGGCGAATAAAATACACGAAGTCGTCTTTTACAGTTGATTTTCGGTCATTTTCAGGAGTCTGGATCTCAGCTGTCAGGTTCCCGATCACTTTGAAAACTTTTGAGATTATAAAATAGGCTCCGCGTCACTTCGAAACCGCTTCGTTTCGAAACCGGTTATTTCGAAACTACGTGACACTTCGAAACCGGTCATTTCGAAACCGGTCATTTCGAAACCGGTCATTTCGAAACCGGTCGTTTCGAAACCAGTCGTTTTGAAACCGCGACACTTCAAAACCAGTCATTTCGAAACTGCGAATTTTGCACGCTGCAATTTTTTTCTTCAATTTTAAGACTGAAAATTTCCAATTTTTAATTTCATTTTCACGTGACCGTGTTTTTTTTTGGTTTCGAAATTATTGGTTTCGAAATGACAGGTTTCGAAGTGACGCGGAGCCATAAAATAGACCTAGATTGAAAACTTTGCGTTCGCAAGATTTTTCGAAATATCCTATTTTTTCAGCTATTTGCCAATTTCTGAAGGATTCCTGTTTTTCACATTTTTATCACGAAAATGGTTGTCTTCCAGAAATGGGCCAGTATCTGGAAAACTAGGAATTTCCTTAAAATTCTGTAAATGCAAGGTTTTCAATCTAAGTCAGTTTTACATCTTCCATAATTTTCAAAGTGACCAAAGTGATCTTGACAGACGAGCTCCGAATTTCTGAAAATGTTCGAAAATCAACTGAAAAATACGATTTCGATTATCTTTTCGACCGTTACTGTATATAATTGTTTTGGTTCTTGTTATGATTGGACAAACAGACACACAGAGAGACTACTGTAAATTGGTGTGCATATCTCGAATGTTCACACAATTCGATAAATTTTAAGAATTCAGTTGAAACAATAAAAATATTTTTTTCAGAAAATTTAAATTCAATTTTTGCAAAATAAAAGAAAAGTCGAAATACTTTAAACATCTGAAAGTTTTGATTTTTAAATTTCCAATATTTCAAAAAATTGCTGTTTCAAAATTTGTTTTCCAATTTTTCAAAAATTTGAAAACTGTTACACCGCCCTCTAACATTCTAGAATATTCACTATTGTATTAGCTACACCATCCCTCAACTTATTATCCGATTTTATTGGGCAAACAGACACACAGACAGAAATCTATGGCTATTTTTGTAGCTTTTAACATAAATTGAGGCTAATTAAATAATTACTGTTTCAAATTAACTATAACGTTTCAGAAAACGATTTTGAAAATAGTAGGTGGACTTTATTCAGATTTTTGTCACTGTTTGAACAGAATTACAGTAATAATGAATTTTTAGAAAATTTTTAAAAAAATTAAAATTTGGTTTTTATGAATTCTTGCTCTCCAAACTTTCCAGAAAAAAAGTTTCTCACCATTATTTACTGGAGTTGAGGACGTTGATGGGAAAGCCGTTAAATTCCATCTGAACTCATTTTCGTCCCACTCGGCACGCTCCTTCATACGATCACAGACGTCGGGTGGAATGAAGTTTTCAACGATGAGCAATCTGAAGAAAATTGAATCGAAATTGAATTTTTAGAATTCAATTAAAAGAATCCCAGAAACCCAAAAATCCTAGAAACCCTGAACATTAATTTACAGTTATGGAGAAATTCAAAAGTTTTGATTTCTTGAATTTTAGGTATCTAAAAATTAAAGAATCCAAAGAATTCTAGGATCCAAAAAAACCTGAAAATTGCAAATTGCTGTTTCAAACTATATTTCTTTTGAAAACTACAATATTCGAAAATTAATTTGTCCATCGGTGAAAATCGATGTTTTAAATGAACAA
This sequence comes from Caenorhabditis briggsae, assembly GCF_000004555.2. Taxonomy (NCBI): domain Eukaryota; kingdom Metazoa; phylum Nematoda; class Chromadorea; order Rhabditida; family Rhabditidae; genus Caenorhabditis; species Caenorhabditis briggsae. The sequence goes on along the minus strand of NC_013487.2, from coordinate 14,712,088 downwards.
TCTGGACAAAAAGACACACCGACAGATGGAACATGAACGATCTTTGAAAAATTACTGTTGCAACATGGGCTCTGGGCTTATTGTTGAATTAATTTTTATAGTTGATAGTACTAATTTTGAAACAGTAATTTTTTGTAAAAAAATTGAAAAAATGTTTTAATTCATTCCTGCAAACCAGGGAAATTGATGAATCCCGAGAGTCCTTAGGAATTGAAAAATAATAGAACTTTCGAAAAATTGCTTATAATGTCTAAAACCTGAATCTTTGAAAACATGCTATTTTTCCAATTTTTGAAAGTTCGAAAAAATTACTGTTTCAAAATCAAACTTTGATTATTCAGTATTAATTAACTGTAATTGGTTAGCCGGAGGAATTATACTATCTAGACAAATAGACATACCGGGAAATTACTGTTTCAAAATGTTGCTTAATTTTCAGACAGGGACAAAAATTCAATCCACGATTGAATTTTTCAATTGGAAAAAAAGTCTCAAAATTTCGCATGTTTTCAGATTTTAACTATTCGAAAGGCTCAGAAACTCGAGCAAATCTATAATATGTTTTTTTTTCTGGAATTTTCAGTACCGAATCTACGAAAATCCAAAAAAATAAATTCGAAAAATCAACAAATTACTGTTTCAAAATTCTTGATTAATTTTCAGACAGAAACGAAAATTGATTGTTCTTGGAAATTTTGAAAATTCGGATTCTAGAGCTTTCAGTTCCAAACCTAACGAAACTTTTTTTAAGTTTGAAAAGTTTGAAAAAATGCTATTTCAAAAATTTTGAATATGTTCAAAAAAAGTTAGCACCAACTGTTGCATTAATCATTTCAGAATTGATTTGTATTCGGAGGAATTTTTGAACAATTTTAATGATTATTCACAATCCCAATATAATAATTCCCAGTATTTCTCCAGATTCTAATTCACCACAAGGAGAGCTCCAAAATGAGCCCAAACACGACTAGGCTCTGTTCACATTGGTTTTTCAGGCGCGTCGCTGTCGTGCGTCGCGTGCCTAGATGAAAATTCAAAATGGACGGAGCCAAATCGTGTTTGGGTTCATATTGAAGCTCACAATGAGCTTAATCTATTGAAAACTATGAAAACTAGGAAAAAAAAAATCAAACTCACTTTAATCTTAACTCCTTATCAATCTCTGATATCGTCTCTTGCAAATTCTGTCGCTCGTCCGAAAACGCTTCAGACATGTCTCGAATTTCATTTTTGCTCTGAAAACTTGCTCTTTTTTCAATATTTTAACATTTTAATAGTTTAAAAAACAAAATAAAAATTTGTATTGAACATACCGTAAAACTTCTAATAGAACGACACCCGGATCGTCCACTTTGAGCCTATATATCTCACTTCTTTTGAAAGATATCAAGAAGTGGTTAACTAGTAAAATGTTTATCAGAAT
>NC_013487.2:14709523-14710655 GCF_000004555.2 Caenorhabditis briggsae | reverse complement strand
TATCTTTCAAAAGAAGTGAGATATATAGGCTCAAAGTGGACGATCCGGGTGTCGTTCTATTAGAGGTTTTACGGTATATTAACGCTTCTGGTAGGGGCCAAATTTTTCAAAAAGTGTGAAACAGTGAAAAAACTACTGTTTCAAAATTTTTGCAAATTGTAAACGTTCCAAATTCGCTCCATTGAGAAAATTGGATATTTCCTAGAAACACATTTTAAATAAAACCGGTTAAAAATTGATAAAAATGATGAAAAAACATGATAACATTGAAAAAAAAAGTTGCAGTTTCAAAATTTTTCAAAAATATCAATTTCATCGAATTTCGTATTGTAACCAAAAGGCTAAAAAAAATTCTGGAATTTCCAAAAATTTTGCCAAAAACATCAATAAACAATCGCTGTTTCAAATTTTTATAAAATTGTTAATAGTAAAGATTTTTGAAACAGTAATTTTTCCTAAAAATCACGATTTTCATCGATTTTGCAGGCCAACTTTTTTTGTGAGTTTCTCAAATTTTCAGATCAAACTGATTGTATTTTGGTAAGACTATGAGGTTAATCAAATATAAACGTATGAAGAGTTTTGAAAAAAAAAATTGAAACAGCAATATTTTTTATTTTTACAAGTTTCAAGTTATCAGAATTTTCAGACTTTTAAGCGCACTTACATATGTCTAAAATAGCAATTTTAGTTAAATTGAGATTTTCAAATTATTTCGAAAAGTTTCAAAAAAAATGAAACGGCAATTCTTCAAATTTTCGACTTTCTGGGCGAAAACATGAAGTTTTGTCAAATTGATTATTTTTTCTGTGAAATAAAAAGATCATTGTAAATAAAATTATTGGAAAATTCCAAAAAAAAAATTGAAATTCAGAAATTCAGAAATTCAGAAATGTCTAAAAATAATCTACAAAAATTGACATGATTGGGAAGTTTTTGAATTCAAAGATTTATTTTTTAAAAATCGATTTTTCCATCTTTCGGGGGCAATAGAATTTCTGGATTTCTGAACTTCTGAACTTCTGAAATTTTTAAAAATCGGAATATCTAGCTTATTCAGAAATTCAGAAATTCAGAAATTCAGAAATTCAGAAATCCAGAAATTCAGAAATTCAGAAATTCAGAAATTCAG
>NC_013487.2:14703283-14708962 GCF_000004555.2 Caenorhabditis briggsae | reverse complement strand
GCTGCTCTCGAGTTCGTGATTCCAATTTTCCATCTTCTTCGGACCCAACAATCAGCCTAGATTGAATATTCGCAATCCGTTCAGCCACTCTCTTCTGCTCAATTCTCTCCTTCTCCAGAAGCTCATGTTTCTCCTGAATCTCCCTTATCAGCCTATCTTTCTCCTGTTTTATCAGTGAATCATCCTTTTGAATAGCCTCCAAGTCATCCTCCAATTTCGCTCGTTCCGAAGCATAGTAGCTCTCTCCACCTCTACTTTTCAACTTCCTCCTGCTCAGCTGCTCCTTAAGCATCTCAATTTCCTCTTGGAACTCTCTCAACAGTGCATCCTTGGGATCTTCATTAATCTTGGGCTGATTCTTGATATTCTTAGCCCGATTTGCATATCTCAAAGTCCCCAATGTCTCCTCGAAGTTATACGATGCTGGACCGATACAAGCTACCATAACGGTTTTTGAATTGCCGCCTAGACTGTCCTGGAGCAGCCGAGTCAGTTTTGAGTCCCGATATGGGATATGGGCACTTTTAGCGTCTACTAGAGCACTGATAACGTTTCCAAGGGCTGATAAGGAGAGATTGATTTTCGTGGCTTCCTTGAATCGTTCGCCAGTTGCTCCTGTCTTGGACTGCCTCTCTGAACCGGCCAAATCCACTAAGTTTAGGCGGCCCACTGTGATATGGGATTCGCCATCGGCTCCGATTCTCGAGCATTCAACGGTGATGATGAAGATGGCGTGAGAGCGAGATGAGTGCTCGTTCATGTTGGTGCGGCTGCAAAATTTTACAAAATAAAAACTTTTTTTGAGAAATATGAAACAGCAATGTTTTTTTCTTATTTTCCAATAAAAAAAACCATTAAAATTTCCTACAAACCGCACTGGAAACCAAGATTCTAGGACTGTTTTGAGTCGAGTTACGGTCATTTGAAGTGTAGGGGTGAGATACGCAGTGTGTCTCGTTTCTCTGCGTCTCTAACCCAAAAAACTTTGATAGAATAAAATTGTTGTTTCAAAATTACAGCGAACAATTTTGAAAATTGTTAATTTCAATGGGATTGTTTTAATCCATTTTTGTGAAAAAAAACACATACAATTCACATAATTATTCCGACAGAATGCTCCAAAAATCAAGATTCTAGGAGTGTTTTGAGCCAAGTTATAGTCTTTTGAAATTTCCCGTTTTCAAAATTATTCCAAAAATTAGAAAAGTTTATCTCAATGTTAGCGTTCTGGGTGTTTGTTGTTGCAAAACCTAAAAGATCGTTTTTCTCCCACACTGCTCCAAAAATCAAGATTTTATGCTCATTCTGAGCCAAGATAAACCTGTTGAAAAGTTATGAGAGACGCAGAGAAACGAGATGTCTCTCACCCCAAAAAAATTTTTGATTAGCTCGAATAACTCGGTTCGAAATTGTACTTGAATCTTGATATTAGGTGCGTTTTGTAGGTAAAATTATTGAAATCAAAACAAGCACTATGTATAGATCTATTATTGATATCAACACTATTTTCAAATTTTCGTACTAATTTTGAAACAGCAAATTTAAATAAATATTGGAACTAATAAATCACTCGAAATTCCCAACAAAACGGTACATTCAAAATTTGAAACATCAAGTTTCAATTATCACTGTTTCACTATTTAAACGAAATGCATTTTGTCCTGTTTTTCTTCTTTCATTTTCTTATGAATTATCGTCTCAAAATTTCTTCATCCAACAAGCTTTCAGAAGCTTTTTCGAATATTGAAATTTCATACTTCCTTACAAAACGCACTAAAAATCAGGGTTGCAATCTGACGGGCTGGCCGGCGGGCCGGCCCGGCCCGAGGGAAAAAAACCAGGGTCCGGCCCTGCCCGGCCGGCCGGCAATTAATTAATATTTGAACGCGCGCCATTTTTATTATCTCTCCGAGTACTACGATCCTTCAACGAACGAATCGGTTGAGGAGTATTGGAAAAGAAAAAGATTCGAATACCCCGGACTGTACTCAGCAGCACTTTTCGTTTTTTCGATTGTTCCCAGTGAAGCCATGTGTGAGACTACGTTCAGCACTGCGTCGTTTTTGTTAGATAAAACAAGAACAAGATTACTGTACAAGCGTGTGGAGATGGTCGTTCTGGGTTCGCAAATAGCCACGAAATTTCCACACTGGCTCGACTGATTCTCTCACTAATTGTAGTGATTTTTCTAGTTAATTTTATGTTACTTTTCTACCTTTTTTGTTGGATTGGTTGATATGAGCTTTAATTTTCTCCCCCGGTTTCCATTTCTTTGTTTCCCCTTGTTCATTTATACGGTTTTTACATTGTTATGCTACTTGTTAAGAAATAAATTCAAATAATTCTTCAATAATTTCTGTTTTTTCTTAAATTCGAACGGGCCGAACCGGCCGAACCGGCCGGGCCGGGCCGGAGAAAAAATAATCTCGGCCCGGCCCGGCCTGGTCGGTCGGTTGCAACCCTGCTAAAAATCAAGCTTTTATGATCATTTTGAGTCGAGTTATAGTCATTGAACGTTTTAGGGCGAAAGACGTAATATTTCATAAAAACTTCTGTTTAAAAATTACTACAAAAAAATTTGAAAAGATCATTCTCTCAGTTTAGAGTTTCGCTTCGTTTTGTGGATTAAGTTTGATTATGCGATTTACTTTGATTTTTTACACAAAATGCACTAAAAATCAAGATTCTAGGACGATTTTGAGCCGAGTTATGGTCATTTGAAGCTTTTTGAGGTTAGAGACACAGAGAAATGAGACACACTGCGTCTCTCGCCCTAAAACTTTAAATGGCCATAACTCGGCTCAAAATGGTCGTAAAAGCTTGGTTTTTAGTGCGTTTTGTTGGAAAAACTATGCGCAATTGTATGAAACATTTTTTCACAGAAAATACATTCATTGAGACAATCAATATTTTTCAATTTTTTGGGATTATTTTGAAACAGCAATTTTTAGGAAATTTTTTAAATAAAAAACACTACAAATTTCCAAGAAAAAACTCTGAAAATTACTTTCAACGACCGATTTACAACTGAGTTATGGCTATTCAAAGTTTTCGGGGGTCAGAGACGCAGAGAAACGAGACACGCTGCGTCTCTAACCCTAAAAATCAAACTCACCGTAACTTGGCTCAAAATGGTTTTAGAATTTTTGATTTTAAGTGAATTCTCTTGAAAATTACTGTTTCAAAATTACTCCAAAATTTTAGAAATCATTATTTATTTCAATTTGATTGAATCGTGTGGTTGTTGTCAAAAATTATACAATTTCACATAAATTTTGCTTTCGGGTCGTCCTAGTATTAAAACTTCAAATAGCCATAACTCGGTTCGAAATGATCGTAAAATCATAATTTTTAATGCGTTTTGTGGAAAAAAAATGTACAAATTTTAAGAATTCAAGCAACTTGTAAAATGAAAATTGTTGAAAAACGCATTGCTGTTTCAAAATTTGAATTTTTGGCCATCGAGCTCTATAAATTGATGTTGCGTTTTCCATTTTTCTAGAAAGCGAAACTTTTGAAATGAGAATTTTCCAGAATTTTCAGATTTTCAGAGATTTTTAATTTGGAAGTCATCAACTGAAAAATTTCCTCTCATCCTCTCAATCGGTCCAAGAATGAAGATTCTGCGATGATTTTGAGCAGAGTTACGATCACTTAAAGAGTTAGAGACGCAGAGAAACGAGACACACTGCGTCTCTAACCTCACAGCTTCACAAGACCGTAACTCGGCTCAAAATAGAGATAGAAACTTTATTTTTTATAAAATTTCAACAATTAAAAATTCTGGGCTTGGTTTTTCTCATGAAAACCATTCTATCCATTTTTGAAACAGTAACTTTTTAGTGCGTCCAAACTTAGTTGTATCCGGTTTTATTCAATATTTTGAATTCCTTAATTCAGAATTGGTCTAAAACAAAAAAAATAGACAAATTTACTTACAAAACGCTCCAAAAATCAACTTTCTAGCTCCATTTTGAGCCGAGTTATAGCCTTTTGAAGTTTTTTGGGGCTAGAGACGCAGAGAAACTAGACACACTGCGTCTCTAACCCGAAAACTTCAAATTGCCGTAACTCGGTTCAAAATGGTCCTAGAATCTTGATTTTAAGTGCGTTTTGTAGAACAAATGTATGAATTTTAAGAGTTCAAGCAACTTGTAAAATGAAAATTGTTGAAAAAAAACATTTTTCAACAAACAAGGTTTAGGTTGGCCTTTAAATAAGGTAGTAGAAAAACAGGACCAAACTAAATTTTTTTTCCAAATCGTGAAACAGTGAAACTTGTGAAAAAAAAATTGCTGCTTCAAAAATTTTATTTTTTTTGTCTCAATAAGTCGATTTCTTCGTTCAAACTATCAATTTTTTCCAAAAAGCGAGACTTGGGAAATGGAAAAATTTCAGAATTTTCAGGTTTTCAGAAATTTCCAATTTGGAAGTCATGGAATGAACAATAAATTGCCTCTTATTCTGTCCAAAAATGAAGATACTACGATGATTTTGAGCCGAGTTATAGCCGTTCAAAGTTGGGAGATGAAAGACGCAGAGAAACAAGAGCCCTCTCGTTTCTCTGCGTCTCTAACCCCAAAACTTTGAATGATCATAACTAGGCTCAAAAGCATCATATACTTTTGATTTTTGGTGCATTTTGTAGGAAAATTTTTTGTAATTTTTTGAAATTTCAAAATTCAGAAGTATCCAATTTTCGCTGTAGAAACCGGCAAAAAAGAAAAAACTGAAATTCTCCGATTTCAAAAAAGAAAGTTTCAAATTTGAAACAGAGAACTTTCGGAAGTTCAAGTTTTTGAAAAAATCTAAATTCTAGGATTACTGTAACTCACCCCACAGAACGATGAGCGTTTCCACGAACCATAACCTCTTGAATTTCAGCAACGGATCTTGTTAACTTTGACTGAAATTCTTAGAAACTTAAAAAAGTTCGGATTACTGTACTTACCGTCAAATCTTTGACATACACTCCACCATCCGGACGCTCTTTGATTTCCAGCTTTTTAGAGGATTCAGCTTCTAGAAGATCTCGAAGTTCTTCCTGAAAAATTTGGAAAGTTTGAAAATTCTAAAATTTTAAAATTCTAAAATTCTAAAATTCTAAAATTCTAAAACTCTAAAATTCTAAAATTCTAAAATTCTAAAATTCTAAAATTCCAGAAAATTCTAAAATTCTAAAATTCTAAAATTCTAAAATTCTAAAATTCTAAAATTCCAGAAAATTCTAAAATTCTAAAATTCTAAAATTCTAAAATTCTAAAATTCTGAAATTCTAAAATTCTAAAATTCTAAAATTCTAAAATTCTAAAATTCTAAAATTCCAGAAAATTCTAAAATTCCAGAAAATTCCAGAAAATTCTAAAATTCTAAAATTCTAAAATTCCAGAAAATTCTAAAATTCTAAAATTCTAAAATTCTAAAATTCTAAAATTCTAAAATTCTAAAATTCCAGAAAATTCTAAAATTCTAAAATTCTAAAATTCTAAAATTCTGAAATTCTAAAATTCTAAAATTCTAAAATTCTAAAATTCTAAAATTCTAAAATTCCAGAAAATTCTAAAATTCCAGAAAATTCCAGAAAATTCTAAAATTCTAAAATTCTAAAATTCTAAAATTCTAAAATTCTAAAATTCCAAAAAATTCTAAAATTCTAAAATTCTAAAATTCTAAGAATTC
>NC_013487.2:14696258-14703127 GCF_000004555.2 Caenorhabditis briggsae | reverse complement strand
AAATTCTAAAATTCTAAAATTCTAAAATTCTAAAATTCTAAAATTCTAAAATTCCAGAAAATTCTAAAATTCCAGAAAATTCCAGAAAATTCTAAAATTCTAAAATTCTAAAATTCCAGAAAATTCTAAAATTCTAAAATTCTAAAATTCTAAAATTCTAAAATTCTAAAATTCTAAAATTCCAGAAAATTCTAAAATTCTAAAATTCTAAAATTCTAAAATTCTGAAATTCTAAAATTCTAAAATTCTAAAATTCTAAAATTCTAAAATTCTAAAATTCCAGAAAATTCTAAAATTCCAGAAAATTCCAGAAAATTCTAAAATTCTAAAATTCTAAAATTCTAAAATTCTAAAATTCTAAAATTCCAAAAAATTCTAAAATTCTAAAATTCTAAAATTCTAAAATTCTAAAATTCTAAAATTCTAAAATTCTAAAATTTTAAAATTCCAAAAAATTCTAAAATTCTAAAATTCTAAAATTCTAAAATTCTAAAATTCTAAAATTCCACTAAAATTCTAAAATTCTAAAATTCTAAAATTCTAAAATTCTAAAATTCTAAAATTCTAAAATTCTAAAATTCCAAAAAATTCTAAAATTCTAAAATTCTAAAATTCTAAAATTCTAAAATTCTAAAATTGTAAAATTCTAAAATCCAAATATCCAGATGTCTTCCCTCTCCTTACCTGATAAATTTCCAAATAACTGGCTCTAACCAAGTACTCTTGATTATGCGAAGCAGCCATATGCTCAAAAATGTGATCAATACATTTATAAATGACACCTCGTTGTTCTGAATCATTTGATTTTCCTTCCATCGTATGTGTTTTTCCAGTTCCCGTCTGTCCATAAGCGAAAATTGTCGCATTATATCCATTCAACACTGAATCCACCAAATCTCGAAACGTCTCCTCGTATAGATCGGATTGGGTTGAACTGGAAGAGGTTTTTGATTATAAAAACTCAGAAAAGCAAAATTTCCCCTGCAAAACGCAACAGAAACAAAGATTCTAGGACGATTTTGAGCCGAGATTTGAAGTTTTCGGCGTGAGAGACGCAGAGAAAGGCGACACACTGCGTCTCTAACCTCCAAACTTTAATTGGCTATATCTCGGCTCAAAATTGTCCTAGAATATTGATTTTCAGAGCGATTTGACGGAAATTTCGAGTGGTTCATTAGTTTCGATTTTTCTCAAAAAATTTGCTGTTTTAGAATGGCCTCGAAAAATTTGAAAATAGTTTTTTCTCCTAATCCTTCTATAGTTTTTTGGTGAATATATAATTTAAAAGTTTTAGCATAATTTTTTCAACATAATGTACTAAAACCAAGAATCTAGATCAATTTTGGGTCGAGATACGGCCATTTGGAGTTTAAGTGTTAGAGACGCAGAGAAACGAGAGTGTCTGAGTCTCTAACCCTGAAACTTCGAATAGCTATAACTCGACTCAAAACGGTTGTAGAAACTTCATTTTTAGTGCGTTTTGTTGGAAATTTCGAGCGATTCATTGGTTTTAATATTTTATGAAAATTACTGTTTCAAAATTGACTCGATAAACATTTTTAAAAAGTTAATCTCAATGGGAACTGCTTCGCCTTTTTTTGTGAAAAAATCTGATTATAAAATTTTGCATAATTTTCACTGAGAACTGAAACAAAAAGCAAGATTATAGGGCGATTTTGAGCCGAGTTATAGTTATTTGAAGATTTTGGGGTGAGAGACGCAGAGAAACGAGACACACTGTGTGTCTGACCCAAAACTTCGAAAGGCTATAACCCGGCTAAAAATTGTCGTAAAACCTTGATTTTTAGTGCATCTCGCTGGGAATTTTAAATGATTTTATAGTCCCAATGTTTTTTTAAAACTTTCTGTTTTAAAATTAGATGGTAAAGTTAAAAAAATATTGCATATTTCGATTGGAAAATTGGGTGGTACGTACTAAGGTTCCGTTTCAAATGTTTTTTTTTGAAACTTTTGACGATAAGTTGACTATTCGTTTAAATTTCTCACGCAACAATCAAAAATTTTCAAGCCTCAGAATAAACAAAAGCGTCAAAATGTCAAAAGAGTCGTTTTCAAAATAATTATAAAATTCAAAAGGTCAAAAGAGTCATTTGTCAAAAGATTCAAATTGAAATTCGTTGACTTTAGTTAATTATGATTAAAATGCATCAAAAGAGTCAAAGATGATTTTTATGCGAATAGGTGAAAGTGTGAAACAACGAAATGTGGTATAGTAGTGAGAAGCAGAGATGTCCTGCTTCCGGATTCTGGATTCTGGATTCTGGATTCTGGGTTCTGGGTTCCGTATTCCGTATTCCGTATTCCGTATTCTGGATTCTGGATTCCGGATTCCGGATTCTGGATTCTAGGTACCGTATTCCGTATTCCGTATTCCGTATTCCGTATTCCGTATTCCGTATTCCGGATTCCGGATTCCATATTCTGGATTCTGGATTCCGGATTCTGGATTCCGGATTCTGGATTCTGGATTTTGGATTCTGGATTCTGGATTCTGGATTCTGGACTTTCCGGAGAATAATAATAGCGTTGTAATCAGCCTGTTTGAGGGTACTAATGATTATTTTTCGTAACTTTCGAAATTATCCGAAACTTCCACTCTTCTTGAAACATTTAACACTTTTGACGAAATATGATTTCCACTATTTTTCATTTGCCACGTTCGACTATTTTGACGATTCACTTTTTTTTCGATTTCGAAACGTTTGACTATTTTGATGATTATTTTTCGTGAGAAAAAATTATTTTTGAGCAATTTGATTAATCGAAAAGTGTCAAATTTCACGTGATTTCATACATGAAAAATTTGAAACGGAACCTTAGTACGTACGCTGAATAATATGATTTCACAGAACTTTTTCGACAAATTGCACCTGAAATCAAGATTCTGAGACAATTTTGAGCCAAGTATTAAGGGTGAGAGACGCCAGAAAAACAAGACACACTGCGTCTCTAACTCTGAAACTTCAAGTAGCTGTAATTCGGCTCAAAATTGTTTTAAATGATTTGTTTTTGAAGTATTTTCAACAAAATTACCAGGGTTACGAAAAAATTTTTATCTCAAAAATTTCCGATTTTTCAGATAATTTAAGTTCAGAGTGTCATAAACTACCAAATGTCTTTAAAAACGCAAAAAACTCGGCCCACAATAGTCCCAAAAAATTTAGTGCGTTTTGTAGAAAAAACGATATATATTTTTTGTATAACATGTAAGATTAGAAATTTCAAGAATAAAACCGAATGAGAAAGCTCTAGTGAAAATCGTATTTTTTTAAATGATATTTTAGCACAAATGATGATTTAATCAAGCAATTTTGCACACCACAAAACTGATGGCTGTAATTTGAAACAGGAAATTTTCGAAAAAGTCGAAAAACTTGGAACAATTTGGATTTTCGTAGTTTCGAGTTTCCACTGAAAACAAATCGTAACACAGATTTTGAAGGAATTTTACGAAACAGTAATTTTTTGAAATTTATGAATACGAAACCTTTTGAGATTCAAAAAAACTGCTGTTTCAAAGTTTCTTGCATAAAAATATGTAAACACTTTCTGCGTTTTTTGCACGATTTATTCTTTCCGAAGATTGTTTTATTTACAGTATGATGTGTATGGAATTCATGCAACAATTCAAAAATATCAAATCAAATTCACAAAAATGTTTGAAACAGTAAAAATTTGAAGACAAATAAATGTTACCGGTAAAAGCTCTATTAGAACGCCCGGACCGTCCACTTTGAGCCTAAATATCTTACTTTTTTCTAAAAGATATCAAAAAGTTGCTAACTGTTAAAATTTTTATCATGATATCAGCAACATTTTATCAGTTAACCATTTTTTTGATATCTTTCACAAAAATGAGATACCGTAAAACCTCTAATAGAACGACACCCGGATCGTCCACTTTGAGCCTATATCTCATTTTCTGTGAAAGATATAAAGATATCAAAAAGTGGCTAACTAGTAAAATGTTGCTGATATCCTGATAAACATTTTACTAGTTAACCACTTTTTGATATCTTTCAAAAGAAGTGAGATATATAAGCTCAAAGTGGACGATCCGGGTGTCGTTCTATTAGAGGTTTTACGGTACATGGGCTCAAATTTGACGATTCGGGTGGCGTTCTATTAGAGTGTGGGTACGGTAAATTAATTTTTTCAAAATTGGTTCTTCTAAAAGCTTTTCTTGTTAGTTTTTTTGTGTTTTCCTCACTTGTATAAATGAAGAATTCCAAAAAAATTTCAACTATAAACTCTCTTGAAACAGTAAAAATTTGAGATTTTCAAATATAAAAAAAAACTCACTTCTCATCATAAATGGCGTCAAAAGTGAAGTCTTTCGTTGGCTCATCTTGCTCTTTCGGATTCTTCAACTCAATTTGTCCCCGTTGTGGTCGCATATGGACGATTCTGGAAACAATTTATAAATTTTGGGCCAATTTCATTAGTTTTCGATTTCAGATTCTATTGAAATTAACAGGATCGGTTACTGTAGACCTATCCAATTATCTCGCAAATTTTCAAAGAATTCCTATTAGTTTCAGTCGAAATATTTCACTTTCAGCACAAAAAATTCAGTACTGACTATGCTAATTTAATTTTTTACATTTTTCTAAGCGCTGCTCTGTCCCCGAGAGAATTTGAGAAAGCGCCGACCACCTAATCGCCTTGGCGTCGGGGATGTGGTGGGCGCCAGTGGGAGCAAGGCCGGGGGTTCGATCCCTCTTGTGGTTTTATTTCTTCATTTCTTCTTTTCGGCAAAAAATTCGGGGAGTACAATGATTCGGGGGTACAATCTACCAATGATTCTGGGGTACAACCCATTTCATTTAGGGGTACAACGCTTGTGATTCGGGGGTACAATTTTTTTTGAGGGAGTTTCTGAATTCCTGAACTTCAGAGCTTGAAAATCTCAGAATTCTTAGAATTTCAGAACTTTGTAATTCCAGTAATCGGAATCTGAAAATTTCGGATCTTCAGAATCTGAGAATCTGAGAATTTCCGAATTTCAGAACTTCAAAATCTCAAAGTTTCGGGACGTCAGAATCTCAGTATTTCGCAATTTCTGAATTTCCAAAAATTACGACAAAAGTTTTTCACTTCTCATTGTCACATTGTTCTTTCTGATTTTAAAAAATCTCGAAATTTCCGGAAAGCATACAATGGAGAACTGTAAAACATACTTGCAAAATCAGGGCCCGGCGGGGCCGGGTTCTCCAAATTTGAATTGTTTTTTTTTTTGAAATTTCAGTCATTTTTTCAAAATTTATTGTGAAAAAATCATTTTTTTATGGACACTCTTATTTTGAAAAATTTTTTACTTTTTCTATGGACCCCAAAAGTTTTTTTTGAAAAGATAGGAAAATTTTCTTCTGAAAAGAGACGGGCAGGGCCGGGCCCTGAAAATTCTGAAAAAAAGCCCGGCCCGGCCCGTTGTAAGTATGCTGTGAAATATTCTATCAATTTTTCTCAATCGCTTTTTTTTTCTCAATTCTATCTCATTCCTTCTGTTTCTCAATATTCCTTCGTTTTTTTTCCTCCTAATTTTATTCAGTTTTTCTCTTTTTCTCAATTTTCGTGGTAATTGGAATTTTTCTCATTTCTTTTCATAATTTTCTAGATCATTGAATGAAAAAAAAACAATCACTATTTAGTTATTTACGCACAAAAATTAAAAAATCCAAAAAATTGGCCCAAAATGAACTATTTCTTTTCGAAAATTGTTCGAACAACATACGCCCTTTACTCGAATATGGAACGATAGTCACTTCTCCAATCCTAAAGGATCATATTATAAAATTGGAATCGGTGCAAAAGTCATTTGTTTTCAGAATTTTCAAAAAATTCAGGATGGCATACACTTCATACTTTGAAGCACTGGAAGAATGTCAGCTAAGTTCCTTGGAGTATCGCAGGCTCTATAATGATTTAGTCTACACGTATAAAATTATTGTTTCCAAAGAAATTATCATGGAGGTTCCAATTTTCGAAATATATGTAATCATGCTGGATCATTGCGACGTCACAAATACTATCTCAAATCACTTATCAAAAACTCAACAAAAATATCTTCTCAATTTCTCTCTAATAGAGTAATCAGATGCTGGAACTCTTTACCCGCAAAAGTGTTTCCGGTGAAGCCCTCGTCAGCGGCTTTCAAAAATCGACTATTATCCTGTGATCTAAAACATTTTCTTGTCTTGAATTCAACTAATTACTAACTCGGTTTTTCCTTCATCTCCCAATTACTACAAATGTATGTCCCTGTTATATCTCCTAGTTTCATAGACATTTCACGTGTTAGTGGTTTTCTCCCCTTCGTTGAAATAAATAAATAAATAAATAAACAATAAAACACTACAAAAAATATATACCGTAAAACCTCTAATAGAACGACACCCGGATCGTCCACTTTGAGCCTATACAGGGTGGCCGATAAGTATAGGACGTTTTGAAAGTGCTCCCATTTTTTCAATTTGAGGATTTTTCGAGAACAACCTTTATTAAACAACAAAAAATAAGCAGAAAATTTGATTTTACAAGAGAAATTCGAAGTTGGATCCACGAGCTTTGACACAGGCTCTCAAACGTTTCTTCACCGAATTGACAGTGCGCCGCAGGTATCCGTCGTCGATCGAAGCCCATGCTACCTCGAGAGCGGCCTTCAAGTCATCGACAGTAGCAAAAACTTTTCCCGCGATCTTCCCTTCCAACATGCCCCAAACGCTGAAATCCATCGGATTGAGATCCGGGCTGGAAGCAGGCCACAAGTTCTTGTCCAGGAATCCAGGGAAATGCGCCTCCAAGACGGCCAATGTCGATCTCGAGCCATGGGACGGTGCCCAGTCTTG
>NC_013487.2:14695332-14696248 GCF_000004555.2 Caenorhabditis briggsae | reverse complement strand
CCGGCCCAAACCATGACACTTTTCGGGAAAAGGCGGTTATGGGCAAGACGACGTTTCGGAGACATGCTGTCATCCTTTGACAATAACTGTCTCTGGTTTTGACGGTTGGGAAGAGGTTCAATAGTGAAGATCTTCTCGTCTGTCCAGATAACGTCAGAGACGCGGCGCACTTGAAAGTGCTGGAGTAATTTTCGGCATTTTTCGAGTCGCATCGCTTTCGATTTGTCCGAGAGGTACTGTCCACGACGTAGTTTGTAACTTTTGAGCTTCAAGTCGTTCTTGACAATCGATTGGACAGTGGATCGGGCAATTCCAAGCTGTGACGCCATCCTATTGAGACTCAATCAATCATTTCGAATGATCCGTTTCTTGATGATTGCACGAGTATTCCGGGTGTTGACAGAACGTGGACGTCCGCTTTTTTTTTACTTCAGAAGCATCTCCTCGCTTTTTGATAGCAGCGACAACGTTTCGAACCGTCGAAGACGAAATTTGAAGGCGTCGAGCGATCTCAGCACTTCCGAGGTCTCTCTTGAACAAGAGTTCAATGGAAGGACGATGAGGAGAACTTTTCATAGCTCGGCGATATGGAGAAGTGAGAACAAATGACTGAGAAGCTTACTTATATAGTCTCTGGACTTTCGAAAAGTTTCGAAATTTTTCGAAAATATCCCTTGGCACCGTGCCAGGGAACGCTGAAAGCGAGCGTCCTATACTTATCGGCCACCCTGTATATCTCACTTCTTTTGAAAGATATCAACAAGTTGTCAACTAGTAAAATGTTTATCAGGATATCAGCAATATTTTACTAGTTAACCACTTTTTGATATTTTTCAAAAGAAGTGAGATATATAGGCTCAAAGTGGACGATCCGGGTGTCGTTCTATTAGAGGTTTTACGGTAATTAATTTTTTTT
>NC_013487.2:14691900-14694989 GCF_000004555.2 Caenorhabditis briggsae | reverse complement strand
GCAATTTTCCCATGGAAGAGAAAACCCCCCAGCTCGGCCACGGCCATGGATTGATGACGTCATCGCTCGCAAATTGTATTTTTGGGATTTTCTCCGTTTTCCTTCGTTTTTCATCGTTTTTGCTCAAATTTTCGTGATAATTAATCGAAAAAAATGAATTTTATAATTTTTGCAATGTTTTATTGCCTGTTCGAACAATTTTCGAGATAAAATAGCTTATTTTGGGCTAATTTTTGGGATTTTCGAATTTAATTTTGTTGGTAAATTGCTAATTTGTGATTGTTTACTTCAATCAATGATTTAGAAAATTGTGAAAAGAAATGAGAAAAATTTCAATTACCACGAAAATTGAGAAAAATTGGGGTAAAAACGAAGGAATATTGAGAAACAAAGAGAAATGAAATAGAATTGAGAAAAAGTGGTATTGAGGAAAGTATCGGCTGGGTTTTAATCCTAAATTAAGCATTAATAACCTGAGTTTGTAAAACTTGTCAAGCTTATTTTACAGTTCTCCATTTTAAAAAAGAACAATGTGTCAATGAGAAGTGAAAATTTTCTGTCGTCCTAAATTCCCAGATGCCCCGAAACACTGAAATTCCAAAGTTCTGAAATTCTCAGATTCTCAGATCCTGAAGTTCCGAAATTCTCAGATTCCGAATTCTGGAATTCCAAAGTTTTGAAATTCTAAGAATTCTGAGATTTTCAAGCTCTGAAATTCAGGGATTCAGAAACTCCCTCAAAAAAAATTGTACCCCGAATCACAAGCGTTGTACCCCTAAATGAAATGGGTTGTACCCCAGAATCATTGGTAGATTGTACCCCCGAATCGTTGTACCCCCCGAATTTTTGTACCCACGAATTTTGTACCCCCGAATCACCAATTTTGTACCCCTAAATCAGTTGTACCCCCTTGTACCCCCCGAATTTTTTGCCCTTCTTTTCTTGGTTTTCAGCCATTTGGAGTCATTTTTAAGTGTTCGAGAAATTATGTTTTAAGCTTTAAACTCACTTTGAGTGTCCATTCGCGATTTCCTGACTGGATAGGGGACGACATCTGACGATGACCTGGAAACATTGAAATTTTGGCTTTTTAAAGATTTGAGTTTTCAAGAATGTGTTCAAAACGAGAAAGGAGACCCATCATTCGAATTCTACTCATCAGAAATTCAGAAAAAATTTTGAAACAGCAAATTTTTGAAAATTTCACTGTTTTCAAATATATATCAAAAAATAGTTCTCATGCTTTTCTCAGATTTTCCAACAACAAAAAAAACTCACTTTGACAGTTTCCTGTTTCGATGATTTTTTCATGATTTCTACCATTTTTTGTAGAATTCTGCTGCTCCGTTTTAATTCTTCTAAATTGTTGATTCTAGAATTTTCTGAACATCAAGGACAATTTTGGTGCATTTGTGGTGAAGATGAGAACCTGATAATTAATTAGTACTAATTAAGGTAAATTGTGGAGGGCAATTAGGAGAAGAATACTGGGAGAAAGAAGAAAAAGATCAGTCGAAAAATCTGATATAGATTTGACCAAAAATTATTGAGCAACTACTAAAAATTAAAGTTACCACAAAATCGGACTTTTTTCGAAACAGAAATTTAATGCTGAAAAATAAAATGTTAGTTGAAGTTTTATTTTCAAACAACAAAATATAATTTCCATAAGGAAATTCGATTTTATTTCCATTTTAAGTAATTTTCACCAAAAATCTGTTTCAGGAAAATTAGTTTTGAAGGTGGGGGGACATGAAAAAAATAATGTTCTCTATATTCCGTCTAAATATGTCCCTCGAGGAGTTGAACTTGTGAGGACGAGGATTGAGGGTGCGGCGCCGCTACCGACTGAGCTACACGGGCAAAGAGAAAGCGGTCGCCCGATTGCATACATAAAAGCGAGGGCGACAGCTGTACGCAGAGTGACATTAAGCGTTGTACACCGTCACGGTAGAATGCATACTCTGGCCCCAAAAATCCCCCGTAAAATCTCCTGTCCCCCCACCTTTAAAACGAAACTCAGTAAATTTTTATTGCGCATTTTTCCCCTGGATTATTTTCTTTGTTTCATTTTTTTCCAAAAAAATTTGGTGAATTTTTTAAAACTATTAACTATAAAAGCTTCTCAATTCACTTTTTGTGGACTACATGAATGTGCATTTTCCTGTTTTCTAGCCCAAAATTATGCAGTTTTCAAAATTCTTTTTTTTTTTAATTTTTTTTCGGTTTCATATTATTTAAAAACAAAATTCAAATTCCTGTATAATTAATAACAGCCTGTTTGTGTCTAGTAATTTTCAGCATAAAATTGTAATTAACTATGCATTTTTTTCAGCTTAATTTCGCCCTGAGAAATGTTTTAACATGTTTTTTTTCTGTTTCAATTTTCTTTCAAAGTTTTGTAAAAAAGAGCAACGTGTTTTTTCAACAAATATAACAGAAATATTAACACTTTCGGAATATTTTTCCCAAAATTAAAACTTTTGAAAATCACTACTTGTTATAAAATAAAAAGCCAATAAAACTACAAAATAATCCCAAATATTTTAGAGAAAAATGAAACAGAAATAATTCTGAATTAAACTAAAATTTGGAGGAAAATACTCAATTCTGGACAAATTGAATTAGAAAATGCATATTTACCTCCAATTTTTTTTATTTAAAGAAGTACTAAAATTCGCTATAAAGCTCAAATCTTGCTAGGGTAGATCTATTAATATAACAAAAGAATCACGATACTTTTGGATTGAGAATGAAACAGAAAAAATTCGAAACCAAGCTAAAAATTCGGGACAGTTACCAAATTTTAGACTGAAGTGATTGAAAAATGCATAATTTAATGTCATTTTTTCATTTTAAAATACTAAAGAAAGGCTGTAAAGCTTTAATCTAGTTTCAACGAGTTGATTAAACTACGAAAAATAATTACCGTAAAACCTCTAATAGTAACAACCACCTTTTACCCCCTCGGAGCACACCATCTGCTGGGTGTGTCGTCGGGTGTCTTCTCCTTCTCTGTCTGCGTCTCTTCAACGTTGCATACTCTCTGGCATGCCTAGTGTCCTCGAATGTCTCCTTCTTACATCTTC
>NC_013487.2:14690893-14691849 GCF_000004555.2 Caenorhabditis briggsae | reverse complement strand
TAAACTACGAAAAAACGTATACTGTTTTTGGATTGGAATGAAACAGAAATAAATCAAAAAAGAACAATTGTCGTAGACGTTTTTTGTCGAAATTTGAATTTTTGCACAATTTCAGACTGAATTTATTGAAACTTTGAATTTAAATCGATTTTCTAGATCAAATCTAGCGGGAAAATTGAACAAAGGGTCCAAAAAGAAAGGGTCCATAAAAAAATATACTAAATTAAACGATTCCGGTCCGAACGACCGGGTCAAAGTTTCCCTCCCGTTTCGCACAACAAAATGGCCAAGAATACGAGAAAGAAGAAGAAGAAGAAGAAGTAATCGGAAGATGTAAGAAGGAGACATTCGAGGACACTAGGCATGCCAGAGAGTATGCAACGTTGAAGAGACGCAGACAGAGAAGGAGAAGACACCCGACGACACACCCAGCAGATGGTGTGCTCCGAGGGGGTAAAAGGTGGTTGAGAGAGAGAGCAAGAATTCTGTGTGTGTGCATAATATCGATTCTCTGCGCGGAGAGACGCAGAGAGATGGAGGGAAGCGAGAGAGTATGCGAGAGAAGGACGGTGATTAGAGATAGGGGGAGATAATAGAAGACGCGTGTGGAGTGTGGTGGGGGGCTCCTAGAAGAAATTTGCTGTTTCAAAATTTGAGTGAAAAAGATTTTAGAAAATTTTGATTTTGGCGAACAACATGGTTTCTTTGTAAAAAAAAATGGCAGAAAACTGGGGTATTCCAATTAGAACGGTCTAAAAATTTGGCGAGATTTCGAACTGCAAGATATCTTTGTACAGTGAAGCGCGGTTTCCAAAAACTTTCTGTTTTTGAAATGTTCCTTTTTCAAACGTTTATCCTATACAAGTTGTTCATTCTGTGAAAATACACTTTTCTACAGCAAAAACGATTTCATTTTTCAATTTTTTAAATAAAAAATATTCTGAAAATAATAAAAA
>NC_013487.2:14683284-14690316 GCF_000004555.2 Caenorhabditis briggsae | reverse complement strand
TTCAAATGTCATTTTTCACACTTTTTCTCATTGAAATTGAATAAAATTGAGATTTTAATGTAAAACCATCCAGAAAACACCAATTTTATCCAGAATTGCTTCAGTGTCTTCATACCTAGACGGCGATGGCTTTTTGGGGTTGGGGAAAAGTTCGTTGTGGTGTGCTGCTCATGTTTTCTGGATGATTTTACTTTAAAATCTCAATTTTATTCAATTTCAATGAGAAAAAGTGTGAAAAATGACATTTGAAAATTCCGAAAAAAATATCCCCGAAAAAGTGTGCGCCACTGTTGCAAAAAGGGGCGTATCAGGAACGCCCCCTTTTTCGGATGCGGCGCGCCCACGTTTTATTGAACAGACAGTACTGGAGTATCAGTTTTGAACATGAACCTGAATAACTAGTGAAACAGAGAAAAATGTGTAGAAACTGGAATGTTTTTTTTTGTGATGAGAGAGTGTATTTTCGCGTGATGGTGTTTACACCGTTCACTTTGGCTACAGTAATCCTCACGTCATAGGTTAGATTAGTGTTTGATCCCCTGACTGTTAAAAAAGTTCCAAAATTGTTTCATTTGGATTTGATGATTCAATTTCTAGCTAAATGTATATTTATAATTTTGAAGTTTCCAATGTTGAATGCACAAATAAATTGGAATAGAAATTTCAATTTTTTCCAGCAAAATTTTGAAACAGTGAAAGTTACTGAGAATCTGGAAAAAATTGCTGTTTCAAAAATAGTTTTTTTTTCAATTGCCTTTTTACTTTTATCATTGTGAAAAGGCTAAAATTGATAGTTGATAATGATGATTAACAATTTCTAATATTCTCGGATGAAAAAGATATCTTTACCTTAAAGGTGGGAGGACATGAAAAAAAATGAATTGCTCGAAATTCCGTTCAAAGATGCCCCTCGAGGAGTTGAACTTGTAGGGGCGAGGATTGAGGGTGCGGCGCCGCTACCGACTGAGCCACGCGGGCAAAGAGGAAGCCATCGCCCGATTGCATACATAAAGGCGAGGAGGACCGCTGTACGCAGAGTGAAATTAAGCGTTGTACACCGTTACGGTAGACTGCATATCGCGCATCGCGGATTCGATTCTCATCTGTGATTTTTCGTTTTTTTTTCTGTTTTCATGTGGCGACATCATGGAATGGCCGAATAATAAGAAAAAATCGGGAAAAAGTTACCAAACATTGAAGAAATCTAGTGAAAAATTTTTCAAAAAAACTGTCGTCAAGTAGCGCGCATTGGGTGTATACACGCAGAAAACTACAAAAAAACTACGAAAAATCTCCTGTCCCCCCACCTTTAAAAATGTAATTTTTCAAACGCAATTGTTCTGAAAACAATGGATACTTCTAAAATTACTGTCCTAAATTTGTGAAACATTATTTAAGAAACAATTTAAAAATGGATAAGTCGCTCAAAGCAAAAAAATTTTGAAAAAATCACTTTTTCAAAAATTTTCGAAACAGAGAAAAAATCACTTTAACCACTGATAATGTTTTTTTAAGCAATTACTCAAACAAGTAAGAATTTGTTCAAAATCAAAAAAACTGTTTCAAAAATTCCCAATCATTAAAAAACTATAACAAAAAAAAAAGAATGATTTGTCAGATGAAAAAAAAACCAAAAAAAAGGGACCCCTTAACTTTGACTCCATTTATCTCGGTTACTGTAAAAGGTATCAAAAAGTGGTCAACTGATAAAATATCAATAATAATATGATAAACATTTTATCAATGGACCAATTTTTCATATCTCTTACAAAAGATGAGATAAATTGGGGTCGAAGCCAATACTTGCTTGATGGTCAGTTTACTGATTTTTGGATCAATATATTCAAAATCTTTGGTTTTTGATTCTGAATTCCCATTTTGTCATCTGCATTGTTATCAATCGACTCCTGATAGCTACATCTCTTCTTCTGCAAACATTTGATACACCAAAGATGTTCATTTTCCATTCCAAAGCGAGCACGACACTTTTTTACTGGCTTTCGTTTCTCTGAAAAACTTTAAAAAATCAAAAAATCAATATTTCGAAATCGATAATTCTAAAATTTCACCAATCATTCTTTTCCTTGGTTTCGATCGATAATTTCGAGTAGCCTTCCATCCTGAATACTTTACTTTATGCTCTTCTCTCTCTTTTTGAGCAATATCCACATATTTTTCTCGCTCTTCTACGGACAATTCTTGCCATTTTTGACCCAGAATTTTGATGATTTCCGCAGACGATGTTCCAAGCTCCGCCCACAATTTTGGCCGATGCTCCTTGGCAAAACACATAAAAGCGTTCAATGGCTTCTTGATTCTCTGGTGTTCTTCATCTTCTGGAGATCTAGAAGCTTGCTTGACATTTGGAACGTCTTCAACAGATGGATTCTGATGGACGACGTTGGCGAGGTCATCTGGAGCCACCATGTCTTCAACTGATGGATTCTGAATGAGCAGCGGTGTAGCCAGAATTGGAAGAGGTAGGAAACCAGGGATCAGTGGTGGAAAACCCAATAAATTTGGCGTCAGATTTGCGAGGAGCTGAAAAAAATGTTTGAATCACAAAAATCCCTGACTTTCTTTGATATTTGCCTTTTTTTAACTATCAAAATCGAGTTCTTCATCAAAAACTACCCTAAAATCCATGAAGAAACAAAAAATTTCATGGTGGCCGAGTTTTTGAAATTGCTAGGCCACCATTTGAAAAGTTAGGCCACGTCCCCGCTAGTCATGTTTATACTCATTTTGAAGCTCTTGACTTGCCAATGTCAAATAATTTTGAATTTTCAGAAACTAACAGATATCAACAAAGTTATGATCAGTTTTCTGTTTCGGCTAGAGACGCAGAGAAACCAGACAAACTGCGTCTCTGACTCAAAAATTTTAATGTCAAGGAACATAGACATGTTCATACTTATTTTGAAGCTCAAAACGAACTGAACACAAAAATTGAAAAAGTTTTCAGATTGCTCAATTTTCAGCCAAGTTATGGTAATTTTTCTGAAATTGCGAAAATTTTGAAAATTTTCAAACTTGGTCATGTTTATATTCATTTTGAAGCTCTTGACAGGAAAAGCTGTAAAAACTAGGTTTTTTTCAAATTGAACCATTTTCAGCCAAGTTATAGGCATTTTTCTGGATTTAAAAACAAATTTCAAACACTCAAAAAGTGTGCCCTGGAGCGCAATTGCTGAGCACTCATTTTTTTTAGTTCTCACCATATTCCTCTGAAAATTCATCAAAAACAATGTGTGATAAAGATTGGGCCCGAGTTCGCCGCCTCGAAACAAATCCACTGGAATTGGCAGATTTTGAACTGTAAAACGTTTTTTTTTTGAAAATCAGATTCTTAAAAAATTTACCTGGATACTGTACTTGGTCCTTATTCATCGGGTCCATAGGATTTTGGTCAGTCATATAGGCCTGAAACAAAATAGAGAAGAATGAGGTAAACACAAATGGAAGGCCACATATCATTTGTGCTTTGAGCCCATATATCTCGGTTACTTAACAGATACTACAAAATGGTCAACTGATAAAATGTTTATCATAATATTAATAACATTTTATTAGTTGGCCACTTTTTGATATCTCTTACAGGAACTGAGATATTGGGTTTGGAGTGCAAGGTCTTATACTAAAGTGTTTACGGTTATTGGAATGCTAAACAAGGGGAAAAATTATAGAAGACTGCTCAGAATAAAGAAACTAAGATAATAAGAATAGCTGAAAGGACCAACCAAATCTGGGAGGGTAATTAGCTCCGCCCATTGTGTGTCTCACCTTTCTTTTTTACGATCGGCCACCGTGATCCCACTTAAGGTGTGAGGAGGCAGGTGGTCCATTTGTCCATTTGCAGGTTTCTACAGCGGTTCCTGGGAAATTAGCTGAAAATTGTGAAATATGCAGAATACGTGGGGTTTTTTAATCTGAAAAAGACATATAAAATTACCACTGCCGAAAAAAAAACATGAATAATTTCTCCCAAAATTTTCAAGTTTATGTTTTCCAGATTCAATATAAAATTACAAACAAATCCCACTAAATATCAAGCTTCTACGACATTTTTGAGCCAAGTTATGGCCACTTGAAGTTTCCAGAGACGCTGACAAACGAGACCGCTCTCGTTGTCTGCGTCTTTCACCTGAAATTGCAAAAGACTGTAATTCGGCTCACAATTGTCGTAAAACGCTTGTTTTTGGGCCATTTTAGAGGATTTTTTTCGTTTTTTTGGAATTCCTTTAAATCTCAAGGTTATAACCTAAAAGTCTTGTCATCAAAGAAATCCCAATTTTCACTGTTTCAAAATTGTCAGAAACAGAGAATGGTTCCATTATTTTCACTGCTCCAAACAGAAAAAAAATTAGAAATTTTCGGTTTTCTAAATTGTATCATTTGGAGTCGATTGATCCCAGATATTTTAAACTTTCACTTTTCAAATTTTCCAGGAACAGTGAAAATATTTTTTGATTATTTTGAACACCATTCCAAATTTTAAATATGGTAAGCCCTCTAATAGAATGCCCCTGTATCCCATGTCGCCAACTTTGAGCCTATTTGTCTCGGTCCCTGTGAGATATTGGAGGTCAAGGTTGACGATTAGGAGGCACTTCTCAGGTAACTATTGGTTAACTTACATGACTTGTAAAACAATTATATCTCAAAGATTAGTGAGTCTTCGTCTTGTATTCTAGCGTTATAAAAACCTTAGTCAAACAAAAACCTTTGAATTCCGGTCCTTGTCCTTGATTTAGATTCCTTTTCTCACAGTTTTTGATGATGTGTCACCAAGTATGAGTGATTGAGAGACGCAGAGGGCTACTTTTAAAGGTTCATAGCTTAGTCAATTTTAGGTTATATAAAAAAAAATGATTTTCAGATTCAGCTGAGCATGCAGGTTCGAATGAGTATAAACATGAACTATATAACATAATTTTTTTGAGAACAATTTTGGAAAAAAGTACTGTTTCAAATTTTTATTAAATAGAAAATCTTTTTTGCTTTGTTTTCATACTTCGCGCAAAAAGTTATGAGCTGAACAACAATTTAGTATACATTTTTATTTTGAAATTAAAATCAAATTAATAGTTGAAAAATAAATTAACAGTTGAACAATAATGCAGAAGAAGCGGCATTTGCAGTTTGCGTTTGCGGGAATACTATTGGAAGCCAAATAGTGGATGGGCGTATGGTAGTAGTGGCATTCTCAGACGGGAAGTGAACTACTCTGTAAATCACAATAATTTTCAAAAAAATCTGAATTCAAAAGTTCAGAAATTCAGAAATTCAGAAATTCAGAAATTCCGAAATTCAGAAATTCCGAAATTCAGAAATTCAGAAATTCAGAAATTCAGAAAATCAGAAATTCAGAAATTCAGAAATTCAGAAAATGAGAAAATCAGAAATTCAGAAATTCAGAAATTCAGAAATTCAGAAATTCAGAAATTCAGAAACTCAGAAATTCAGAAATTCAGAAATTCGGAGAATCAGAAATTCAGAAATTCAGAGAATCAGAAATTCAGAAATTCAGAAATTCAGAGAATCAGAAATTCAGAAATTCAGAAATTCCGAAATTCAGAAATTCAGAAATTCAGTAATTCAGAAAATCAGAAATTCAGAAATTCCGAAATTCAGAAATTCAGAAATTCAGAAAATCAGAAAATCAGAAATTCAGAAATTCAGAAATTCAGGAAATTCAGAAATTCAAGAATTCAGAAATTCAGAAATTCAGAAATTCAGAAATTCAGAAACTCAGAAATTCAGAAATTCAGAAATTCAGAGAATCAGAAATTCAGAAATTCAGAAATTCAGAAATTCAGAAATTCAGAAATTCAGAAATTCAGAAATTCAGAAATTCAGAAATTCAGAAATTCAGAAACTCAGAAATTCAGAAATTCAGAAATTCGGAGAATCAGAAATTCAGAAATTCAGAGAATCAGAAATTCAGAAATTCAGAAATTCAGAGAATCAGAAATTCAGAAATTCAGAAATTCCGAAATTCAGAAATTCAGAAATTCAGTAATTCAGAAAATCAGAAATTCAGAAATTCCGAAATTCAGAAATTCAGAAATTCAGAAAATCAGAAAATCAGAAATTCAGAAATTCAGAAATTCAGAAATTCAGAAAATCAGAAATTCAGAAATTCAGAAATTCAGGAAATCAGAAATTCAGAAATTCAGAAATTCAGAAATTCAGTAATTCAGAAATTCAGAAATTCAGAAATTCAGAAATTCAGAAATTCAGAAATTCAGAAATTCAGAAATTCAGAAACTCAGAAATTCAGAAATTCAGAAATTCGGAGAATCAGAAATTCAGAAATTCAGAGAATCAGAAATTCAGAAATTCAGAAATTCCGAAATTCAGAAATTCAGAAATTCAGTAATTCAGAAAATCAGAAATTCAGAAATTCCGAAATTCAGAAATTCAGAAATTCAGAAAATCAGAAAATCAGAAATTCAGAAATTCAGAAATTCAGGAAATTCAGAAATTCAAGAATTCAGAAATTCAGAAATTCAGAAATTCAGAAATTCAGAAACTCAGAAATTCAGAAATTCAGAAATTCAGAGAATCAGAAATTCAGAAACTCAGAAATTCAGAAATTCAGAAATTCAGAAATTCAGAAATTCAGAAACTCAGAAATTCAGAAATTCAGAAATTCGGAGAATCAGAAATTCAGAAATTCAGAAATTCAGAAATTCAGAAATTCAGAAATTCAGAAATTCAGAAATTCAGAAATTCAGAAATTCAGAAAATGAGAAAATCAGAACTTCAGAAATTCAGTAATTCAGAAAATCAGAAATTCAGAAATTCCGAAATTCAGAAATTCAGAAATTCAGAAAATCAGAAAATCAGAAATTCAGAAATTCAGGAAATCAGAAATTCAGAAATTCAGAAATTCAGAAATTCAGTAATTCAGAAATTCAGAAATTCAGAAATTCAGAAATTCAGAAATTCAGAAATTCAGAAATTCAGAAATTCAGAAACTCAGAAATTCAGAAATTCAGAAATTCGGAGAATCAGAATTCCACCACA
>NC_013487.2:14671618-14683184 GCF_000004555.2 Caenorhabditis briggsae | reverse complement strand
AAAATTTTAATTCTCTCATTTATATTCAATTAAGCCAAAAATAACAATTCTTAAAATTAGAATTTTTTTGAAAAACTTCAAATTTAAACATTTCAACGAATGGTATGAACATATCGAAGAATTTCAGAGAAGGTTAACTTTTTGCTGAAAATTTGAAACAGCAGTTTTTTGAATGAATATTTTGTATTTTCAAAATGAGTTTTCAACCTTTTCAGAATTTTTAGAATATTCGAATTTCTTCGAGAAATTCAATTTTTATACAATTCATGAGTTTAAAAAACGCCTAAAATGACGGTTTTCATAGAAATCTAATTCGATTCTGTTAGAGATATTCGAATTCTAGAAAAATCCCAATATTGAAAATATTCAAAGTTTGAAACAGTTTAATTGTTTTCAGTTTGTTTTAAGTTGTCATGTTTGAGCTCATTTTGAAGCTTAAAAACTGCGAATTTTGCTTGTTTATATGAAAATCTGAATTCAACTCATTGAGAGCTTCAAAATAAGCCCAAACACGCCATGATTCGGTGAGATTCGGAATTTCGGGCGCGTCGCGGTCGTGCGTCGCGTGTTTTGGGCGAAACATCAAAATCAACAGATTTGGGCTTTGTTTGGGCTCATTTTGAAGCTCACAACCTCACAAGTATGAAAAAATGTTTTTGTGGTGGTTAGGACACTTTGAAGCGATTTATGGTCCAAGTAAATTTGCCCCTGAAATTTTTGAAATTTTTCTAGTCGTGTTTTAGGCTTATTTTGAAGCACTCAAAGTCAGAAATTCAAACTGTTGTTTTGAAAATTGTAAATTTAAAGTTGTGAGCAATTTGGAAGGTCCACAAGGTGTCTTTCAAAAAGAATAAAGATGTTTTTTTGCTGTTTCAAAGTTTGCTTTTCCAAAAATCATCAAATATTTGTCTATTACGTTCCCTCTCCATCCCAAAATTAATTAATTAATCGACTGTGAATTTTCCCCTATTTTCAGATGAAAACAATTTTCTTTGTTTTCACAAAATCCTTTATTATACTTCGACTTTCTGGAATTTTTAAACTTTTTTGGAATTTTCAATTTTCCAAAAATCAATTTCTCTGTTTCAAAACTTTGTCTCGAATTTTTTAAATGTTAAAGTTTTGATAAGTGAAAACCAATGAATTCTGGTTTTTGAAATTTTCCTGACAAGGGAACATTTTAAGTCGATAAGCTGATTCGCATAAACTAACCGTAGAGAATGAAAGAGCGTGTTTCAAAACCTATAAAACTGTTTTCAAAGTCTGCTTACGAAACCTCTAAAGTGCTGAAATTTCAGTTTCAGTACCAAAAATTGGCCTTTTCAGTGCAAAATTTGCTATTTTCAAATTCGATTGTTTCCACTCCTAGAAGGTTTCCGAACATGTACTGTACTTGAAATTAGGTGTATTTTCATATTTCGGCATTTTTTCGCAAAAAAAATTTTTGTTGAAAAATTTCGAGAAATTTCGTACCCTTTGGGTTGGATGATTTTCTCGAATTATTGCCTTTTGTAAAAAATGTTCTGAAAAAATGAAGGTTATGTTTCAAAAATGTTATGAAACATCAAAACATAATACACTTCTCAATTTTATACTTATCCAATTTCAACCAGAGTCCACATATACCTGAATACAATACTTCAAAACTGCTTTCATTTCAATAACTCTAATGACTTGAATATTTTTTCGAAATTTTTGAAATTTTTTTTTTTTAATTTTGTCTCTACATTCTTGAAGTTGTTTAAAAAAAAGAAAACAAACTGACTTCAGGCTGTTGTAATACTGCAAAACCAAAAAAAAAAGAGAAAAAATTAGTAAGCCTAGGAGGGGGTCGTCGAACCATCATACCCCCCATCTCCTCATACTTGTAACGGGCCGAGCCGGGCTTTTTCCCGAATTTCGGAGGCCCGGCCCGGCGGGCCTGTCATTCCACAAGTTTTGAAAATTTCAAAAAACATATAAGGGGGGACCCTTATGTGATTTTCTTCGATCAAAAAATTTTTTTCGAGTTTTTTTTTTGAAATTTTTTGATTAAACAGACAAACAATCCAAAAAGCACAAAAAAAAAATAGAGAATTGTATTGAGAGCTCAAAATTCGGCTCAAAATGACAAAATTTTTGCTACCGGGCCTTGAAATTTTCCTCAGGCCCGGCCCGGAATTTTACAAGTATGCATCTCCTATCCCAACCACTACCCGCTTGCGCCACCAATCCATTTTTTGAAGAGGGATATAAGCGCAGTGATAAAATGCCTGATTTTCCGCGTGTGAAAAAGAGAAATCAATGATAAATTTTGGGCAAAATTAGGACTGGAATTTCAGCACTTTAGAGGTTTCGTAAGCAGATTTTGAAAACGGTTTTATAGGTTTTGAAACACGCTCTTTCATTCTCTACGGTTGGTTTATGCGAATCAGCTTATCGACTCAAGATGTTCCCTTGTGAATATTTAAAATTTCCAAAAATTATCACTGTTTCAAAAAAATTGCCTAATTTTCTAAACTTTGAATTGTCCGTAGCATTCAATTTGTCTTATAAAAATGATGTTTTTTTTCTGATTTTTGAAATTTTGAAAATTTCTTGCTTTTCAAAATTGAACAAAAGTAAACATGTTTGAGCTCATTTTGAAGCTTAAAAACTGCGAATTTTGCTTGTTTATATGGAAATCTGAATTTAGCGCATTGAGAGCTTAAAAATTAGCCTAAACACGCATTGATTCGGGGAGATTCAAAATTTCAGGTGCGTCGCGGTTGTGCGTCGCGTGTTTTGGGCGAAAAATGAAAGTTAGCCGATTTGCATCGTGTTTGGGCTTATTTTGAAGCTCACAATCTCAAAAATCTTTAAATTTGGGTTTCGTGCCGGTTGGGACATTTTGAAGCATTTTATGGGTCAAACAAACTTTGTTAAGCGGTCTCCATTTTTGTGATAAAACCAATTCCTTTTCAGAGTTTTCTCGGTAAACTGAAAAAAATTTTTTTGAAATTTTTTTGAATTAAAAACCCACAATGGTGCTGCTCCTGCATCCCTAAAACTGAACAATATCTATAGTGTTTCGATGGGTCCACATTTCGAAAATCCGGTTGAAATTTCAAATTTCGAGAGTTGAAAACTTCCAAAAGCTTGGATAATTCTTCAGAAGACGTACACATTATTCAGAGATTCTAAGATCTAAAAAAAGATAAATTCAAAAAATGTATTAGGTCAATTAAACCAAAAAAAATCCAAAAAATCCAAAAAAAAATTTTTTGAAACAGAAATTTTCAAAAATTCACATTTTTGAGCAAAAATAAGAATTATTTATATTCCTTTTCTTCTATTTTCTCGAAAAATCTCCATGGTTTTCTTTCTCTTTTTCTCTAACCACTCTCTCAAAAATGCGTACTCTCTCTTTGTCTCTTTGTTTATTCAGTCAGGTTGTGTAATAAACAGCAATTTGTATTGGTGAAAAACTTGGATGACAGGGGAAAAAAGAAATTTGATAAGGAAAATAAAATATGAATCACTATGAGTGTATGATAAAAGAAATTTTAGAGACACTAATTTTTGATTGGGCCATAGCACCCTTCACAATGTCCCAATTCACACAGAAATTATATTTTCAGATTTGTGAGATTGTTGAGATTGTCACATTTCTACGTGAAAAGCGGAATTCACAAAGCCTGAGCTTCAAAATGAGCTCAAACAGGACCATGCTCGCTCAATTTTTTTGAAAACTGCCTGAAATTCTGCAGATATTAGCCCATGAAGTACAAAACCTGAATTTTCAAGTTTGTGAGATTGTGAGCTTTAAAATGAGCCCAAAGCCGCCGCAAATCGGTTAACTTTGATTTTTGCCCAAAACACGCGACACACGACCGCGACGCACCCGAAATTTTGAATCTCACTGAATCATGGCGTGATTAGGTTTATTTTTAAGCTTGCAGTGTGCTGGATTCAAGTTGCTATAGCGAAAATTAGGATTCGCGAATTCTGAGCTTCAAAATGAACTCAAACATGTCTATTTTTGCTCAATTTTCGCCTCCTATGTTGAACTCATTTCTCTCGATTACCATGAAAGATATCAAATCGTGGTCTACTAATAACATGATTATCAGAATATCAGTAATATTTCGTTAGTTGCCAAAATTTTGATAGCTCTTACAGTAACCGAGTTGATTGGCTCGAAAAATTATTTTTTTTTGAAAATCGAAAACTTGAAAAATTAATACTGTTTCAACAAAAACTCAAATCTGACATAACTGATTTCAAAACTGATATGTAGTGTAAACACCCTTCAAAATGTTCCAATTCACACAAAAACAATATTTTCAGATTTGTGAGATTATGAGCTTTAAAATGAGCCTAAACACGGTGCAAATCGGTTAACTCTGATTTTTGCACAAAACACGCGACGCATGTCCGCGACGCACCCGAAATTTTGAATCTCACCGAATCATGGCGTTTTTGGGCTCATTTTGAAGCTATCAATGTACTGAGTTCGAATCTTGGTATTAAAAATCAAACTTCCCAAGTTTCGAGCTTCAAAATGAGCCTAAATACGATTACTTTTCAAACAATTAGCATGTTTGAGTTTGTAATAAAGCTCCGAATTTGCGAATTTTGATGATCAACCTCAAAGTCAAAAAAAAAATAAATTCAGCACTTGGAGAGCTTCAAAATGAGCCCAAATACGCCGTGATTCGATACAATTCGAAATTTCGGGTGCGTCGCGGTCGTGCGTCGCGTGTTGTGGCGAACATTCAAAATGAACCAATTTGCAGCGTGTTTGTGCTTATTTTGAAGCACTTAACGTCAGAAATTGCATTTTTTAAATTCAAATTTGGAAAACTTTTGAATTATGATCTATTTCAGTGGTCCACAAGGTGTCTTCCAAAAATAATGAAGATTTTTTAACTTTTTCAAATTTTGTTGGGTTTTCTGGAATTTTCTGAAATTCAAATGGTTTTTTTTTGAAATTTTCAATATTCCAAAAAACATTAACTGTTTCAAAAATAGTTTTTAAATTTTCTACATTTTCAAGTGTTAGTAAGTAGCATCCATGTATTTCTGATTTTTGAAAATTTTGACCTTTTTTCAATTTTCAGAATTCCCAGACTTTTTGGAAATATTTTAGTCTTCAGATTTTTTGATTTCCAGTTCTCGAATCTCCCTAAAATTCCACAGTTTCAAAATTTTTCTTAAATTCTCTAATATCTCGGAATCTTACAGTTAGTAACATCGTTACACGCTCATGGCGTGCTTAGTTTCAGTTTTTACCCCGAGTTGAATACAACGACTTTGGTTCCAATATAGAGTTTATTATATGAAAGATAAATTAATATAATAAGAAATAAGTGTTAATAGATATATGAATATAATACATAAAAAGATTAAATATAGGAGAAGATGTCCCCTCACATCTCCCTCTCCTCTTCCTCGCACCGACTGACCGCTTGTCCGCCCGAGGAACGCGCATAAAGAGGCGGTCCCTCGGGTAACATCCCATCGCTCCTTAATGTCGAGCGCCTCGATCGACTTCTTCGAACTGTTCTCCTTGCCATTGACCATATCTTGACATCGTATTCATTCAAACATTCAGCATTTTGATATTCGAGTTTATCGTTTTGAAATTTGCGTTCATCATTGACATTTGCGTTTGACATCTTATCATAGTCCGTGGGATGATCCATACAGTGATGATCTTGACTTGTTTTCGAGTCGTGAGCGAGGTCGAGTTGAGAAGAGCATGATGAAGAGACAGTACACTGAAAATTAAAACGAGAGCGAGAGAGATAGAAAATAGAAAATTTAGAGAAATTGATGAATACATACTACTTTGTCAAAATTGTCTAATTAGTGAACTTAAATACTGACATACATTACTTTGAACATTGATAAACTTTTGAATCGACTAAATCTTAAATAATAAAATTTGAGAAGTTAATAATTGAACTACTGAGAACTTAATAATTAAACTACTGAGAACTTACTAATAAGAATACTGAAAACTTAATAATAAAACTACTTTTGTTTACAATTGAATAAACCAATCATATCCTTACCTTTTGTTTTTGATCCTCTCTGATCTTCTGAGATTGTTGCTGCTGTCGGTTTCGTCGTTTCTGCTTTTGGTCTTCCGATTCTGGAATCCTCCTCGCTTTCCATTGTTGTTGCTCCCATTTTCATGACGTTTCCTTCCTTTCCTCTTGATTCCATCGATTCTTTTTGAACTTCTTCGATCCGTTCCTGATGATCCATCGTCTTCATCCTCTTCTGACTCTTCTGGTACCTCCTGGGTTTCTTCATCGTCTTCCCCTTCTGATATTTCCTCTTCTCCGCTTCCTTCCAATCGAACATCATCTGTATTCGCAATCTTCCTCTTCTCTCCATCGGCATACTCGACATTGTATCTGTCCACCTTCAACACTTCAAACGGACCATTGAAAATTTTGCTTCCCAGTTGCACTTTCCTTTCTTTGACACGATGCGTTTTCATGTGCCTTTCCTTGTTCCGTCCGATTTGATCCTTGATTCTTCCTTGTATGATGATGTGGAGATCTTGAAGATGTCTTTTAAGACATTCCTCAAAATCTTCAAGGTCCAAGTACGATGAACCAATGCAATCTTTTGGTTTTGGTCCCAGTTGAATATCTTCCGGCGTTGTTAATTCTCTACCAAAAAGTGCACGATGAGGACTTACTTTGGTCACGGCATGATGCGATGAATTGATAGAGAAAATGATGAACGGCAATTTCTGGTCCCAGTCGGTTTGTTTGGAGTTTACGAACGAAGACAGCGACTCCTCAATTGTTCGATGCACTCTCTCGATGGTTCCGTTTGCAGATTTATGATACGGAGCCGTTAGAGAATGTTTTACTTCCAAAAGTTGTAGAACACTCTCAAATAGTGTTGACTTGAAATTGGATCCGTTGTCGGTGAGAAGCACTCGGTGCAGATCTTACAAAATTTGTGTGAGATCAAATCGAAAGTAGGCTAGGTAAAAAGAGAGACAAAACACTTACCGTCCACTTTTTATAATCATGGCAGCAATTGAACGGAAGAATCAGGTCTTCTGCATTCAGATTTCTTTTGGATGATTCTGCTTCGACTGGAAACAATTTGGAATAAAAATCAAATTCGGAGAATGTAAAATAATACCGTTGCTCACTGTATGCTCTTCTTCTTCATCATCTTGTTCGTCGTCTGAATCTTCCTCCGATTCATCTACCTCTTCAATTTGGACTTTGCTCGTAATAGAAGAAGTACTTGGAGAACAGTCATCGGAATTGTGTTCATTGGAAGCAGTAATCCTCTTTGTCCATCTTACTTGCTCGGGTTTGGAAATGAAGACCTTTATGCATTTGGTTGTAGACACTTCTCATTTCAGCTGAAAAATGACAATCTACAGTTTATACAACTAAGAAAGCATCAGTCACAGCCTCTTTAGCTTTGGGTAACTCTTCTTGGGGGCATTTTGATCTTTTTCCATTGACATGGTGTTTTCTCAGAGATTGTTAGCTTCAAAATGAGCCCTAACACGATGCAAATCGGTTCACTTTGATTTTCGCCCAAAACACGCGACGCACGACCGCGACGCACCCGAAATTTTGAAAATCTCCGAATCATGGCGTGTTTGGGCTCATTTTGAAGCC
Source organism: Caenorhabditis briggsae (assembly GCF_000004555.2). Classification (NCBI taxonomy): domain Eukaryota; kingdom Metazoa; phylum Nematoda; class Chromadorea; order Rhabditida; family Rhabditidae; genus Caenorhabditis; species Caenorhabditis briggsae. The sequence goes on along the minus strand of NC_013487.2, from coordinate 14,675,556 downwards.
TTCAACGTACTGAATTCAAATTTTGGCATTAAAGATATTTACTTGCAATTTCTAAGCTTCAAAATGAGAACACGAAATCTTTTTCAAAATTCGTTAGCCAAATTTGTTTGGATCATAAAACCTTTCAAAATGTCCCAATTCACACAAAAATCAAATTTTCAAATTTGTGAGGTCCTGAGCTTTATAATGAGCCTAAACACGATGGAAATCGGTTCACTTTGATTTTCGCCCAAAACACGCGACGCACGACCGCGACGCACCCGAAATTTTGAATCTCACCGAATCATGGCGTTTTTGGGCTTATTTTGAAGCTCTCATTGTGCTGAATTCAAATTTTTACTTGAAAAATACAACTTTTCTTAATTCAAAAATTCCCAAAAATTTGAAAATTTCTTTCAGAAAATCTCGAAAATTTCAGAATTTTCGGAAAACCTGAAATACATTTTTTTCGAAAATTTTGAATACAGAAATTTTGAAATGTTTTATTTCGAAAAATTTCTGTTTCAAACTTTCACCTTTTCTGAAATTTTTCAATATTCGAAAACCTATTACTGTAGTAGGAACTATAGTATTCTTGAATGAATTTTAAGAAAAATTAGTTGAAAATCAAAAATTTCCAATATTTTTGACTCAAAATATATCAATTTTGAAATTATCATTTTTAACTAAAAATTACAGTAATTTTCAAAATTTCGAAAAATATTAATTTGGACCATAACTCCCTTCAAAATGTCTCAATTAACACAAAACCTAAATATTTAGATTTCTGAGGTTATGAGCTTTAAAATGAACCTGAACACGATGCAAATCGGCTAACTTTCATTTTTCGCCCAAAACACGCAATTTGAGTTTGGGCATCAAAATTGGAATTTTCAAATTCTGAGCTTATAAACGGAAAAAAAATCAATTTTAAGTTAGGGATGATGAACAATATAGGAATATAGATATTTTTGTGTTTACTGTAACTATTCTTGGTTGCTACCCTATTACTCACCTTGAATCAACATAAATATTGATAAGTCCCATGACATGGTCGACGGCGACTTGGAAGATGAAGACTGGGTCACCAATTGTTACAAACATTAATTTGATCGTAACAGAAGTAGAATAATGTCCAGAACAATATAGGAATATAGATATTTTGATAAAAATCAATAAAAAAAGTTGAGACGTCCATTCCGAAGGTCGTCATTGAAAAAGGAATGAAGAGGAGGAGAAGGGAGAAGGCTAGTGGCCGTCGGCCTTAGGCTCCGCCCACCCGTTACGTCATTTGAAGAAGGACCGTCTGCACTTGTTGCGCTCTGTTTTACGCAACATCTAATTTACGAGCGCTACGGTCATTGTTACGTCATCTGTGACACAATATGTGAAGGGCGGAAAGATTTATGACGTGTCTCTCCATGACCCCTCTACACCTACCTTGTAACAAAGAGATCAAAGACCAGTTGTTCAAATAATAAAGAATGTGTGACCTTGAAACTCCAGGAGAATTTCTTTTTGAGCTCATTTTTTTAGCTCAGAAAATGAAAATTATAACTTTTATCGCACACATTCAAATTCAGTACACTTAGAGCTCCAAAATGAACCTAAACACGCCATGATTCGGCGAGATTCAAAATTTCAGATGCGTCGCGGTGGTGCGTCGCGTGTTTTAGGTGAAAAATCAAAGTTAACCGATTTAAACCGTGTTTAGGCTCATTTTAAAGCTCACAACCTTTCAAATCCAAAAATTTATTTTTGTGTTAGTTGGTGTTAACTTTTGCAAATTTTCAGATGACTTTTTAAAAAATGAGTGAAAATAGTCATGTTTTGGCTCATTTTGAACCTTAGAGTTTATGAGTTTCTAGTTAATATATCAAAATTTGAATTTAGCACACTGAGAGCTTCAAAATGAGCCCAAACACGCCATGATTCGGTGAGACTCAAAATTTCGGGTGCGTCGCGGTCGTGCGTCGCGTGTTTTAGACGACAGTTAAAAGTTAACTGATTTGCTGCGTTTTTGGGCTCATTTTGAAGCTCTCAGCGCGCTGAGTTCAAGTTTAGCCCTCACAAATACAAATTCGCAAGTTCTGAGCATCAATATGAGCTCAAACATGACTATTTGTTTAAAAAGTCGTGTTTATATTCATTTTGAAGCTCTTAGCATAAGTATAGTTCACTGAATTGAAAATTTGACAGATAACAAAATTAATTTTTAAATTTGCTCAAACAAAAATGTATCTTATCAGTGATATCACACACTGATTCATAACACTCTTCTTTTTATTTTTCTTATCACTACTCGTTTTCCAAGTTTTGTACCAACATTGTTATTTATTACATAACCTGACTTAGAGAAGAAATAGTACGCATTTTTGAGAGAGTGGTTAGAGAAAAAGAGAAAGAAAACCATGGAGATTTTTCGAGAAAATAAAAGAAAAGGTGTATAAATAATTCTTATTTTTGCTCAAAAATGTGAATTTTTGAAAATTTCTGTTTCAAAAAATTTTTTTTTGGATTTTTTGGATTTTTTTTGGTTTAATTGACCTAATACATTTTTTGAATTTATCTTTTTTTAGATCTTAGAATCTCTGAATAATGTGTACGTCTTCTGAAGAATTATCCAAGCTTTTGGAAGTTTTCAACTCTCGAAATTTGAAATTTCAACCGGATTTTCGAAATGTGGACCCATCGAAACACTATAGATATTGTTCAGTTTTGGGATGCAGGAGCAGCACCATTGTGGGTTTTTAATTCGAAAAAATTTCAAAAAATTTTTTTTTCAGTTTACCGAGAAAACTCTGAAAAGGAATTGGTTTTATCACAAAAATGGAGACCGCTTAACAAAGTTTGTTTGACCCATAAAATGCTTCAAAATGTCCCAACCGGCACGAAACCCAAATTTAAAGATTTTTGAGATTGTGAGCTTCAAAATAAGCCCAAACACGATGCAAATCGGCTAACTTTCATTTTTCGCCCGAAACACGCGACGCACGACCGCGACGCACCCGAAATTTTGAATCTCACCGAATCAATGCGTGTTTAGGCTCATTTTTAAGCTCTCAATGCGCTAAATTCAGATTTTCATATAAACAAGCAAAATTCGCAGTTTTTAAGCTTCAAAATGAGCTCAAACATGTTTACTTTTGTTCAATTTTGAAAAGTAAGAAATTTTCAAAATTTCAAAAATCAGAAAAAAAATTTTTTGCACTGAAAAAAAATTTTGCTCTGAAAAGGCCAATTTTTGGTACTGAAACTGAAATTTCAGCACTTTAGAGGTTTCGTAAGCAGACTTTGAAAACAGTTTTATAGGTTTTGAAACACGCTCTTTCATTCTCTACGGTTAGTTTATGCGAATCAGCTTATCGACTTAAAATGTTCCCTTGTCAGGAAAATTTCAAAAACCAGAATTCATTGGTTTTCACTTATCAAAACTTTAACATTTAAAAAATTCGAGACAAAGTTTTGAAACAGAGAAATTGATTTTTGGAAAATTGAAAATTCCAAAAAAGTTTAAAAATTCCAGAAAGTCGAAGTATAATAAAGGATTTTGTGAAAACAAAGAAAATTGTTTTCATCTGAAAATAGGGGAAATTCACAGTCGATTAATTAATTAATTTTGGGATGGAGAGGGAACGTAATAGACAAATATTTGATGATTTTTGGAAAAGCAAACTTTGAAACAGCAAAAAAACATCTTTATTCTTTTTGAAAGACACCTTGTGGACCTTCCAAATTGCTCACAACTTTAAATTTACAATTTTCAAAACAACAGTTTGAATTTCTGACTTTGAGTGCTTCAAAATAAGCCTAAAACACGACTAGAAAAATTTCAAAAATTTCAGGGGCAAATTTACTTGGACCATAAATCGCTTCAAAGTGTCCTAACCACCACAAAAACATTTTTTCATACTTGTGAGGTTGTAGCTTCAAAATGAGCCCGGGGATCCTCTAGAGTC
>NC_013487.2:14662593-14670618 GCF_000004555.2 Caenorhabditis briggsae | reverse complement strand
CAGAAATTCAGAAATAGAGAAATTCAGAAATTCCGAAATTCAGAAATTCAGAAATTCAGAAATTCAGAGATTCAGAAATTCAGAAATACAGAAATTCAAAAATTCCAGGAAATTCAGAAATTTCTGGAAATTCAGAAATTCAGAGAATCAGAAATTCAGAAATTCAGAAATTCAGAGAATCAGAAATTCAGAAATTCAGAAATTCCGAAATTCAGAAATTCAGAAATTCAGAAATTCAGAAATTCAGAAATTCAGAAATTCAGAAATTCAAAAATTCAAAAATTCAGAAATTCCGAAATTCAGAAATTCAGAAATTCCGAAATTCAGAAATTCAGTAATTCAGAAGTTCAGTTGCAAACCGTTTCAAATTATTTCCATTTTTAGAATATGGTTTCTTATATAATAAGTAACTGAATCGCCGTGGTGCTAATGTCATCTAGAAATTTTCATTTTTTCGATCAGAATAATATTTTCAAATAGAGCGTTTATTGATTAAGGGAAAAAAATTAAAAACATAATTGTTAATTTCTGACACACAATCCAGAATCACCCTCGCACTTGAATCCAGAAGGGCAGGAAGAGCAGGCCTTTCCTTGTTGATAAATGTTCGAATTCAAAATGTTTCCCCTGAAAATAAATCAGTTTGCGATTTTCAAAATTTCAAGTCAAAACCGCTTACTTTTCTTTATAAAGGCAAGCCATTCGAAACTCGAACAACACATCCATGCCCGGCAGAAAAGGGCTTTCACATTTCTTCGCACCACATCCAATGAATTCGGTGTCAGCCCATGCCATCTGAGTAGCAGCCTCTCTTAGATGGCTTCATTGAACTGAATAGAAGACAAACCAAAGGAAATGAACTGGCTCTCCCAATTTTTCGCGGCGGATAATGCCTGATAAATTACAAATGAAAATTACAAAATTCTATTTTGTAACTCACCTCGGCATCAGAAATGTTTGAGAATATAGTGGATTCCGTGTGCACATTTTGCCCGAAATGTGTTGGAAATTTGGTTATTGGACACCCGTTCACGAAGTCTTGAATAGTGGTGGCAAGTCCCTGTATCCCATTTCTGAATTTATACATTTTTTTCACTAGCTAGCTTAAAACTAGCTTGAGCTTAGCTAGCTCAAAAGCTTGGCTAGCTCAAAAACCTAGCTAGCTCAAAAGCTTGGCTAGCTCAAAAACCTAGCTAGCTCAAAAGCTTGGCTAGCTCAAAAACCTAGCTAGCTCAAAAGCTTGGCTAGCTCAAAAACCTAGCTAGCTCAAAAGCTTAGCTAGCTCAAAAGCTAGTTAGCTTCAAACTCTCTACTAACCATTTTACGCATGTTGGATGCTGCTGGTAGGAGTCCTCTACTAGTACTATAGGTTCCTTTAGCAATAGAGGATCTGAAGTCATTGTGAGATTTCAAGATGGCTTCTGCAGTAATGTTTTTCAACTGAGCACTGGCACATCCGAAGATGACAAGAATACAGATAATAAGCTTCATTTTTCAGGATGAAATTTGGGATGATTTCTTATGCTCTCATGTTTCCTTTTATAGTGAGCATTTTGGGCTCTTATCAGTAAAAAAAAACAAAATACCATCATAAAGGTTTAACGCATGCTGCTGATAGGAGTCCTCTACTAGTACTATAGGTTCCTTTAGCAATAGAGGATCTGAGGNCATTGTGGATTTTAAGGATATTTCCTTGAGCAAATTCATTGAACTGAGCACTGGCACATCTAAGGATGAAGAGAATACAAAGAACGAGTTTCATTGATTATAATTATATGTGGGACTGATCCTGATTTTTTTAATGAAGAGAGTGAAGACAATACATTAAGGAATGTTTAACGTTCAAAACAAAAAAGAAGTTCAAAGTTGACCAGAAATTACAATGACGAGAGCATTAACATGTTTTGACTTCAGGCCTTTGTTATTTTGACGTTTATTGATAAGGAGTGTGATAATGGAATCTAAAGAGGACAAGGAGGGAAAACACTTTCGTCACTGTTATTGCCTGTCAATTTGGTTGCACTTCTTGGTTAGACGGCAAAACCAAATTGTTAAGTTGTTATGCGTTAAACCTTTATGATGGGTATTTTTGTTTTTTTACTGATAAGATCCCAAAATGTTCACTATAAAAGGAAACATGAGAGCATAAGAAATCATCCCAAATTTCATCCTGAAAAATGAAGCTTATTATCCTGTATTCTTGTCATCTTCGGATGTGCCAGTGCTCAGTTGAAAAACACTACTGCAGAAGCCATCTTGAAATCTCACAATGACCTCAGATCCTCTATTGCTAAAGGAACCTATAGTACTAGTAGAGGACTCCTACCAGCAGCATCCAACATGCGTAAAATGGTTAGTAGAGAGTTTGAAGCTAACTAGCTTTTGAGCTAACTAGCTTTTGAGCTAGCTAAGCTTTTGAGCTGGCTAGGTTTTTGAGCTAGCTAAGCTCAAGCTAGTTTTAAGCTAGCTAGTGAAAAAATGTATAAATTCAGAAATGGGATCAGGGACTTGTATTTCTGTTTTTAATTTTGTTCCCTTAATCAATAAACGCTCTATTTGAAAATATTATTCTGATCGAAAAAATGAAAATTTCTAGATGACATTAGCACCACGGCGATTCAGTTACTTATTATATAAGAAACCATATTCTAAAAATGGAAATAATTTGAAACGGTAGATGTTCTAAAAGAACTCAGTGTGACAGAGACAAGAAACATCCTTAAACAGACTTCATAATATAGGGAAACAATTTCTCTCGTGGACAGGTAAGATGTTCTTTATCAAAATAATCATAACAACTAATCAACCCTAATTTCATTCAAAATAATGTTGTTGGCTTTCTGTATTCTCTCTATCCTAGGATTTAGCAGCTTCCTAGGATTTGCCAGAGCTCAGTTATCTGAAACTGCTCAAGAAGTCATCTTGAAAATTCACAATGACCTCAGATCTACTATTGCCAAGGGAAACTTTAGTGTTAATGGAGTATTCCTACGCAACGTTTTTGATATCACAAACAATTCCTACGCAATGAGAAACGCAGAGAAACGAGAGTCTCTGCGTCTCTCACCTTGAAAATTCAAATAGCTATAACTCGGCTCAAAATGGTTTGGAAACCGCGCTTCACTGTACAAAGGTAACTTGCAGTTCGAAATCTCGCCAAATTTTTAGACCGTTCTAATTAGAATACCCCAGTATTCTGCAATTTTTTTTACAAAGAAACCATGTTGTTCACCAAAATCAAAATTTTCTAAAATCGTTTTGACTCAAATTTTGAAACAGCAATTTTCTTCTAGGAGCCCCCCACCACACTATTAATAAATTGTTTATCATTATATCACTAATATTTTATTAGTTGGAACTTTTTCACGGTGATTAAACTACGAAAAAACGTATACTGTTTTTGGATTGGAATGAAACAGAAATAAATCAAAAAAGAACAATTGTCGTAGACGTTTTTTGTCGAAATTTGAATTTTTGCACAATTTCAGACTGAATTTATTGAAACTTTGAATTTAAATCGATTTTCTAGATCAAATCTAGCGGGAAAATTGAACAAAGGGTCCAAAAAGAAAGGGTCCATAAAAAAATATACTAAATTAAACGATTCCGGTCCGAACGATCGGGTCAAAGGGTCCCTCCCGTTTCGCAATTTTCTGTTTTTGAAATGTTCCTTTTTCAAACGTTTATCCTATACAAGTTGTTCATTCTGTGAAAATACACTTTCCTACAGCAAAAACGATTTCATTTTTTAATTTTTTAAATAAAAACAAAATATTCTGAAAATAATAAAAATTTCCTTCAAAACGCACTAAAAACGAACTCTCTACATACGATAACATCCAAGATGATTCTAAAAAAGAAAACAAATTACTATCTGAAATGGTTCATATTTATACTCATTCAAATTTCCTTGCTCAGATCAATTCGAAAATATAAGCTTCACTTGTCTTAACTCAAATTTAACTATGCTACGACCCTTTGAAATTATCACTCTGTGTCTCTCAAGCTGACATGTGGATGTCGCTCATTATGACTTCTTGTTGAAGATTTATGACGTTTTTCGGATCGTCGACCCTTATTCTATATTTCTGGGTTCTCAATTTCTGAACTTCAGAACTAGCTGTACAGAAATAAGTCTCATCGATTAGTATGCATAATATGTGTTTTTTTCGTGATATTTATTTCACTCTTTACAATAGAAATAAGATTTTTATTCAACAATGAAAGTTAAACGGACCAATACTGTTGTGCGTCTTCAAGGTGACTCTGCAGACGTCGGCTACGGTACTCTGCAAGATTCAGTTTTGTTTAAACTATGTTATTTTAGAATACCGTATTTCCTCTAATTGAAGCCCATGGTCTTCTATTTTTCTACCTCCTTTTTAGGAGATTACCAAAAACTGAAATTACCAGAAAATTTTTGAAATAGAAAGAAAATGTCTACAATAACCGAATAGACAAACTGAACTGTTCAAACTGCACTAACTGAACTGAACGTACTTCTGTTAGAGGATGCGCTTTTATGTTTTTAAGCACGTCAGAGGGTGGGCTTCAAATAGAGGTGGGTTTCTATTAGAGGAAATACGGTAGATACCTTGACAGTAAAAATGCTTGCGATTGCTCAGATCAATTTAATCATATTGGAGAATTGCGAAATTCAACTTTTTGGAATCTTCCACCTCTTTGCAGAATTATTCGACAAATTCATCTTTGAAGCGTTGTTCAACCAAAACAACAAAAGATTTTTTCTGAAACTTTTCTTTAAATTTTAATTTCCCAATTAAAAAAAAATCTCACCTTATTTCGCAAATTGTAGAAAAATCAAAAACCAAAACTTCGAAATCCATTCAGTTAGGTTTTCTTGATATTTTGGTTAGGAATACTTGAATTTTAAAGAAAATCAATAAATTGAGACGTCCATTCTGTTAGGTCGTCATGAAAGAAGTATGAATGGTTTTCGGAGCGAAAATAATGGCTTTATATACTTTTTCTGCATCTATCGGGGTTTTAGTACTCTCTCCGTATTTGTTATGTGCCATAAAATATGAAAATAGGTATCTCGGACGGGCTTTTGCAGCATCTTCCTTGTACAAAAATACTTTCTAAAACGCATTGGACAGACTCTGTATCGTGTGATCGTCAAGGATACTGTATGGATTCGACACGCAAACCGACTCCGTCGACGTGACAAGCCAATCCATTTCGATGTTCCATTGGACCTGATGGAACCAATTGATGGGACACCAACACCCGCTCTAGCTCCAGCCACTCCGAAGGTATACCCGCTCCAGAAGTCTACCAGGATCATTACACAACAGCAACGTCTGGTCGTGGGGCTGAAGCAGAAGTCTTATAATTGAACTCGGTCCGCCATTCACTGTTGATGGTTCTAACACGTAAGTTCGTGACACACGTCCGCTATTGTCCAACAAGAGAGTGACCATAACTTAATTGGTGTTTAATGTTTTTGTTTATTTTTCCCATATCTTCTCTCTTAAATAAAGGTTTAATTACCCAAGTTTGAGGTTCCGAATAACATCGAAAGAATCCTCCAATCCGACGTATCTTTCCTCTGAGTAAATGGTACAAAAATTCTGGTTTTGATATCTCTTAAAATAACCAAGATAATTACCGTATTTTAAGCCCACCCAGACCATCAACTTTGCGCTCAATTATCTCGATTCCTGTGAAAGCTATCAAAAAGTGGTCCACTGATAAATTATTTATCATGATATCGCAAACAATTTATTAGTTGACAAATTTTTGATTTTTCTCACAGGAATCTAGGTAATTGATCCCAAAGTTGGCAGTTATGGTAATAGCCAAGAAGATTATTTACAATCTAAAATAGTTCATGTTTATACTTATTCGAATCTCCTTGCTGAGCTAAATCTGAAACTCTAACTTTCGTTTGGTTTCATTCAAAATTAACTAAGCTGCGATCCTTTAAAAGTATCATTCTGCGTCTCTCAATCTGACATGTGGGAGTCCCTCGGCGGTTCATTTTTTTTTACTTCTTATCATTCAATGCCAAGCTTCAAAAGCTGAGAGAGTACTAAAACCCCAAGAGACCCAGAAAAAGTGTGAAAAGCCCTGCTGCTCCCAAAAACTACTCGTTGTTTCCTCCGGACGACCTAACAGAATGGACGTCTCAATTTATTGATTTTCTTTAAAATTCAAGTATTCCTAACCAAAATATCAAGAAAACCTAACTGAATGGATTTCGAAGTTTTGGTTTTTGATTTTTCTACAATTTGCGAAATAAGGTGAGATTTTTTTTTAATTGGGAAATTAAAATTTAAAGAAAAGTTTCAGAAAAAATCTTTTGTTGTTTTGGTTGAACAACGCTTCAAAGATGAATTTGTCGAATAATTCTGCAAAGAGGTGGAAGATTCCAAAAAGTTGAATTTCGCAATTCTCCAATATGATTAAATTGATCTGAGCAATCGCAAGCATTTTTACTGTCAAGGTATCTACCGTATTTCCTCTAATAGAAACCCACCTCTATTTGAAGCTCACCCTCTGATGTGCTTAAAAACATAGAAGCGCATCCTCTAACAGAAGTAGTTCAATTAGAGGAAATACGGTATTCTAAAATAACATAGTTTAAACAAAACTGAATCTTGCAGAGTACCGTAGCCGACGTCTGCAGAGTCACCTTGAAGACGCACAACAGTATTGGTCCGTTTAACTTTCATTGTTGAATAAAAATCTTATTTCTATTGTAAAGAGTGAAATAAATATCACGAAAAAAACACATATTATGCATACTAATCGATGAGACTTATTTCTGTACAGCTAGTTCTGAAGTTCAGAAATTGAGAACCCAGAAATATAGAATAAGGGTCGACGATCCGAAAAACGTCATAAATCTTCAACAAGAAGTCATAATGAGCGACATCCACATGTCAGCTTGAGAGACACAGAGTGATAATTTCAAAGGGTCGTAGCATAGTTAAATTTGAGTTAAGACAAGTGAAGCTTATATTTTCGAATTGATCTGAGCAAGGAAATTTGAATGAGTATAAATATGAACCATTTCAAATAGTAATTTGTTTTCTTTTTTAGAATCATCTTGGATGTTATCGTATTTTCTAGCCTGCTAACTTTGAGCTCAATTATCTCGTTTACTGCAAAAGATATCATAAATTTGTCAACTAATAAATTGTTTATCATTATATCACTAATATTTTATTAGTTGGAACATTTTCAATAGCTTTCACAGGAATCGAGATAATTGAGCTCAAAAGTAATAGCTTAGAAAATACGGTTGTAGCCTGAAAAAGAAAACTAATTAGTTATCTGAAATAGTTCATGTTTATACTCAATCAAATCTTCTTGCTGAGCTAAATCTGAAAATCTAGTTTTCCCTTGTCTTAACGTAAATTTTACTGAATTCCGACCCTCCGAAAATATCATTTCTGCGTCTCTCACTATCAATCTCACATGGGGGGAGTCCCCGCTGAAGAGGCGACTCATTTTTTTTTTCCATCCATTAACCCTATCTCTTATACCCGTCCCCACATTTATCATTCAGTGCCACGAATCAAATGCCGTACTAAAACTCCAAGAGACGCAGAAGAAAGTATATAAAGCGCTTCTTCTCCCTCAAAAACTATTCATACTTTTTTCAAGACGACTTAACCGAATGGACGTCTCAATTCATTGATTTTCTTCAAGATTCTGATATTCCGAACCTTCGTTCTGGACTTTGTTTTTTCTGAAAAACTATCTTTTTTATAAAAATAAGGTGAGATTTTTTAATTTTAGAACCTGAGTTCAAGTTTCATTTTCAGATGCATTCATCCGATCCAACAGCGGAAAACCAGATGAAAATTGTGACCAGTGGATCGATGGATCGATGGAACATGGCAATTTTTGAGTCCCAGAGAAGAAACTCAAGACTGATAGCTACCCCAGTTTAAAAAATGTATATAATGTTCACTTTCTTTCTAGAGAATTCAACTACCGTAAAACCTCTAATAGAACGACACCCGGATCGTCCACTTTGAGCCTATATATCTC
>NC_013487.2:14647327-14662324 GCF_000004555.2 Caenorhabditis briggsae | reverse complement strand
CAACATTTTACTAGTTAGCCACTTTTTGATATCTTTCACAGAAAATGAGATATATAGGCTCAAAGTGGACGATCCGGGTGTCGTTCTATTAGAGGTTTTACGGTATATTATTATTTTTCAGAGCCCATACCCTCACCCAGAAACAACACTCACCTCGGACTGGGGTAACAAAGAAGGGTAAGTTTTCTTTCTCAAATTTTTTTTACTAGAAAATTCTTCCGGCTTTTCAGAAGTATACGTGAATGGGGTGGACCTCGAGAGATGGAAAAATGGCGCCACCAAGAACCACACTAGCAAATGTAGGTTGATTTTTCACTTTAAGCCCAATTATCTCAGTTCCTATAAGAGATATCAAAAGTTTGTAAACTACAAAAACGTTTGTCATATTATGACCAATATTTTATCAGTTGACACAATTTTGATATCTCTTATAGGAGCCGAGATATTTGAGCTGAAAGTAAAATGTCTACGCAAATTCTGATTGCAGATGATCTCATTAATTCTGGAAAAGCTCATCAGCCTGGATTTTAACTATCATTCAACACAATTTTAGAATAAAATTGTTCAACTTTATTATATTAAAATGTTTGGAGTGAAAAAGAAAAAGTAAATAAAAATCACTTTGTCTCACGAAACTCTTAATAGTTTAGAATGTCTCCATTGAATGTTGGCATTTGTATATGAAATGGTTCTCTGCTTGTCATTTGAGCATGCTGAATTTGATGACTTGTCATCCCGTTTGCCCTTATCACTGGTGCTTTTGATTTCCATTGGTTGAATCTGACTCTTCCGCACTTTTACTCTTTCGGTGGAGGTAAGTTCCCGATTTGGGTCGAGTCCTTCTTCTTCAAAATGTCTAAAAAATGAACCTTAAAGTCAGATTCCTATTCAGCACAATCTCACCTTATTTGAAAAATCCAAAAAAACAAAACTTTGAAAAACATTCAGTAAGATTTCTTGAAGTTTTGGCTAGGAATACTAGAATTTCAACAAAAATCAATAATTTGAGACGCCCATTTTGTTAGGTCGTCTGGAAAGAAACAACGAATAGCAAGAAGAAGAAGAGCTTTATATGCATTTTTTCTCTTCGTCTCTTGCTCCTTTAATACTCTCTCGATATTTGATGCGTGGCATTCATTGAGTGATATATGTTAAAGGTGGGGGGACAGGAGTTTTTTCGTAGTTTTTTTGTAGCAAGAGTATGCATTCTACCGTGACGGTGTACAACGCTTAATGTCACTCTGCGTACAGCTGTCGTCCTCGCCTTTATGTATGCAATCGGGCGTGCGCTTTCTCTTTGCCCGCGTGGCTCAGTCGGTAGCGGCGCCGCACCCTCAATCATCGCCTCCACAAGTTCAACTCCTCGAGGGGCATCTTTGAACGGAATTTCGAGAACATTATTTTTTTTCATGTCCCCCCACCTTTAAACAAGTATAAGAGATAATGAGAAGATCGGAAAGCCACTTTCAAAGGGTTGTAGCTCAGATAATTTGCATCGAATGAAAACTGGATTTTCAGATCTAGCTCAACAAGGAGATTGGAATGAGTATAAACATGAATTATTTCAGAGATAGTTAGTTTTTTTTCAGAATTTTCTGGACTTGTTTACCTTTTATGTATAATACTGAAATTAAAGGGGGACTCCGTCCAGAAATTTTTATTGCATTAAAATGTCTTAAAATTTATCTATTTTTCGAATATTATTGCGAAAAAATTCAAAGAAAATCCGAAATCCCCGAAAATGGCGTTGAAAAGGAAGAAAATTCAAAAAAAAGGTGCCGCCGGGGGACGAGGATTTTCAGTGAGAAACCTAGGCCACGGCACCTGACAGCCTTTTTTTCAAGTCGCCGACAGTGGTATTTTACGTTTTTTACCTGCCGGACATGAAATTGAAAAAAATCCGGAAAATTTGCCACATAGGAAAGGCGCCCGCGGCCGTGGCCTAGGTTTCTCACTGAAAATCCTCGTCCCCCGGCGGCACCTTTTTTTGAATTTTCTTCCTTTTCAACGGCGTTTTTTGGGAATTTCGGATTTTTTTTTTGAATTTTTTCGCAATAATATTCGGAAAATAGATAACTTTTAACACATTTTAATGCAATAAAAATTTTCGGTCGGAGTCCCCCTTTAATACTGAAATTTTTGAACAGGGCGTTTTCTGAACATCCTCAATTTTTATTGAAACGTTTTTACTGAAAAATATTTATTGAAACTATTGAAACGTCCGAAACTTTTGTACAAGGAAGATGCTGCAAAAGTCCGTCCGAGATACCTATTTCCATATTTTATGGCACATAACAAATACTGAGAGAGTACTAAAACCCCGAGAGACGCAGAAAAAAGTATAAAAGCCCTTCTACTCGCTCCGAAAACCATTCATTCTTTCCACAAGACGACTTAACAGGATGGACGTCTTAATCTATTGATTTTCTTTAATATTCTAGTATTCTTAGCCTAAACTTCTAGAAAACCTTCAGAATGGATTTCAAAGTTTTGGTTTTTTTTTTCTGAAATTCTTTATTATTCTCATTAAATAAGGTAAGATCTTTTTCAAAGAAAAAATTCAAGAGAGTCAAAATTTTAGAATTTCTGATTTTAGGAATTTAAGAAGTTAAGAACACCTCATCAAGACACCTCATCAAGTCAATTCTGATTGATTTTCTAGAAGGTAAGTTCACACTTTACAACAGTAGATTAAGCCCATACTTCAATTTCAGAGAATCAACATCAATGCTCAAACGGCGGAGATAACGGAGGGGATGAGATTGAAATTATTTTTGACTGATTCATTTAGAATATGAATAAATTTTTCATGCATTCAGAAAGTTTTGGAACTGTTGTTTTACATAAAAAACGCCGATGATATATTTGCTAATTTGAACGATGAAAAATTCTTCTCTCAGATAGATCTGGCAGAAGCATATTTTCAGATTGGACTTGCTGAGTTAGCCAAACGTATGCTGCGCATCACCACAAAAATAGTTAATGTTTATACTCATTTGAATCTCCTTGCTGAGCTGAATCTAAATATCTAGTTTATCAGCAAAATGAACAATTTCACTAATAGTTAATTATTTACAGCATTTTCCAGAGTTTCCACCGTTTACGCATAGTTTGGTATTCAATGTTCGAAATAGAACATTTTCAGAGCATCCTTTTTTCTAGACCCCCAACTTTTGAAACGTCCGAAACTTTTGTACAAGGAAGATGCTGCAAAAGCCCGTCCGAGATACCTATTTCCATATTTTATGGCACATAACAAATACTGAGAGAGTACTAAAACCCCGAGAGACGCAGAAATAGGGATAAAAGCCCTTCTTCTCGCTCCGAAAACCATTCATTCTTTTCTCAAGACGACTTAACAGGATGGACGTCTTAATCTATTGATTTTCTTTAATATTCTAGTATTCTTAGCTTAAACTTCTAGAAAACCTTCAGAATGGATTTTAAAGTTTTATTTTTTTTTTTATTTTTCTGAAATTTTTTATTATTTCATATTTATAAAGCTGAGGTGAGACTTTTTTAAAAATCCTATTTCCAAAAAGGGCTCTGTTACAGTTCAGATGATCCTAATAAAAAATGTAGAATTGAAATTTCTGGAGCTCAATGGAAAACTTATTGGCTATCATTATTCTCCACCTAAAGTCAATGATATTCGACTTTCTTTTTGGTAAGTTCGCACTTTGCAACAGTAGATTAAGCCCATACTTCAATTTCAGAGAATCTGTCGACGAAATAACTATCGTCGATACAGTAAGCAGAAGAAGAAGAAGAGGAATCAATGATCAGAAAGATGTGCAAAAGGGTTTATGGGCGGCAATAACCCGAGGGCTTTTATGGGCGATCAACGGGAGATCGTAAAATATCATGTATATAAACACCATTTTCGCTGTATTGTATATCATTCATTTTTATCTTATTTTTCTTTAGTTTCTTATGAATAAAGGTTTAATTACCCAAGTTTGAGGCTCGACGAGAAGAGATCGAATTTGAGAATCAACATCAATGGTCCAGCTCGATTGGAGGGCCTGTGGCTGTTGGGGATGGGATTTAACTGATTTATTTAAAATATAAATAAATATTTCATGCATTCAGAATGTTTTGGAACTGTTGTTTTACAAAAAAATGCCGATGATATGTTTGCTACTTTGCACGGTGAAACATTCTTCTCCCACAATCAGATACAAAAGACATGGAAAATTAAGACAGAGTCCAGAGAACATAGTTTTTCTACCAGCGCCGCGTAGCTCGGTTCAAGTTCAACAAGAAGACCAACCCAGATTCCCGTCTCCCCCAAAAATTAATTTCTCTGATATCCGAATCTTGAAGGCTCTTTCGGCGGGTCATAGATGGGCGGGTGGGTATTAGCAACCAATGTATTTGATGGATGGACTTCGTGGCAAACCAGCGTGCCTTCTGGCTAGGGAAGACCCCAACTCTTTCCTGATTCCAAATCTATTTTCAAAAAGTGCTTTGTCGCGGTAGTTTTCGAGAAAATTGAGTCGAAAGTTTCGGAAAATGACGTGGATTTTTAATCTCATTTTCCTTCTTCACGTACATAAGTTTTACTGTGTTTAAAGAATGTGAAAGCGTGGTCGAGGGGTTAGTGAGGAAGAATATGAAGCGGGAGTCCAACTTTCTTGAAATCTGAAATGTTGTTTTTTGAAACTGTAAAATTTTTTTTGAAGGTAACAAAATGTGATTTAGTTGTCAATGAGCAAATTTTTAAAAAAATTGGATATTTGACGAAAAATTTATGAAACAGTAATTTTTGTCAATTTTTAGTAGTCTTTGTTTTCGTTCACATAAAATGAAAATATTGTAAAAATTGTAGGTTTTTGCAACTTAAGTTTCGAACGTTAAGGGAGTAATTTTTTTTTGAAAACTAGAAGTTTGATGAAACATTTTTGAAACATTTATTTTTGTTTCCAAAAGTTATAAATTGTAATGCGCTTGTGCGGATCAAAAATCGCTGAATTAATTTGAAAAATCTTAGAATTTCGAATAGGATTATGAAAAAACTTCTTCGGCACAACTAAATTAACACATTATTGAATGTTTAAATTTATTTTTAGATACAAATAATAAGAAGAGAGAGAGAGAATAGAGACAATTATCATGAAGCATCCGGCGAAATGTTGTTTGAATTTTGGAAACGTCTACAGTAAGCGAGTGATTCCTCGTTGATGATCCCTATAATGGTTTCGGTTCCGTTGAAACGATCCACAGATATTGCAATCCCAGAATGCATCAAATTGGTTCTCGGTTTGGATGAAGGTGTGAAGTAGAAACTGATATCGGCCCGAATTTCTCAAGAACTTGATTTCTGTGATGCAGCACTGAAAAAACTGTAGTTATGACAATCGGGATATAAATTTAAAAACTAACCTTGTTTTGGCACGGAACCATTGTTCTGCAGGTGGGTTTGCGATGTTCGGACGGCTTGATAATGACTGATGGCTTTCCTCTTTGAGCTTAATCAGAAGGAATATATTTAAGCAATTTTGGAAGATCAGAATGTTCTAGAAAGAAGAACTGAATAGAATAGGCAGAATAATATCAGGAAAATAAGAAGGAGTATAAATCCGACGTCCATACAGAAGATCGTCTGGATAAATAGAGAATGGGGAATGGAATGAATACTAATGGATCTGCCGGATATTTATAGCAAAAGTTCTAGGGGGCGGAGTCAACTCATTGTCATCATATCATTATCATTATCATCATTTTCATTGTCATGGTGTAATTTTGATGACGATCCATTGTTTTACGACAGTAATCAGCATAGCGAACCTTCATTTTGTCATCATTGATGTCTGGTGGAGCAGAAACTGCTGAAAATCCGTCTGTAGGTTTAGCTATTCTTGAAATTTTCAGATTTTCCGGCTTTCCGAGTATCGGGCTCCCAGAATTTCGAATTTTTTTTATCATTCTCATTGTCATGGTGTCTTTTCGATGACATTCTATTGTTTTATTACAGTAACCAGCGTATATGACCTCAATTTTGTCATCATTGATGACTGGTAGAGGAGAAGCTACTGAAAAATCTTTATTGATTATCGAACCTTCGAGTTTTTTCCAATTTTCCAAATTCAGAATACTTGGAGTTTGAGAAACTTGAATTCCCAGAATTCTGTCATTTTTCCAGATTTTCAAAGTTTTTGATTTAAAAGCTTCTGAAGTTTTTAATTTGCTTGAAATGTTCAACTCCATCCACCTGCTCTAGAAATATGGCGATCGTTTTTTTTTCCTACGTAAGGGCTAGCAAAATAGGGGGTAGCCTGGTCCTTGACGATAGCGATAATCTGGAGTTTTGCAGCGAAGACGGTGGTCTGGAACTTCTCGATATCACTGTAGTCGAAATTTTGATTCTTGGCAACTCCGGCGGCCTGCAAAACAATCAAATTTATGAATACTGTTTCGGTCTGATACCTTCTTCATCTATGGCATCGCTTCTTCAACGATTGCTTGTAGAGCCGGTTACCACGCATCCGGTCTTCGAGGGCATAACTTTTTTGGTACATCCACGATTGAAGGATGGCGTCCACCAGTTTTTGGTTGGACTTACCGTCGTTATTCATTATCGTCGATCTGGCCTACTTGGTTGTTTCGACGACATCATCGTGCATGTCATCTTCTTCATCCTCGCTGCTCTCCTCAGCCTCATCTATCAGGAAGTTGAGGACATCGTCCAAAATAGTTGTTCTCCATCACGTCCTTGATGCTGAACGAACTTCTTCTTTTTCCGTTTCCGGTAGAGGGAATCAGATACTTGATGACGATTTTCGAAATATTTAATCATGCTGGATCATTGCGACGTCACAAATACTATCTCAAATCACTTATCAAAAACTCAACAAAAATATCTTCTCAATTTCTCTCTAATAGATTAATCAGATGCTGGAACTCTTTACCCGCCAAAGTGTTTCCGGTGAAGCCCTCGTCAGCGGCTTTCAAAAATCGACTATTATCCTGTGATCTAAAACATTTTCTTGTCTTGAATTCAACTAATTACTAACTCGGTTTTTCCTTCATCTCCCAATTATTACAAATGTCCTGTTATATCTCCTAGTTTCATAGACATTTCACGTGTTAGTGGTTTTCTCCCCTTCGTTGAAATAAATAAATTAAATTTCCAGCCCCGGATTCTGGAGTTCCAAGGGAGATTTGTTCGACTGTGTCATCAGCTCCATGGATCGCACAATACTCTCCGCGTTGATTCTTGTGGTCCGACAGATTTACCAAAATCCAATTCTGGTGAGTTGAAAGTGAATCCAGCTCGGGTTGGCATTGCTGGGGAGATTGAAGATTGAATCGTTTCAGGTCCACTACCATGTCACCAAATTTTTCTGGTCCGTGAGGATCGTTGACGATTCCATCAAGGAGATCGACGATGAGACGGACTGTTTTTAAATGGTCCTTGAAATCCCCATGGCCGTCATCTCTCCGAACTTTCAAGATGGTCACATGAGAACCACCTTGCTGCTCCTTGAAAATTTAGACATAGGTTCCCCTATGTCTGCTCCTCGTCGCTCATTTCCACCACTTCATTCTCACCATCCGACACGTCGGTTTGATTCTGCAGAATATATTTTTTTAATATTGGCTGAATTATTCTCACCCACAACCACTCAGCCACCTCGCTGCTGAAAACAACAGAACGCGTGGGCGTACATGTGAGCGGTGTTCCCAGGAGGCGAGAAAACAGAGAGAAGATAGATTTACAATGGTTAAGAAATTGGAAACTTTTAGACAAAAATTTTCAGAATTTTAGGAAAAAGTGCATATACAAATTTTGACAGCTGCTTTTTGAGCGGGTCATCTAACCCCTGTTAAAAATGCTCTATCTGTGATTGGGTTTAAGTAAAGTGGAAGGCGTAAGCTATTCCAATAACATCAGGAATACCAGGCTTATCAAAAAGCCTGCCCCCATGAGAGCCACTAGCTGGTCAGTTTTTTTTTCTAATTTTTTACATATACTTTTTATTACAGGCTCTCTCTTTTCTTCGAAAATACAATTTGGAAGAAAGCGTCGAGCTTGGGAAGAACTATAGGCTCCCAAATTTGGCAGCGATCCTTTTGGGGAAAAAACTTTTGCTCAGAGCCGTTCTGGTATATAGAGATGCTGGCTTTCAATTGAGAAATCAGGTAGAATATTAAAAAATGGAAAACAGATAATACTGTTCTTCGAAAATTTCAGTTCCAGAATGTCATTGCTCCCGAGCTGATCACTAAAGAATGTTTACGGCTACAAGCAAGGAGACCACTTTACTTCGAAAAGATTGTTGTCGAAATTGAACCAAAACGGTAAAATTAGAAAATGAGTGATTTTATTAATGCTTTTTAACTTTCAGTCCAGCTCCGGTGAAGAAATCAAAAGCTTCTAAGAAGAAGAGATCTGCTTGAAAAGTTGTGTCTCCAGGAAACAACAATGGAGAGAATAGACAGAGGGTTTTAGTTTTTTTCCCAAATAGTTGTGTCATTTATATCTCATTTTCTAGGAACTATATTTCTCCTATACTTGTAAACCTACTGTCTTTCATTTTCTCTGAAAAATTATTTTTTCTGAAACACACAAATTCGATAAACTTTTTGTATTAAAGGTGGTGTACGGTGAAATTTTTTATTGCATCAAAATGTGCAGAAATGCATGTAGATTGACATAAAAATAAAGAAAAAATTCAAAAAAAAATTCCTTCGGCGAGAAAAACGCATCGAAAAATACGCTGAAAGCCCTTAGGGACGAGATTCAAACATTCCAAAATTCCAAAATTCCGAAAATTCAAAATTTAAAAAAAACGAGAAAGTAGAAATTCAGAATTTTAGAAAATCCTGAATTTTGAGTAATTCTGAAGTTTGAAAAATCCTTAATATTTTTTAAAGAAAATACGATCTCCTAAATTTTGGAAAACTCTGGAATTTCGAAAAAAAATCTGAAAATTCGGAATTTTCAGAATCCTGGACCTAGGAAGCTTTGAAAAAAAATCAACAATTCCTGTACTTCCGAAAGTTCGGAATTTTTGAAAAAATCCATAGTTTTAAAAGAAAAACATTCGGCCATTTCCAAACTACCTATAATAATTTTCCATAATCATGACTTCAATTTTTTACAGTTTTTTGTTCCCAAAAACAAACGTCCTCCAATAATTCCTAGATTTCCATGTGTTGCCCCTCCGGATTAATTTATCTGTAAATTAATTTTTTAAAAACATTTTTTAAATTTCAAAATATGTTCAAAGATTGTCCCAGTCTAGACAATTGGCTACAAAAATGATAAAAATTCAAAAACAAAAAAAAAATCGAAAATTGAACTTATTGAACCCCTCAACCAGCATGACAGACATGTGATTAAAAACTTGTGAATTAGAGATTGAGAGAAACCAGAGAGTTAAAAAAATTTTCCTTTTGATCAAAAATCAGTTATCCTTTTTTGTAAAGTCTTTGAAAAAAATCAAATATTGAAATATTACCCAAAAAATAGGAATTTTACAAATTTCAACTTTCAGGGATGCACCAAGGCTGTGCCACGACCGGACGCTGCATTCTGAAAAGTGTACTTCTGAGATAGGTAGAGCACGGCGGCTCTAGTAATTTCTGGGTAGCTTAGTTTCGAAAGGACGGCCGGATTGGTCCACGGCAACCAATCCACGGTCTCGGCCGCGGCTGCGTTTTGCACAGCCTTAATTCTCAGCCAAAAAATATACAGAATTTTTTTGTACATGATGTTAAAGAAAACGGCAACAAAAAACAGTGTTGACTGTTCGGAAAAGGGCATTTTTATTCGATTTTAATCCGTTTCAAACGACCATTTTGATCCTCCTCTTTCCCTCCATTTTTTGGAATAAATTATTTTTGAAATTTGGGGAAAAAAAATTGGGTTTAAGTTTTTTAAAATTAATATTGCAAGATTTCAAAAAAAAAATTTCAAATTTTGAATATTTTTAAAAAGAAAAATTTCAAATTTTGAATATTTTTAAAAAGAAATTTTTTTTTTCAAACAGGGAAAACATTTTTGAAAAAAACAAAAATATCAATTTTGTACCGAAAAAAATGTTTACATAATCTTTTGTAATCTGTCATTTTATATAATAATTTTGCATAATTTTTTTTTATAAAGTTTTTGAATTTTGTAGGCAAAACTTGGAACATTTTTACGTGCATAAGTTAAATGTTAAAGGTGGAAGGACATGAAAGAAATAATTTTCTCAAAATTCCGTTCAGATATGCCCCTCGAGGAGTTGAACTCGTCGAGGCAAGGATGGTGCGGCGCCGTTACCGACTGAGCCACCCGGGCGAAACTGAAGCAGGCGCCCGGCTGTAAACATAAGGGTGAAGACCAGGCTTGGTCGGAATCGGAAAATCGAGTTCTCGATTTTTCCGATTTTTTTCGGAAAATTTTTCCCTTGGAAAATTTTCCGAATTTTTTTTCGGAAAATTTTCCGAATTTTTTTTCGGAAATTTTTTTCCGTCGGAAAATTTTCCGAAAAATATTCGGAAAATTTTTTCTCGAAATATGAAGGTTGGTTAGAGATGACCTTTAAAGATTTGGGGAGCCGCGTTTTTAACAGTTGAGCTACGCTGAGCAACGCTGAGCAACGCTTAGCTACTGCTCGTATTTGACCAGTTCGTTACCAGACGTCTGAGGACCGACCATTTCGCAACTGACCCTTTTGCAACTAAATATGTATCTCAACGAAACGCTTTACAACTGACAATTTCGCAACCATCCATTTAGCAACAGGATGTTTTAGAACAGTTACGAAATGATCGATGAAAGTTATTCTATAAAAAATCTCACACGGTTCTGGACATTTCCGGACATCAAACTATATTTCAGCCTATCGAAATTCCATCGGAAAACTCGTCACCCTATCCGCAACATTATGCTATCTAACCGAAATTTTCCTCAACCTCCTAATGACGATCCATCGAGTTTCGGTGCTCCTCAGTCCTGGAAAAGCACCCGCCTGGTTCAGCGACACCAAACTTTTTGTGTATTGCTCAGCTTTAGTAACCGGGCTTCTTATCAGTTTGCTGATACCGTACTACTCTACATGCTACGTCAATTTCAACGCATTGACAAGTCTACATGAAACTGCATGTGCTCCAAACAAGCATCCGGTGAGTTTGAGTGTCAAAATCAAAGAAAGTTATGTTTTCAGATCACAAGATTCCAAAATCTGTACCTCATCTGGGTTCCTGGAGCGTCCAAACCAAGAAAAAGAGACGGTAGTTGAAAAGTTTGTATGTCACAGCTTCTGTTGTTGCAATTTTGGCTGCTCAACTTTCTGCGGAAGCTCAAGCAAATGCTAATGAAAACCTTCGAGCAGCCGCTTCCATCGTTGCCTAACTTGCTGCTCACAAGTTGAAAGCTCTTATGGAGGCAAAAAACACCATGATAATTAACTTTTGGAACATCAATCAATAATTTTCTTCTAAAATTTATTATTTAATCATTCAATTTCATTAATATAGTGTTTCCGTTTAGGTCCCCGATACGCGAAAAATGTATATAAAAACTTTGATTCTATCCATAATTAATTCAGAAAATGTTTGAAAAATGAAAAATCAGAGAAAACAAAAACTTGTATTCCAGAAATTTTTACTCAAAAATGCGCCTTTCATCTAGTTGATTGAATTTGCATTTGCTGACTCCATAATTGAATTACTGTTCCTTTCCACGTCCTCCTGTCTAATTTCATTTTCAGCGGAACAGAAATCACTTCTGAGAAAATCAGTTTACCAGAATATGATCACACAATTAACAGGTCCCTCCTTGTTTTCTTCCCAGTCTACCACCCCAAAAATCGGTTTTCATCTATTCCTACTCCTTTCTATTCGTTCCTGAATAATGCTCTCACGTTATAATCACTGGGATTTCGAAGGATTTGGTTTGAGCAATTCCACTATAAAAACATGGATACGCATTGTCAGTTTTTTTGACTCAATTTGTTATACTCTCATAGAATATCAATTTGTGTTGATAGTTGTCGGACTCCTCACAAATATATTCCACATTTTTATTCTCCTTCAAAAATCAATGAGATCAAATAGTGTGAATGTGCTAATGATTGGAATCGCTGCTTCTGATTTGTTCATTTTGGGATATTTAGTATATTTACACACATTGGAATTATTAGAATCGAACAATGAATGGTAACGTTCATAAATAACGTAAAACATGTAGGGCCGAAGTTAGAAGAGCCGGCCCTTCTGTTGTTCCAAGGCACCCCCGGAAGAATTTTCTAATACAGGTTTTTTGATATTTACATTGCAAACAAGCCGAAAACGGGTCGATCCACCGTCGGTTCACCGCCGGTCCGCCGAAGATCCGTTTCCGGCTTGTTAACAAGTGCAACTGAACTTTTTCTTTCAGTTGGAACCGTTTCAATTATCCAGCTCAATTGGTGGTATATTGGGGAAATCCATTAAGAGATGGCCTTCAAAAATCGATCCCATGGCTCGGCATCTCAATGGCTGTTTTAAGACTTTTGATTGTGAAGAACTTACTGAACCCGAAATTCGAAAATTTATCTAATCCCAAGTTCAGCGTTGTATTGACCCTTGTAACATATATCCTCAGCACATTCTGGTCACTGTTCCTCTATAGGGGGTATTCATTGGCAGATGGCAACGACCTATGGCAACCGGCACCAAGCTGTACCGGATTCCCTGTAAATTATACAGAACATCAGTTTTATATTCAGTATGAACGAGATGTGAATGTCGAGTCTGATTGTATGATCGAAGTTTACCTATTCACCGATGGACTTTTAAAAGTAAAAAATAACTTATAAAAATCAATAATATTGAAATTCAGATCATCCCCACAATAGTGTTTCCAATTTTGACAGGGCTACTAATCAGAGAACTCAGTGCCGCAAATACAAGACGAAAAAAATTGACGGCTACTCAGAGTAAGAGGTGGTAAAAAGTAATTGGTCTTGGAGCATCTAACTGATTTCAGTACACGTGCGGACCATACAACTAAATTGATAGTTTGCATGACCGCGATGTTCATGGCAGCTGAAGGACCGCCGGGAATATTGCTTGTTCTACAAGGATTTGTAAAAAACTCTGTTGGTTTCTCGTAAGTTTTATCAGAGTCATAAGAATATGAGAAAAATGAGTATAACCTGATTCAAGATTTCGAAATTCCTAAAAACCGACTGGTACTTCTAACTTTGAGTCCATTTTTCTCGGTTCCTTTCAAAGATATGGAAGTGCTAACAACTGACATATTGTTTATCATAATAACACACTCATTTTATCAGTTGACACTTTTTTGATATCTTGCACGGAAATCGAGATAATTGATCTTAAACTTGACAGGTTCCGCGGTAGTAATTTTTTCAGACAATTGATGTCCGACCTTATGTTCATTTTTTTTATTTTCGCCGTCCTAAACTCTATCACACATTGTTTAATTTGTCTTACCGTATCCACACAATACCGTAGTACAGTAAAATCTTTACTCTGTTGCGGAACGTCCAAACCCAACAAGAAAGAGACGGTAGTTAAACATTCTTGCTTTTCCCTATTATTTTCCAATTTTCAGGGCACCGTCACCGTGAAAGTCAATGCTTCTATGATGACCCCAGCTACATAACTTCAGAATTTTTTTTGAAAAATTCTAAAATTTTGATACTCAGAACATTTTTCAGCCTTTCTCAAATGATTTATTAACCAATCTTCGAAATTTTGAAACTTCCTAAGCTATAAATTTTTTTTGGTTAGCTTCTTTCCTCTAAATTAGAAAAATTCTTTGAGTAAACAGAACTATAAAGCTTTTGAAGTTAGACATTTTTCGTTCCCAACATTTTCCCCTCTCATTTCTTCCGATTTTTATGGACTTGCACGATTGGCTTCTACTTATCTGCCAAATTGTGTTTAACATCCTGGTAGTTTTATGCTGTATCTACGATGTGATTCTGTTTTTGAGTGTGATAAAGCATCGATTCTATTCTTCAT
The DNA here is from genome assembly GCF_000004555.2 of Caenorhabditis briggsae. Lineage (NCBI taxonomy): Eukaryota > Metazoa > Nematoda > Chromadorea > Rhabditida > Rhabditidae > Caenorhabditis > Caenorhabditis briggsae. The sequence continues at coordinate 14,648,356 of NC_013487.2, read as the reverse complement.
CGAAAAACAAGACACCGTTTGTGTATATCACTTTTATGACTTTTGCTGGAGTTTTGGGAAAACTGGCAAACTTTTTTATGATCGATGCGTGGCCGATTGGGAATTGGATCGATGAAAATCAGAATCTCAAAATCTAGCTTTTTTGAATTTCTCAATCCTCAGTTTTTGATTTTTTTTATTCAGTATTTCAGAATCTTAAAATCTCAGCATTTCAGAATTTCAGAGTTTCAGAATTCCGGAATTTAATTAAAATTTTCTGGAAATGTTTTTGATATTGTGATCTGAAAAAATCATCTTTGGCGGAAATTCAAAAAAAGAAGCTTTAAAATTTTTGCAAAAAAAACCCACTTTATAAGGGACATCACACTTTTTGCTCAAATGAGCCTCCGACTTATCCTTCTGAATTTTTTTCAACTCCAAATCCGAAACTCGTTGTATATCTTCAGGATAATCAATATATGCCAAGTACCATAATCCAAAAAGAACAAATCCAAAAATCGAATGAAGATAGTAAGACCATTTCCAATCGAGAGAACTTTCACAGAGAAGACCAGTTCCAACATTTGTAATCGTTGAAGCAATTCCATTGAAACATGTTAAAATGGACATGAAAATGGTGACTTCTGATACTGGAGCCCATCGTCCGTTGATTAGTCCGATGGCAGCAAAATCAGCAGAATAGGCGAATCCCTGAAAATTGAATTTCACAGTTCTAGAAATTAATCTCCACACTCACCTGTATAAACCTGAGCAATATCAAAAAATAATAATTCGTTTTTGCAGAAAATGGAATCAAAGCAGTTGTACAATACGAGACAAGTCCACAGATAAAGAACGGTATTCTGAAAATTTGAATTTTTCTTTTCAAATTATTAGAATTTTGATCATATTTTGCGGACGGGCCCAAAGCGGGCCGTGGCGGGCCCTGTCATAGTTTCTTTTAGGATCAATATTTTTCGACTAACTAAATTAAATATTATAGAACTCGACGAGCACTAGAAAATGATAGTATTTGGGACACTGTATCAT
>NC_013487.2:14638301-14646838 GCF_000004555.2 Caenorhabditis briggsae | reverse complement strand
CCGAAAAAGCCGGCCCGGCCCAGCTCGCATTTGCAGCTTTTTGGCTTGTAACTTTGTTCACAAATATGATACAGTGTTTCAAATACTATCATTTTGTAGTGCTCCTCGAGTTCTACCATATCTAATTTAGTTGGTCAAAAAATATCAATCCTAAAAGAAACTATGACAGCCGCTTTGGGCCCGTCCGCAAGTACGATTTTGATAGCCCTCAGAATTCGGAACTTCAACCAGTTTGTTTTCTTGAGTTTTTATAGTTTTCAAAGAAAAAAACTTACTTTGCGCCAAACTTTGTGTACAAAAAGTGTAGCGGAAATGTTCCCAAAAACGTTCCAATTGCTACGGACCATAAAATATAGGCTTTTTCATTGGAGTCGTAGTCATAAATTCCATGGAAACTCGGAAAACATTTTTCGGAATGTGTGAAAATTCAAAATCTAAAATTCTTACCCCATTGAAATTGGTATAACCATCTGATAAATCATTTTTCATACAAATAAATGTGAAATTAATAATTAAATAATTTGAGCATAAAGATGAAAGACATAAAAATCCAATGATCAGTATGAGAAACCTGAAAAAAATCTAGGTATTTTGGAAATTTTCAACTTTTCCGATGTATCTGGAAGAAAAATTGACAAAAACCTAGAAAACTCTTGAAAAAAACCGAAAAAAAAAGTGAAAAAGAGCGAAAAAGTTTTGAAAGTTTGAATTCGCGCGCTTTTACTCACCGGGCGGCCTAGAAAAAACCTCGTCCCTAAGGGCTTTCAGCGTATTTTTCGATGCGTTTTTCTCGCCGAAGGAATTTTTTTTTGAATTTTTTCTTTATTTTTATGTCAATCTACATGCATTTCTGCACATTTTGATGCAATAAAAAATTTCACCGTACACCACCTTTAAAATTGTTCTGAACATCGAAAATAAAGAATCATCTAACTACTCTTCTTATTACATCCTTGAGCTTTATTGCATCTTCGAAGATTTCAAGCCCCCTTGTCATGAAGAGCCCAAAAATTTAGGGGTCATTAGACAAACGTTTTAGGATTCTAAAATTCTCAATTCGGGTGGACCATACCTGACAAAATTGGACTTTGTACCCCCGAATTGTGATTTTTGCATACCTATATCGCTTTTTACCCCATTTGAAACTGTGAATTATGTTTCGTAGGAAATCTCTTGTTTGTGGCAATTTCAGAAAATCAAAGTCTAGGACAACGAGTGCAAAATTAAGCTCAACTAAAACAACTTCTGAGTCCTACGAAAATAGTCCAGAATATTTCGAATCGTCTGAAAATTTTAGATTCGATTTTGTAATTGGCCTTTTTAAATCACATGTTTGGCGACCAGGGAAAAATGAAACCAAGAGCAAGAGCAAAAAGAAATAGAAAAGAAACAAGAACAGCAGTAACACTAAGAGGGGGACCACTAGACCATTAGCAAGTGGTCAAGGTCAAATACAGTTGCACCCTCTCGATGTGGCAGATGGAAAACAAAAAGGAACCCTTGTGGTCATACTTGTAATCCGGGAATTTGCCGGGCCTTCGCGGGCCCTGCCATAAATTCTTTCAGTATCAATGTTTTTGAATCAACTCAATCAGATATGATAGAACTCCACGAGTGGTGCGTAACGGTATTATATTGTATCTTGTCTATGAACAGAGTTACAGAGCAAAAGAAGCAAAAAAAAAAGCAGACCCGGCCCGGGTCTACCGGGCCCTGCGAGATAAGCCACTTTATGATCTGTAACTTTGTTCATAGATAAGATACAGTATTCCAAATAATACCTTTTTGTAGTACTCGTGGAGCTCTATCATATCTGATTTAGTTGGTTCGAAAATATTGATTCTGAAAAAAATTATGACAGGGCCCGCGAAGGCCCGGCAAAGGCCCGGATTACAAGTATGCTTGTGGTGATTTTCCAAAATTCCTATATCTGATTCAATGGCCTCACGATCTACCCCGCAACCCTCCTAACACTTGTTTAGACAGTGCCTGCAGACGATGTGTTGACCCGAAAGGCACCCTGGTTTGCCACGTAGCGGGTACCCGTCAATCAAATACACTGGTTGATAATCCCCACCCGTCCATCTATAACCTGCCAAAAGAGCCTTCTCTATTGAACAAGAAACTTTATAGATGGTCCATTCGCCTCAAATAAAAAAGAAACCAGCACAACTAGTACCACAAAAAGAGTTTTCATTGGACTTTTGGCAAGCGGTCAAGGTCGAATATGGTTGCACCCTCACGGTGTGACAGACGCCGAGAGAGTGCGAGAGTGTGAGAGACGCAGACAGTAGTAGAATGTCCCCCTCGTCGCCCCCAGTCTACCTTTCATTGTTCTTTCAAGATGACCTAACAGAATGGACGTCTCAATTTATTGATTTTCTTCAAAGTTCTAATATTCCTAACCGAAACTTCTCGAAAACCTTCTGGATGGATTTCGAAGTTTTGGTTCATTTGATTTTTCTGATTATTCTGATATTCTATGTTTAAAAATGAGGTAAGTTTTTTTTTTTTCTGTCAGCTTCATAATGGTTTCATACGAGCTGGCCACCCGCGGCTATAGTGGACCCCAATTTTCTAGAGGAATGCAAGATATTTTCAAAATTTCCAGCATTTTAAAGATTTTTAACATTTAAAATTTTCAACAATTTCACCAACTTTTGAGCATATAGTTTGAAAATTTCGATTTTCAATAGTAAGCTGCACATTGTGTCGAAAAACCAACTGATTTATTAACTTTTTGGTAGAAAAAAACTTTTTCGTCTCAAGTTATAACAATTCTAATCATTGTCAATGTCCAGCTCCGAGATACTCGAACGGAAAAAAAAGATAGTCGAAGCCGGGATTAGAGGACTCGAAAAAAGAGGTTAGCACTTGGGTTCAAGCGAGGGGGTTAGAAAGCGCGCCCCAGTAAATTTTTCAAAAATTCTCAATTCGCTGCCGAACTTCGTTGGCTGAGTATCACAGTTTTAAACGATGAGCGAGAATACGCGCGTTGCAACCCGTTGATTTTTAAGAAACAGATCATGATCTAGATCAAACCCGCGTTCATTTTAAAATTATTAAATTTCTTCTGGCCTACGAGTTTGCTGGGGGGCTTTTTCTGACCCCCTCGCCTGAACCCAAGTGGGTTAGTTCTTGTTTTTCTCTCTTCTACAGAGGATATTCAACCAAAGAAAAATTGTGTTTTTCAGAATAACAAAGAACGACGCAAGTTGGCAAATTGGTCTCTTGGAACGGTAAAAATAAGCAATCCCAGAAACTAGAATATTTTTGAATTTACAGTCGTCGGCGGCTGTTGAAAACGAACCGAATGACAAAAAACACCAAGAGGAAGTTTACGGTGGGTTAAAAAAAAATCAATTTTGCATTTTCTTAAAGGTGGGGGGACATGAAAAAAATAATGTTCTCGAAATTCCGTTCAAAGATGCCTCTCGAGGAGTTGAACTTGTGAAGGCGATGATTGAGGGTGCGGAGCCGCTACCGACTGAGCCACGCGGGCAAAGAGAAAGCGGACGCCCGATTGCATACATAAAGATGAGGACGACAGCTGTACGCAGAGTGACATTAAGCGTTGTACACTGTGACGGTAGAATGCATACTCTAGCTACAAAAAAACTACGAAAAATCTCCTGTCCCCCCACCTTTAAGTTCCTAACTGAATTACATAAACTGAATACTCTGTTGAAATGCCCCTCTCCCCCCGGATTAAGCTAGAGTTGATATATTTTGTTTCCTGTGAAAGATATTAAAATGTAGTCAACTGGTAATTTTTGTTTTTCATAGTATCAATAATATTTTATCAGTTGACCTTTTTTTGATATCTTACAATTAGACAGGAAGCGAGATAAATCGGCTCAATGTTAAGGGATCATATTCTCACTAGCGCTTAATGACTTGGACCTTCTAATGAATATAGAGTTAAGAATTGAATATTCAAATGTTTTCATCTTTTTCAGTGGAAAATTATCAAATTCGAAGGCCCAAAAACGCATTCCAGAGTTTTTCAATTTGTATGAAACATTTATTAGTAACTAATCAAAAATAGGGCTTCAGCTTTGTAGTTGACAACTTTTTGTACGGTTTCTTATAAATGATACCAGTCGGTTGGAGCCCCCTGCCGGGGAATTTAAGAATTTCCTGAGTGCCCGAAATTTTCCATGTTCCTAAAGTCAGAATTCCTGGGTATCGTATTTTTCCTAATAGAACCCCACATCTATTTGAAGACCACCTATGATAAAATCCCACCCTGGCTAGGCAGTTTGTTTCATTGGTTATTACAGACTTATTTTTTTTTCAATTTTCTGGTAATTAATTGTTAAGTCTTGTCGGTGTTTTTGAGAAAAAAAGATATCCGGTTCTCTGAATTCCCGAGTTTCTACATGACAGAATACATGTTTCTTGAAAAGAGAATACAATTTTTTTTGATTTTCTAAAGCCTCCCATTTCTAACCAAAAATCCCTAATTTTCAAATTTCTGCAATTCTGTTTTTTAAAGGGGGACTCCGGTCAATTTTTTTATTGCATCAAAATGTGTTAAAATGTATATATTCTCAGAATATTATTGCGAAAAAATTCGAAAAAAATCCGAATTCCATAAAAAACGCCGTTGAAAAGAAAAAAATTCAAAAAAAGGTGCCGCCGAGGGACGAGGATTTGAATTCCCGCGCAGTGAGAAACCTAGGCTACGGCGCCTGAGTTTTGGATAAATTTGTACAAAAAAGTTGTCTATTACAAAATAAAATTTATATGTTTGTCAAGTATACTCAAAAATGTTCAGACAACTCGAAAAATTCTGGTCCTCTTTTGTAGGGCTTCAAAGTTGACTATTACATAACCTACACTGTGATGAAATGTCGTCCCTTTATTTTGGTTCCTGTGAAAGATATCAAAAGTAGTAAACTGACAAAACATTTTGGCTACTATAACAAGCACTTTATCAGTTGACAACTTTTTGATACTTTCCACAGTAACCGAGAACAATACGCTCAAAGTTAGCAGTGTGCAGGCGGCGGCGTTCTGTTGTTTTTCCATTCTATCAATGTATTTTTGCAGAAGACTTCTGGCAAAAAATTGAGATGGACAGAAAATGTTGGGTGTTTTGAGTTTGAGATGATTCGCAACTATGTCGATGTATTCTTCCTTCCAGCTGACGTGAGATCCACTAAAGGTTTCAAATGGATATATTTTTATAATTTAATTCTTTTAATTCTAATATCTCACCAATAAAATATATCTAATTAACCAAATAAAATCTTAAAAATGAAATAAACGGAATATAAAGAAAGCAAAATGATCTCCAAAGACTTTTTTATGTCCCATGTCTATTGTTCTCGGTCCAATTATCTTTGATTATTGTATGTTTCCGCCTGCGTATTTCAATGCGCATTTCACCCTTAAATCTTGTGCCTATTTTTCCCGCATTTTCCATTGCTCCGATTTTTTTCATCATTTTTTATGTGCCGCATTTTGCAAACACTGAACTTTCCTCTTTTTGCCTGTTCTTTTTCATTTGTATGTCTCCATAATGATTGTTTTAACTCCAATGTGTTTCCCAAAAATAAATGCGCCAAAAAACATTCAAAATCTCTTCCTAAACGTTTCAGAACTTTGCCCACGATTTTGTTTTGAAACTTTTTTTGAAAATTATTTTTCCCGCGCTTTTCCCGCTGGAATGCAGGCATCGCTGAGAGTTTACTCGTCGAGACCAGCGGTAATCTTACTGTAGTATTAAAATTGTTTGAAAACATTCACACGACATATAAAAAACATTTCTTCATGGATTTCTTCTCTTCGGTGTACAACCAATAATTAACCTAACTCAATTCGGCATCTCTGCCTTTGAAGCATTTGCTGAACAACAGGTAAAAAAATGACTGAAATAAAAGACAAAATTTTACTAAAACAAGGGCAAAACTGGTGAAAAATTGATAAATCCTAATTTAGGCATTATATTTGTAGGCCGCCCTATATTTGCACTTTGAGCTCAATTATCTCGGTTATTGTAAGTGATAGCAAAGTATTGTCAACTGATAAAATACTGGTGATATTATAACAAACATTTTATCAGTTGACAGTATATTGTTATCTCTTACAATAACCGAGATAATTGATGTCAAAGTTGACGGTTTGGGGGGCAAACAAAACGGTATTTCCTCTGGTTCCCTCCCCGTTTGACTTGGAGAGAAGATTAAGATAGTCTGGGTTAAAATTCAAAAGGTAAAAGTTTTATTGGATTTTTGTGATACTGATAGTAGATAACCGTCAAGAACTAAAATTTCCATTTAGATCTAAGTTTCATGTTTTTCCTGAAACACTGATATTTTATTCAACTCCTAGTTTTTGCAAAAAAAAAATACGCAGAATATTGAAATGCAACATTCATTCCATACAAATCACAACATAAAAATGATCACTTTGGAGGCTGAGCAATGACCTCCGCATCAGCCACAATACTTCCTTTTTTATCAGTGATATCCATGAAGTATCGATACATGTATCTCGTCTTGTTTCTCAATGCTGGCGATGGTGGTAATGACAATACAATTCGATTGTATCCTTTTTGATCCGCCTGACAAGTGTGCCGGAATTCCACGACTGGCTCCCACATTGGAGCTCTCGCTTGCTCACGTTCGTAGAATCCGGATACTGGAAAATTGAGGGGATTTTGGTATGAGGGATTGAACCAAACTGGGTGTAGTTCGTTATTTCGGAGTGTCGTAGTATAAAAATATTGTTTTGGGCATACTTGTAATCCGGGCCTTTGCCGGGTCTTGGCGGGCCCTGCCCTAATTTCTTTCAGAATCTATATTTTCGACCCAACTAAATCAGATATGATAGAGCTTCACGAGTACTACAAAAAGGTATTATTTGGAATACTGTATCTTATCTATGAACAAAGTTACAGATCATAAAGTGGCTTTTCTCGCAGGGCCCGGCAGGCCCGGGGCGGGCCTGCTTTTTTTGCTTCTTTTGCTCTGTAACTCTGTTCCCGGCAAAGGCCCCGGATTACAAGTATGGTTTCGGGATTTTCTGCGATCACCTGCTGTGTTTTCTACGCCGTTCACCATGGTGGGATAACTTTTTCAGCTTGAGTTTTCTAGGTCACCGAAGGTCATGGCCTGGAAATGGCCTCTAATTCACCTGGTGTGCTCTCTAGGTCATTTATAATTGTGGTCGAAGTAATTGAAATTACAAAAGTTAGGCCACCAAACTAAATTGTCAAGAAAACCCACCAGGTAACTATCAAGCCATTCCTTGACCATAGAAGTTGATGGCCTAAGAAATTCAAAGTAACAAAATTAGGTCACCATTTTGAATGACTTAGAAAACACTACAAATGAACATCGGGCTACTACTAAGCTATAAAGCTTAGTGGCCTAGAAAACTCAATTTTCCAAAGTTAGGCCACTATATTGAAAATGCTTAGAAAACCCATCAAGTCAATATCAGACTGTTTCTAGGCCATTTTTTGGGTATTAAAAGTTGGTGGCCTAGAAAAGTCAACTTGCAAAAGTTAGGCCACCAAGCTAAATGATTTAAAAACACACCGGTAACATGTTAGATCAATTATATCGACTGGTGAAATGTAGAACTTGACAACATCTACAAAATAATCCAAAATTTGACTATGTTTGAATTCCAGGCTTTGAGTCAGTGATCGTGGAAAGTATCGTGATACAGTAAGTCAATTTGACTGTTTCGTGGTTTTGCTAAATTTGAATGTAGCCGAAATATATATTATTTTGTAGCTCTTGCTAAATTCTACCTTTTGATTTTTTATTCAAAACGAACTTCCAATTTTGAACCGAGTTATAGACCGATAAAGGGGCCGAGTGGCAACATCCGCTTCAGTTAAAAACCACTTGTTTCAATATAACCAAATTTGATATCATTTTGTAGCTCTTCTCAAGTTCTATATTTTCATATTTTTCCGGTCAAAAATTCCTAGATAAGCTAAGAAAACTCACACGAAACCGATGTGATTCCAATATTCGCAGCTCCACTATCCGTCACAATCGCTCCATCACGAATCGATCGATCCGGATCCTCGTCGCGGATGTTGAAGGTGATCTCGTAAGTGTATTGACGAGAATGACCACATAGGAATGACATGTTCAATGAAAACGTGTCATATTGGGCAGAGACATCTGGTGCCAGCAGGAATAAAAGTAGGAGAAGAGGAGAGAACATTCTGGGAAACTGAAAAAAAGGGGGAGAGAGGCGATGGTTTTATAATGGAGCCATAATTCGATTAAGACGGTTTTCGAGGGCCTGGGAAAACTACAAAAAATGGTAATAGACCATGGGAAAGATGATACAAGAGATATGGGAATTCGGCAAAAAAGGCCCATACTCCAGGGGTACATCAAAAGAGGGTACATCGAGGGTACATAATGTTCAAGGGGTACATTGACTGAGGGGGTACATAGTTTGAAGGGGTACATCTAGGTAATTGTCTCACTATCAGATGGTATATCTAGGCCAATCTCAGTCTAGATATATCAGCCTAATCTACTACCTAGATGTACCTTTTC
>NC_013487.2:14612992-14637893 GCF_000004555.2 Caenorhabditis briggsae | reverse complement strand
TCGACGAAATACTCAAAGGGTACATCGAAAAAATCTGAAAGGGTACATTGGTCTGATTTCGCACAGTTTTCGAATGTTCGTAACTTAATGAAACGGACAAGTTTTATAACGAAGTTTCGGTCATTCATCGGATTATAAGCAACTTACTGATGCTCGGCGAGGTTTTGCAACGTGCTCCTCCTCAAACTTGAATAGTACGCGCTCATTTCTCGATCACTCAGGAACGCTATTTCAAAACAATTTTAGTAATTTACCCGCATTCTGAAAGCTTGAGCAGCGAGCTACACTTTTTTTCTAGCCCAGGAAGATAAATAACTTCAAACAGATACAATGAAAGATACAATGTTCGTCCCTAAGTGATCGAGGAATGAGCGCTTACTATTCAAGATTGAGGAGGAGCACGTTGCAAAACCTCGCCGAGCATCAGTAAGTTGCTTATAATCCGATGAATGACCGAAACTTCGTTATAAAACTTGTCCGTCTCATTAAGTTATGAATATTCGAAAACTGTGCGAAATCAGACCAATGTACCCTTTCAGATTTTTTCGATGTACCCTTTGAGTATTTCGTCGATGTACCCTATGAGAGTTGCTTAAATGTACCCTATCAGACTCCTCCACAGATGTACCCTATCAGTCAATGTACCCTCTGAGTCAATGTACCCTATAAGAGTGATGTACCCTCAATGTACCCCTTTTTGATGTACCCCCGGAGTATGGGCCAGGCCAACCGAGTTTTCTCGTTTTGTAGGGGTCGCAATAATTTCTCCGAGTTTGAAGGAACCGGCAGGAAATTATTGTGAAATTGATCAACGGAAAGTACGATTAGGTGAAGGCCTATCGGAAAGACAACAAAGAAGAACGCCGAAAAAACATTCTTTTGAAGGAAAGATTTGTTTTCAGGCTTGGAGATGACGACGATCGGGAGCAAGTCAAGAAGCAACAAGGACAAGTACTGTAGGTATTTTATTGTAGTCTTGTGAGTGTGAGTAGGTGAGGTGCGTTAGCAAAGAGTGTAAGGGTCGGAGAAGAATGTGAGTCGTGGCGAGGGTCATACCTTTCTCCGGTCAGGGGTCCGGATTTCTAGAGGAGGGGGAAGTTGCCTGGGGCAGCTACCCTCCAACCCCTTCTAAAGGTTCCCTCTACCCACGCAACGACACTCCGCTATCCCGCTCGGCGCGCGCACAGTTTGAATTTAGTTTTGAGTGATTGCGAGCTTGGATTTGTCTCGTGGTTGTTCTAGGGACTCTTTTAAAAACTTCAAGTGAATTTGCTTGAATTCTAAGTTTTTATTTGTTGTTTCTTTCTAACTTGTTCATAATAAACCGATTTTGTTACATTTCTTGTTGATTTTCTTCTATTTTATCACAGGAACCTGATACCCCGGACATACCGCGGGCAATTTTACCGTTTGCCTAAAAATCAGCAATGGAATTTTTCGTATTGTCAATTCAAAAAAATAGCCCCGGTGAACACACAAACAAACAAGTAAACAAGGGGGCGGAGCGATCCGCCCCTTTTCGCAAAGGCGCCGCGCAGTTTTTCGGCGGAATTTTAGCGTCGCCGTTTTTCGGTAATTTTTCACCGAATTTCTTCCGAATTCAAGGAAATTCATCTTCTGATTAATCTATCATCTAATATGAAAAATCGTCTTCTTGTATCACAACTATGAATAAGTGATGAATAATCTGCGGTTAGTCGACAAATAACTCTAAATACTTCTCCGATCGAGTTTTTCAGGTTCTGGCTTGGCTTCAAAAGATATCTTCAAGATGAACACTTGGAAACTTCAGACTAAACAAAAAGTTTGCAGTGGTAATTTATTTATTTATATGACACCGAAGCTTTTCTACCTCTTCTTTCCATCATTGTCTCCTTCGATACGTCACCTGGTCTTGATCTTTTCATTTTTACCCTGAATCGAAGAATATTGTTTTTCAATTGTGTTTCTCAGTTTTAATTCAAACAAAGTTATATATTCCTTCACAAAATCGACGAATTTCCTTGAATTCGGAAGAAATTCGGTGAAAAATTACCGAAAAACGGCGACGCTAAAATTCCGCCGAAAAACTGCGCGGCGCCTTTGCGAAAAGGGGCGGATCGCTCCGCCCCCTTGTTTACTTGTTTGTTTGTGTGTTCACCGGGGCTATTTTTTTGAATTGACAATAATCACATTTTTTTTTTGAAAGTTTTTAATGTTTCAAATAAAGTAGATCAAAAATTAGAATTCTCCTATATCAATCTAGTCGTTAAAAAAGCAAGGATTACAGTATTTCAGTTTCGACGCAAATATTCTTCCTTCGAATTTCTGTTTCAAATTGAATAGTTTGAAAATGGCAAACTACGAAAAATATTGCATATTATTCACATATTCACTGCCAGGCATTTGTTAAAACACTGATAAAGAACTTTGTCATCAAAAATACTAAATTTGAGATTTTGAAATCTGCTTTTTTGAATACTCGTATCCTTAGAAAATGACAGAAAATGTAAAAAGCAATTCAGATAACTGGATAAACAAATTCTCCGATTTCTGTTTCAATAAAAACACGAAAGAATTTGTTCCGACACTTAAGTGGTGAGCCCGTGTCGGAGCGAAAGTAGAAGGATAGGAACATTAGTTATTCAACAACTTGGTTATTAGTGGGTTAAGGGGTCTGATTAGGGTTCTTCATAGCATCAGAATTTGGAAAGTTTGCCAGGAGACGATGACCAGCGACAGAAGTTTCCGTTGATAGGAGCAGAGGGGTGAACCATCCTTGGCTTGATGAGGAGGCTGCAGAAGGGGTGTGGCATCGGTAGATTGGCTCATCCGCGAGCGTCAGCAATTGGATCCTCGCATCAGTGAATCCATCGTTGGAGAGATCCGTTGGGATTGTTCCTTTGATTCCGATGTCTCCTCATACTGGCGATTCTGCTTCCTTTTATAGCATTTCCTCAGCATGTCCACGATTATGCTCTAGATCTGATATGGTGATAAGGAAGTGATCACGCCAAATATGTAGCGTTAAATAGTTGAAGAATTGTGTTTTATGACAATTTGTGTCATTCTAGATGTGCTCTAGTATTGTTGGGTTTGAGGTCGTGCAGTAGAACCTCTGCTGCCGCGACAGAATTCATAAATTTATTTTTTGTTTCCTGATCGGGGAATCCGGAATCCGGACCCAGTAATCCGGACCCAGTAATCCGGATCCCTTTTCCGGTCCCCTCTCTGGAGCCCAGAGAAAGGGAGAACTGATTCGTCCCACCACTTTCCTCTTCTTTTATAGTGATCTTATCTCCCTGAGCTCATCTTGGTTCATGGATTTCTAACCAATTCACGCAGTTCTTTTTGTCAAGGAATTTAAATTTTTTCAAAAACTTGTTTTCATCAAATTAAAAAAACACTGGAATTTTCACTTTTGAAATCTGTGAAACTCCTGAAAATTATATATATCCTTTGAACCTAATTATATTGTTTCCTGTTTGAGAGATCGAAAAATAATCAACTGATGAAATGTTGCTGACAACAAGGCAAACATTTTTGTTTTTAATTTTTTTTATATCTTTTAGAGGAACCGACATATGTTTGGTCAAAGTTAACAGACACTGTTATGGGTTTTGAAAAATTCAGTTATTCGAAAATTCAGAAATTCAGGAAATTTCGAAATCGATGTCGTCGGAATCTTACAAAACAGAAATACCTCACATTTCAGCCGAATTCTATTTTCTTAAAACAGTAAATTTCTAGATTTACTGTTTCAAACGTTCTTGTACCATATTTTTTCTATAACAGTTCTCTGCTATTTCTCAAAATTTCACTTTTAGACCCCTTTTAATTCACTTAATGTACCAAAACTCCCTATTCTCCATTTTCTTTACATATTCCATAAGAACTCATTGTCTCCTATATTAATGTATTACTCCACGGGGACCGATTAGCAGGACCCGAGAAGATGGTCCCTTTCTCATTCATATTCCCTTCAAGATGCGCTTATTATTAATTATGGGGTTGGCATACAATAGGAGAGACACTCCCCACATCTTTATTCTTTTGAATTCAGATGAATAGAATGAATAAGGATGAGCACTAATTTGTAGAAATGACATACGGTTATTCTTTAATTGAACAAGACAAAGTTTGAGCTTAATTATCCCGGTTTTTATGAAAGATATCAAAAAGTAGTTAACTGGCGAAATGATTATCATGAAATCAACATTAATTTATCAGTGGACAAATTTTTGATATCTTTTATGTGAACTGAGATAAGTGAGCTCAAAGCAGAGGTACATGATGATTAAACGTTTTTAGGGACAAATCTCTTTGAAAACATTTGAAACAGTAATTAGTTTGGAATTTTCTCGCTCAAGATTCTAACTTTTTCCATGATTCACGCAATTTTTTTTTGAAGTGCGATTTTCTGAGGCTACGATCTTAAACTGTATTTCGTCGAGTATTTTTGGAAACTTGTGATTTTTCAACTATTCAACTTGAAACAGTAATTCAAAAAAGTAGATTTACGACAGTGTAGCTCAAATACCGTAATCCCAAATTCAGCACATTTCAGCTAACAATTGAGTTTGATAGAAAAATTATTATAAACGAATTTTATTTTTTGCTCTACTTGATTTGAAACATTGAAAAATTTCAAAATAGGTTATGTACTTAAAAATTTTCTAGTATGCGTATTTGAGTTCAATTATCTTGGTTATTGTAAGAGATACCGAAACTGTGTCAATTGATAAAATGTTTATCATAATATCACTAACATTTTTGTAGTATACAGATTTTTGATATCTCTCACAGTATCCAAGATAATTGAGCTCAAAAGTATTCATGGTTAATAACAGTTTTCAGTGATAAATCCTTTTTTGAAAAACTTGAAACAGTAATTTTTTGGAACTTTTTAATCAAAATGTTATCATGTTAATGGTACAGCCAAACAACAAATTTCGAAAAATTGTATGCTTGCGAAACTATTCAATTTGAAACAGAAACTCAAAGAAGATTATTTCCGACAGTGTAGCTCAAATACAGAATAATGCACGTTTCAGATAAGTGGCGAGCATTGATGAAAGAGATATTTGATTATTGATATACTTGACTTAAAACATTAAATAATTTTGAACAATTTTATGCACAAAAGAAATTCTTCGAGCTCATAATTTTGGTTACTGTAAGAGATATCAAAAAGTTGTCAACTAATAAAATGTTTATCATATTATCAGTAACATTTTATTAGTGGACAAATTTTTGATATCTTCTATATGAACTGACTAGGGAATGNNGNNNTCGGGGGGTGGAACTTCGGTATGAGACCTATATCATTCGAAAGCTGAAAATGAGACATTTTCAAATATATATTCTGATTTTGCTGAGGAGCTACCAGTTTCGAGAAAATCGGGTTCGAAATCTGAGAAATTGCTAATGCAAAGGGGGGACCCCATGGTGATTTTTTTGCGAAAATTTTTTTTTTGAAAAAAAACCTGAAAACTTTATGGGATCATTTTCTTTTATTCAAAACTTATGGAATACTTGTGTTCAATGCTTTGAAAAACTTTTTTTTGAAGCATTATTCAAACTACATTTTGATATTTGAGAGAAAGACATTCGATGATTGGTGAAAGATTTCGGAAGTTTTTTTATTGTAATTACAATTTCAAATGTTCCTCTACGATCTGACAAAGTTTTCTCGATTTTACAGAAAAAAAATTTTGACGAAAAATATCCATGGGGTACCCCCTTGGCATTTTCAAACTATTTTTCGAAAAATTTTCAAATGTGCTAAAACGAATTCTAAACAGACAGAAACTTTAAAATAAGTCTTTTAGCAATATTTGGAAGCTTTATCCTTTTCGGAATCGAGAGCTTTTAATGTTTTTTCGATTATCCTACAATCCATATTTCTTCGATAATCACCCAGTAGTACTCAAAACTTGAGAAAAAACATAGATTCACATTATCTCTCATTGATTTGTCACTTTACAACCCCAATAACGAACAAATCTTGTGGATTTTGAAATAAAGAACTGGAAAAGATTTGTAGTGTTGCTTCAAGAAATTTGCAAAAGCTATGGAGAACTTGTGAAAAAAACTTGTCAAAACTTGTGAAAAAGTAAAAAATAAGTATCCAATTAAAATTTTTCTTTGAAAAAAATGCGTTCATAGCATTTTGAAGATCGCCACAAAAACCAAAAATAAAATCAAAAAACAATAACGGGAAGAGGAATCGAACCTACAACCGGTTGGATACTCTTCATCCCTCCTTGCCACTACACCACTGCTGTCTTGTTCTTTCACTTCCCCCAATCTATATAAGAAAGAGGGGAGGCGCGGCGCCCTTAAGAGTCAAATTTGAGCCAAATTTGAAACTTGATTTTCTCGAAACTGGTAGCTCCTCAGCAAAATTTGAATACATGTTTGAAAATGTCTCATTCTCAGCTTTCGAATGATATAGGTCTCATACCGAAGTTCCACCCCCCAATTACAACCTTCCCTAGTGAGATAATCAAGCTCAAATTGGAACAGTATGTAGCCATTATATTGAACTTTTTCAGCAATAAAACCTTTCAAAAAAAACACTTGAAACAGGATTTTTTTGGCATTTATCGGATCTAGATTCAGCATTTAATATGGTCCAACCACACTACAAATATAGAGAAGTTGTAGACTTCAAAACCTTATATTTCAAATCTACTTTTTTGGAAAGCAAGTTTTGTCAGCATTTTTCGAAATTTGTGATTTTTAATCTATTCATTTTGAAACAGAAATTCAAATGAGCAATATTCGTGGTAGCTGAAAAACCGTAGACCGAATACTGTGCATTTTAGACAAATGGATTAATATAGGAAATTTATAATATTTGATCTACTTGACTTGAAACATTAAAAATTTTGAAATTTATTATATTAATGTACTAGTAGGCGTACGTTAAGAAAAATTATCTCAATTCTTAGTAGAGATAACAGAAAGTGGTCAACTAGTAAAATGTTTATCATGAAATCAGCAATATTTTATTAGTTGACTACTTTTTGGAATTCTTTACAAAAAGTTAGATAATCTAGCTGAAAATGTAAGTAAAACTTACCAGTGTATTAAGCGTGTAAAGGGCGAGATCTACTTGATTTGAAACATTAAAATATCTAAAAATTGAAATAAAATAATAATATTTTGTGAGTTAAAAAATGCGTCGTAGAGCAATGAAAACGTACTTTGAGCTCAGTTATCTCGGTTCCTGTGAAAGTTATAAAAATTTTTTCAACTGATAAAATGTTTATCATAATATCATCAAAATTACATCAATTCACAAATTTTAATATCTTTTATATGAGCTGAGATAAGTAGTAGCTCAAAGAGCAGACACGGTAATTAGGTAAAATGAACATGAACACTCCATGAAGAAATTGAAACTTTTTTTTTTTGAGAACTCGAAATATGCCCAACGAAATATCTAAAATCCTGAGAACTTTCAATTTTATTTGAAAAAGCAATTTTTGAATAATTATATTCAGAAGAACTAGATACAAAATGTGAAAAAAAAACAGAAAAATAGATTTGAAGGATATCTGGTGTGTTTTTTTTTGTTGAAAAACTTGAATACAAACAATTTATTTTTCAAAATAAAAATTGAAAATCTCAATTAAAAACAGCCAAACATGCAACATTTTTCAGTTCAATGCTTTTATAAACCCATTGTCTTTTGCGGTTACATGTCAGTCTTGGCCAATATGGGGATGATCCATATTTTACAGATTGGGAGAACATCTGAAAGTTCAAAAAATCAAAAACTTTTGGAATTTTAGACTTTTTTTTAGACTTGTCAGAAGGCTACAACACTAGAAACATTTTGCTGATCTTCAATTTTTCGAAAAATTTTGAAACAGCAAATTTTTTTCGAAATTCCAAAAATTTGGTTTTCAAACAAAAAGAGTCTCTTTTTTCTGGTTTAAAAATCCCCAAATTTGGATTACCTAGACCCGAAAAAGTGGGCGGAGCCTCGTCTTACCTGTCCATCATTAGTCTCCAAATACAACACATTTCGCGAAGGTTTTTGACTGGAAAATTCACAAGACATCTCAATAAAACATCCCAAACGCTTTTCAAATTTCACATTTTTCTCCAAAAAATTTCTCCCGAAATTATGGGAAATATCCGATTGCTTTCTGGATAAAATATCTCCGGCCGGTATTGGATCAAACGAAGAGCATTGACAATTATCTTTATTCAATAATTTATTAGGGAAATTCAACCAAAATTCCAACCTTGAAGTCCAAAAACTGAAACAGTTAGAAAAGGCAAAAATATAAGGAAAAGTTGCATTTTTGAGAAAACTGAAAGTTTAAAGTTTGGTGACAGTTTTATAGGTTTTCTGGAAGAAAATCTATAAAATTTTATGGGATTTTTGGAGAATTTATTGGGTTCGAAACGATTTTAAAAAAAGTTTTTTTTTATCGTTAGAGATGGGAAAAAACTTGCGAAACCTTTTGCGAAACGAAACCCAGCTTTACCATACGAGCCGGCTTCAGGTCCATTAACATGTCGCGGGCCGGGCTAGAATGACGAAAAACCCGATTTCGGCCAAATTTGCCATTCTTGCCCGGCCCGTATGGTAAAGATAAGATGATGGACTTCGTCGAGATCTATCATTTGATATCAAATCCGTCGAAATATCTTGTTCTGAAGCCGAGTTATCTGCCGGCCCGCCATTTGCCCGGGCCGGCCCGTTTGCAACTATGTAAAAAAATTAGTTTCTTGGAAATGCAGAAACTCGGAATTTCAGAGAAATTGGGAACCAAACTACCGTAAAAACTTAAATAGAATCCCCGAATCGTCACATTTGAGCCCATGTGTCTCATTTTCTGTGAGAGATATCAAAACATGGTCAGCTGATAAAATGTTGCTGATATCACGATACACATTTTATCAGTTGACAGGTTCAGTTGATAGGAACGGGAATATGTTTTCAGTGAGAAGGCATTTGAATGAAGACATTGCAAGATTTGAGGGTGTGAAGCTTGCTTTATACTACAAAAATTATAAATAATTGAAAATTCTTCGTTTAACACATTTTTGAAACAGAAAAACATTTCGGAAGATTACGGGTTCTTTTTAGTCATTTGAATTTTATTTTGAATATTTTCAAAAATTTTTCGATTTCAGTAAATTTTTTTCCAAAAACTACAGTTTCATAATTGATTATTATTATTTCGTCAGTTTCATTGAATTTTTAATTCTCTACTTCTATAGAAATTAATTCCTAGTCTCCTCCCCATAATCCATCAATTAGTGTCCTCCCTTTAATCTTTGCCGCCGACACATCAAAAATAAGCTCCGCCCACTTTATACCCCCTTCATGTGTTCCCCTTCATGTGTTGCAAGCATTTATATTTATTGATATTTCTCGTAGAATAAGAAAATTGGCAAATTTGTTTCAAATCTGTTTCAAGAAAATGTTATATAACAATTCGTCATTTTTTTAATACTTACACTCTAAATCCTGCAAAAATTGTATCGTTATCTTCACCACAATTTCCCTCCATAATCCATCAATTAGTGGGGGTCCCATCCCATCCGTTTCCAATCCTTTTCATCTTTGCCGACACGCAAATAGGCTCCGCCCCCTTTTCCATGAATAGAGAAGATTATTATTGTTGCTGGGGAGTGTGATTTATGGGTTTCTTTTGTTGCAAAGATTTTCGTTTTAATTTCCGGAAAATGTTTGAACTAATCTTCCTTTAATTTGAACACTTGCACTTTGAGCTCAATTACCTCGGTTACTGTAAGAGATACCAAAAAGTGGTCAACTGATAAAATGTTGGTGATATTATGATAAACATTTTGTCAGTTGACCACTTTTTGATATCTTTCACAGGAAATGAAATATCCTGGGCAAAAGATCACATTCCCCCTCCACAGGAGATATGGTAGTACCTTCAAGATGCCTAGAGGGGTCTTAACTTTGAGCCTTCATATATCATTTGCTGTAAGAGATAACAAAAATGTGAAAATTGATAAAATGCAGGTAATTTAATGATGAACATTTTATTAGTTGACACGTTTCTGATATCTCTTACAGTAGCCAAGATAATTGAGCTCAGAGTTATAAAAAGTTGAATGTACGAGCGATTACTGAATGAACAAAAATTAAATTTGTTTGTTTAAAGGTGGGGTGACAGGAGATTTTTCGTAGTTTTTTTGTAGCTAGAGTATGCATTCTACCGTGACGGTGTACAACGCTTAATGTCACTCTGCGTACAGCTGTCGTCCTCGCCTTTATGTATGCAAACGAACGTGCGCTTTCTCTTTGCCCGCGTGGCTCAGTCGGTAGCGGCGCCGCACCCTCAATCATCGCCTTCACAAGTTCAACTCCTCGAGAGGCATCTTTGAACGGAATTTCGAGAACATTATTTTTTTCATTTCCACCCACCTTTAAAAAAGTTTTTGAAACTGCAATTTTTTTTCTTTTTTTTCGGGGATTTTTGGACCTGATTTGGTCAATAAAACCTTTGAGAAACCGTTTTTTGCCAGAATTTTTTAAAAATTATAACTTATTGAAATCGCTATTTAAGTAATTTTTACGCTATGATACACCGCAAAGCCGGCAAGCTTCACGTAGTTCAGCTGGAAAAAAGCAAAAGGTGTCATGAAATGATTTCTAGACCTTGTAGCAAAAAAGCAAAAAGGATCAAAAAGACTTACGCACCAGTGGGAGTCGAACCCGTGACCTCTAGATTCAAAATCAGGCGCGTTAACTAGTCGGCCACGCGCGCACAATTACAGAGGAGGGGTGGATGGCGTATAAGAAGGGGCGCGGAAAAGGGGAGCGGAGGGGAGCAGGAGGGTAGGCGAGATTAGGGGATAACTACCGTAAAACCTGTATTAGAAGGGCCCCTTTAATAGAAGGGCCCCCTTCACAACATGTCATGAAATTGTAAAATTAGTGAAAAATGT
The DNA here is from genome assembly GCF_000004555.2 of Caenorhabditis briggsae. Lineage (NCBI taxonomy): Eukaryota > Metazoa > Nematoda > Chromadorea > Rhabditida > Rhabditidae > Caenorhabditis > Caenorhabditis briggsae. The sequence goes on along the minus strand of NC_013487.2, from coordinate 14,626,964 downwards.
TCCGGGAACTCCACAATTTAATAGAAATCTGTTGAAACTCTATTTTTTGCTCAAAAACTTGATTAATTTTCGTGAAATTGACAGATTTCCATGACTTTTGAACGAAAATTCGTCGATTTTTTTTGATGAAAATCTTTGGGAAAAATGACCGGAAAAATAGAAGGGCTCCCTCTGATTGAAGGGTCCCTGTAATAGAAGGGCCGGCCCTTCTAATACAAGTTTTACGGTCACCTGTAAAAATAGAGCCTTCTAACTTTGATTCAATTTATCTCGATTCCTATAAAAGATATCAAGAAGTTGTTAACTATTGAATTGTTTTTTAGATTACGGGGCACATTTTGTTAATTGACCAATTTTTGTTATCTAGAACAAGAGCTGAGATAAACTAGGTCGAATCTAGAAGCATTAATCTTCTTGATGTTATTGTTAGAGAAGCTGTTTAAGCCTATAAAAGGGTATTTTTAAGCTTCAAAAAGCCTTTGAGAACCTCTAAAACCTTTTTTCAACCTCAAAAAGCCTCGAAAAACTCAAGTAAATCCTTCCATTTGTATTCTGTCGCTCAAAAACATAACCAATTTTCTTTTTTCCCATTCTTCCACACCCTAGAGACATTCCTCTATCCGTTTTGACATTTGGTGTCCGTCAATCATAAAATTCTGTCGGTTATCCAATTTCGGCGCCTTTTTTCTCGCGTTTTTTTGCGCCTAAATGGTCCCGTTTTTCAACATTTTCAATTAGCCAAAAGTTGTTAATAGCAAGGATATCCAATTCTCGTTTATTTAGGCATGAAGAATACATAAAAGAGAGCGGCGGTATGGTAATTGAGACGAATGTATTAGTACCCCCTGGGGAGGTTGCGCCTATTTGACACCTCCACAGCTGGATACTCCGCCCCATTTGCTTCTGTGTGTCCCGTTTGGGTCAGTTTTATTGGTGACAGATGGAGGATGTTGTATGGTTTGCTTGTATTCCTTTTGTGTAACGTTGCGACAGTTGAGACACTTCAAAGTCACATTTTGTGTTTATATATATTTTTTCCTGTGATTGTAACTTGACAGAAATTAATTAGAAATTATAAACCAAAACTTTTTCTACATTTTCCAACAGAAACCAAATTTCTAGCTCAATTTTGAGGCGAGTTATGATTGAATTTGCTCCAAGGACGCAGTCGGCGAGAGGTGATGAGCGCGAGCGCGGCCTCGCAGCAAATATGGCCATAAATCGCTTCAAAATTGAGCTAGAAACTTAATTTTTGTTGCAAAACGAAGGAAAAATACGCATAATTTAGCCAATAGGAAATTAATTTTGAACAATTTTAGTTGAAAACAACCAGCTTCGAATCCTTGGAAAAGTAGTCCAGAATTATTAGATTTACCTGAAATTTTCGGAATGCATTAAACAAAAGTAGGGCTTTGATTTTGTAGTTGACAACTTTTTTGTAGCGTTGCTGGCTTTTTGAGATACGCGCCTTTAAAGATGGGAGACGCTACAGTACAAGTGAGAAGGTGGATAAGGTATTTTCAAAGGCGCGTATCTCAAAAACCGAAAAAGCTAGAAATAAGTTGTCAACAACAATATTAAAGCTCTGATTTCGTTTTGTATACTCTGAAATTTTTAGGAAAATCGGAAAATTCTGGATTATTTCTGTGGAGCTTCAAAGTTTACTATTTTCTGTAGTTTCCAGATTTTTAATATTAAATTTTCAGTAAGACGAGCGATTTTGAAAGTAGTTCACCTCAAATTTTTAAACATAATTATACCGAATCTCGTAATCTCAAAACAATTCCGAAAAAAAAATTCCTGTTTCAGAAGAAATTTTTGAATTTTTGCTTAAAAATTTTCGAGAATGTAAGAAATGCCGAACTCCTATTTTGTAACACTGATTATAAACAATTCTGAAAAAAATTTGTTTTTTTTTAAATCTCATTTTTCTAAAAATCCCAAAGATCCCGAAATTTTGAAATTTTATTTTTTTTTAATCGAAAAAGACGGAAAACTTTCCAACATTTCGATTTTGATTAGAAGAGGGGCGGGGCATTGTAAAAATTCAAAAAAAACTTACTTCAAAAAAGGTATAAATTACTGTTTCGATATTCACTGAAATCCCAAAAACCCAATAACCTAATTGTGAGGGTCCCCCAATTTTGAGCAAATTTATCTCGTGTCTTGTAAGAGTTATCAAAGAGTGCTCAATTGATAAAATGTTTATCATTATATCAGAACTAGTTTATCAGTCGATTACTTTTTGATATTTTTTACAGGAAGAGGAATGAATTGGTTCAAAGCTAGAGATGAGTTGAGCTCCGTAGCCGCCGACCACTGACCCTACCAACTTTGACCCAGTGTGTCTCGTTTCCAATGAGAAATATCGAAAAGTGGCCAACTAAAAAAATGTTTATCATAATATCACTAATATTTTATCAGTTGACTGCTTTTTTTATATCTGTTTTATGGAACCCATATCCAGAAAGAAATCGCTGTTTCAAAATAACCACTTTTTGGTCCATATTTATGTGACTTCTGTTTTCAAAAATATTTTTCTGTGCTACGCAACACTACTTATAACACGTCTCCCCCTAATCCCTAATACTCATCCTTACACATAGTAAGATGGTCCCTGACCATCTGTCAGGTACATTCAGAATATGAATAGAAGTGACTTACGTAAGAGCCCCCTTATAAGATGTTTGGTACAAGACACCACCTATTTATTCAGAAGAAACGAGGCTAAATGATCTCTCAAAAGTGAGGGATCTGCTCTGTCTGTCTGTAGCACTTTACAAACTGAAAATAAAGTACAGTAACTTTTTTTGAAAATCAATTTTGAGTGGACCAATTTTTTGAATTTTTCCGACTTTAATAAAATATTACAGTTTCAATGAAGAATGGAGTTTTAAGTTTAATGTTATAGTGAATATGTGATAGAAGTCGGCAAACATTCTTTTTAGATTAACTGGAGACTTGGTCCAAAACATGGTCATCAAAATGCACAAAAATTGGAAAATACAGTAGTCCGGACTCCTAGTCAACTTTGTCAACTTTGAAGTCCTACAAAAATGGTCCATAATTTGATGATTAGTATGAAAATTTGAGAATATACTAAACAAGAATAGAACTTCATTTTTGTAGTTAAACACTGTTTTCTACCAACCGTACTTTTTTCGATATGCACCTTTAATCTTTGTTGGTTCACAGCAGTGTGCCTTATCGAAAAAGATTTTCCGATTTTGTCGACAAATTTACCTGACAAATTATCGATAAATTTGTCGATAAAAAACGATAAAATTTTGTCGACAAATTATCGGTAAATTTGTCGAAAGTAATTTATCGACAAAATTTTGTTGACAAATTGTCGATAAATTTGTCGAAGGGGGCATTTTTCGACAAATTATCGACAAAAAATTGCTATTAACCGCCGGACTTACTTGTAAAAAATCGTATCTCATATTTTTTCTAGGCCATCTGACCTGGTGGCCTAATATTTCCAACATGAATTTTCTAGGCCACCAAAATTTTTGACCTGAAAATGATCTGATGTTAACATGGTGCGTTTTTAAGCCATTTTCACATGGTGGCCTAACTTTTGCAATATGAGTTTTCTAGGCCACCAACCTTTTTGGTCTAGAAATGTTCAGATATTCACCTGGTACGTTTTCTGAGCCATTTTGGGGTGGTGGCCTAACTTTTTCAAGTTGAGTTTTCTAGGCCACCAACTTTTTTGGCCTAGAAATGATCAGATATAAATCTGGTTTGTTTTCTAGGTCACGTTTACATGTTGACCTAGAAAAGTCAACTTGCGAAAGTTAGGCCACAATGTTAAAATGACCTAAAAACAAACCAGGTGAACATCAGATCATTTTCTAAGGCAAAAAAAGATGTGGCCTAAAAATTCGTTTCGGGAAAGTTAGGCCACCAAGCCAGATGGCCTATAAATTTTGCATGGGTAACTTTGGCCATCATCCAAGACGTCGTAGGAAAAAAAAGTGGTAACGATACGGTTTTTTACAAGTAATTCCGGCGGTTCATATCAATTTTTGTCGACAGTAATCAAACACACTAATTGAAACTTTTTCGGATTTTTCTTCAATTTTTGAGTGAAACAGTGAAAAAGTTATTTCAGTAATTGAAATTCAGAAATTCAGAAATTCAGAAATTCAGAATTCGAAAAAATTATATTTTTTTTTCTGTTTCTTTCAATGTTTCTTTTTCCAAAAATTTTTATCAATTGATATAATTCATGTTGTCTGCAGTATTCTTTCTGATTGCTCATTCTTATCCAAACACCTTCCTCATTATCATAAAAATGATAATTTATACACATATAATTATAATTATTATTATGGGTTCCCCTGTTTTCCCTATTTTCCAATTCCGCGCATATTTATTATGTCTTCCTCCTTGGTTTTCCCGAAAATCGTTTCAGGTAACCAGTAAATTTACATTTTCCCTCTTTCAGAAGAAAAATCTCGTTGATTCCATCTTATTTTTCTGATTCTACGACACGGAAAATATTATTATTCATTCCTTATGAATATTCTAGCTACAGTAATCCCATTGAATAATATGGATATAGGAATATGGGCGGTGCCTCTGGGTTTTTGGAAATTTTAGGACTCCTGGATTTTTTAGAATCCTAGAAAGCTTTCAAAGATTTTTTACACACTCTAAAACCTGTAATAGAAGAGCCCCCACACTGCCAACTTTGTCCGCATTCATCTCGGTTACTGTATTTCAGCTTTGAAATTTTATATTTCGGTTACTGTAAGAGATTTCAAAAAGTGGTCAACTGATAAAATGTTTATCATAAAATTAGAAACATTTTATCAGTTGACACGTTTTTGATATCTCTTACAGTAACCGAGATAAATTAGGTCAAATTGGCGGTGTGGGGGAATTTTAGGTTTTGGAAATTTTCAGGATTTTTATGATTTTCGGTTTTTTCCATGGTTTTTTAGATTTTCAAGAATTTTTCTAAACTTTCGTGATTACTGTAGTTCTTTTAAAATAAGAAACCAGACGTGTTTCCCATTGAATTATGCTAATTTTTCTACCCTATTTCTCTATTTCCTACCGACAGGTGTCCCAAAAAAAAAACACAATCTGGCTTGCGAAATTCAAGGATAACCGTAGTTTTCAATTTTTGAGAATCTCAAATTTTTTTGCTGTTTCAAAATTTTTTCCGATTTCTGAATTTTCAATGGCTTTGATCTTTGGTCGGTAATTATGGAACTTTTTGAATTTTGAACAATTTATATTGTAATTAACCAATTTCAGATTTCTATTTTTTGCTGAAAATCATGACGGACGGTCCACAACTCAAAAAATTCCGGATTTGGAATCCAGCAATTCAATCCGAAAATCATGAAGAATCAGAAGAACGAAAAACGAATTTGACGACTCAAGACGAGGAGAAACCATTGGATTGTACGTCGAAAAATGGACAATTTCAGTTGCCAGAAGTTTTTCAGGTACAGTAATCCTTTTTTCTGGAAATTCAGAGATTCAGAAATTTTCCTTTAAAATAATTTTTTCTCGAAATTTTTCAAAAAATCGCTGTTTCAAATTTGCACGGTCCCGACACCCAAAACTTTAAACAATGCTTCTTTTAATGATGAAATCTTGAAAATTCGAAAATATTTTTTTAAAAAACCATCGAAATGCGATTTGAGGTTCCTGAAATTCCAAAATTCAAATTTTCGAATTATCGACAAAAAAAATACTGTTTCAAAATTTTCAAAATCAGAAAATTAAATAAATATACAATGATAGTTATAGCTTACCAATTTTTCAAAACTTGATGTTTCAAAAACTTTTTTCAAATTTTCGAAGTTTTTCAAACTTTGTGTTTCAATCAATTGCGACGTAATTGACTAAATAAAGCACTGTTTCAAAAATGTTTATTTTTATAAGACTTAAAATTTCAGAATTATCTTCAACTGGCTCCTTTAATGCTCCGCCTCCAACAACAGCGTCAAATGGAAGAATTGGCACGACGCCAATTCTTTTCGCAAATTTGCCACGTGGCACCGATTCCGCCAGTAGCCTCTCAGAATCCCAGAATCCCACGAATGACGTCATCTGCGACGTCTTCTAAAAATTCTGGAATACCTCTTCAGATGACGAATCCTCTAGTGGCAACTGCTCTTGGAAACTCGGTGGTCAATGAGAATTGTTGTGCAGTTTGTGGAGCACAATTCAGGTATACTGTAGCTTTTTTGAAGATTACTGTAGCTAGGGGTTTTTGAAAAAAGTGCCAAAAAACAGCCATTAAAAGTCAAAAATGGAATTTCTGAATTTCTGAAGCTATTTCTAAGGATTACTGTACCTCTTTTTGGGAATACTGTAGTTATACTTTTTGGGATTACTGTAGCTAGATTACTGTAGCTACTTTTTTTTTGGAATTACTGTAGCTCTGCTAGTATTACTGTATTCTTTTTTCGGGGACTACTGTAGCTCTGCTTGGAATTACAGCATTGCCTTTAGGATTGCTGTATCTATTCTAAAGTTTTACTGTTTTTATGCTTGAGGATTACTGTAGCTGCTATTTTCAGGGATTATTTCCGCTCTGGACTACTGTAGCTATTTTAGTGGATTACTGTAGTTTTTATGTTTCTGTATCCTACTTTTTAACGGTTACTTTAATGGCTATTTTAAGGATTACTGTAGCTCCTTTGAGATTATATCATCTTTTTTGAGGATTATTGTAGTTTTTTGGGACTACTGTAGCTAATTCTGGGGATAACTGTAGCTACTATTTTCGGGGGATTACTGTAGATTTTTATTGTAGTTCTTTTTAAGGATTACTGTAGCTGATTCTGAGGATTGCTCTTTCAAGATTACTGTATTTTCGAGGATTACTGTACCTCTATTTCTTTCAGATTGACTGGAGACCTGGTTCAACACATGCGAAACAATCATCGAAAAACCAAGTTCAAGAGAAAAGCGGATTTTCATTCGAAAAATTGAAATTTTCTGTATTTTTGCAGTTCAGAATGTTTTTTGTGACTTTTTGAACAATAGAATTTTCCTTGAAAATAAAGATTTTTAGTTTAATTTTTTTGATTTTCGAAAAAAAAAATTACAGTTTCAAATTAAATTTTTGGAAATCGATTCTGGAATTTTATTCGATTCGATGAGAGTTGTATCCTATATAAAAATTTATAGAAAAAAATTGGACTATTTTCAGACAAAAAATTGAAATTTAACAGAAAAAAGAAGTCACTGTTTCAAAGTTTGTGTATATAAATTAAAAATTGTGTCAGCACATTGTTCTGCCGAGAAAAAGTGCTAGAGTTTCAAAAAATCAGTTGGAAATTGGATTTTTTAATTTGTTGAGATTACTGTAATTTGTCTTCCCAAAATACGTTCCTTTAAAAACCTACCGTAGTAAAAAATCCAAAACAAATCTACCTACCGTAGGCACCAGAGGTTCTAAGAGAGTACCGGTCAATAAGGTATAGAAAAATGTCTTTTTCAGTAGACTTTTGGCATTTTCAGAAGTCTAGAGCTCGTCTGTCAAGTTTCCAATTACTTTGAACATTTTAATTCATTTGAAAATTGATTCTAAAAATTTCGAAACAGCAATTTTTTAAAGCTACAAGAACAAATTAAAACTCTGTGTTGGGTATCACCATGACCAGAAATTTTCCGATTCTTGGATTACTGTAGATTCTTAATTATAAGAAATATTTAAATAAACTATTTGGGCTTTCTTCGGTGAACTTTCGCTCTCTCAATTCCTTGGTTATCTGTTGATTTTTAAAACAGCATCTTTTTTCAACGTCAACTTTGAGCCACTTTATCTCGGTTACTGTAAGAGATATCAAAAATGTGTCAACTGATGAATTATATCTGATAATATGATAAACATTTTATTAATTGACCACTTATTGATATCTTTCACAGGAAGCGAGATAAATGGCTATATGGTTACTGTACTCCCTTGAATAAACTAGAAACACTTTTTGGGGCATATTTCCGCGATATTGTAGTTTTTCGATGCAATTTTGGCATATTTTAGGAACTTTTTTCGCAGTTTTTTTTTTCGTAAAGATCTTTTAAAGGGACATACTTTTTCAAAAAATAGTTTCAAAAAATGTGAACGTCCAATTGAAGAAAAAATGAAGCTATTATTCTCTGAAAATATTTTGAAACAGTACATTTTTTCAACTTCAACGTTGAACCAATTTATCTCGGTTCCTATCAGTGATATCAAAAAGCGGCCAACTAATAAAATATTTCTGATAAAATAATGTACAGTACCGGACAAAACGAAATCAACTTTTAGTTTTACGAGGGTATCTCGAAAACTATGAGAGCTAGGACTCTGAAATTTCGTACGTATGTTTTTGAAAGGCTCAGAAATACTTCAAAAAAAAATATCAAGTCCGCAGACACCATATCAGACGCGCAATTGCAAAAATTGAGAAAAATGGACATTCGCTTAACAGGCAACAGTTTCATTAAACATTACAAAAAAACAAAAATCACTTAAAAATAAAGCGGGAAGAAAATGAAAATAGTTTAATACTTGGTTGGGTATCCTTGTTGTCAATCACGGCCTGGCAGCGTCGAGGCATGCTATCAATCAGAGCATCAATTGTTGAACGAATTTCTGGTCCGCGTTGGAGGCAAATTTTCCTTTGAGGCGTCTCTCCAGCTCCTCCCAGAGTGGTTCGATAATATTCAAGTCGGGACTTTGGCTTGGCCAAGGCAGAACGTTCACATGACGCCGATTGAACCAATTCCGAACATGCAAGGACGTATGTTTTGGGTCGTTGTCCTGCTGATAAGTGAACGACCGACCGATGGACTGACGAGCAAATGGTCTTATATGATTCTCCAAGATCGATTCATATTGAAATCTATCCATTAGACCCGAAATGCGGACTAGAGGTCCCATACCGTACGCCGAAAAACATCCCCAAACACAGATCGATCATGTTTCATGGTTGGAGTTTGGTACTGGGGCGAGTACCTGGTGCCTACCGGACGTCTGATCCACTTGACACCATCACTTCCGAATAAATTGTACTTGGATTCGTCAGACCAGAGTACAGATTTCCACTCAGCGCGTCCCCAACCAACATGAGCCTTTGCCCAGTCAACACGGATTTTTCTGTTTTTGGCATTGATGAATGGCTTCTTGGCTGGTCTTCTTCCATTCAGTCCAGATTAAGCCAGCCGACGTCTGACAGTTCTGACGTGAGGTACGGGAGTCATTGGACCATCCACGATCGCTGAAATTTCCCCAGCGCTCAATCTTGGATTCGTTCTCGAGGTCATCACTATATTCCGATCGGTGAGATGATTGGTTTTCCGTGGTCTTCCCGGAGATTTTCGTATGACAACGCCTTGTCGCAGCTGAAACAAGAATTTTACAATAAATAAACATGATTCCCTAACCTGATATCTCTTATAAATCCTAGTAATGGATGATTTTGCAAGGTTGAATTGAAGAGCCAGATCCTTGCGCTTCAGACCCATCTGGATGCCCTGAACGACCGCTTCTTGGACCGCGAAAGTAGACGTTTTGTTGTTATGTTTTCTACCCATCTATAGGAACAAAACTCATTACAAACAAACCGAAAAAAATTGAAAAAAAAACAAAAAAAGTGAAAACTCTGAAAAACTGAAAATTCGAAAATATGATTTTTTTAGCAATTGCGCGTCTGATATGGTGTCTGCGGACTTGATATTTTTCTGAAATATTTCTGAGCCTTTCAAAAACATACGTACAAAATTTCAGAGTCCTAGTTCTCATAGTTTTTGAGATACTCTCAAAAAACTAAAAGTTGATTTCTTTTTGTCCGGTACTGTATATTTTACCAATTGACAATTTTTTGATATCTTTTATAGGAGCCAAGATAATTGAGCACAAAGTGAGCTGATCCTGCTACCCACTTGTAAGGTCAACCTAGGACTTTGAGCTCAATTATCTCGGTTTCTATAAGTGATATCAAAACGGTGTTAACTGATAACATTTAACTCATAACGTGATAAACATTTTATCAGTTAATCACTTTTTGATATCACTAACAAGAATCGATATAAATTGGCTCAAAAATGACTATAAGGGCGGTTTTTGCCTCGCAACGGTAAACGTTTGATTCTCAGCCGAAAAGTAGAAGCAAAATTTATTATTAAAGGTTTCAAGTTAAAAAAATACAGAAAAAATGATTACAGTATTAGTAGTAAGAAGTTTGAATTTTAAAAATGGTCCAATCAACTCTAATTCTCTTGTCTCTCCACCCAAATCTTGTGGTCCTGCACATCATGTTGTGCTCCATGAGCCAGACATCGATCCGCTGACGCCTTCTCCTCAAAAACTACAAATCCATCGGCACGTGGAGTGATTTCAATTTGTTCAACGATGCCAAACGATTCGAAATATGAACGAAGCGAGTCTACAGTATGAATTGAGCATTGAATTTGATGGAGAGCCAATTTAGAGCCGGGATTTGGTGGTGGGAATTTGGGAAGTGAGGATTTTTGATTGATTGATGATGATGATGATGATTGCTCATCATTATTGCTCATTTGCTCTTTTGGAATTGAACGTTTCAATTCGACCTGGAAAAAACGCGTTAATTTGAATCGGTAAATTTTTAGGCAATATATCTCGGTTCCTATAAGAGATATCAAAAAGCAGTCTACTGATAAAAAATTACTGATAACATGATGAACATTTCGTTAGTTGACAAGTTTTTATATCTCTTACCGTAACCGAGATAACTTAGCTCAAAGTGAGCTAATACTGCAACCCGCTTGCAAAGTTGACCTACTACTTTGAGCTCAATTATCTCAGTTATTGTAGAAGATAACAGAACGTTGTTAACTGATAAAATGTTTATCATAATATCAATTATAATTTTTCAGTTGACAACTTTTTGATACCTATTAAAGTAGCCGAGATAAATTTGGTCAAAGTTTACAGAAAAACAAGGTATGGAGAGAGCGAAAGTTTTCCTGCTTTAATCAATTCTAATGATTTGCAGTTTAAATACAAGTACAGTAATCCAGAACTCAATTATCTCTATTACTGTGAAAAATATCGAAAACTGGTCAACTGATAAAATGTTTATCATAAAATCAGCAACATATTATCAGTTGACCATATTTTGATATCTTTTACAGTAACCGAGATAAATGAGCTCAAAGTGAGCTAATACTGCTACCAGCTTGCAAAGTCAACCTACGACTTCGAGCCGATTTATCTGGGTTACTGTAAGAGATATGAAAATTTTGCCAACTGATAAAATATTGCTGATAATATGATAAACATTTCATCAGTTAACAACTTTTCGGTATCTCTCACAGTGACCGAAATAATTGAGCTCAAAGTTGAAAGTTTCTTAATGGAAAATTACTGTTTCAAAAAATGAGCAGAAGATTATGGTGTGGACAGAGCAAAAGTTTTCATATTGCACCCTTCCTTACCAATATACAGTTCAACGAATACAGTAGTCCAGAACTTAACTATCTCACTTCGTGTAAAAGATATCAAAAAGTGATCAGCTGATAAAATGTATCTGATAATATGATAAACATTTTATCTGTTAACAACTTTTTGATATCTTCTACAATAACCTAGATAACTGAGCTCAAAGTGCAAGTTTTTGAAAAACATTTTCTTCAGAGCATTTTCTTCAACTCAATTTATCTTGGTTACTGTAGAAGATAACAAAAAGTTGTCAACTAATAAAATGTTCATCATGATGTCAGTAACATTTTATCAGTTGACCGCTTTTTGATATCACTTACAGTAACCGAGATAATTGGCTATTAAGAAGTACTCACCATTCTCCCATTAATCTTATGCGGACCATTTCGAATGGCCATTTCGGCACTGGCAATCCATGCAAAAGTGACGAATCCAAATCCACGAGATCTTTGAGTCGCGTTATCCTTCATCACTACGGTATCAACCACTGGACCGAACTGAGTGAAATACTCGCGGAGCTGAAATTTTTGAAATTTCAGAAAATTCCTTTAAAAGTTCTAAAATTCTAAAATTCTAAAATTTCAGAAAATTCTAAAATTCTAAAATTCTAAAATTCTAAAATTCTAAAATTCTAAAATTCTAAAATTCTAAAATTCTAAAAAATTCTGAAAAAAAGCCAAAAATTCAGTAATTCAGCAAACATTGCAGTTTCAAAAATTCCCAAAAAAAAATAATTTTTAAATTTTCCATTGCTCATTTTTTTTTAAATTTTTTCCAAATTTTCGAATTTTCCAGAGCCGGAAGCACCTTTCGAATCATTTTTTAAGTGTAAATTTTGAAAAAAAAAACAGTTTATTGAAACAGTTTTTTGTTTGATTTTCGACCCCTCTAATAGAAGGGCCCCTATAAAAGAAGGGGTATTACGGTATTTGAGATCCACAAGAAGAATTCATATCAGTTTTGAAATCGAAATTTCCAACAAAAATCTTTGTTGAAACAGTTTTTTTTCTGATATTTTAGGAATTTTTTGAAAATCTAAAAAACTAAGAAACCTACTAAAATCCGTAAAATCTCACCTGTTCTTTATTAGTGTCCATATTCAATCCACCAATGAACAGTTTTCGATGTTGAATGAAATTTGTGAAATTGATAGAAGTCGGTGGCGACAACATCTGAAAAATTTTGGTTTTTATAGCTGAAAATGAGAGGAAAATCTGGAAAAAAACGCTGAATTTTCAAAAGAAACTCCTGCAAAAAATATGACTAATAAATCCGAAAAAAAAATGTAAAAAATTGAGAAAATCAGAGGTCGTTTTCCCCAGGAAATGAGTCATTTCTAATGGAGGACAATAGAAAAAACAAACGGAAAATCAATATCCCGCGCGCGAAATTCAAAATTTGATCTCCTGGAAAAAAATTAGGCATAAAAAGACCCCCTAATTAGTCGTAATAATGGGAATTGAGCCTCTGGGAAAAATGTGGGACATCTGGGCAACAGACACACAAAGAGAGGTTTTTGGAATTTTTTGGGTTTCTGGGGTACGACGAATTCGAACGTTTTCAAAATCGAACAGACCTAAAGTCGAGCTGATTCAAATCAGAACAGTGTCTTTCTCGAACAAGTATAAAAACAGAACAAGGACAGAATCGAACTGTACTGAACTGCACCATGTTCCTCCTAAATTTAGTTTCTAAATCATATAATTTTTTTCCGTCTCACTTTTAGCATGATCTTTGCCTGCTTTTTCCACGTACGGCAAATGTGCCAACGGTACAGTTACCGGAAACACTTTACGAAACCCAGCCCAAAAAACGTTAGCTTCATCTGTCATAACATGAGCTGGATTGAAAGATGGATAAAGCTCTTTGATACACTTGAATAGCTCTTCAATATCAGAAGATGTAGTCGAGTGGCTCAACATAAACGCTAAAAAAATATTAAGCCTTCAAAAAACGGGTGTGCTCATACCAACTGGGACACCTCGATCATAGCCATCACAGACAAGCATAGTGCTCAACTTTAGGTTATATTTTGTGCAATGATGGGTGTCGTCTAGTGTTACGCCACGATGGGAATATTTAGCCAAAAATTCCAACTGTTGTGGGGTTACAATAACTGAAAAAAGTTGTCGAAAAAAAAGAAATAGAGAATAGGTACTGTCTATTCAATAAAACGTGGGCGACGCGGCAATCATGACACCGATGGCCGAGTCGAGTTGACGAGCACGCAAACTGGCCAAATACGCGCATCGGTACACGATGAACGGCAGTTTTTCGGCACGGAAGCGAAATCCGGCGGTTCCTGGAAATTTTCAAAAATTCAAAAAAACAATTTTTTTTTCAAAAATTCGAATTTTTTCCTTTAAAAAGTATAAATTTCAGCTTCTTCTCCGTCTTCCGTACCATATGCAAACTGCTCGTCTTGCGGAATCGAGTGCACCTCGCCAGTGTGGGTTGTGTTGCCGGCTCGGGTGTATTGGGGTGGAAATTCGAGATTCGCCATGGTTCTAACCTGAAAAACTAAGATTT
>NC_013487.2:14588462-14612682 GCF_000004555.2 Caenorhabditis briggsae | reverse complement strand
AAAAGAGCAAATGAGCAATAATGATGAGCAATCATCATCATCATCATCAATCAATCAAAAATCCTCACTTCCCAAATTCCCACCACCAAATCCCGGCTCTAAATTGGCTCTCCATCAAATTCAATGCTCAATTCATACTGTAGACTCGCTTCGTTCATATTTCGAATCGTTTGGCATCGTTGAACAAATTGAAATCACTCCACGTGCCGATGGATTTGTAGTTTTTGAGGAGAAGGCGTCAGCGGATCGATGTCTGGCTCATGGAGCACAACATGATGTGCAGGACCACAAGATTTGGGTGGAGAGACAAGCCACGTTTTATTGAATAGACAGTATGTGAATTTTTTTCCTTGTTTTCAAGATATTTTACTTCAAAAGAATCTCTTTCTCTTCATTGCTCAATTTCAACGATTGGATCTTTGGGTTTTCCCAATTTTCAAAAATTTTGGATTTTTCGGATTTTTGAATTGTTCATTACTTTTTTCGCTTATTTTTTTCGCAAAAAAAAAAAAAGAAAAGTGACACAATTATTATATTTCTCCTTTAAAATTGAGCCAATTTCTAATTTTTTCTCTTTTCTTCGCGATTTTCACGCAAAAAAACCTAGAAATTCAATTAAAAAAAAATAAATGTTCTACAGTAATCCCTGAAATCGTTGCGAAAACCATTACTAATAAACTCCATGTGGCTTTAATTTTTGTGATTTTTAGCTTATTTTTTTGCCTAAAAAGTTGATTTTGACCGTTTTCAGCCAATTTTCAATCGAAAAAGTTTAATTTTTCTGCATTTTTTGTTTTTTTTCTTCAAAAATCGGCCGAAAACTAAAAAAATCACAAAAAAACCCAAATTTTCTACAGTAATCCAACGAATTTCCCTCATTTTTCATCGTTTTTTCTCGATTTTTCCAGGAAAATTCATGGAATTTTTGTTATTTTCTGATTAAAAAAGTATATCATTGTTTTATTTTTCAGAATCCGCTGGAATTCCCTTTGAAGAGACATCATTTTTTGATCTGCCCCTTTTGATCTACATTCCTGGCGTTTTTTTCAGCGAAAAGATCATCGGAACAGCCTGCAAGTCATCATTTGTTGTTGTTATTCTGTTCAATTTTCATTTATTCCTCTATTTTTTGAATTCCTTTCGTCTCTTTTTTCAAAATTTCACCCAATTTCTTTCTCCATTTTTTTATTATTTTTGGTCTAAAATTTGATAAAATATCATTATAATTCCTTATCACCATGTTTTTTGTCATATTCCCCTTCTTTTCCATCCATTTTCATACATTTTCCACCGTTGATTCAACCCTCAAAACCAATAAAAAATTCCCAGTACGACACTCCGCTATCCCGCCGGGTGCGCCTTGTTTAGCGCCCCGTAAATCCACACCGAAGAGAGCCTATGTTTCCTCATTTTTACCCATTTTTCTAGATTTGTACGTTGTTTTTTGGGGTTTTGGCGCGTTTTTCATCATTTTTAACGAAAAAATCCACTATTTCAAGGTTAGAACCGGAGCCGGCAACACAACCCACACTGGCGAGGTGCACTCGATTCCGATCTCAGCGCATTTTTCGGCAAAAATCTTGATTTTTGGAAATTTTTCAGCTGAAAATGACCTGAAATCGGCGAAAAATCGCTAAAAATCGACTAAAAATGACCTAAAACCCGAAAAAAGCGCAAAAAAATCAAATTTCCTACAGTAATCTCCAAAATCGTTGCGTGACCCGGCGCCAATAAACTCGATGCGCCTTTAATATTTTTCTGATTTTTACCTATTTTTGACCTAAAAAGTTGATTTTTAAGGTTTTTAGCCAATTTTTCGGCAAAAATATGGATTTTTTGTGCATTTTTTCAGCTGAAAATGAGTCAAAATCAGCAGAGAATGGCCTGAAATTGACCGAAAATGCCCCAAAAACCGAAAAATCAAACTTCCTACAGTAATCTCTGAAATCGTTGCGAGACCGATTGATAATAAACTCCATGCGTCTTTAATTCCGATTTTTCAACTCAATTTCGGCCTTAAAAGTTGATTTTTAGCTCATTTTTCGTCGAAAAAGTTGATTTTTGAGCGTTGTGTAAAACATCATTTTTCGCCCTTTTCAGCCGATTTTTCGTCGAAAAACTTCCATTTTTTCGCAGATCTATGCGACTGAGGTGATCAACGCGTCGGATGCGGACCTTCCGAAAGTGATTCGCGACTTTGAGAAGAATTTCCAGCGAAGTTCACAGTCGAAAATCGCCCGCGGCTTGATTCACAATGCGAAAGTCGTCTGTGGCATCGATACGAGGGTTTCGGGTGAGTTTTTGTTTATTTTAAGGTTGAAATTCATGGAATTTGTGCCGAAAATCGAGAAAAATTGACCCAAAATGAGCATTTTCAACCAAAAAAATTCGAAAATTTCGATGAAAATTAAGAAAAAAAATGGCCAAGAAAACTCGGAAAAGTTAGGCCATGAGCATTTTTCGGTCATTTTGAGCGAAGTTTTCCATTAAAAATGACTTAAATTTCGCAAAAAATGTCTTGGTGGCCTACAATATCCTAATCTCGGCCATGGGTATTTTTAGCTCATTGTAGCCCTTTTTGAGCTCAAATGGCTCAGAATTTTAGCTTAAATGAGCTCATTGGTGACGATTTTTTGGCTAAAACTAGTTTTAAAATGCTTCCTAAAGCTCCGCCCACTTTCCTGGGCAGCTTACCAAAGTGGGCGTGGCTTAAGTTCCTAGAGTCACATCCACTTTTGAAAGTAGGCCGCCTACTGTAGGCGTGGTTTAGGTTTCCTGAAGCTCCGCCCACTTTCCTGGATTTCTAAACAAAGTGGGCGTGGCTTATGTTCCTCAAGCTCCGCCCACTTCTTGCCAAGTGGGCTTGGCTTTGGAATATTTTGGACGCACTCTGTGTGTCCGAATGTCTGGATGTCCGTAATTTTCTCAAAAAATCAAATAAAATACTGGATTTTCAGACTGAAAATTTTCTCAAAACATCAAATTTTGTCTTCCAGGTCTACCGCGCCGCGGGACCACACAAGATTTCCCCTTCGAATTGTCTTCCTTACTCTACGCGAACACTACAGCTGTCGTTTAGACTCCCCACTTTTTTTCCCTTCTTCTGGAAAATCAGAAATTTTTATACGGGAATTTTCGAATTTTCCAGAGCCTTTGAGGCTATTTTCAGCTCGAAATCTCTTGATTTCTCTGATTTTCAGCGAAAAAATCTTAAAATTTCATGATTTTCAGACAAAAATTCCCTTTTTTTTTGTTGCTTTTTTTCCAATTTTTATCTCATTTTCTAACTGAAATTACCTCATTTTTCACCATTTTCATGTCAAATATTTTGTTTTTTTTCCCCTTATTTTCCAATTATGATTCTCATTTTACCTCGATTATCTCAATTTTTTTTCATATTGATCTCGAAATTTCATTGTTCAGCCTTAAATATCCATATCTAATTTCTGTGAATCGATTAAAAATACAGTATCTTATTCTTTTTTTTTTTTAGTTTTCGAAATCTTTTTGGGTTTAAAAAACCCTAGATTTATCTATTTTTTGAGCTCAAACGTGCATTTTCAGTCAAAAAAAAATTGAAGTTTTCAGATTTTGAAAAGGTTCTTTTGGCTTTAAAAAATCCGCTTTTTTTCAACGATTTTTTTCGGCCAAATTCCAGCCAAAACAAAAAATAAAACTATCTGAAATTTCTTTGGAAAACTGCTATTTTTAAGCCAAATTTCAGGCAAAAAAAGAAATGAAATTTTGAATTTTATTAAAAAAAAAAAAAATTGTTTCTGGCCAAAAAATCCGCAGCTTTTTTCAGCGATTTTTGTACAAAATTTCAGCTATTTGACCTCTCTTCCCGGCGTTTTTTTCTGAAACATGGCTATAAAAACACACTGAAAATGTATCTATCATTGCTATTTCGTTTGTTTGAAATTCTTCCTCACTTTACGGCTTTTATCAATTTTTCACCTCGAAAAATCAACAAAAAAAATCCCATTGCGACACTCCGCTATCCCGCTAGCGCGCCTAGTTTAGCGCCCCGTAAATCGACATGAGAGACATGAAAAAAAAGCCCCAAATTATTCCTCATTTTCACCCGTTTTTCTCCATTTTTCTCGACTTTTCCTGCATTTTTCAGCTTTTTTAACAAAAAAATCTTAGTTTTTCAGGTTAGAACCATGGCGAATCTCGAATTTCCACCCCAATACACCCGAGCCGGCAACACAACCCACACTGGCGAGGTGCACTCGATTCCGCAAGACGAGCAGTTTGCATATGGTACGGAAGACGGAGAAGAAGCTGAAATTTATACTTTTTAAAGGAAAAAATTCGAATTTTTGAAAAAAAAATTGTTTTTTGAATTTTTGAAAATTTCCAGGAACCGCCGGATTTCGCTTCCGTGCCGAAAAACTGCCGTTCATCGTGTACCGATGCGCGTATTTGGCCAGTTTGCGTGCTCGTCAACTCGACTCGGCCATCGGTGTCATGATTACCGCGTCGCACAACCCGGCACAGGATAATGGGGTGAAATTGGTGGATCCCAGTGGAGATATGCTCAGTTCGCAGTGGGAGGTGCGGAAAATTCCTCGAAAAAATGAGCTGAAATCACTGAAAATCGACCGAAAATGAGCCAAAATTGCTGAAAATCGACGAAAAATAGCTCAAAATCACTGAAAATCGACTAAAATCGACTAAAATCGGCTTAAAATTGACCCAAAAGAACCAAAAATTAGCTAAAAATCGAATTTCCTACAGTAATCCTTGAAATCGTTGCGAGACCCAACTCCAATAAACTCGATGCGCCTTTAACTTCCAATTATTTTTTTGCGATTTTTAACTCATTTTCGGCCTAAAAAGTTGATTTTTAGCTCATTTTTGGTCGAAATTGTCGATTTTTAGCTCATTTTTCGTCGAAAAAGTTGATTTTTGAGCGTTTTACACTCATTTTTCGCCCTTTTCAGCCGATTTTTCGTCGAAAAACTTTCATTTTTCACAGATCTATGCGACTGAGGTGATCAACGCGTCGGATGCGGACCTTACGAAAGTGATTCGCGACTTTGAGAAGAATTTCCAGCGAAGTTCACAGTCGAAAATCGCCCGCGGCTTGATTCACAATGCGAAAGTCGTCTGTGGCATCGATACGAGGGTTTCGGGTGAGTTTTTGTTTATTTTAAGGTTGAAATTCATGGAATTTGTGCCGAAAATCGAGAAAAATTGACCCAAAATGAGCATTTTCAACCAAAAAAATTCGAAAATTTCGATGAAAATTAAGAAAAAAAATGGCCAAGAAAACTCGGAAAAGTTAGGCCATGAGCATTTTTCGGTCATTTTGAGCGAAGTTTTCCATTAAAAATGACTCAAATTTCGCAAAAAAAATGTCTTGGTGGCCTAGAATATCCTAAATCTCGGCCATGGGTATTTTTAGCTCATTGTAGCCCTTTTTGAGCTCAAAATGGCTCATTTTCGCCATTTCTAGCGCTAAAAACCTCGAAATCCGTTATTAATGGCATGGTGGCCTAGAAAACCAAAAAACTCGGCCAGGAGTCATTTTGCGGTCGTTTTAACTCATTTTAGACGATTTTTGGCTCAAATTCACCCATTTTGTTCAAATTCCCCGATTTTTTTTGACTTAAAACCCCTCATTCTTCCAGGACCGCACCTAATGGAAGCCGCCCGTGCCGGCGCCGCCCTCTTCAACGTCAAATTTGTGGATATCGGCGTTGTGAGCACTCCGATGCTCCACTATTCGGTGAAATCGTTCAACGAGCCCGAATTCGCCGACCCAACGCATCAGGGATATTATGACGCGATCAGTGGCGCTTTCAAAAAGTTGTACGAGATGACACAGGAGCCAGATGGGTCTAGGTACGGTAATTTTGAGGAAATTCGACTCAAAATAGGCAAAAATGGCGGAAAATCGACTTAGAATTCATAAAAAATGGCCGAAAATGACCCAAGAAACATCAAGAAATAAGCCACGCCCACTTTTTCAATCTCAAAAATTCGAATTTTGAAAAATAAATCAAAGTGGGCGTGTCATTCCTCAAGCTCCGCCCACTTTTTTCCCACTCAAAATCATGTCTTTTAGTGGTTTTAGGCCGCAAATATCGAAATTTTGCGTCAAATTGAGCCATTTTGTGCTCAACATGGGCTGAAAATGAGCTGAAATGACCCATGGCCTAGTTTCAGCGTTTCCTAGGCCACCAAGTGTCAATTCTAGCGAATATTGTTTCACCGTTCAAAATTGTCTAAAATGACGGATTTCGTGCCGAAAATGAGCCGAAAACCCCTGTGGCCTAACTTTTTGAAGAGTCTTCTAGGCCGAAGAATTTAGGTAATTTGAGCAAAAAAAAAGCGCAGAAAATGATTGAAAAACGCCTAAGAACACTCAGGTGGCCGAGTTTTCCGATTATTTTATTTTCTAGGCCACCATGCTTCTATTTTTCGCAAAATTCGAGAATCGAGGCCTAGAAAACTGGAAAACTCGGCCACTTCTAAGTGCTTTTTTGGCTCAAATTACTCAAAAATTAACCTGAAAAACTCAAATTTCTAGAATCAGTGGCCTAGAAACCTCAAAAAGTTAGGCCATGATGATTATTAGCGTTTTTCCGACCGAAAGTGACCTCGTGGCCTAGAAAATCCGAAAACTCGTCCACGGGTTGTTCTTTATGGTTTCTGGCTCATTTTTGACGATTATTCTTTCCGGTGGCCTAGAAAACGCCGGAACTCGGCCATGGGTCGTTTTGGGTCATTTTCAGCTCAAAATAGCTCATTTTTAATGATTTTTTAATAGTTTTAAAGGCTAAAATTGCCTATTTTCTTGCCGAAAACGATCAAATTCCCCAATTTTTGCAGATATCAACCCGAACTGATCGTCGACTGTGCGAATGGAGTGGGTGCGCCTCGTTTCCGCGAACTCCTGAAACAAATTCCGAAAGAGATGCTCTCCATCGAGTTGCGCAACGAGAATGGCGAGCTGAATCACGGGTGTGGTGCGGATTTTGTGAAAATCGCCCAGAAGATGCCGGCCAACTTCATTTTGACGCCAGATGCGGCTCCGGAGCCGAAGTGCGCCTCGTTCGACGGTGATGCCGATCGAATTTTGTATTTCCGAGCGAAGAATGGATGTCAGGTGAGCTTTTTCGGCTTAAAAATGCTAAAAATTACGAAATTTGAGCCAAAAAGGCAATTTTCGTCAAAATTGAGTTCATTTTGGCTGAAAATAAGCTAAAAATGAGCTAGAATAACTCATGGCTGAGTTCCAGCGTTTTCTAGGCCACCAGATAGAAAAATCGTCGAAAATGACCCATGGCCGATTTTTCTGATTTTCTAGGCCACCATGCCTTTTTTTGTGTTTTTTCGCAGGAAAAATTGATGAAGATTCGCTTAAATTACCCAAAAATGTCCCTAAAGCCAGCGAAAATCCCCTATGGCCTAACTTTTTGCGATTTCTAGGCCACTAGTTCAAGAAATTCGAGGTTTTCCAGTGGAATTTGTGTAATTTAACCCAAGAAACCATACGAAAACGATTAAAAACGCCTAGAAACCGAGTTTTCCAATTTCCTAGGCCACCTAGTTGTAAGTTTCAGAACGATGGCCTAGAAAACTCTTCAAAAAGTTAGGCCATCGGTGTTTTTTGACTCATTTGCGGGTCAATTTGAGTGATTTACAATTTTTCGCCAGTTCTTGGCGTTTTCAGTACATTTTCATTCTAAAAATACCCAACTTTGCCTAAAAAATGATGATCTGCGGTGGCCTAGAAAATCAGAAATCTCGGCCATGAGCAATTTTAGCTTCTTTTCCATAGATTTTGGGTCATTTTTGTCTATTTTTATCGCTAAAAACCGCTGTTTTCATTAAAAATGGCGTGGTGGCCTCGAAAATCAGAAAAAGCTAGGCCATCGGGTGCTTTTTCCAGCATTTTCAGTCATTTTGAGCGAATTTTGACCATTTTCGGGCGTTTTCAGTACATTTTCAGACTAAAAAATCCCCGCAAAAAATGATATGATGGTCTAGGAAACGCTAAAACTCGGCCATGACTCATTTCAGCTTATTATAGCCCATTTTAGTCTAAAATGGCTCTTTTCGGCTCGATTTTCATCCAATTTTGGCTCATTTTCAGTCAAAAATTGCTGTTTTTCCAATGTTTCACCTTAAACTCGGCCAAAACGGCTATGTTCGATTTGGTGGCCTAGAAAGCTCAGAAACCTCGGCCATGGGTAATTCTAGCCCATTTACAGCTGAAATGGGCTCGTTTTTCGACGATTTTTAGCTCTAGAAAAATCTTGAAATTTTCTAATTATGGTCTGGTGGCCTAGAAAACCAAAAAACTCGGCCAGGAGTCATTTCGGGTCATTGCTAGTCCATTTTCAGCTAGAATTAGGGCATTTTCGACAATTTCCAGTGCTAGAACCCTCTCGTGGCCTAGAAACCCCCAAAACTCGGCTATGGGTCATTTTGGCCTATTTCTAGCCCATTTTCAGCCTAGAATGGCTGATTTTTCTTCAATTTCTCAAATTTGGCTCATATTACTTATGAACTTTGCGAAAATTCTGCTAGAAAACTTAAATTTCAGTGTTTCTGCTGATTTTTGAGTTATTTTTATTAATTTTAACCATTTTTTTGGGCCAAAAAATCTTAAAAAGGTCTGGTCGCCTAGAAAACCTAAAACCTCGGCCAGCAGTCATTTTGGGTCATTTTTATCCAATTTTCAGCTAGAAATAGGTCATTTTTGACGATTTTCATCGCTCATTTTTAGCTGAAAAATTCATTTTTCAACCCTCAATTTGTTTGCAGTACGGAACAGCCGAACTCTTCGATGGTGACCGTATCGCTGTGCTCTTCGCCACGTACATCAAGGAGCAATTGGACATTTACACCGCGTCGAAACCGCGGAATTCGCTGAAAATGGGAATTGTGCAGACGGCGTACGCCAACGGCTCCTCCACCAGATTCGTCCGCGAACATCTCAAAATTGAGCCAATCATCGTGCCGACGGGCGTCAAACATTTGCACGAGGCTGCGTCGGAATTCGATATCGGAGTGTATTTTGAAGCGAACGGACACGGCACGATTGTCTTCAGCAAACACTTTGATTCCGTCGTTCGCAGGTGAGATTTTTGGGTTTTTTTGGGCTTAAAATAGGCTGAAAAAGAGCTGATTTGAGCTGAAAATCGACCAAAATTAGCTGAAAATTTGAAATTTTGTATCAGAAATTGCCGACTTTTTACTCAATTTTGCTGAAAAATCGGAAAATTTGAGCCAAATACGCTATTTTAACAAGAAAAACGAGCCATTTTGAGCTGAAAATAGGCTTAAAATGGACTTGAATTACCCATGGCTGAGTTTTCTGGTTTTCTAGGCCACCAAATCGAAAATGTCCGTTTTGTCTGAGTTTTAGGTTTTTGCATTGAAATTTGCTGAAAATAGGCTGAAAATGAGCTGAAAATTCATAGAAATTGGCCAAAAATCACCCAAAAACGTTTAAATATGGAAGAAATTAAGCCACGCCCACTTTTTTCAACTTCGAAAAATGTAAATTTTGAAAAATAAATCAAAGTGGGCGTGTCATTCCTCACAAGCCCCGCCCACTTTTTTCCACTAAAAATCATGATTTTAGTCGTTTTAAGCGGAAAAATATCCGGAATTTTGGAAGGAATGGAAGGAAAAAATGGCTGAAAATTCCAAAAAATTCCACCATTAAAATGGTAAATTTCAGAAAATTTAAAGAAAAATGAGCCATTTTGAGCTGAAAATCGGCTTAAAACTATCCCGAAAACGTCAAAAATGGGCTAAAATGACACATGGACGAGGTTTCTGAGCTTTCTAGGCCACCAAATCGAACATTGCCGTTTTGGCCGAGTTTCAGGTGCAACATTGGAAAAACAGCAATTTTTGACTGAAAATCGAGCCGAAAAGAGCCATTTTAGACTAAAATGGGCTATAATAAGCTGAAATGAGTCATGGCCGAGTTTTAGCGTTTCCTAGACCATCATATCATTTTTTGCGGGGATTTTTTAGTCTGAAAATGTACTGAAAACGCCCGAAAACTGGTCAAAATTTGCTCAAAATCACTGAAAATGCTGGAAAAAGTACCCGATGGCCTAGCTTTTTCTGATTTTCTAGGCCACCACGCCATTTTTAATGAAAACAGCGGTTTTTAGCGATAAAAATAGACAAAAATGACCCAAAATCTATGGAAATGAAGCTAAAATTGCTCATGGCCGAGATTTCTGATTTTCTAGGCCACCGCAGATCATTTATCGCCAGATTTTGATGGTTTCAGGCCCATTTTTGATGGATTTTTAGTGCTAAAACACTATGGGATGGATCTGGTGGCCTAGAAAACGCCGGAACTCGGCCATGGGTGGTTTCGGCTCATTCTCACCCCAAAATGACTCAATTTTGACGATTTTTTTTCTCTTTTTTCGGCTAAAGTGCCTATTAATCTAGAAATTCTCGATCGTTGACCCAAAATTGAGTGTTTTTAAGCCAAAAATGAGGAAATTTCGATGAAAATTGAACAAAAAACCAAAATGGCCTAGAAAACTCGAAAAAGTTAGGCCATGTAGTGTTTTTCAGTCATTTTTCAGGAGTTTTCCTTTAAAAATTACTCAAAGTTCGCCAGAAATGTCCTGTTGGCCTAGAAAGTCCAAAAAACTCGGCCGGTATTTTTAGCCCTTTTTAAGCTCAAAATGAGTCATTTTCAACGTATTTTAGCTGAAAAGGCTTAAAAATTGCCAAAAAAGAACCCCTGGTGGCCTAGAAAATCCAAAAACTCTGCTATTTTTTAGCTCTTTTTAAGCTCAAAATGGGCCATTTTAGCGCTAAAAAAATCGAAATCCGTTAATTATGGTCTGGTGGCCTAGAAAACCAAAAAACTCGGCCATGGGTGGTTTCGGCTCATTTTGGTGTTATTTTGGCCGATTTTCAGCTTATAAAATGGCTCATTTTCCTCGAATTTTGTAGATTTCTCCATGATTGCTCATCCCAAAAACTAGAAAATTCCAGAAACGCCTCCCCACTGGTGCATCTGCGACGTCTTCATCTGTTCTCCCGTGTCATCAACGAGACCGTCGGCGACGCCTTCGCCGATCTCCTCGCCACGGAGATTGTTCTTCGTCACTTCGGATGGTCGATGGACGACTGGAATCAGAAGCTGTATCAAGATGTTCCGAATGTCCAGATCAAGGTTCCCGTCGCGGATCGATCGATTTTCAAGACGACGAATGCGGAGCAGACGTTGGTGAAGCCAGATGGATTGCAGAAGAGAATCGATGAAGAGGTGGCCAAGTACAAGGATTCGAGAGCTTTTATTAGGTACGGGTTCTTGGAGATTTTAGGGCTGAAATTGTCGATTTTAGAGCTTAGAAATTGGCTGAAAATCGCTCTTATTTGGATGAAATTGCTCAAAAAAAAAAAATATATTTTCCTAAAATCGCTGAAAAATGCTGATATTTGAGTTTTTCAACTGAAAATCATAGGTTTTGGTGCTTTTTTGAGCTGAAAATGTCAATTTTTGAGCATTTTGAGCTTAGGAATTTTCTGGCTGAAAATGGTGAAAATCGAGATTTTTATGAGAAAAAAATCTGAAAATTTCATATTTTTTACTCTCTCTCTCTTGTCTGAAAATCACTGAATTTTCATTTTTTGACTGTAAATCATAGGCTTTGGAGCTGAAATTGTCGGTTTTAGAGCTTTTTAAGCCTAGAAATCCGCTGAAAATGGATCCTACTTGGCTGAAATTTCTCAAAAAATGATTTTTCTGACTAAAACTGAAAATCATAGGTTTTGGAGCTTTTTGGAGCTGAAATTGTCAATTTAGGAGCTTTTGAGCTTAGAAATAGGCTGAAAATGGTGAAAATCGAGAATTTTACGAGAAAAAATTGAAATTTTCATATTTTTCACTCTTTTTTGACTGAAAATCATAGGCTTTGGAGCTGAAATTGTCGATTTTAGAGCTTTTTAAGCCTAGAAATCGGCCGAAAATCGCTCTTTTTTGGCTGAAAATCGCATTCTTTGAACGGAAAATGTCTTAAAACGGCTGAAATTCGAGAGTTTTCCAAAAAAATTGAAGGAATTCTAGTTTTTTTTGTCTGAAAATCGCTGAAATTACAGCCATAAATAGGATTTGAAGCTTTTTGTAGCAGAAATTGTCAATTTTAGAGCATTTTGGGCTGAAAATCAAGATTTTATCAAAATAAACTTTGAGAATTGCAGATTTTTCACATTTTTGGCTGGAAATGCTATTTTTAGGCTAAAATTGCTTTTTAATCAGCTCTAATATGCGGATTTTTCGACTGAAAATCACTTGAAAATGTCCGAAATGTCTGAAATTTTTGAAAAAAAAAGTTCGACTGAAACTTGCTGAAAATCAAGGTTTTGGGCCTTTTTTGAGCTGAAACTGTCGATTTTCGAGCTTTTTAAGCTCAGAAATAGTCTGAAAATCGCTCTTTACTCGGCTTAAAATCGATTAATTCGGGCTGAAAATGTGTTAAAATAGCTGAAATTCATCTTTTTGTCTGAAAATCGCTGAAAAATAGCAGGAGAGGTATTTTTGGCTTAGAAATTGGCTGAAAATCGGTCTAATTTCGCTGAAATTGCTCAAAAAATGCGATTTTTCTAACTAAAATTACAGAAAATTGTTTCCGAGATTTTACCCGAAAACAAGGGGGATTTTCAGTCTAAAAACCTTGATTTCCAGCCCATTTTGAACCCTCAAAAACTCAAATTCTGAAATATCTGAAAATGAGCAATTTTTCAGATTTTTTAGCTGAAAAAGGCTTGATAACCGAATTTTTCCGAAAAAATAGCTGAAAATTCGGTCGAAAAAATCTTCAATTTTCAGCTATTTCTAGGCATTTTCAGCCAAAAAAGGTGAATTTTTGAGCGATTTTTGGCTGAAAATGAGTCTGAAAACGCTATTTTTGACTGAAAAATACACCGAAAATTGGGGTTTTTTTTCCAAAATTTCAAAAATTTTTGGCTGAAAATGAGTCTGAAAATCGATTTTTTAAAAATTGAAAAATTGGAATTTTTGGCTGAGAATTCAAAATTTCAGTCTGAAATTGCTGAAAATAGCAAATTTTCCAATTTTTTGGCTGAAAATCCATCGATTTTTCAGTTTTTTTTTTTGGCTGAAAATGCCTGAAAATCCAATTTTTCAAATAGCAAAAAATTCAGAAAACGGTCGAAATTAAGAAATTCAAGTCTGAAAAGTGCTGAAAAAATTCGAAAAAAAGAGCAATTTTTAAAGATTTTTTCGGCTGAAAATGAGTCCGAAAATCTAAATTTCTGAGAAAATTGACAAAGTGAGGATTTCAAGTCTAGAAATGCTGAAAAGCAAAAAAAAAATTTTTTTTTGGCTAAAAATGAGTCTTGAAAACGCTATTTTTGGCTGAAAAATACCCCAAAAATAGGTATTTTTTCCAAAATTTCCATCGATTTTTCATATTTTTGGCTGAAAATGTCTGGAAATTGCTGAAATTTTCAGATTTTCAGAAAAATTTTGATTTTTTCAGCTTAAAAGTCAAAAAAATCCTATTTTCAGACCATCGGGAACGGAGAACATTGTGCGTGTCTACGCCGAAGCCGACACTCTGGAGAACACTCATCGTCTTGGAAAATCGCTGGAACAAGTCGTCCTCAGCATTGGTTCTGCTTAGAAAATCGCTTTAACTTTCAGCCTTTCGCACATTTTGGTCCCACTTCTCACCCGATTTTTCCCTCATTTTCTGGTGATTCTCGCTGAAATTTACAGTCATTTTTCCCCCCTAAAATTGCACTTTCTGGTCCCATTTTGACTGGTTTTTCCCCCATTTTCTGGTCATTTTTTATGTAAATTTCCCCCTGGTTTTCATATTCAATTCATATGTTAATGCCTTTTTTTTATTGTGATCCTTTAAATGTTTTTTGGGTTATTTTGAGTAGAAAATTTGGCTGAAATTCGAGAGTTTTTGGCGATTTTTGGCTGAAAAATTCGGAATTTTCAGCATTTTTTTTAATGGAAAATGGTCATTTTCGGTCTTAAAATCCGAAATTTAGCTGAAATCCTGCACATTTCCAGCATTTTTGAAATTCTTAGCTCTAATTTCTGACCATTTTCAGCCTAAAAAGTAGAAAATTCGCTTAAAATCTTCATTCTTGCACAAAAATGGCTGAAATTCTGCTCATTTTCAGCATTTTCTGGAATTTTCAGCCATTTTTTCCTTCCATTCCTTCCAAAATTCCGGATATTTTTCCGCTTAAAACGACTAAAATCATGATTTTTAGTGGAAAAAAGTGGGCGGGGCTTGTGAGGAATGACACGCCCACTTTGCTTTATTTTTCAAATTTTGATTTTTCGAAGTTGAAAAAGTGGGCGTGGCTTATTCCTTGAGGTTTTTCGGGTCATTTTTGCCCATTTTTAATCAATTTTAAGCCATTTTTTGCTTTAAAAATCGATATTTATATGTGATTTTGATGATTCTTTTCCTCTGTGATGAATTTTGTGTATTTTCTCCAAATTTCATTGATTTTTTTTTGTTGTTTCCAGTAGAAAAAGTAGAAATTCTCACTTTTTTCGTATATTTTTCCCATATTTTCAGCCAACTTTTCAGCTAATTTCAGCTAATTTTCAGCCAAAAATGACTTCAGAAGATGAGTCAGATGATCAGAATCCGATTTTGGCACGTCATCGGAAGGAGAAAAAGGAGTTGAGAGGTAGAAATCGATGGATCTTCAGATATTTTAAGCCAAAAAATCAATGAAATTGCTCATTTTCAGCCAAAAACAGCTCTGAAATTCACCTTTTTTTTGGCTGAAAATGTCTTAAAATCGCTGAAATTCCAGATTTTTTGAATTTTCAGCTAAAAATTTGGCTGAAAAAATCCAAATTTCTGAAAATCTGAAAAGTTTTAGCCAAAAAACTCAAAAAAATCTGAAAATTTTTTGCAATTTCCAAACATTTTCAGCCAAAAATCGCTCAAAAATTCACCTTTTTTGGCTGAAAATGCCTAGAAATAGCTGAAAATTGAAGATTTTTTCGACAGAATTTTTCGTTATTTTTTCAGAAAAAAATTGGTTATCAAGCCATTTTCAGCTAAAAAATCTGAAAAATTGCTCATTTTCAGATATTTCAGAATTTGAGTTTTTGAGGGTTCAAAATGGGCTGGAAATCAAGGTTTTTAGACTGAAAATCCCCCTTTTTTTTGGGGTAAAATCTCGGAAAATGCATGCTCTCCTGCTATTTTTCGGCGATTTTCAGACAAAAAGATGAATTTCAGCTATTTTAACACATTTTCAGCCCGAATTAATCGATTTTAAGCCGAGTAAAGAGCGATTTTCAGACTATTTTTGAGCTTAAAAAGCTCGAAAATCGACAGTTTCAGCTCAAAAAAGGCCCAAAACCAAATTCAAAAAATCTGAATTTTTCAAATTATTTTTTCGAAAAATTTAGAATTTCAGCGATTTTAAGACATTTTCAGCCAAAAAAAAGCTGAACTTTAGAGCTATTTTTACTGAAAATGTTTAGAAATAGCAGAAATTTTCAGATTTTTCGACTTTTTGGCTGAAATTTTTTTCAATTTTCAGCCAAAATTTCAGCTAAAAACTCGAAAAAATCTGAAAATTTCAGCAATTTCCAGACATTTTTAGTCAAAAATATGAAAAATCGATGGAAATTTTAAAAAAATACCTATTTTTGGGGTATTTTTCAGCCAAAATAGCGTTTTCAAGACTCATTTTCAGCCAAAAAAATTTTTTTTTTGCTTTTCAGCATTTCTAGACTTGAAATCCTCACTTTGTCAATTTTCTCAGAAATTTAGATTTTCGGACTCATTTTCAGCCGAAAAAAAAAACTGAAAAATCGATGGATTTTCAGCCAAAAAATTGGAAAATTTGCTATTTTCAGTAATTTCAGACTGAAATTTTGAATTTTCAGCCAAAAATTCCAATTTTTCCATTTTTAAAAAATCGATTTTCAGACTCATTTTCAGCCAAAAATTTTTTGAAAAACCCCCCAATTTTCGGTATATCTGAAAATTGTTAATTTTCACCAATTTCAGACAAAAATTTTCAATTTTCAGACAAAAATTTTTTTTTCCGAGTTTTTTTTTTTTTGATTTCCAGCATTTTCTAGACTTGAATTTCCTAATTTTGACCATTTTTTGCATTTTTGATCTCTAGAAAATTAGATTTTCAGCATTTTCACCCAAAAAAGTCTGAAAATCAGCCAAAAAATTCCAAAAATCTGAAATTTTGAGCTTTTTTTTTTTGAAAAAATCTAGAATTTCAGCCATTTTAAGACGTTTTCAGCGATTTTTTCAGCCAAAAAAAATTTTTTTTTTGCATTTTTCAGCATTTCTAGACCTGAATTTCTTACTTTTTGACCTATTTTTGATCTCCAAAAAATTTAAAAAGCTCAAATTTTTGGATTTTTTTTGCATTTTTTTGGATTTTTCAGTCATTTTTCCCTCATTTTTGCCCAATTTCCCCTCTAAAAGTCTCATTTTTTCTAGAAATTTCGACATTTTTCGCCCAAAAAAATGTCGTCATCCTCCCCGTCATTCGACAGTATTTCGGATATTCCATCTAACGCTGAGCAAGCTCCGCCCCCCGCCACTTCTACTACTAGAAAATTGTCGAAAAAGCGGCAAAAAAGTCAGGACGAATCACCGAAAACGGGATTTTTGTGTGGTGTTGGTGGCTATTCGTTGTGTTCCAGTCGACAAAATTGTGAGGATTTTGGCTGAAAATTGCTGAAAATTTGGCTGAAAATCGATTTTTTTTTTGAAAATTTTTGAAAAAAAATTTTTTTTTTCGGCTGAAAAAATCGCTGAAAATGACTCAAAATAGCTGAAATTCTAGATTTTTTTTTCAAAAAAAAATCTGGAAATTTCAGATTTTTTGCCTTTTTTTTGGCTGAAAATGTCTACAAATCGCTGAAATTCTGAATTTTCAGCCAAAAAATCGAAAATTTTTTTGGATGAAAATGACTGTGAAATGGCTTTTCTTTCTGGTAAAATAGCTGGAATTTGGCTGAAAAGTCGAAAAAATCTAAAAATTTCAGCTATTTTCAGACATTTTCAGCCAAAAATAGTTCTAAAATTCAACTTTTTTTTTTGGCTGAAAGCGTCTAGAAATAGCTGAAAATCCGGATTTCTTGAATTTTCAGCTGAAAATTTGGCTGAAAATGAAAAAAATCAGAAAATTTCAGCAATTTCTAGACATTTTCAGCCAAAAATAGTTCTAAAATTCAACTTTTTTTTTTGGCTGAAACTGTCTAGAAATAGCTGAAAATTTGGCTGAAAAAAATCCTAAATTTCCAGGTCTTTTGGCTGATAGTCGGAAAAAAAATCCTAAATTTCAGCTATGTTTTTCGACTTAAAATGTCTTAAAATCGCTGAAAATCCAGATTTTTCGAAAAAAAAAAATCTGGAACTTTCAGATTTTTTTCACTTTTCATGGCTGAAAATGACTATAAAAATGGCTTAAAACCGAATTTTTCTAGAATAATAACTGGAATATTGGTTGAAAAGTCGAAAAAAAATCTGTCAATTTCAGCTATTTTCAGACATTTTCAGCCAGAAATAGCTCTAAAATTCAACTTTTTTTGGCTGAAAATGTCTAGAAGTAGCTGAAATTTTCAGATTTTTCGAATTTTTATCTGAAACTGTCCCAATTTTCAGCGAAAATGACGGCAATGAAGAAGGCGGCGAAGTCGGGCAACAAGCAGAAGCAAAAGGAGACGAACGCCGAGGTATACTGTAGTTTTTGCAGTCTTTTTGACTGAAAATACTCATTTTGCAGTGCGAAAAAATGGAAAAAGAGCAAGAGGAGCGCCACAAGCAAGAGCTCGCTGCTGAGCAAGCTCCGCCCACTGACCAAGAAGCTGCGCCCCCTCCAGCAGCAGCAGCCGAAGCTCCGCCCATCGTTCATGAAGAAGAAGAAGGCGCCGAAGAAGAAGAGGACGGTGAAGAAGGGGGCGTGGCAAACAAATTCTACAAAACGCTGCACATTTCGTCGAAGAATGCCAAGAAACAGGCGAAAAAGAAGGAGCAGGCCGAGAAGATGAAGGCGGCACAGGCGGCGGATAAGGAGAAGGCCAAGAATAAGGATTCGGAGAGGCATCAGGAGAAGGCCACCATTAAATCGGTAATTATCTGAATATTTGAAGGAAAATGAGCCATTTTGAACTGAAAATTGGCGTAAAACGACCACGAAAACGGTATAAAACAGGCTAAAATGACCCATGGCCGAGTTTAGGGGGTTTTCTAGGCCACGAGAGGGTTTTAGCACTAAAAATCGTCAAAAATGACCCAAAATGCCTCCTGGCCGAGTTTTGATTTTCTAGGCCACCAGATCATTCCTAGTAGGGTTTGACGGTTTTAGCACTGAAAATCATCAAAAATGACCCATTTTGAGCTTAAAAAGGGCTAAAAATACCCATGGCGTAAATATCTGAAAATTTGAACGGAAATGAGCCATTTTGAGCTGAAATTTGGCGTAAAACGACCCCGAAAACGTTGCAAATTGGCTAAAATGACCCATGGCCGAGTTTAGGGGGTTTTCTAGGCCCCCAGGCGGCTATTTTTGTGAAAATGTATCATTTAGCGATGAAAATCGTCAAAAATGATCTATTTCTAGCTGAAAATTGGATAAAAATGACCCAAAATGACTGCTGGCCGTGGTTTTAGGTTTTCTAGGCCACCAGACCTTTTTGAGATTTTTTGGCCCAAAAAAATGGTGAAAATTAATAAAAATAACTCAAAAATCAGCAGAAACACTGAAATTTAAGTTTTCTAGCAGAATTTTCGCAAAGTTCATAAGTAATATGAGCCAAATTTGAGAAATTGAAGAAAAATCAGCCATTCTAGGCTGAAAATGGGCTAGAAATAGGCAAAAATGACCCATGGCCGAGTTTTGGGGGGGGGGGGGGGTTTTCTAGGCCACCAAATCATAATTACCGGATTTCGAGGTCTTTAGCGCTAATATGGCCAAAATGAATGAGCCATTTTGAGCTTAAAAAGGGCTAAAAATAAGCTTAAAAATTGCCATGGCCGAGTTTCCTGATTTCCTGGGCCACCAGGACGTTTTTGGCGAAATGTGAGTCATTTTTATCGAAAAATTCCAGAAAAGTGACTTAAAATCGGCTGAAAATCAGTCAAAATGACCCATGGCCGAGTTTAGGGGGTTTTCTAGGCCATCAGGTCCGTTCTGATGACATTTGAGTTTTTTAGCGCTGAAAATTGTCAAAGATGAGCAATTTCTAGCTGAAAACGGATTAAAAATGAGCTAGAAATACTCGTGGCCGACTTTCAGGGGTTTCTAGGCCACCAGGCCATTTCTTGAGTTTGGTGGCCTAGAAAACGCACAGAAGTTCGGCCATTTGATGTTTATGCCTCTATTTCTCGATTTTTGACACTTTTCATAGCTTTATTGAATAAAAATAGCGATAAAAAACCTCTGAAAATCCGCCTAAAACTCCGTATGGCCGAGTTTTTTGGTTTTCTAGGCCACCAGCTTGAATTTCGGGGTTTCCAGTAGAATTTCCGGGTGTTTTTCGTCTGGAAATCGGGTCAAATTTGGAAAAGTAGAGGGAAATGAGCCTTTTCTTGCTAAAAATGGGTTGAAAATGGCCTAGAATTCCCCCGTGGCCGAGTTTTTTGAGTTTTCTAGGCCACCAATATCTTCATTTCAGCTCCTGACCAAAGACCACCTGCGAATGATTGAGATTTCTGCGGATGGCGATTGTATGTACAATTCGTTGGTCCATCAATTACAGGAGGAAGGTATTGAGGTAATTATATGATGAGCAATCTGAAATTTGGCTGAAAATCTGGAAAATCTGAAATTTCAGCCAAAATTTTCGAAAAATGCCGAATTTTACACACATTTTTGAGTCATTTTCAGCGCCAATTCCAGCGATTTTAACATGTTTTTAAGCGTCGGGATTGTCTGAAAATGACTGAAAAGCCGATTTTCAGCCAAAATCTATTCCATTTTTGTAGTTTTTTAACGATTTTCAGCCGATTTTCAGCCAAAAAACACCTATTTTAGTGTATATGAAGCGTCCAAAAAGTCTGAAAAATCGTCTGAAAATCTTTAAAATCGAAATTTTGATCAATTTGGAAGTCTTTTGGTCATTTTTGAACGGTTTTCAGCGGATTTTCAGCCACAAAATCGCATTTTTAAACGATTTTTATCTATTTTCAGCAAAAATTTCCAGTTTTCTGAGTCATTTTCAGCTAATTTTGAGCGTCCGAAATGTCTGAAAATGACTGAAATTCGTCTTAAAATTGAAATTTTGATCGATTTTAACCAATTTTTGTCATTTTTGAACGATTTTCAGCTAATTTTCACCCAATTTTTCACCAAAAAAACACCTATTTTAGCAGATTTAAGCGTCTAAAAAGTCTGAAAAATCGTCTGAAAATCGTCTGAAAATCGTCTGAAATTTTGAAAAATCGTATTTTGACCAATTTTTGTCATTTTTGAACTTTTTTCAGCCAATTCCAATCAGAAATCTCTGATTTTGAGCTAAATTTCCAGGTGGTTCTGAGTCATTTTCAGCTAATTTTGAGATGCTGAAAGCCTGAAAATTGCCTGGAAATCGTATTTTTGTCATTTTTCAACGATTTTCAGCTAATTTTCACCTACTTTTTCACCAAAAAACACCTACTAGCGTTCTGAAATTCTGAAAAATGATTGAAAATCATCTGAAAATTTGAAAAAAATCGAAAATTTGATAAAAAAATTTTTTTCGAGTTTTTAAAAATATTTTTTGATCAAACAGACAAACAATCCAAAAAGCACAAAAAAATATAGAAATTTGTATTGAGAGCTCAAAATTCGGTTCAAAATGACAAAATTTTTGCTATCGGGCCTTCCGGGCCGGGCCCGGGCCTTGAAATTTTCCTCAGGCCCGGTTCGGCCCTGGCCCGGGCTTGGGCCGGGCCGGGCTGAAATTTTACAAATATGTTTTTCGGCCAATTTCCCCTATTTTCAGCCAAAAACCCCCTCATTTTTGCAGATCTCGGTGCGAAAACTGCGCAAAGCGTGTGGCCAATACATGCGTGAGCACAAAGCGTACTTCGCCTCGTTCATCGCCGACACGGACGTCGACAATTCGGCGCAGAAGACGAGCGACGAGAAGTGGGAGAAGTATTTGGAGGGCGTGGAGAAACCAGCGGATCAGGGAGGCGTTTGGGGTGGAGAGCTCGAGTTGACAGCCATTTCACAGCACTATAAGAAGGTTATTCTGGTGAGTTCGGGGGCTGAAAATGGCCCGAAATGGCTTTAAAATGACCCTAAAATCGTTGAAAATGAGTGAAAATGATCCAGAAATGTAAGCCACGCCCATTGAAAATAGCTGAAAAATTTGAGTAATTTTCTGGCTGAAAATTGCTGAGAATCCACTCAAAATGAACCCAAAAACGTGAAAATTGGCTGAAAATGGGCTGAAATGACCCGTGGCCGAGTTTTTCGAGTTTTCTAGTCCACCAGACCATTTTTAGTGGATTCCAAGGTTTTCCAGCGCTAAAAATGGTAAAAATGAGCCATTTCTTGCTTTTTTTTGGGGTTTTGGAGGGCTGAAAATGGCTGAAAATCGCCTAAAAATGATGGAAAATAAGCCAAGTCACGCCCACTTTTCCCATAAAAATCTGAATTTTTGAATTTTCGAAAAAAAAATTGGAATTTGGAATTTCTTGGAAATCTGCAAACTTGAGTGGTTTTCTGGCTGAAAATGGCTGGAAATAGCTCTAAAACGACTCCAAAAACGTTAAAATTGGATAAAAATGACCCAAAATGGTTGCGTGACCGAGTTTCGTGGATTTCTAGGCCACCAGACCATGAATACCGGATTTCGAGGTTTATCAGCGCTAAAAATGATAAAAATGAACTATTTTTCTCGCTTAAAAAAGGGCTAAAATGGCCTGGAAACCGTCAAAATCAAGCAAAAATTACCCGTGGCCTAACTTTTGGGTTTTCTAGGCCACTAGGTCATTTTTCGTTCAATTTTCATCGAAATTTCGGAATTTTTGGCTTAAAAATGGTTATTTTGGCTCAAGTTTCCGGTTTTCGCGCTGATTTCACCTGAAAAATGGTTGAAAATGAGCCAGATCATAAGCCACGCCCCTTTTTTTTTTAATTTGAAAAATGAAATTTTTGAAATTCGAAAAAAATTTGATTTTTAGAAATTTCCTAAATTTTGGAATTCCTGGAAAATCTGCAAAAAAAGCTTCAAATTTCAAATTTCCCTCCAATCCACGCCCATTTTTCTGAGTTGCTTACCAAAGTGGGCGTGGCTTACGGTTCCTAAAGCTCCGCCCACTTTTCTGGGTTGGATGTTTTGGAAGCATTCTGTGTATCTGAATGTCCGGATGTCCGAAATGTTCTCTAAAAATCGAAAAAACCTGGATTTTCAGACTGAAAAATTCTATTTTTTGCAGGTCTACCGTGCCGAGGGACCACACAAGATTGGCGAGGAATTCGAGTCGGCCGAGGATCGTCCGCTTCGAATTGTCTACCTTCGTTTGGCCTATACTCTCGGAGAACACTATAATTCCACTGAACTCGATTAGACACTCTATGATATATATTTTTGAATTTTCTGATTTCCCGCGCGATTTTATGCTGAAAATGACTGGAAAAATTGAGCTTTTCGGGGTTGAATTGACCTAGAAATTTTTTTTTTTTGCCAATTTTTGACCCTAAAATTGTCCCTGTGTTAATTAGCCTAATTATTTGTTAATTACCGTACCCCCCCCCCCCATGAAAATTTCGGTTATTATCTATTTTTTTGTATTTTTTGGAATAAATGATTTTGGATTAAAAAATGTGGAAATTCTGAAATTTTAGCAATTTTCAGAGCTTCAAAAAATGTGGAAAATTGGCTTACAGTACCCCTTTTGAGAAGGTACAGTAGTCCCCGATGTGTTACAGTAACCCATTAGCATCATCTAGACATCCATAATCTACAATAACCCGAGCTACAGCAGCTGGGATACTGTAGCCCTTGGGTCCTTCAGTAATTCTTGTTTTACAGTAACCTGAGCTACTAACATTCTAAAATTCAGAAACTACCAGATTACTGTAGCCCGATTACTGTAGATAATTAAACGATTATTGCAGATTGGATTACTGTACCTTCGAAGGAGGATTACTGTAGAGAAACATCTAGAGGTCAACTGATAAATTTCAAAAAAAAAATAAACAGTAAAACCTGTAATAGAAGGGCCCCCTAACTTTGAGCCAATTTATCTCGGTTACTGTAGACGATATCAAAAATCTGTCAACTAATAAAATGTTTATCATAATATCAGCAACATTTTATCAGTTGACCATATTTAGGTATCTCTTACAGTAACCGAGATAATTGAGCTCAAAGTGCATGTATTCTTGTTTCATTTTTGAAGCCTTTCCATTACAGGTTTCATTGTTTGATGGTACAGTAATCCAAACCTACAGTAATCTTTAAATGAATTCTAAAATTCTAAAATTCTAAACTTCTAAGATTCTGAAATTCTAAAATTCTGAAATTCTAAAATTCTAAAATTCTGAAATTCTAAAATTCTGAAATTCTAAAATTCTAAAATTTTAAAATTCTAAAATTCTGAAATTCTAAAATTCTAAAATTTTAAAATTCTAAAATTCTGAAAATTCTAAAATTCTAAAATTCTAAAATTCTGAAAATTCTGAAAATTCTAAAATTTTAAAATTCTAAAATTCTGAAAATTCTAAAATTCTAAAATTCTAAAATTCTGAAAATTCTGAAAATTCTAAAATTTTAAAATTCTAAAATTCTGAAAATTCTAAAATTCTAAAATTCTAAAATTCTAAAATTCTAAAATTCTGAAAATTCTGAAAATTCTAAAATTCTAAAATTCTGAAAATTCTAAAATTCTAAAATTCTAAAATTCTAAAATTCTGAAAATTCTGAAAATTCTAAAATTCTAAAATTCTAAATTCTAAAATTCTGAAAATTCTGAAAATTCTAAAATTCTAAAATTCCTGAAATTCTAAAATTCTAAAATTCTAAAATTTTCTGAAAAATGTGTATAGAATTACTGTAGGTTTGGATTACTGTACCATCAAACAATGAAACCTGTAATGGAAAGGCTTCAAAAATGAAACAAGAATACATGCACTTTGAGCTCAATTATCTCGGTTACTGTAAGAGGTATCAAAATATGGTCAACTGATAAAATGTTGCTGATATTATGATAAACATTTTATTAGTTGACAGATTTTT
>NC_013487.2:14585321-14588452 GCF_000004555.2 Caenorhabditis briggsae | reverse complement strand
AAATGTTGCTGATATTATGATAAACATTTTATTAGTTGACAGATTTTTAATATCGTCTACAGTAACCGAGATAATTGAGCTCAAAGTGGACATTAAAAGTAAAAAAAGAGCGTAGTTTTTAGAAAATTTGGAATTTCAGAAATTAAGAATTTGAGAAAGTCCTAACTGAAAATCTTTCGCAATTATAAAACATATAAATTTGTTAAAGAAAATATCGGAATATGAAAATTTAAGAGTTTTATTTTTGTTTCATTTTTTGATGCCCTTCTATTACAGGTTTCATTGTTTGATGGTACAGTAATCCAATCTACAATCATCGATAACTTATTTTAACGTGGTACAGTAACCTGGGTTACAGGAACCCAATGCTACTGTGACCTCCATTTTTTTTTGAAATAGTTCATTTTTAGAATTTTAGAATTTTTAAATATTCCCCTTCCGTAATCTCCCAACTATTTCCATTTTCTAGTTCCTTTATGTGATTTCATGTCTTAATCATCCTCTTAAACACCTCTTATCAGTTCTGAAATTTTCAGATTTCTCGTTTTCACAATTTCAAGACAAGCACAATTTAAAGACAATCATGTTAAGTTTCACACGTAAAGTGACAGTTTTGATGCATTTTCGCCGTTGCGGTGTATGTATGGTATTAAAAGTGATAAGCCTCTACTGATAACAGAGAGTGAGAGACGCAGATGAAACGAGAAATCTTTAAAGTGCTGTATCCCAAAAACTACAGTAGCTACATAAAAACTGTAAACTACAAAAATGTAAAACATAACATTTCACACATTTCGTTAATCAAAGACTTTTCGCTAGCTACAGTAGTTTTTGAGGTATGCGCCTTTAAAGTGACGCCACTCAACAAAAGATGACAAGACGGAGAGAGTCTTATTCAAAGCACCGTATCTCAAAAACTACAGTAGCTACATAAAGACTATAAACTGCAGAAATGTGAATCATAAAGTTTTACACATTTTATAAGTTAGCAACTTTTTGCTAGCTACAGTAGTTTTGGAGAAATGCGCCTTTAAAGTTGGGCCACCTGAAGTGAGACGCAGACAAGGCGGGAGGGGGAGAGAGAGTGAGAGACGCAGAGAAAGGGGTGTTTCAGTCTTCTTATGTATTAGAGAACGATTTAGAGGGGGGGGAGTAAAAAAATGATATGATAAGAAGGGGTTTTTTGGAGCAAAGTGTGCTCCAAAAATGGAAGTTTTATTTTTGAGAGAAAGAGGTTTTGGTTTTTGATTTTGACTTTTTTTTTGATTTCAGGCTATTTTTAGGATATTTTAAGTCGTTTTTCGAGGTTGGAAATCTGTATTTCAGATATGATTTTTCTGGAATCTAAACTTTCGAATATTGAAAATTTTTCTGAAACTCGGAACTTCTGAGATTCAGGTTTTTCTGGAACTTTAGACTTCATTTTCAGAATTTTAGATTTTCTGAGCTTCTGTTTTTCCTGGAGTTCAAATTTTTCAAATATTTTTGACTTTTCGAACTTTTTTTTTTGGAAATTTGAGAACTTTAGATTTTTCTGAAATTTTCAAGTTTTTTCGTTGATTTTTTCGGATTGCGCGATTTTTTTCAGTCATTTTTATATAAATGTTTCAGGTCAACGATACCGCAAAACCTGTATTAGAAGAGCTGGACCTTCTATCGTCCGAGATCCCTCCGGAGGGCCCTTCTATTACAGTGGTCCTTAAATTAGAGGAGCCCTTCTATTTTTCCCAAAAAAATCTGGCGATTTCATCCAAAATTTCGCACGATTTTCATTGAAAAAAAGAAATTCAACTAATTTCTATCAAATTGTGGAGTTCCCGGAATATTTTCCACTGAAAAAGTACTGAAATTTTCTGATTTCAAACACACATTTTGAAGTGGGAGGGTCCTTTTTCACGGAGGGCCCTTCTATTACAGGGGACCCTTCAATTTTTCCAAACCCCTCCCGGAGGGCCCTTTTATTAGATGGGCCCTTCTAATACAGGTTTTACGGTATCTTCGAAAAAAGGAACCGAAAAGAATTTCTGATTCAATAAAATTTGAAATTGTTCAAATACAGATTTAAAACCGTTTTCTTTTCTCTTACCATGATTAAGAATATGAATCCAGTAAAAAAAAAAATTTCAAACTTTTTTCGACCAGAACTCGATGTTCTGATTTCAAAATAAGCCCCGCCCACATTTCGAATGTTGCTCTTTTTTTTCACTTTTTGCTATGATGCATTGGATACTACGTCAACCTTTCGTGGTGATGAAAGAATTAGGAATACAACTGGAAAACTGATTCGGCCGGCGTGATTTTTCACACAACTGATAAGTACTGATAAGAGGAGAATAGCATGATTTTAGACACCACAGTTTTATCAATTCCGAGCGAAAAAACGTGCTTTTCGTAGCTTTTTTTTGGAAAAAAGTCTGGAAATTTCCAAAAAGCAGGTTTTGCTTTAAAAATGATAAAGAACTTTTGGTTGGCAGTTGGATTTTTGACACATTTCCAGATTTCCAAGCCACGCCCACTTTTCTGGCTCAGTTAGATGTTAGGACACTGATTTTCTAGCCACGCCCATTTTCTAGAAGTAGGCGTCGTTTAAAAATTCTGAAGTTTAGAATATTAGAATATTAGAATTTAAGAATTTAAGAAATTTTGAGTTTTCAAAAATTCGAAACTTCTAGAATCTGAAAATTTCAAATTTTCACTGTTTCATTTTTTTCAAAATTGACTTTTTTTCTTAAAATTCGATTGGTGATTCAGAAATCTTAGCAAAAAAAAATTGGTTCATCGATTATTTTTTCTCAAGTTTTGATACTTTTCTTACATTTTTCTACAATTTTGCTTCAATTTTCTCGATTTTCAGCTCAAAATTCAACAAAAATGAGGGCCATATCACCTCTCATGTTAGCCCTATTATCATGGATTTCTGGTTTAGAAGGCTATCAAAAATATACAAAACCACTGGAAATTATGAAACCGAATGAGGTAAGGAAATATCGATTTTTTGTGAAAAATAGTCAATGTTAGAGCCCTGAAAAAGTGGTCCAAAATTTTTCAATTTGTCTGAAAATTTCAGAGTACACTAATCAAAAATAGAACTTGTTTTTTGTAATTGACAACTTTTTAGTAGCTTTTTGGTT
>NC_013487.2:14583050-14584827 GCF_000004555.2 Caenorhabditis briggsae | reverse complement strand
GTATCTCAAAAACCAAAATAGCTACAAAAAAGTTGTTAATTAAAAAAGTAAAGCTCTATTTTTGTTTAGTATACACTAAAATTTTCAGGCAAAGTGGAAGATTCTGAAGTAGTTTTCTCAGACTTCAAAATTGGCTAATTTTCCATTAAAAAATTCAATTTTTGGAATTTTTAAGGGGACTTGAATTTGAAAAGAAGCAAACACGCTCTATCGCTAAAATGTTTGTTGATGGTTTTTTTTTGGTTTCCAAAAAATAAATCCCAAAAAATTCCAAAAAATTAAGAAAAAAATTTCCGTTTCAGAATTTATTTT
Organism: Caenorhabditis briggsae; assembly: GCF_000004555.2. NCBI lineage: Eukaryota > Metazoa > Nematoda > Chromadorea > Rhabditida > Rhabditidae > Caenorhabditis > Caenorhabditis briggsae. The sequence continues at coordinate 14,584,515 of NC_013487.2, read as the reverse complement.
TCAGAGAATTACAGAATACTTTTTTCCATTGAACCGATCGAAAACTATACTTGCCCGTTAAGCCGAATTATCTCGGTTACTGTAAGAGATAGCAAAAAGTTTTCAACCAGTAAAATATTACTGATAACTTGATAAACATTTTATTAGTTAACAAATTTTTGATATCTCCTACACTAACCGAGATAATTGAGCTCAAAGTGTGCCTACTGTAGGCAAGGTCTTAGCAAACTTTATTACTCTTTTCAAAATTAAAAATTGAAAATTGAATCAAAAAATTGGTTAAATTTAGAAAACCTTTAAACAAAAAATTATTTTTCTGACTTCATCACCAAATTTAATTGTTTTTTTTTTGAAACAGAAAAAAAAACTTTTTTGTAAAAGAATTAACTTTTTTTTCAGAATGGTGTCTACGAATACAATATGAAAGTTGCCAAAAAGCTAACGATGTCGTATAATAACGACAATCCAGCCAAACATGCGACACCAGTGGATTATGATTATAAAACTGTGAGTTTTAATTTTTGGAATTTCGGATTTTGAAATTTTTTTTTGACTTTTTCAGAGGAAAAAAAAGTAGTTCATATTTTTCCTATTTGTCTGAAAATTTCAGAATATACTAAACAAAAATACAAAAATCGAACTTTGATTTCGTAGTTGACAACTTTTTTGTAAAATTTCATTCAAACGAGATAGGCGCTTCTTCTTAAAGTGACCTAAAAGTGCTAATTTTTGGCATTTTCGGCAATTTTTTGGATTTTTCAGCTCCAAAATTATATTTTTCCTCTGACAATTTTATATCAATCGAAAGCTAAAATGTTCTACAAAACCATCTATTTTTTTCATTTCTATATCTCAAAATTGAAGCAAGTTATGCGCCTTTAAACTTTCAGATAGACGCAGAAAAGCGTACTCTACTGAAAAAGTTCAAATTTGATTTATTTTCGTGCATTTCGAGTTCAATTATCTCGATTTCTGTGAAAGATATCAAAAACTTGTCAATTAATAAAATGCTCATCATATTATCACCAGCATTTTATTAGTCGACAAATTTTTGTTATCTCTTACCAGGGGTGGGTTAGGATGGGAGAAAAACCTTGACGTTTTGCAAGATTTTCTCGCTTCTTGTGCAAAACGAGATTAAAGGAACATGCAATTATGTCGATGGGTCTCGACACGAAAGAAAATTTTCTTTAATGCGCGCTGATGGGTAGTCATTCTACGCAACGGCCGACACCTCCCGGGTTCCGCCGTCTACTATACTTTGTGTGTGCCGAGGCTCCGCCCACTTTTTTCGCGAAATGCGTGTGTTTTGCATTTCGTTTCCCACGAAAGCCGATCGCTCGCCCAGCCCTGTCTCTTACAGGGCTGGGCGAGCGATAATTAATCTCAGTAACCTAGATAATTAATATCACTGTGCGTATACCGTAAAACCTCTAATAGAACGACACCCGGATCGTCCACTTTG
>NC_013487.2:14560810-14582923 GCF_000004555.2 Caenorhabditis briggsae | reverse complement strand
ATAGCTTGCATGCCTGCAGGTCGACTCTAGAGGATCCCTATCAAAAAGTGGTTAACTAGTAAAATGTTTATCAGGTTATCAGCAACATTTTACCACTTAGCCACTTTTTGATATCTTTCACAGAAAATGAGATATATAGGCTCAAAGTGGACGATCCGGGTGTCGTTCTATTAGAGGTTTTACGGTATATATATAGATATATATTGCCGTTTGAATGAAAAAAAGATTCCATGATTCCCTGAAAAACCAATTTTGAAACAGTAAAAAAATAATTTTCCAGCAAACCTGGTCGAAAAGAGACCCAAACCAGTTGAATCCATGTTTCGCCAACTCCTCATTCAATTATATTTCGGACCCAACGGATGAAAATAGGATGTTGGATGTTCTAGTGGCTGACGGACTACACAAAAGAGTTATTACCATTAATGGAGATATGTGAGTTGAGGAATATTGAAAAATTGCATGTTTCAGTTTTTTAGCCCGTTTACTTCAGCAAAAATCATCGTTATCGCTCGAAAAGAACGCCAGCCGATATCTTTATTTCAAGCTCAATTATCTGTGTTCCTGTAAAATAAATCTAAAGGTGGTCAATTGATAAAATGTTTATCATAATATCATCTACATTTTATCAGTTGACACATTTTTGATATCTTTTATAGGAGCCGAGATATAGGGGCTCAAATATGGGCTGATTCTAATCCAACAGAAAAAACCATGTTTCCTCCATTTTTGGAGGATCTTCACTTTGAGCTCAATTACCTCGGTTCCTATAAAAGATAGAAAAAATGTGTCAACTAGTAAAATATTTATCATAATATCACCAACATTTTATCAGTTAACAGATTTTTGATATTACTTACAGTAGCCGAGATAAGTGAGCTTAACCTTTTGTCTTCCCAAAAATGGAGGAAACATGGTTTTTTTTTCTGTTTCATTAGAATTAAATAAACCGATTAAACATCATTTTGACAGTAACTGTTTTCTAGAACAAATGTGACACACAGACAGACTTTGTAGACTTTCAAGGAAAATTGAGTGAAAATGATGAAATTTGTCAAAAATTCGAGAAAAATAATGTGTCACTGCTCTTTGAGCTCAATTATCTCGGCTCCTGTAAAAGATATCAAAATCTGCCAACTGATAAAATGTTGACCATAATATTTTCAATGTTTTATCAGTTAACAAATTTTTGATATATTCCACAATAACCGTGATAATTGAGCTTGTATAGTCTGACGCTATTAGTAGAACTACGCGGTTGTGATCTTGCGCCGTTGGAGTATATGAAATAGCTCATTTTTAAAAAATCCCAGTGAAATGTCCCCGGAATTTTAATAGCCTTATGCTTGAACAAATTTCCTATCATTTGAAAAATTTTATGTTTCAAGGAAACTAAAAATATGTTCACATTTCTATTTCATACATTCCAACAGTCGTAGCCCCTATCTGATGTTTCTCTATTTTTCTGGTTTCATACCTCAAAATCAATAACATATTCAAATTTCACGTAGTCCTTTATATAAGTACCCCAATTTTCATATAGATCCCCCTTTTCTAGCCATAGTTATAGCCAAAAATTAGGCCCCACCCCTTTTGCCTGGGAAGAGAGGACGTTATTGAAAGTAACGTACCTCAAAAACTACAGTATCCACATAAAAACGGCTAACTACTAAATTACTCAGCATAAAGTTTTACACATTTTGTTAGTTTACAAATTTGCGAAAGCTACAGTAGTTTTTGAGATATGCGTCTTTAAAGTGGAAGCCCTTCGTTCTTTGAGCGCCAGGCCGTCAAATCTTACCTATTATTAGGTTGGCGGGAAAGTCTTTGTCACTTTTTCAATAGTTTATTTCTCAAAGAAAAAATAACCGAATAATTAATTATATTGTCCATCATTATCAACAACATGTCTCCAACGTTCCCTCAATTTATGGATTCCATTGCGGTAGAATCCAGCCGGGCGTGAGGCAAAGTATTGTTTGAGTGCCGCTTCGACCGCTCCACGGGAATTGAAGCTTCTTCCTTCGAAGGCACGTGTCATATCGCCAAATAACCAATAGTCGGAAGGAGCAAGATCAGGAGAATACGGGGGGTGAGGGAGAACATTCCATCCATATCCCATCAGCTCCTGCTTCACTTGTTTCGAAACATGTGGGCGAGCGTTATCATGTTGATAGTACACTTTCTTGTCTTTCAGGGCCGAACGGTCGACTGCTTTCTTGAGGTTTCGTAGTTGAGTAGTGTAGAGGTCTCCAGTTATTGTTTTGCCCTCGGGCAGAAGTTCCCAGTAGATGGGGCCGTCCACTCCCCACCACACAGAGAGCATAACTTTTTTCGGATGAAGGTCGGGTTTTGGGACATCCTGTGGGCTCTCTCCTTCTCCAACCCACTGGGATTTCCTGTGGTGATTATCGTAGAAGACCCACTTCTCATCTCCGGTTATTAGCCGGTCCAGCCATCGATCGCCCGCGTGGAGAGTGAGAAGAGTAATCGAATCGTCGACTCGGCGGTCAAGGTTGGCTTGAGTCAGGTGATGAGGTATGAATCGACCAAAAAGTTTTCTCATTCCAAGAGACTTCAAACCTTCAAGGACTGTGCTATGGTGAACTCCGAATGTGACAGCTAGTTCACGGCTAGATTGAAATGGATCCGATTGCAATGCGTGCTTCAGCTTGTCCAAATCCAACTCACGGGGTCTCCCAGAGCGATCCTTTTCATCGAGCGAGAAGTCATCTTTTTCGAAACGATGGAACCAATTGCGAATAGTATTGTAGTGAGGGGCATGTGTGTTGTACACATTCTTCAAGAAAGTTTCCGAATCCTTCATCGTGGTGTGAGATAGGAAGAGGTAAATCAAAACATGTCTGATGTGAATAGCAGTGGGAACAAACATATCGTTTCAATTACAGATGAGGAGCAGGGAAGGAGATGGGGACTTGTTTATATGGAAGGTTCTTACCACCTTGTTATTCACTAGAGTCGATATCATACACAGCCTCCATATACGAGAACAGTGATTAAACAAACAGAGTGACAAAGACTTTCCCGCCAACCTTAATATTCAAAAGCACATATCTCATAAACTACTGTAGCTAGCGCAAAAGTGTTAACTAATAAATTGTGTAAAATGTTAAGCTGAGTAACTATGTATCTAACTATTTTAAAGTGGTTATTGTAGTTTTTGAGATACGGTACTTTGAATGAGACTCTCTCGTTTTTCGGCCTTACTTCAAATCAATTCAATTAACTTTAAAGGCAAATATCTGAAAAACTACTGTAGCTAGCAAAACGTTATCAATTAGTAAAATGTGTGAAGGTACCCTAAAATTTAATTTATCAGGCCCGGCGAGCCAATCGTTGTCCCGTACATGTCTGAAGTGTGGATTCGTGTCACCAACGCGATTCTGATGGATTCTATGACAATCCACGTGCATGGAATCGATAAGCACGGAATGTGGTACATGGATGGAGTCGCATTCGTTCAACAATGTCCTATCCAATCAACAAATCGATTTGAATATCGATTTATTGCCGATAACAAGGGTACACATTGGTACCATGGGCATATGCAGACAGATCGAGGAGATGGTATTGCTGGAGGTCAGTTTACTAGAAAAATTCAAATTCGCCTAGTTTAGAGCTTTAAAATGAGCTCAAACACGACTATATTCCCTCTACACGCAACGCGAGCGCGACGCGTCTGAAGGAATTTGTCAAAAATAAATTTTCAGCGAGCCTAGTCGTGTTTAGGCTGATTTTGAAGCTCTAGGACAGTTGAATTCAAATTTTTGTTAATTAGAGCTCCGAAATGAACCTAAACACGACTTTGCTAGCTGAAAATTGATTTTTGACATGTTCCGTCGGGCGCGTCGCGGTCGCGTTGCGTACACTTATTGTGTTTGAACTCATTTTGAAGCTCTTAAAGCGCCAATTTTGACTTTGTGATCTGAAATTCAGTTTTATGATATAAAAAGCTATAAAACGAGTTTCCACATGCCTGGGTACGCAACGCGACCGCGACGCATCTGAAAGAATTCGCCAAAAATTAATTTCAAGCTAGCTTAGTCGTGTTTGAGCTCATTTTGAAGCTCACGTACAGCTGAATTCGAGTTCGTCTAGTTTAGAGCGCCAAAATGAACCCGAACATGACTGTGCTAGCTTAAATTTGGTGTTTGACAAATTCCATCAGACGCGTCGCGGTTCGGCGTTGCGTACTCTACCACGTTAGGCTTGTTTTGAAGCGTTTTGAGCCGCAATTTAAATTTAATACTTCAAAATTCTGCTCTTTGACGTCAATAGCTTCCAAACGAGATCGCACATGTCTAGAAACGCAACGCGACGCGTCGGAAGGAACTTGTTGAAAATCAATTATAAGCTAGTTCAGTTGTGTTTGAGTTCATTTTGAAGCTCACGCATAGCTGAATTCGAATTCTTACAGTTTAGAGTGTCAAAAGGAGCCTGAAAATGACTAGGCTAGCTTATAATTCATTTTTGACAAGTTCCGTCTAGCGCGTTCAACTTTGAATTCAATTATCTCGGTTTCCATGAAAGATATCAGAAAACTACCAACTGATAAAACATTTCTTAAAATATGATAAACATTTTATCAGTTGACTATTTTACGGTATCTATCACAATAACCGAGATAAAGTGGATGAAAAGTGACACTGTTGCTATGTTACAGTTAATCGATGAAATTGAGTTTCGCTAGAAACTCGAAAGTTTTCAAAAAAATTTTGAAACAGTAATTTTCAGGATTTATTGTTGTCGGAAACGATACGTCCGTTCCAACGCTGGATGCTAGAAAGCGTATTGTGCCGAGTCGAGAGTATTTTATCTTGTTGCAGGTAACACATTTTCTGAAATTTTCCGAAAGTTTCGATAGAGCGCAATTGCTTTGTGTTCTTCAATTTGTAAGATTCAGTTCTCAATAGAGCGCACTTGTATTATAGGACTGGGCCACAAAAGTCGGAGAAGAGGCGTGGATGCAGTTGGAGGATAAGACAATGAAATGGATGTATGGATATGATGATTTTACAAAGTGTTGGGAGCCGACCAGAACTTCTGATGGAGGTAATTAAAAAATTAATTAGTGTAAAGCATTAAAAACCGTACATTCTGTTACTTGGAAATTCTGTGCTAGCTACAGTAGTTCTTGAGATATGCGCCTTTAAAGTTAGGTAACTTGAAGGGAGACGCAGAGAAACGGGAGTGTCTCCTTCAAAGTACCGTATCTAAAAAACTAGAGTAGCTACTCAAAATTTGTTAATTACAAAATTGCTCAGCATAAAATTTCACACATTCCGTTAGTTGAAAACTTTCTGCTAGCTACAGTAGTTTTGAAGATATGCGCCTTTAAAGCGTTCCAAGGAGGTGGTCGGCGCGCCCGACAGCCATGCGCCGCCTCACTGTCGCGTCCGCCGGTCACCACCTCTCTCCGACCGCGTCCCCGCAGCAAATCGGCTCATAACTCGCTTCAAAATTGAGCTAGGAACTTGATTTTTGTTGCAAAATGTAAATAAAAGGTTGCTTTTACCAGATATATTGAGAAATGCGTCTTTAAAACCCCGAAATTTTCCAGGAAACGTCGGTGGAGCCGTACCAATCTCGGCGATTCTTCTCAACAACAAAGGATGGTACGATCATGAGATTGTGAAAACTCAACCATTCAATTTGCCACTTGAGAGGTTCAAAATTAAAGCTAGTGAGTTTTTTCTTTAAAGTCCAAAACCATGAAAATCCAAAAATTACTGTTTCATGGGAAAAATAATACTTTGACTTTTTCTATCGTTTTTTGGTAACCCGTCCCAATTCATGCCCAATAATCTCGGTTCCCATAAAAGATATCAAAAAATTGTCAACTAATAAAATATTTATCATAATATCACTAACATTTTATCAGTTAAAACAGTTTTGATATCTCACACAGTAACCGAGATAAAGCGGTTCAAAGTTAGTTGTGTCATTCTATCAGAATGCTTCCCGAATCGTCAACTTGAAGTTCATTTATCTCGGTTCCCATAAGAGATATCAAAAAGTTGTCAACTAATAAAATATTTATCATAATATCACAAACATTTTATCAGTTGATTATTCTTTCATATCTTTCACGAGGACCCAGATAAATTGGCTCAGAGTTAGCTACCCAATTCTCATTTTCAGAAATTCCAAATCTTAAAATCATAGTCTTGAAAAACTAATTTTCTAGACGAGGACATCCTATTCCGTATTGTGAACGGTGGTGTGGCTCAGGAGTTGATGTTATACGTCGATGGACATTCGATGACCGTAGTTGCAGCCGATGGAGATGAAGTTGTTCCAATGCAGGTTGGTTGGGAATTGAAAGTTTGAACAAGCAATCTTGCAACAAAATCCAATCTCCTAGCTTAATTTTGAAGCAAGTTAGACCGTTATTCGCTCCGAGGGCGCGGTCGGCGGGAGGTGGTGAGCGGCGAGCGCGACAGACATGCGCCTCCACACTGTCACGCGCTCTGTTCATCACCTCTCGCTGACCACGTCCTGGCTTATAACTCGCTTCAAAATAGAGCTAGAAACATGATTTTTGTTGCAAAATAAAGAGTACAGTGTGTTAATACGTTTACATAACGACTTTCTACTGATAAAGTCAAAAATTACTTTTTAAATTTTTTTCAGTGAAAATTGGTCAACTTTGAAATAAAAAAAACAGTTCAGAATTTTTCAATTTGTCCGAAAATTTCAGAATATACCAAACAAAACTAGAGCTTCAATTTTGTAGTTGACAACTTTTTTGTAGCTCTTTTAATTTTTGAGATACGCGCCTTTAAAGGTGGAAGCCGGTAGAGGTATTTTTAAATGCGCGTATCTCAAAAACTACGGTAGGTAGAAAAAAGTTGTCAATTACAAAAATAAAGCTCGATTTTTGTTTAGTATAATCTGAAAATTTCAGGCAAATTGAAAAATGTTATCCAAAAAATATTTTCAGGTGGACCGTCTGATTGTCTTCCCCGGAGAACGATACGATATCCTAATCAAAGGATTGGCCACGCCCACTAAAAAGAGCTACCGTATCCAAGTGGAAACTATTCAACGATATTTCTTTGATTGGACCGAAATTCCAATTGTTTATGGCTTCGGATTCATTGAGTACGAGCAAGATCTGCCAGAGGATAAGACTGCACGTGAGTCCATTTGTTTTTTTCTTTAGAAATTTACAAACTTTGGTAGCTCAACTTTTTGAATTTTAAGTTTTTGCAATACTGAGCAAAATTTTTCCTTTATTTTGCTACAAAAATCAAGTCTCTAGCTCAACTTTGAAGCGAGTTATGGACGAGGACGCGGTCGGCGAGAGGTGATCATCAGCGCGCGCGACAGCGAGCAGCTCCTGGCTGTCGCGCGCGCCGCTCACCACCTCTTGCCGACAGTGTCCTCGGAACAAATTAGCCCATAATTCGCTTCAAAAATTGAGCTAGAAACTTGATTTTTGGTGCTAAACAATGAAAAATTTTTAAGAAAGAGACATTAGGTTAGGAAAGACTATTTTTCGTAGAACGAATTTTCCTTTTTCCAGCCAACCTTATGCACCCCGAATGCACTGCCGACAAAAAGTGTTCCGTCTTAAACTGCCCATTCCAAAAATGGATCGCCCAACCGAATTTCACTTGTATCTCCTATGATAATCTACAAAATCCGTTCCCCGAGAAAATCGAACAAGAGATTTTGCAAGCGACAGAATTCAATGGAGGATTTGAGGTAAGCGTTTCGAATTACTAAACAGTTGTTCCAATGCAGTTTTGTTTGGGCCTCAAACTTTGCTTTTTGGCTAAACGAGCAACTTTTTCTTCATATATCGCAACAAAAATCACGTTTCTAGCTCAATTTTGAAGCGAGTTATAGCCTGATCCGCTCCGAGGGCGCGGTCAGCGAGAGGTGAGGAGCAGCGCGCGCGACAGAGAGGAGGCCTCAGCTGTCCCGCGCGCCGCTCACCACCTCTCGCCGACCGCGTCCTTGACTGTGACTCGCTTCAAAATTGAGCTAGAAGATTTATTTTTGTTGCAAAATGTAGAAGAAAAATTTGCTTGTATCAAATATTTATTAAAAAACTTTCAGGAGCACTTCATCAACATGCATCACGACTCTCAAATGGACCAATTCTTGTTCCAATTCCCATGGGGTATTCCATATTATCATCAGGACGATATGTCTTCCATTTCTACAGTAAGTTTTGAAATTTGGATTTAGAAAAATTTTGACAATCACTGTTTCAAGGAAAATTAAAAACCTTGAGAAGTTGAATATTTTCGATATCATCTCGTCGAGTTTTCAAATTTTCAAAGCCAAACTTGTCCTAATTAATACAAAAACAACATCTTCAAATTTGTGAGCTTGTAAGCTTCAAAATGAGCCCAAACATGCTGCAAATCGGTCAACTTTGAGTTTTCGCCCAAAACACGCGACGCACGACCGCGACGCGCCCGAAAGTTGAATCTCGCCGAAGCATGGCGTGTTTAGGCTCATTTTGAAGCTCTTACTGCGCTGAATTCAAATTCTGACGACAAAAATCAAAATGGACGAATTCTGAGCTTTAAAATAAGCTCAAACATGACTATTTTAGCGCACTTTTGCGCGTTCATAGCTTTGTGGCTTGTAACTTTGTTCATAGAAAAGATACAGTATTCCAATTAGAATCATTTTGTAGCTCTTGAGTTACTCTATTATATCCAATTTAGTTGGCCTAACAATGATAATCCTGGGCCCGCCAGGTCCCTAGCGACAATAGTCATCTGAAGTTTCTGATATAAAACCATGACCTCGTAGCTCAGACAGTAACTTCGTTCGTCGACAAGATACAGTAACACAACTAATATCATTTTGTAGTCCTTGAGTTCTTCTATAATACCCAATTACGTTTTTCAAGAAAACTTGATCCTGAGCCCCCTTTGAAGTTTAGAATTTTTATTTTTCCAGGCCTGCAAAGACACCGAATGCGCCAACAACACCGCTTCCGACCTGGACACCACCTGCCGTTGCTTCTACAATCTAGAACATAAACTCAACAATATCGTCCAAATTACCCTCTACAATATGGGCTTAGGAGGTGGTATGGGTACCGGGTACGCTCATCCCTTCCATCTACACGGCCACCATTTCTATGTGATGAAAGTGGGATGGCCTACTTATAACGAAACTGGATTTATCGATCAAATGAATCAAGATATCGATTGTCCGGGTCCAAATGTGAGTTGTAATGGGAAGAAATGGAGGAAGAAGGAGTGGTTGGGCGGTGCATTGGAGGGAATGAATACGAAGAATCCAACGAAGAGAGATACGATCACATTGCCAGTTGGAGGTTATATCACTATCAGGTAAGCATTATAGACGGACGACAGCGGTCGCCCGCGGTCGACTATCAACAAGCTAGAAAAATCGAAAATTTATAAAAACTAAAATGTCTTCTTAAATTTTGATACTAAGTATTCAGGTATGTAAACCGCTTCAAAATAAGCCTAAACACGACTAAAATTGAATTTCCACATTTTCAGAAATTGGGCTTTAAAACGCTTCAAAATGTCCAAATTCCCACAAAAACTATATTTTAAGATTTGTGAACTTGTGAGCTTCAAAATGAGCCTAAACACGATGCAAATCAGTTAACTTTGATTTTTCACCTAAAACACGCGACGAACGACCGCGTCGCACCAGAAATTTCTAATCTCATCGAATCATTGCGTGTTTAGACTCATTTTGAAGCTCTCGGTTCGCTAAATTCGAATTTTGACATTGAAAATAAGAATTCCCAAGTTTCGAGCTTTAAAATGAGCTCAAACATGACTATTTTTGCTCAATTTTAGCCTCTTAATTTGAGCTCAATTATTTCGGCTCCCGTAAAAGATATAAAAATGTTGTAAACTGAAAAAAATGTTTATCAATGTATCAGTAAAATTTTATCAGTTGACAACTTTTTGATATCTCTTACAGTAACCGAGATAATCGAGCTCAAAAAGCATCATTTTTTGAAAATTTGAAAAATTAATACTGTTTCAACAAAAACTCAAAACTGGCAGAACTGATTTCAAAATGTATATTTTTCTTAGCTAAAAAGTCGAACTATTCTATTCAGTGGAGCGCGATTTCTACGTTTTCTTTGAATTTACATAAAATTTACACTACTAATACTTTGAGCTCAATTATCTCGACTCCTGCAATAGATATCAAAACGTAGTAAACTGATAAAATGTTTATCATATTATCAGTAAAATTTTATCAATGAACAGCTTTTTGATATCTCCTACAGTAACCTAGGTAATTGAGCTCAAAGTGGGAGCATTTCGTTTGCAGTTTTTCACTAACTTTTGATTTCCGTTTTCAACATAAAACATTTTTGTAAAAATACTGTTTCAACGAAAACTTGAATTTTTGAAAACTTCAGACTTTTTCGATGTATCTCTGTTATTTCCCGATTTTTGCAAATCTAAATTTTTCTTCTTGAAGTTTTAAAAATTAATACTGTTTCAATAATAATTAAAGTTCGTTAGGAACTTTTTAGAAACTAATTCTTAATCCAAATCGGCATTTTAGGCGAAAATTCAAACTACAAACTTCTTGTGTTCAGTGGAGCGCATTTTCTAAGCTTTTCGAAAATTTCTGTTTTTTTAATTTCATAATTGAGCAAACATAGTCATCTTTGAGCTCATTTTTAAGCTCAGAATTTTCGAATTCCTATTTTCATGGTTTAAATTTAAATTCAGCACACTGAAAGCTTTTAAATGAGCCCATACACGGCATGATTTGGTGAGTTTTGAAATTTCGGTTGCGACGCGGTCTTGCGTCGCGTGTTTTGAGCGAAAAATCAAAGTTAACCGATTTGCGGCGTGTTTGGGCTCATTTTGAAGCTCACAATCTCACAAATCTGAAAATTCATATTTCATATTGATTGGGTTAACACTTGAAAAATTTCAGCTGATTTCAGAGAAATAAAGCGAAAATAGGCATGTTTGAGTTCATTTTGAAGCTCAGAACTTGAAAATTTTGATTTTTAACGCACAAATTCGCATTCAACACACTGAGAACTTCAAAAAAAACTCAAACACGCTATGGTTCAATGAGGTTTAAAATTTCGGGTGCGTCGCGGTCGTGCGTCGCGTGTTTTGGGCAAAAATCGAAGTTAACCGATTTGCGCCATGTTTGGGCTCATTTAAAAGCTTAGAATCTCACAAATCTGAAAATTAAGTTTTTGTCTTAATTGGGACATTTTGAAGGGTGTTATGGTCCAGGAAAATACGGAGCTGAAAATTTGGAAAGTCAATTTATTCTAGAAAAATGCTAAAATTGAAAAAAAAAGTTACGAAAATTGATTGCTAACCGATTCTCATCACGAATTTTAGAGGAAAAACGCAAATTTTGAAAAAAAATCTCTTGAAAAAAGTCAATAGTATCGGAAATATTCAATTTTCAAAACTTTTCAAATTTTTCTTGAAACAACAATTTTTTTTCAAAATTTCCAAACAATTCCAGATTCCGTGCTGTAAACCCCGGCTGGTGGTTTGCTCACTGTCACTTGGAGCTTCATTTGATGGGTGGTACTGGATACGCTTATAAGGTACAGTAATCCCTTTGGAAAAAGTTCAGTAATCCATTCTCTACAGGTTGGTGACCATAATCAAATCTACATGCCACCTGACAATTTCCCGAAGGATTGTGGAACATTTAAAGTTGACAAATTGCCCGAGCTGCGTCTTCCAACAACCGGCTCTACCGTAATCCCATCGACTTTTGTAGTTTTTGTAGTCGTTCTGTTTGGAAATTTGTTTTAATTCTTTTTAAAATTATCATTATTATGCAATTCGCTTTATGTCATATTCTTAATAAATTTTGCTATTTTCGTTCTACCAAAAAACCCAAAAAATTTGATCTTGAGCTCATTTTGAAGCTCAAAACTTGCGAATTCTATTTTTCAGTGTCACAATTTGAACTCAGCACACCGAGAGCTTTAAAATAAGACCAAACACGCTATGATCCGGTTAGATTCAAAATTTCGGGTGCGTCGCGGTCGTGCGTCGCGTGTTCTGGGTGAAAAGCAAAAATCAACCGATTAGCACCGTGTTTGGGCTCATTTTAAAGCGTACAATTTGAAAAATCCAAAAATTTTGTATTTGTGGCAAACAGATTAACGTTTACAGAATTCCTGACAATTTTCAAAAAATTGAACAAAAATAGACATGTTTGTTTGAACTGTCTTTTGGCTCCTTCTGAAAATTATAGTTAATCTCTTTTCCCTCTCATTTCTCTCTTTTTCTCTTTATCTCTTTTCCCCGGGTGGGTGTGCTGGGTGACTTGTTAAAATACGTAGAATGATTTCGAAATTCGAGTTTCATGCCCGTTCGGGCATGATCGCTTCGAGACCCGCGGCGCCCAGAAAGTGTCTCCGCTCTTCAACGAAAAACATAATATTCTCTTTTCTCTCCGCTTCAAGAGAATATGTTTTTCTGTTTCATCACTCGTAAAAGGAATTTATGTTACATGTTTATTACTAAATAGGTTTTACGTGGAATAATAAGGTAGAAAAATTACAAAGCCTGGGGCTTATTAAGAGAAGTCAACTAGCGCCAAAATAAACTCAGATCTACAGTATTTGGGATTTGTGGCTTCGCAATGCCTAGAGCCTTCACCCGGAATGAAAATACTATCATTCTTCTCATAGATAATATAGTCCTTGATTTCTCTAATGAATCTTCCCGTTTTATCTACGAGGGACTGATAAGAAGCGTGACTTTGCCACAAGGGAGCTACCAAAACACCTCTTAGCCTTCTTTTCCTAGCAATTTTCAACAAGTGCGGTATCAGCACTGGAGGTGGCACCCACCAAGCACATCCCATCCTCTCTGCCTTCTCGAAGTGGTAGAAGACGTTGACGCCGGACGTTCCGAACTCGGAAAATCGGGAGTAGTGCTTTGGCGAAGACCTCGGCTGCCTATCAAACAGCAAACGAAGGAATTTCAACCATCGGAGCGTCTTTTGTGTCAGACATCATCAAGTCAAAAAGAAGAGAGGAAAGCCTGCTAAAGAAAGAAGTAGTGAAGGTGACTATGGAGGATGTGCAGAAGATCGCAATGTTGGCAATGAAAGAAGACAGTCCGGAGAGGGATCGAGATGCGTTGCTGGCAATTCTATCGTTCAATGTCATGCTAAGAGCATCGGAAGCAGCTGAGATCAAGTGGGCAGGAGTAACACAGAAGGACGGAATGATTGAGGTGCATGTAGAGAAGGCAAAGAATAATCAGTTGAGACTTGGAAGACGTTCGTTTTTCAACTACGAGCCAGGCAGCGATGCGGACATCTTGATGTGCCGATGGAGACTTCGAACCAAAAGAAAGTGTCCATACGTCTTTTCACACCTGGTTGTATGTGTCTGTATCCTTTACACGACCTTATTATTCTACGTAAAACCTATTTAGTAAAAAAACATGTAACATAAATTCCTTTTTCGAGTGATGAAACAGAAAAACATATTCTCTTGAAGCGGAGAGAAAAGAGAACAAATGGTATTTGATCTCTGTGTTACAAGGCAGGTGCAGCCATAGAGAGACACGCAATACAATTTATTGCCCTTTTCCTATAGTGTCACCGATGACGTCACAATGACCGTAGTGCGCAACAAGTGCAGACGGTCCTTCTTCACATGATGTAACGGTGGGCGGAGCCTAAGGCCGACGGCCACTACTAGCCTTCCCCTTCTCCTCCTCTTCATTCCTGTCTCAATGACGACCTTCTGAATGGACGTCTCCGTTTTTTATTGATTTTTACTGAAATTTCTATATTCCCATATTGTTTTGGACGTATTCTGCTTCTGTTACGATCAAATTGATGTTTAAGGTGAGTAAAAGGGTGTCAACCAAGAATAGTTACAGTAAACACAACACTATCCCTAACTTTGAAACTTGATTTTTTGTCCATTTTTAAGCTCAGATTTTGCAAATTCCGATTTTTGATGTGTAAATTTGAATTCAGTACGTTGAAGGCTTCAAAATGAGCCCAAACACGCCCTGAATCGGAGATTTTCAAAATTTCGGGTGCGTCGCGGTCGTGCGCCGTGTGTTTAGGGCGAAAAATCAAAGTTAACCGATTTGCACCGTGTTTGGTCTCATTTTAAAGCTCACAATATCACAAATCTGAAAATGTATACTACATAAACTGAACTTTGACTGATTTCAGGAGATTCGGAAAATGTGGCATTTCCTCTAGCCAAGGCAGCAACTGATGGCCCACAACATCCTCGGCACCGTTTCCCGAATCGACGCTGTCCAAGTGAACTCCAGCACATCAAGAAAAACTCTGCGTGGCTTCGATCAATTGGAATGTTGGCCCAAGATGAATGTATCTGGTACATGGTCCCGTTGGCGTTCGAAGATGGAGGCGTTGCTTGCCAAGAAGCAACTTTATCAATATTATTTCAGCTGGTGGTCATGCTAGAAAGACTTGAAGGACCGCGGAATCTAGTACCTTGATCTCGTGTTCGTGGGAGTCGGATCCTATCACTGGGTTCAAGCAATGCGTCAATGTGAGCTGGAACATCGCGGAAAAAAGTGTGGATTAGTTGCTGGCCATGGCACTCTACAACGGCCACACTGCCATGAAAAGCTACAGCCCTGACGTTCCACTTGAATCAATGGCTTTGGATATGCAAGAGAAGAACATTCCGACGGAGGACAACAAGTTCGATGAGCTCACATTGGCAATCGGTGCAAGATGCCACGCTAGATGTCAGCTCGAATTCGAATTTGCAAAAGAGTGCAATTTGGTGATGAAGCCGCTTTCAATGCTTGGAAATAGGCTGAATTCGGTAGGCGTGGACGGCTCAAATTGGGAGAAATTCGAGAAAGATGTGCTGGTGCCCATCTGCGCGCCAATTCGAGAATGCACACGAAAAGTGCAAGCCAATGCATTTGTTCTGGGGACTTTTGGCATAATAGTGAGATGTCTCAACTGTTATGAAAAGTGAGTCATCATTTTACTAATAACATTCACCAGATTCTGTATATGCGTAGGTATGTCGCGCGCCTTATCACCCACTCAAAGTTAACCGATTGAACTGAAACTTGACAGATAGGTCAGAAGTGTGTCTTAGTTGATGCCCGAACTATTCTTTTTTCGAAATTTTGATTTTGAAGTCTTCTGGAGACGTTCCTTGGTTTCTGATTAATAAAATTTTCAGGCTGAAGGATTCTGTTTGCTTCTACAACCACTCGATACTTATTGAGATGTATGCTAGATTCAGAAGAAGAGTGTTACGTGGAAATCAATAAGCTGCTGCACCTAACTTCAATTTCCTGGCGATCTCACACCTTTTTCTTGTTTTTTTTGTACCGAGAAAAATAAAATATTTAATATTCCGATAAAAATGAAGCCAAACATGATTAAAATTGAAGTTTCAAATTTCCCAAAGCAATATTTATTTGGACCATAAAACTCTTCAAAATGGCCCCATTTGACACAAAAACAAAATTTTCAGATTTCTGAGATTCTGAGCTTTGAAACAAGTCCAAACACGACACAACTCGGTTAAGTTCGATTTTTGCCCGAAACACGCGGCGCACGACAGCGACGCACCCGAAATTTTAAACCTCATTGAACCATAACGTGTTTGGATTTAATTTAAAGCTTTCTGTTACGACAAGAGTCGTATAAATAATAATAATTGCATGACCCAGTGACCTAGTTTCTATGTAACCCCCTTCATGCCACGTGGCTCGTTGCCACGTGCACTTCCTGTCTCTTGTCTTGTTTTTCAGCTAATCGAGACTCCCCTTGTCACCCTGTCTTCTAACTAAACCTTGTCCCCGTCTACATATTCTTATAATATTCTCTGATAATTACCGGCTATAATAAATCTTCTAAATATATAACACTTTCGGTGCACTGAATTCAAATTTCAGTGTGAAATACCAGAATTATCGCATTTTAAGCTTCAAAATGAGCTCAAACATGTCTATTTTTGTTCGAGCCCAAACACGGTGCTAATCGGTTGATTTTTGCTATTCACCCAGAACACGCGACGCACGACCGCGACGCGTCCAAAATTTCAAAACTCACCGAATCATGGCGTGTTTGGGTTCGTTTTAAAGCTCTCAACGTGCTGAACTCAATTTTTGACTTTGAAAATCAAAATTCTCAAATTCCGAGCTTTAAAATGAGCTCAAACATGACTATTTTCGCTTTATTTTTTGAAAATTGTCTGAAATTCTGCAAATGTTAGCCTAATTGACACGAAAACCAGATTTTCAAATTTGTGAGATTGTGAGCTTCACAATGACCCCAAACACGCCGGAAATCGGTCACCTCTGATTTTCGCTCAAACACGCGACGCACGACCGCGACGCACCCGAAATTTTGAATCTAACCGGATCATAGCGTGTTTGGTCTTATTTTAAAGCTCTCGGTGTGCTGAGTTCAAATTGTGACACTGAAAAAAAGAATTCGCAAGTTTTGAGCTTCAAAATGAGCTCAAGATCAAATTTTTTGGGTTTTTTGGTAAAACGAAAATAGCAAAATTTATTAAGAATATGACATATAGCGAATTGCATAATAATGATAATTTTAAAAAGTAGTTGACCAGTAGTTGAATTTGAATAGATCCATCCGGAATCTGGACACTTGTACCACGCTTCCACTTCATCTTTTGCCGTTCTTCCTATTGATATTGCACCAATCAATAAAAATCGGGATGAATCAATTTCAATTGGATCATTTCCTTTGGCTTTATATGACCAATTTGTTCCGTCTTCATTTCCAACTACTAAATACGGCGATTTGAACTCTCCATATCCCACTGAACTTCGTTCCGCTTTTTTGCCACTACATATGGTTTGATCTGGGTTACGGTAGTTGCATTGATCAGCCAGTTGAGTGAATGAATGGAATTTTTTTGATAAGGCTTTGACAATATTCTTCTTTTTATCGTCTTGTTCAGCATTCGGTTGAGAAAGCCACACAATTCGTCGATTTTTATAGAAAACAGTAGAATTTTTACAATTCAGGCATTTTTCTTCTATTTTTGCTTCTCGTGTAAATAAAGCCGAAATATCTGACGGGAGCGCCTGAAACAAACAATTATTTTTATGTTAATACAAATTTTTTATTATAGTAGCGACTTACGTTTTCGAAAACATGTTCCACTATATCTTTGGTGTTGCTTATATTATTGACATATTTCGAGCAATTCTCTACGATCTCAATGACATCTTTCTGCTTTTTATTGATGCATCCATGAATTCCCAAAAACGAAAGTGAGTCTGCGCCATTGAGAAACGATAAAGTTATTGCTTTTCTTATGCTTTCAAAAACTTTTTCCATAATGCATAATATATGAATTACTGCAATTATGACATTCTGACAAATACCATATTTATTCATATGGTCTACAGGACGGATAGCAGGAACGCATAATTCAATGTCCTTAGCAGATACATCGGAATCCGATCCCAAAGAAGAATACGGCTGAATCCGATAGCTTTCTGAAAATATGAATATTTCTTATTAATATTTGTTCATTTTTTAAAGCAGTTCTAAATTTTACAATTAACACAGAAACCAAATTTTCGGATTTGCAAGATTGTGAGCTCCAAAATGAGCCCAAATACGCTGCAAATTGGTTCACTTTGAATTTTCGCCCAAAAAACGCGACGCACGACCGCGACGCACCCGAAATTTCGAATCTCACCGAATCATAGCGTGTTTCGGCTCATTTTTTGGCTCTCAGTGTACTGAATTCAAATCGACACATTGAAAATCAAAATTCGCAAGTTCGTTCTGAGCTTCAGACCGGAAAAAATCAAATTTTAAAGTTAGGAATGGCGTTCTATTAGAGTGTTTACTGGAATCATTCTCGATTGCCACCCTTTTACTCACCTTGAATCAACATGAATATTGTCGACGGCGACTTTGAAGCTCCGGGTCCTGTAGCGACAACGGCAGTTGAGAAGTTCGTCCTGTGACTTGGTCGGCGGCGACGCGAAGGAAGGTTACAGGAATTGTTACAGACATCAATTTGATTTTAACAGAAACAGAATACGTCCAGAACAATACATAGAGGAATATAGAAATTTCAGTAAAAATCAATAAAAAACGGAGACGTCCATTCAGAAGGTCGTCATTGAGACAGGAATGAAGAGGAGGAGAAGGGGAAGGCTAGTGGCCGTCGGCCTTAGGCTCCGCCCACCGTTACGTCATGTGAAGAAGGACCGTCTGCACATGTTGCGCACTACGGTCATTGTGACGTCATCGGTAACACTATAGGGAAAGGGCAATAAATTGTATTGCGTGTCTCTCTATGGCTGCACCTGCCTTGTAACACAGAGATCAAATACCATTTGTTCAAATAATAAAGAGTTGACCTAGAAAATCCCAAAAAAGTTAGTGCTTCAGCTCGTTTTGAAGCTCAGAACTTGCAATTGTTAATTTTCAGTGTGAAAATTGGATTCAGCACTTCTAGAGCTTCAAAATGAGCCCAAACACGCCATGATTCGGTAAGATTCAAAATTTCGGGTGCGTCGCGGTCGTGCGTCGCGTGTGTTTAGGCGAAAAATCAAAATCAACGATTTGCAGCGTGTTTGGGCTTATTTTGAAGCTGAACATCTCACAAGTTCGAAAATTTAGTTTTTGTGTCAATTAGTACATTTTGAAACGTTTTATGGTCTAAACAAATTCGGCTCTGAAAATTTGTGACCTAGAAAAGTTTAAAAAATTTTCTGTTTCAAAATCAAACAAAAATAGAGGAACAAATAGTTTTTATTTAATAATTTTTTCTTAAATTTCTTTAAAATTCTCTTGAATGAAGTTCTCAAAAAAAAAAACTCAAAAAATGTTTTCAAATTCCCCGATTTTTACAATTTTTGCACAAATCTCTTCCAACGAATCGAATACATGCATCTCGTCGTAAATTTCAATTTTTGGAATTTCCAGAAGCAATTTGTAGAGTTGGCCTGAAAATTTTAAATTTCAAAATTTTTCAAAACTTAAAAAAAAACCAACCAACAGTAACATTGTCCATTTCAAGTCTGCGTTTCATTTGTCTACATTTATTTCCCATTACCGTATCCCCAAAAATACAGAACTGTAGAGGACGTCCGGCGATTGAAGCAGCCATTAGTTGGATGAGGACTGAAAATTATGGTTTAGTTTTTTGAGATCACTTATCTCGGTTACTGTAAGAGGTTTTGAAAAAGTGTCAATTAATAAAATGTTGGTGATATTATGATAAACATTTTATCAGTTGATTACTTTTTGATATCTCTCACAGGAATCGAGATAATCAAGCTTGAGTTAGGATGCGAAAATGGAACAAAAATAGGCATGCTTGAGCTCATTCTGAAGCTCAGAAATTACGAATTCTCGTTTTTAGCTATATTTGAGTTCAGCACACTAAGAGCTTTAAAGTGATCCTGAACACGCTATGATTCGGTGAGATTCGGAATTTCGGGTGCGTCGCGGTCGTGCGTCGCGTGTTTTTGGCGAAAATGAAAATTAACCAATTTCGATCGTGTTTGGGATTATTTTGAAGCTCACAAGCTCACAAATCTGAAAATTCTAGTCTTGAGTTGATTGGAACATTTTTGAACGGTTTATGGTCCAAACAAAAATCGGGAGTCTCCGATCGCGAAGCAAGTTATACCTTTAAAAAAAGAAAGAAACTCACATTTCAATGGTTTATTCCCATTGTAGGCTCCACATCCCCACCATCCACTAACAATCGGAATTTTGTCAAAACTACCGTAATCTGATTGTTGATTTTGAGCACAGAATGCAATTCCACACTTGATGAGCTCTTTTCTTATATTATTTTCTTCCAGCTGTTGTTCCAAATTTTTGGATTGTCTTCCAAAGAATTTTATGGCATTTATTGCTAGAGCTTCTGTTTGAAGACGTCCGAATTCATCACGATACAAGGGATTGTTTGAGAGGGCATCCAATGGTTCCATAATCTTCCATTTCAGTTTTCCGGCTGAAAATTTTCAGAAAAATGTTTTTTTTTCGGATTTTCGCAAACGTGACGTTTTAGAACCGTTCTAAAACGTCCGGTTGCCAAATTCAATCAACTTACAGTAACCCTGATAGGAACTAAAAACTTGTGCGCCAACAATCGAAATCGCTTCATCCGGTTCCATTCGATCAAATAGCAACATGGAAACTATCATTTCTGGGCACATCAAAAAGCGAATTTCTTCCTGAAAAATATATATAATAGTTTTGAGATGTCATCAAGTGATTTGCCCAGGTTAAGAGCTTCAAAATGAGTCCAAACTATTAGGTTGGCGGGAAAGTCTTTGTCACTTTTTCAATAGTTTATTTCTCAAAGAAAAAATAACCGAATAATTAATTATATTGTCCATCATTATCAACAACATGTCTCCAACGTTCCCTCAATTTATGGATTCCATTGCGGTAGAATCCAGCCGGGCGTGAGGCAAAGTATTGTTTGAGTGCCGCTTCGACCGCTCCACGGGAATTGAAGCTTCTTCCTTCGAAGGCACGTGTCATATCGCCAAATAACCAATAGTCGGAAGGAGCAAGATCAGGAGAATACGGGGGGTGAGGGAGAACATTCCATCCATATCCCATCAGCTCCTGCTTCACTTGTTTCTAAACATGTGGGCGAGCGTTATCATGTTGATAGTACACTTTCTTGTCTTTCAGGGCCGAACGGTCGACTGCTTTCTTGAGGTTTCGTAGTTGAGTATTGTAGAGGTCTCCAGTTATTGTTTTGCCCTCGGGCAGAAGTTCCCAGTAGATGGGGCCGTCCACTCCCCACCACACAGAGAGCATAACTTTTTTCGGATGAAGG
Source organism: Caenorhabditis briggsae (assembly GCF_000004555.2). Taxonomy (NCBI): domain Eukaryota; kingdom Metazoa; phylum Nematoda; class Chromadorea; order Rhabditida; family Rhabditidae; genus Caenorhabditis; species Caenorhabditis briggsae. Next base: position 14,562,108 of record NC_013487.2, on the reverse strand, counting down.
TCGGGTTTGGGGACATCCTGTGGGCTCTCTCCTTCTCCAACCCACTGGGATTTCCTGTGGTGATTATCGTAGAAGACCCACTTCTCATCTCCGGTTATTAGCCGGTCCAGCCATCGATCGCCCGCGTGGAGAGTGAGAAGAGTAATCGAATCGTCGACTCGGCGGTCAAGGTTGGCTTGAGTCAGGTGATGAGGTATGAATCGACCAAAAAGTTTTCTCATTCCAAGAGACTTCAAACCTTCAAGGACTGTGCTATGGTGAACTCCGAATGTGACAGCTAGTTCACGGCTAGATTGAAATGGATCCGATTGCAATGCGTGCTTCAGCTTGTCCAAATCCAACTCACGGGGTCTCCCAGAGCGATCCTTTTCATCGAGCGAGAAGTCATCTTTTTCGAAACGATGGAACCAATTGCGAATAGTATTGTAGTGAGGGGCATGTGTGTTGTACACATTCTTCAAGAAAGTTTCCGAATCCTTCATCGTGGTGTGAGATAGGAAGAGGTAAATCAAAACATGTCTGATGTGAATAGCAGTGGGAACAAACATATCGTTTCAATTACAGATGAGGAGCAGGGAAGGAAATGGGGACTTGTTTATATGGAAGGTTCTTATCACCTTGTTATTCACTAGAGTCGATATCATACACAGCCTCCATATACGAGAACAGTGATTAAACAAACAGAGTGACAAAGACTTTCCCGCCAACCTAATACTTTCAAAATTCGGCAATAACAGCTATGTTTAAGCTTATTTTGAAGATCAGAATTTGCGAACTTTGGTTTTTCATCTCAAAGGTTGAATTCAGCACGCCGAGAGCTTCAAAATAAGCCCGATTACGCCATGATTCGGCGAGATTCGAAATTTCGGGTGCGTCGCGGTCGTGCGTCGCGTGTTTGAGCGAAAATCAGAGGTGACCGATTTGCGGCGTGTTTGGGGTCATTGTGAAGCTCACAAGCAAACAAATTGAAATATTACGTTTTTGTGTTGGTTAAGACATGTTAAAGCGTTTTATGGACCACTTTTTGAAAATTGAAATTTCAATTCTAGCCGTGTTTAGGCTCATTTTGAAGCTCAAAACTTGTGAATTCCTTTTTTCCATGTAAAAATTCAAATTCAACATACTGAGAACTTCAATATAAGCCCAAACACGCCATGAGTCGGTGAGATTCGAAATTTCTGGTGCGTTGCGGTCGTGCGTCGCGTGTTTAGGCAAATTTTCAAAGCCGACCGATTTGCAGCGGGTTTGAGCTCATTTGAAAGTTCACAATCTCACAAATTGAAAGTTCAGTTTTTGTG
>NC_013487.2:14555845-14560762 GCF_000004555.2 Caenorhabditis briggsae | reverse complement strand
AACCGTACGTTCAAGAACCGGTCCTTCTGTAACAAGACGTTCTTGAACTAACAAATTCGCAACCGGACGTTCCAGAACCGGACGTTCTAGAACCGGTCCTTCTGTAACAGGTCGTTCTTGAACTAACAAATTCGCAACCGGACGTTCCAGAACCGGACGTTCCAGAACCGGTCCTTCTGTAACAGGTCGTTCTTGAACTAACAAATTCGCAACCGGACGTTCCAGAACCGGACGTTCCAGAACCGGTCCTTCTGTAACAGGTCGTTCTTGAACTAACAAATTCGCAACCGGACGTTCCAGAACCGGACGTTCCAGAACCGGTCCTTCTGTAACAGGTCGTTCTTGAACTAACAAATTCGCAACCGGACGTTCCAGAACCGGACGTTCCAGAACCGGTCCTTCTGTAACAGGTCGTTCTTGAACTAACAAATTCGCAACCGGACGTTCCAGAACCGGACGTTCCAGAACCGGTCCTTCTGTAACAGGTCGTTCTTGAACTAACAAATTCGCAACCGGACGTTCCAGAACCGGACGTTCTAGAACCGGTTTTTCTGTAACTTGACATTCTAGAACTGTTCATTTTGCTACCTGACGTTTTACAACTGGACGTTCTAGAATCGTTAATTTGTGCAACCGTACGTTTTAGAACAGGCAGTTTCGTGACCGGACATTTATTAACCTTTCTAAAACGTCCAGTTGTCAAATGAACAGTCCTCAAATATCCGGTTGCCAAACGGACAGTTCTAAACTGTCCGGTTGCCGAATGGGTAGATCTAAAATGTCCCTTCGACTCACCTCCGGCAGCAATTCCTCAGCTCTCAAAGAAATTCGAAAAACATTTGCGAATTTCTCCAAAACGTTCTCTTTCTCCTCATCTGGGGTCAATTTCCAGAACTTTCGTAATCCTTGAAGTGTTTCGAATTTTTCCGAAATTCTAGAATCATCATTTAGAATATCTAAAATCGTTGATTCCAGTAGATCAAATCCTTCCGTTTTGTATTCTTTTAGAAAATTCTCAATTCGAGATTTATTGGAAGAATAGCAGGGATTCGGGGTGCCATTCTGAAAAAAAAATTATGGCTTTTTTTAAAGTTGTATGGATTACTGTCACTATTACTATTCCTTAAAAACGACAGAAAACTTTCAAACTTTTCAGCTACTGCCGAAAAATTTCGAACTTTCTCAAAATTAAGCAAAGATAGTCACGTTTGAGCTCATTTTGAAGCTCAAAACTTGAGAATCCTAATTTTTGCTAAAATTTTGAGTTTAGCACACTGAGAGCTTCAAAATAAGCCCAAACACGCCATGATTCGGTGAGATTCGGAATTTCGGGTGCGTCGCAGTCGTGCGTCGCGTGTTTTGTGCGAAAATTCAAAGTTAACCGATTTGTAGCTTGTTTGGGCTCATTTTGAAGCTCACAGTCTCACAAATCCGATAGTTTTATTGTTGTGTTAAGTGGGACAATTTAAAGGGTTTTATGGTAAATATAAAGATTACTGTAATTAGCAAAATTATTGAAAAATAACAGACGTTCCTGTTTTTTTTTTAGGAAATAAAAAATCTTAATTTTTGAATTTTTTAGAAAATGTTTATTTTGAAATCGTCAAAAAATTTTAATTCTCTCATTTATATTCAATTAAGCCAAAAATAACAATTCTTAAAATTAGAATTTTTTTGAAAAACTTCAAATTTAAACATTTCAACGAATGGTATGAACATATCGAAGAATTTCAGAGAAGGTTAACTTTTTGCTGAAAATTTGAAACAGCAGTTTTTTGAATGAATATTTTGTATTTTCAAAATGAGTTTTCAACCTTTTCAGAATTTTTAGAATATTCGAATTTCTTCGAGAAATTCAATTTTTATACAATTCATGAGTTTAAAAAACGCCTAAAATGACGGTTTTCATAGAAATCTAATTCGATTCTGTTAGAGATATTCGAATTCTAGAAAAATCCCAATATTGAAAATATTCAAAGTTTGAAACAGTTTAATTGTTTTCAGTTTGTTTTAAGTTGTCATGTTTGAGCTCATTTTGAAGCTTAAAAACTGCGAATTTTGCTTGTTTATATGAAAATCTGAATTCAACTCATTGAGAGCTTCAAAATAAGCCCAAACACGCCATGATTCGGTGAGATTCGGAATTTCGGGCGCGTCGCGGTCGTGCGTCGCGTGTTTTGGGCGAAACATCAAAATCAACAGATTTGGGCTTTGTTTGGGCTCATTTTGAAGCTCACAACCTCACAAGTATGAAAAAATGTTTTTGTGGTGGTTAGGACACTTTGAAGCGATTTATGGTCCAAGTAAATTTGCCCCTGAAATTTTTGAAATTTTTCTAGTCGTGTTTTAAGCTTATTTTGAAGCACTCAAAGTCAGAAATTCAAACTGTTGTTTTGAAAATTGTAAATTTAAAGTTGTGAGCAATTTGGAAGGTCCACAAGGTGTCTTTCAAAAAGAATAAAGATGTTTTTTTGCTGTTTCAAAGTTTGCTTTTCCAAAAATCATCAAATATTTGTCTATTACGTTCCCTCTCCATCCCAAAATTAATTAATTAATCGACTGTGAATTTTCCCCTATTTTCAGATGAAAACAATTTTCTTTGTTTTCACAAAATCCTTTATTATACTTCGACTTTCTGGAATTTTTAAACTTTTTTGGAATTTTCAATTTTCCAAAAATCAATTTCTCTGTTTCAAAACTTTGTCTCGAATTTTTTAAATGTTAAAGTTTTGATAAGTGAAAACCAATGAATTCTGGTTTTTGAAATTTTCCTGACAAGGGAACATTTTAAGTCGATAAGCTGATTCGCATAAACTAACCGTAGAGAATGAAAGAGCGTGTTTCAAAACCTATAAAACTGTTTTCAAAGTCTGCTTACGAAACCTCTAAAGTGCTGAAATTTCAGTTTCAGTACCAAAAATTGGCCTTTTCAGTGCAAAATTTGCTATTTTCAAATTCGATTGTTTCCACTCCTAGAAGGTTTCCGAACATGTACTGTACTTGAAATTAGGTGTATTTTCATATTTCGGCATTTTTTCGCAAAAAAAATTTTTGTTGAAAAATTTCGAGAAATTTCGTACCCTTTGGGTTGGATGATTTTCTCGAATTATTGCCTTTTGTAAAAAATGTTCTGAAAAAATGAAGGTTATGTTTCAAAAATGTTATGAAACATCAAAACATAATACACTTCTCAATTTTATACTTATCCAATTTCAACCAGAGTCCACATATACCTGAATACAATACTTCAAAACTGCTTTCATTTCAATAACTCTAATGACTTGAATATTTTTTCGAAATTTTTGAAATTTTTTTTTTTTAATTTTGTCTCTACATTCTTGAAGTTGTTTAAAAAAAAGAAAACAAACTGACTTCAGGCTGTTGTAATACTGCAAAACCAAAAAAAAAAGAGAAAAAATTAGTAAGCCTAGGAGGGGGTCGTCGAACCATCATACCCCCCATCTCCTCATACTTGTAACGGGCCGAGCCGGGCTTTTTCCCGAATTTCGGAGGCCCGGCCCGGCGGGCCTGTCATTCCACAAGTTTTGAAAATTTCAAAAAACATATAAGGGGGGACCCTTATGTGATTTTCTTCGATCAAAAAATTTTTTTCGAGTTTTTTTTTTGAAATTTTTTGATTAAACAGACAAACAATCCAAAAAGCACAAAAAAAAAATAGAGAATTGTATTGAGAGCTCAAAATTCGGCTCAAAATGACAAAATTTTTGCTACCGGGCCTTGAAATTTTCCTCAGGCCCGGCCCGGAATTTTACAAGTATGCATCTCCTATCCCAACCACTACCCGCTTGCGCCACCAATCCATTTTTTGAAGAGGGATATAAGCGCAGTGATAAAATGCCTGATTTTCCGCGTGTGAAAAAGAGAAATCAATGATAAATTTTGGGCAAAATTAGGACTGGAATTTCAGCACTTTAGAGGTTTCGTAAGCAGATTTTGAAAACGGTTTTATAGGTTTTGAAACACGCTCTTTCATTCTCTACGGTTGGTTTATGCGAATCAGCTTATCGACTCAAGATGTTCCCTTGTGAATATTTAAAATTTCCAAAAATTATCACTGTTTCAAAAAAATTGCCTAATTTTCTAAACTTTGAATTGTCCGTAGCATTCAATTTGTCTTATAAAAATGATGTTTTTTTTCTGATTTTTGAAATTTTGAAAATTTCTTGCTTTTCAAAATTGAACAAAAGTAAACATGTTTGAGCTCATTTTGAAGCTTAAAAACTGCGAATTTTGCTTGTTTATATGGAAATCTGAATTTAGCGCATTGAGAGCTTAAAAATTAGCCTAAACACGCATTGATTCGGGGAGATTCAAAATTTCAGGTGCGTCGCGGTTGTGCGTCGCGTGTTTTGGGCGAAAAATGAAAGTTAGCCGATTTGCATCGTGTTTGGGCTTATTTTGAAGCTCACAATCTCAAAAATCTTTAAATTTGGGTTTCGTGCCGGTTGGGACATTTTGAAGCATTTTATGGGTCAAACAAACTTTGTTAAGCGGTCTCCATTTTTGTGATAAAACCAATTCCTTTTCAGAGTTTTCTCGGTAAACTGAAAAAAATTTTTTTGAAATTTTTTTGAATTAAAAACCCACAATGGTGCTGCTCCTGCATCCCTAAAACTGAACAATATCTATAGTGTTTCGATGGGTCCACATTTCGAAAATCCGGTTGAAATTTCAAATTTCGAGAGTTGAAAACTTCCAAAAGCTTGGATAATTCTTCAGAAGACGTACACATTATTCAGAGATTCTAAGATCTAAAAAAAGATAAATTCAAAAAATGTATTAGGTCAATTAAACCAAAAAAAATCCAAAAAATCCAAAAAAAAATTTTTTGAAACAGAAATTTTCAAAAATTCACATTTTTGAGCAAAAATAAGAATTATTTATATTCCTTTTCTT
>NC_013487.2:14551784-14555726 GCF_000004555.2 Caenorhabditis briggsae | reverse complement strand
AAAAGTAATCAACTGATAAAATGTTTATCATAATATCACCAACATTTTATTAATTGACACTTTTTCAAAACCTCTTACAGTAACCGAGATAAGTGATCTCAAAAAACTAAACCATAATTTTCAGTCCTCATCCAACTAATGGCTGCTTCAATCGCCGGACGTCCTCTACAGTTCTGTATTTTTGGGGATACGGTAATGGGAAATAAATGTAGACAAATGAAACGCAGACTTGAAATGGACAATGTTACTGTTGGTTGGTTTTTTTTTAAGTTTTGAAAAATTTTGAAATTTAAAATTTTCAGGCCAACTCTACAAATTGCTTCTGGAAATTCCAAAAATTGAAATTTACGACGAGATGCATGTATTCGATTCGTTGGAAGAGATTTGTGCAAAAATTGTAAAAATCGGGGAATTTGAAAACATTTTTTGAGTTTTTTAAACTTCTTTTTTTTGAGAAATTTTAATTAAAATGTTGTTGAAAGTTTGTGAAGAAAATATTAATAAAGTTTTTTATATCCGTATTTTATTTGTTTTTGAAACTGTGAAAAAATTGAGAAATATCGATTTTTCTTTCTTTTTTCTTTTTATTTTAATTATTCTGATTTTCTAGAGGCCAAACGAATTTTCAAATTTCCAGAGTCGTATTTTCTTGGACCATAACACCCTCTAAAATGTACCAATTAACACAAAAACGAGATTTTCAGACTTATGAGATTGTGAGCTTCAAAATGAACCCAAATACGATGCAAATCGGATAATTTTGATTTTTCGCCCAAAACACGCGACGCACGACCGCGACGCACCCGAAATTTTGAATCTCACCGAACCATGGCGTGTTTGGGCTTATTTTAAAGCTCTCAGTGTACTGTACTGAATTCAAATTGGGACATTGAATATCATAATTCGGAAAATCTGCGCTTCAAAATAAGTCTAAACACAGGTAATTTCGAAATTAAAGTCATGTTTTAGCTCATTTTGAAGCTCAGAACTTGCGAATTTCGGTTTTTGCTGTTAAAAATTGAATTCAGCACACTGAGAGCTTCAAAATGAGTCCAAACACGCCATGATTCAGTGAGATTCAAAATTTCGAGTGCGTCGCGGTCGTGCGTCGCGTGTTTTGTGCAAAAAATCAAAATTAACCAATTTGCACCGTGTTTGGGCTCATTTTGAAGCTAAAAAGCCCAAACATCTGAAAATGTGGTATTTGTTAAAATTAGGGCATTTTGAAAAGTTTTATGGTCCAAACTCGGAAACTTTTGAAATCCAATTCTAGTCGTGTTTAGGCTCATTTTAAAGCATTTTAGGTCAGAAATTGGCTTTTTTGTATGAAAATGTTCAATTTGGATTTTTATTATTTGTGTTTTTTTTTCAAATGTTCAGATTTCTCAATTTTTCGTTCCATTGATCGATTTTAGAGAATTTTCTAGAAAAATTTTCCTTCAATTTTCTACATTTTTCAGTGTTACTTTCAAGTTTCTAGTTGAATTTTTTTTCAGAAAAATCGAAAATTTTCAAAATCTTTTGTCTCAAATTTTTCAGCCAATTTCAGACAAGCCATGAATTTTATTTCAGATACAAATAATCATAAAGCAAATGATCCAAAAAAAAAGAATCAAAATCATCGGGGAAAATGAATTTTAAAAAAAGAGGGCGTGGCTTAAAAAAGGGGCGGAGCCAAAAAGAAACGAGATCTTTGAAATTTTCACACATACACATGAGAGAAATACACGCAAAACAACAAACCAATGATTATATTCAATTTTTTTATATGGGACAAATAACCAAAAAAAAAGAAGGGGCGGAGTCCAAGGAAACGGGGGGCGGAGCTTAAGGAAATAAGCTCATTTTGTAACTCGAAACTTGGGAATTTTGATTTTTGACATAAAAATTTGAATTCAGCACGCTGAGATCTTCAAAATGAGCCCCAACACGCCACGATTCGGTGAGATTCGAAATTTCGAGTGCGTCGCGGTCGTGCGTCGCGTGTTTGGGTGAAAATCAAAGTGAACCGATTTGCGGCGTGTTTGGGCTCATTTTGAAGCTCACAACCTCACAAATCCCAAAAATTGAGTTTCATGTCAATTGGGACATTTTGAAGCGATTTATGGCCCAATCAAATTTGGAAAAAATGCTAAAAATACTGGGAAAAGGGGCGGAGCTTAAGACGTAGATTTCAGAGGTTTCAAGTTGTCCAGCAATGCCCTATTCTGTGGGCCTGCAAGATACTGAAATACGAAATCGAATACGAAGGTTTCCGTTGGAATATACGGTAATCTGATTTGAGAAGTGGCGATTTTGCGGAGAACCGAGTTCAGTTGACCTGAAATTTGGAAATTTGGGATTTTGGCTGAAAATGGTCGAAAATCCCTTACCAATTGACACATTTTCTGACCGTAGTCTCGCCATGACTCCCTTAAAATGTTTCATCGTCTGGCCTTCTTGAAATGTACAAAACACTAGTGGCCGCTTCACCATTCCGGCTATGATCACTTGTTGGAGGACTGCAAAACAGACGAATTTTACCAAGGCTGTGCAAAAAGGCGGCTGGTCGCGGCTTTTTTTGTGAAAGCCGTGAAAAGCCGCGGCTAGCCGAGGCCGGCCGCGAATAGCCTCATGAAAACGCGTGAAGTGAAAATCAATTAGTTTTTGAATAATTTCGTTTTTTGTTCTATTTTTCAAAAAAAAAAAAATCTACGTTTCTCATGAAACAATTATTTCAAAAGGCCGTGAAAAGCCGCACGGCTAGCCTGGGCCGGCCGCGGCTTCTTCGAATATTTTTTCTGAAGCCGCGGCTGGCCGGCCTTGAACTTTACTCAAAAATTGCGATGTTTCGAAAAAAAGAAATTCTTTTTTGCTTCAGAAATTGAGCAAAAATTATTCCCATGTTGCAGCTCATTTTGATGCTCAGAATTTGAGATTTTTGATTTTCAATGTCTACATTTGAATCCAGCACGCTGAAAGCTTTAAAATGAGCCCAAACGCGACTAGGTTCCGCCCACTTTGATTTTTCAGGCGCGTCGCGGTCGTGCGTCGCGTGTCTGGCTGAAATGTCGAAGTGGGCGGAGCCTAGTCGTGTTTGGACTCATTTCAGAACGCTCATAATCTCACAAATCGGAAAATTTATGTTTTGAGTTGATTGGGACGTTTTGAAGGGGTTTCTAGCTCAATTTTGATTTTTTAAAAAGGATTACTGTAGTTTCGAAAGTCCGCAAACACGGGAATATGCCATTTTGGGCAGTTTTCAACGCCAAATTCGTTTTCTCCATAGTCAAATTAGTCTAAATTCGATAAAGCAGCTCGAAATCTCAATTTTCGAAAAATTCGATGTTTGCGTACTTTCCAAGCTACAGTAATCCCGAAAATGCCAAAATTGAGCAAGAAACGTCTTGTTTTCAGTTTCCGGGGTCCCAAATTTTGCACCAATTTTGAGTTCAAATCATTTTCAACGATTTTTCAACCTATTTTCCAGCTAAAATCGGAAAATTTAGCTAGATAAGTTAAGGCTGAGCAATGAGCTATTTGGGCTCATTTTGAAAATTCCGAAAATTCTCGAATTCGAAAATCTAAAAACTCAAAAAGTTCGGAGATTTTTGAAACTTAGAGTTCTGAAATGTCGCGCGGTTAGAAGGAAATCCAATTCTAGTCGTTTTTTGGGCTCATTTTGAAGCTAAAAAGCTCAAGATTTCAATTTTAAAGGTGCAATTTTAAAGGTGGTGTGCGGTGAAAAATTTTATTGCTTTATTTTGTGCAGAAATCCATGTAAATCCCCATAAAAATAAAGAAAAAATTCAAAAAAAAATTCCTTCATTGAGAAAAACGGCATCGAAAAGTCAACGTGGGAACCGGTGGCCTAGCGGCCATGTGTGAGTTTTCTAGGCCAACTGCCGGTAAAAGCGCGCGAAATTCAAATTTTTATTGATTTTCAGGGTTTTCTCAGATTTT
>NC_013487.2:14550105-14551401 GCF_000004555.2 Caenorhabditis briggsae | reverse complement strand
AATAATTGTTTCATGAGAAACGTAGATTTTTTTTTTTTTGAAAAATAGAACAAAAAACGAAATTATTCAAAAACTAATTGATTTTCACTTCACGCGTTTTCATGAGGCTATTCGCGGCCGGCCTCGGCTAGCCGCGGCTTTTCACGGCTTTCACAAAAAAAGCCGCGACCAGCCGCCTTTTTGCACAGCCTTGGTAAAATTCGTCTGTTTTGCAGTCCTCCAACAAGTGATCATAGCCGGAATGGTGAAGCGGCCATTAGTGTTTTGTACATTTCAAGAAGGCCAGACGATGAAACATTTTAAGGGAGTCATGGCGAGAATACGGTCAGAAAATGTGTCAATTGGTAACACCTTTAACAGAATTTCAACCGATTTTCAGGCTTACATTTCAGCGGTTTGTGCCCATTGAACGCCCCACATCCCCAGAATCCAGTGACAATCGGAATCTGACCAAAGTGCTCGGATTGTGCGAGAATCCAGTGTAGGCCTTCTTCATTTCTCTCGTCAAACTGTCCGATGTCACTTGTTCCGCAATAGCTTTCGTTTTAAAATACATCGCGTCGATTGCTACGGTTTCCACACGAAGACGTCCGTATTTATCACGAAGACGTGCGTCATTCTGACGAGCGTATCGACCGGACAGGGGGCGCCATTTCAGTTTATTTGCTGGAAAACAAAAATTAACGATTTTCGCTTAAAATTTGGAGTTTTCAGCTAGAAAATCGATCGATTTTTAACAAAAAATTATGAGAATTTGAAATCCAAAAATTCGGAAAATTCAGTTTAAAATTCCATAAAAATGAGCATTTTCAGCTGGAAAATCAGGAATTTTCGACCTGAAATCGAGGAATTTTAAGCTGAAATTAGGATTTTTGACTCGAAATTTAGGAATTTCTAAACACTAAAAATAGAATTTTTCAGCTGGAAATCAATCAATTTCAGTTAAAAGTTGGAAATTTCCAACAGGCAGGCCGTTTCAACATGGTGGCCTAACTTTTGCAAGTTGGATTTTTCTAGGCCACCATGCTAAAATGGCCTAGAAATGATCTAATGTTCGTCTGGTGTGTTTTAGGCCACTTCAACTCGGTGGCCTAACTTTTGCACGTTGCATTTTCTAGGTCAACACGTTAAAATGACCTAGATACGACCTAGAATTGGCTTAGGGGGTGATTTCTAGGCCATTTAAACATGGTGGCCTAACTTTTGCAATATGCATTTTCTAGGCCACCACTCTTCTCAATGACCTAGATATTCGTCTGGCGCGCTTTCTAGACCATTTTAGTATGATGGCCTAGA
>NC_013487.2:14543616-14549930 GCF_000004555.2 Caenorhabditis briggsae | reverse complement strand
GGGGCATATTAGGCCACTTCTAGGCAATTTTAGCATGGTGGCCTAACTTTCTCACGTTGCATTTTCTAGGTCAGCACGTTGAAAGGGCCTAGAAATGGATATTCATCTGGAGTGTTTTCCAGACATTTTTGCTGAAATGGCCTAGAAAAGTAATTTGCAAAAGTTAGGCCACCACATTAAAATGACCTAGAAGTGGCCCGAAATTCCGAATTATTCAACTAAAAATGGTCGATTTTCATCGGACTTTCCAAATTGCTCATCCCAAAAAAACCCAACACCTACCGTAACCCGTATAGCCACTGTACACATATGCTCCAACGATCGAAATCGCCTGCGTATCGTCCATTTTGTCCGTCAGCAACATTCCGACAATCATTTCGGGACACATTAGGAAACGGATTTCTTCCTGCAAAATGGCAACATTTTCTGGTGGCCTAACTTTTGCATTTTCTAGGCCATCATCATCAGAATCCTGAATTCCTAGGCCACGCATCTCAAAAATGGTCCAAAAACGACATGAAATCTTCAATTTCTAGTCTCTGATGACCTAGAAATCCACTGATTTTAAACATGGCCTAACTTTTGGGGGATTTCTAGGTCATAAGGGCCCAACTTTTCCAAAATTCGATTTTCTTGGCCATCAGATTGCTCATATAGCCTGGATGGCCTAACTTTCCTAATTTCTAGGCCACGAATCTCTAAAATCACCCTTAAACAAGATAAAATATGGCCTAGAAACCTCTATTTTCATAGATGGCCTAACTTTTGGGCGATTTCTAGGCCACGTAGCTTAGAAAGTTGCCTAGAATGCTATTCTTTGCATTTTCTAGGCCATGACCTAGATTTTGCATTTTCTAGGCCATGACCTAGATTTTTGCATTTTCTAGGCCATGACCTAGATTTTTGCATTTTCTAGGCCATGACCTAGTTCTTGGATTTTCTAGGTCATATCGAACGCCCTGGTGACCTAACTTTCTCAATTTCTAGGCCACGAAGCTCTGAAGCGATCTAAAAGCCTCCATTTTCATGGATGGCCTAATTTTTTGGATTTCTAGGCCATTTTTCAAAGATTTTTGAGCATTTTTCATGGATTTTAGACCATTTTTAATGAATTTTAGACCATTTTTCATGAATTTTAGACCATTTTTCATGGATTTTGTATCGTTTTTCACGAATTTTGGTCTATTTTTCATGGATTTTGGACCATTGTTCACAGATTTTTGCCCACCTGAACAGCGCCACTTTTCAAAACGCCTCCACCCAAGTACTCATTGGCAAAATCGATTTGTGTACAGAGTGCGGTCTCCTCAATAACCATTTGATCATAGATTCGAACATCGGGCATCGGATTGCACTTATTTTTGATCCATTCCTCTTTGAATTCTTCGTTTCTCACTGTTTTCAGACGGAAACTGACACATCCTTTCGGCGGATTCGTCGCGATTCGATCGAAATAGGCGAACAGGAAGCGCAGTTTTTCAATCGATAGTTCATCGTCGTGTTCCAGGAGGCTGGAAGGCTCATTTTGAAGATCAGAATTCAAGAATTTCAATTCTATATATCAAAATTTGAACTGAGCTCACCGAGAGCTTCAAAATGAGCCCAAACACGCCACGATTCGGAGAGATTCAAAATTACGGGTGTGTCGCGGTCGTGCGTCGCGTGTTTTGGGCGAAAAATCAAAATTAACCGATTTGTATCGTGTTCGGGCTCGTTTCAAAGCTCACAATCTCACAAATCTGGAAATTTGGGCTTTCTGGCTTTTTAGGCCGGTCTGGGCTCTTTTTGAGCCAATTTTCATCACATTTCCAGATATTTCAGCTTGATGTTTCGGGATTTTTAAGCTCGAAATTTTGAGAAAAACTACTTACTAATGAAAACTGAGCGAATGACTAGTTTTTGGTTTGAAGAACATTCGTGCGAGCAGTGCAGCACATTGTACATGCGAGAATGTCGCTGATTCGACAAAATCCGTGAGACGGTAGATGCGCTGAAAATGTGCAAAATTAGACAATAATTTTTAGCTAATTTTGGGCTCTTTTGCCCCGAATTTCGGACTAAAGCCATATATTTTTGAACCGGAAACACCTGGACAGTGTCCTATGCCATTTTGGACTATTTCTAACTAATTTTGAGCCAATCTGACATATTTTAGTATAATTGAAGCGGATTTTAGAACTATTTACCATTAATTTGAGCCAGATTTTTTACATAAAATTTCAGGCCAGCAATTTTGATTTTCAGCTTTTTTGGACTCATTTTTGGACCAATTTTTACTAATTTTATTGCTTTATTTTGTGCAGAAATCCATGTAGATCCCCATAAAAATAAAGAAAAAATTCAAAAAAAATTCCTTCATTGAGAAAAACGGCATCGAAAAGTCAAAGTGGGAACCGGTGGCCTAGCGGCCATGTGTGAGTTTTCTAGGCCAACTGCCGGTAAAAGCGCGCGAAATTCGAATTTTTATTGATTTTCAGGGTTTTCTCTGATTTTTGTCAGGGTTTTTCATACACCTGGGAGGAAATTAACAGAAACATTTAGAAATCTTCAAAAGACATTAGTCCGAAATTCGGGGCAAAAGAGCCCAAAATTAGCTAACACACCACTAAGGCTTCCATTTCGGTCGGTCGAAAATCGCCGACCGCCGACCGACCACCGACCCAACCGACCGACAGCCGACCGAGTTGACCGATCGGCCGGCGCGCCAACCGATTTCGTGCCTTTGCGCCAGGGGTGGGAGAAAAACCTTGACGTTTTGCAAAATTTTCTCGCTTCTTGTGCAAAACGAAATTAAAGGGGGACTCCGACCAAAAATTTTTATTGCATTAAAATGTGTTAAAAGCCAAAAAAAGGTGCCGCCGGGGGCCTTTTTTTCAAGTCGCCGACAGTGTTTTTTAAGTTTTTTACCTGCCGGACATGAAATTGAAAAAAATCCGGAAAATTTGCCACATAGGAAAGGCGCCCACTGCCGTGGCCTAGGTTTCTCACTGAAAATCCTCGTCCCCCGGCGGCACCTTTTTTTGAATTTTCTTCCTTTTCAACGCCGTTTTTCGGGGATTTCGGATTTTTTTTTGAATTTTTTCGCAATAATATTCGGAAAATAGATAAATTTTAACACATTTTAATGCAATAAAAATTTTTGGTCGGAGTCCCCCTTTAAAGGAACATGCAATTATGTCGATGGGTCTCGACACGAAAGAAAATTTTCTTTAATGCGCGCTGATGGGTAGTCATTCTACGCAACGGCCGACACCTCCCGGGTTCCGCCGTCCACTATACTTTGTGTGTGCCGAGGCTCCGCCCACTTTTTTCGCGAAATGCGTGTGTTTTGCATTTCGTTTCACACGAAAGGCGATTGCTCGCACGAGGCATTTAGTGAGTAGTTCGTCGTAAAATACAATGCACGCGTGTGCAAACACGTTGACGCGCAAATGCACGAAAACGGTTGGCGCTCCGACCGATCGGTCAGCTCGGTCGGTTGTCGGTCGGCTGGGTCGGTCGGTCGGCTAAATTTCCCGACCGAATGGAAGCCTTACACACCACCTTTAAGCTTAAACTCTTTCGGGTTTTCGAAACAATTTCAGGTCGAATTTCAGACTACCGTAAAACCTCTAATAGAACGACACCCGGATCGTCCACTTTGAGCCTATATATCTCATTTTCTGTGAAAGATATCAAAAAGTGGCTAACTAGTAAAATGTTGTTGATATCCTGATAAACATTTTATTAGCTGACAACTTTTTGATATCTTTCAAAAGAAGTGAGATATATAGGCTCAAAGTGGACGATCCGGGTGTCGTTCTATTAGAGGTTTTACGGTAATTCTGATCTATTTTCGAGCAGTTTCAAACAAAACAAAACAAAGTTTTTTTCGAAGACACCAACCTTGGGTAATATCTCTTCCGCTGAAAGCGCGATTCGGACGACGTTTGCGAATTGGTCCAACACATACTTCTCACTGTTGTGCTCTCGGGCAACTGTGTTAAAGTACTTGAGAAGACCCAAAAATGAATTGTAGCCACCGATACGGCCGAGTTGATGGAGGACGTGCTGAAAATTCGGTCATTTTAAGCCATTTTTCAGCCACAATTTCAGCGCGAAAATCGATTGTTGGCCATTTAAAACATATTTTAAGCAAACTGTAAGCCATATTATCTCAGCTTATTTCGAGCCATTTCAAGCATATTTTGATATCATTTTAAGCCAATCATAGGCCCATTTTAGGCCCATTTTAAGACTATTTTGAGCCATTTCGAACATATTTTAAGGTCATTTTAAGCCTACTTTCATGCTACTTTGAGCCCATTTTAAGCCTATTTCGGCCAATTTGAAGCCTTGTCTATTTTTTAAGACTATTTTAAGCCTATTCTAAGTGTATTTTCAACCAATCTAAAGCCTTTTTTAAGCCTACTGTAGGCCTATTTTAAACAACTTTTAAGCCTAGTTTCAGCACACTTTGAGCTCATTTTAGACTTACTTTAAGCCGATTTTAGCCCTATTTTCAACTATTTCAAGCCGATTCAAGCCTATTTTTAGCCTAGTTTAGGCCTACTAACACTATTTCAAGCTCATTTTAAGCCTATTTTGAGTCGATTCTATGCCTTTTATGACACATATTTTAAGCCTATTTAAGTCGATCATCAGCCTATTCCCAGCCTATTTTAAGCCTATTTCACGCCTACTCAAGCCCAATTTAGGATATACTAAGCCATTTTTCAGCCAATTTTTAGCCAAAGTACAATAAATTTGAAATTCCTAAAAGTCCCCTATTTTCAGCCTATTTCAGGCCTATTTTAAGTTATTCATAGTCATATTTGAGCTATTTCAGCGTTTTTTCAGCCGTTTTAAACATTTCTATAGTCATTTTAAGCCTATTTTAAGCCAATTTCAGCGCCACAAAAAGCAGGAAAACTCACACTGAACATCTGAAACCCTCCCGAATGTCCTTCAGCTGAGTAACGATGTTCCCGAAGCCACTGCTCTAGGGTATTTTTGTCGGTTAGGTACATTCGATTCGCTATTTCCTCCGGTTTTTGACGATATGAATATGGATTACGGTCCAAACTAGGCATGTACGGATGGAAAGGACGCCATTGGATTTGGTTTAGGAGGTAGTGATTGTCTCGGTAGGCTGGAAATGAAGAGGATAGGTTTTAGGAGCAGGATTACTGTAGAAATAAGATAATTTTTACGTTTTTTCGCAAATTTAATTGGTCCATAACTTCTTTCAAATAGTCTGAATTGACATAAAAATGAAATTTTCAGATTTCTGAGCTTTCTAGCTTTCAAATGAGCCTAAACACGCCGCAAATCGGTTAACTTTGATTTTTCACCTAAAGCACGCGACGCACGACCGCGACGCACCCGAAATTTTCGAATCTCACCGAATCGCGGCGTGTTTTAACAGGATTCATAGCGAAATTCGACAACGTCTCGTCGAGAGCTTCAAAATGAGCTCAACCACGACTAGGCTCTGCCCACTTTGAAATTTCAGCCAAACACGCGACGCACGACCGCGACAAATTTTGACACTGAAAATCGAAATTCTTAATATCTGAGCATCAAAATGAGCTCAAAACGTGCCAATCTTCATTCAAATTTTTTGAATATTGCCTGAAATTCTGAAAATGTTACCCCAATTATCACGAAAACAACCTTTTCAGATTCATGGGATTGTGAGCTTTAAAATGAGCCCAAACACGGTGAAAATAGGCCACATAAATATGTAATTCTAAAAAACACTCTACACACTGCCGAAACGGAAGACATGAAAATGGAAGTGGATGAAGATGATGGAGATGCGGATGGACCAGCATCGAATTTGGCGGAATTGACACAATTAGGATCTTCGGATGGCTCTTTTGTAGGTGAAAGTCTGAAATTTCGAGGTTTTTAGTCTGAAAATGGTCGAAAACTAAGAAAAATTGCTTCAAAATCACGAAAAATTCCCCAGAAAATCGATAAAAAATCACCAAAAATCACTGAAAAGGAATTTTACTCAAAAAATGAAGGAAATCAGCTGAAAATAGGCTTAAAAATCTGGAATTTTCAGTGAAAAAAATTTGTGGAATTTGTCTGAAAATTGACTGAATTTTTTGGAATTTTTGCCCCTGAAAATGAGGTAATTTGGCTGAAAACAGTCTGAAAATCATTGAAAAATTGTATTAAAATCGATTAGAAATCACATAAAATCAATGAAAATTGTCTAGAAAATCTGCAATTTTTTGGCATTTTTTGATAGAAAAACTGACCAAAAATTGATCGAAATTTGCTGAAAATCACTTTTAAAGAGCCCATTTTTCAGCGGAATTTTC
>NC_013487.2:14528554-14543286 GCF_000004555.2 Caenorhabditis briggsae | reverse complement strand
TGAAGCTCACAATCTCACAGATCGGAAAATTTGGGTTTTCTGTGAATTGTGATCATTTTCTATAGATTTTAAGCTATTTTTTGAGCATTTCTCTCCCTTTTTCCAGTCCATCTGTGCATCCAGATGTCCACACCTACGTCTATCCGGCGTCGGCAATCCTGGAATCTCGCAATATCGATAATCCTTCGATTTATTGAAATTTTTCGCCTCGAAATCTGGCAGAAACTCAAGTTTTCGCTTGTTGAATTGCTGAAAATCAGGAGATTGCTCAGTTTTAGAAGAAACTACAGTACTACCCTACCTCTTCAAGTAGATATCTGAAATCCGTTGTGCATTGCTCATCAGTGATAATTCCAAATGCCTTCTTCTTTTCCTCCATTTTTACATCGACTGGCGCGCCTTCGGCGCGTTTTTCAGTTTTCGGAAATTCCGAAACTAGACTACTCATTGGTGGATCGTCCTCTTCGTCGATTTTCTGGAATTTTGGGCCCATTTTTTAAGAAATTCTGGATCAAAAAATAGACATTTTCAGTTGTAAAAAACAACGGAAAGTTGAAAATTCCGCTGAAAAATGGGCTCTTTAAAAGTGATTTTTCAGCAAATTTCGATCAATTTTTGGTCAGTTTTTCTATCAAAAAATTGCAAAAAATTGCAGATTTTCTAGACAATTTTCATTGATTTTATGTGATTTCTAATCGATTTTAATACAATTTTTCAATGATTTTCAGACTGTTTTCAGCCAAATTACCTCATTTTCAGGGGCAAAAATTCCAAAAAATTCAGTCAATTTTCAGACAAATTCCACAAATTTTTTTCACTGAAAATTCCAGATTTTTAAGCCTATTTTCAGCTGATTTCCTTCATTTTTTGAGTAAAATTCCTTTTCAGTGATTTTTGGTGATTTTTTATCGATTTTCTGGGGAATTTTTCGTGATTTTGAAGCAATTTTTCTTAGTTTTCGACCATTTTCAGACTAAAAACCTCGAAATTTCAGACTTTCACCTACAAAAGAGCCATCCGAAGATCCTAATTGTGTCAATTCCGCCAAATTCGATGCTGGTCCATCCGCATCTCCATCATCTTCATCCACTTCCATTTTCATGTCTTCCTCTTCTTCAATTTTAACACTTTCTTCTGGAATTTCCAATTTTTGTGGACTTGGACTAGCTGGCGAGAACACATCTGGTGATAGAGAGCGATGGGAGGATGGATCCTGGAAAATGTTAGATTGCTCAGCTTAGAAATTGACGATTTTCAGTAGTTTTATTGTGAATTTTGTGCCATATTTGGCATATTTTCAGCAAAAAATTTTCAGCTATTTTCAGCGAGTTTTCAGTGACTTTCAGGAAAAGTTCTGCAATTTGTTGCAATTTTCAATTTTAAAGGGATTTTAAGAGCAATTTTTTTCAGCCATTTTTAGTCGCTTTCAGAGATTTTCACAGTTTTATTTCATATTGATTTTCAGCGATTTTCAGTGATTTTCTAGCGATTTTCAAAGATTTTAAGCGATATATATTTAGCGGTTTCCAGCGATTTTTTCAGCTATCTTCAAGAGATTTTCAGGCGATTTCAAAGCTATTTTCTAGCGATTTCCCAGCGCTTTTTAGCCGACTTTCCAGTGATTTTTGAACGATTTCTATGAATTTCTAAGCGATTTTTAAGCATTTTCAGCGATTTTAAGACAATTTTCAGAGATTTTTCAGCTATTTTAAGCGTTTCTAGATGAGTTTTAAGCTAATTTCCAGCGATTTTCATTCGATTATCAGTGATTTTCGGCGATTTTTACAGAATTCGAAGCGATTTTTCCGACGAAAACTTACCCCGTTTAGTCTCATTTCCCAGTGATTTTAGAGCAATTCTGGAGCCATTTTAGGCAGATTTTCAACGATTTTCAGCACTTTTTAGGTGTTTTTTTGTGCCCCCACACTGTCAATTTTGAGCTCTTCTATTACAGGTTTTACGGTATTTCTCAGCGATTTTTAGCCATTTTTTTCTAGCTATTTAGATTGATTTTTAGCGATTTTTTCAGCAAATTTTCAGCTTTGTTCTATCGATTTTAAGGATTTTTTTTCCAGAAAGGCGATTTTTCATCAATTTTCAAATCAAATTCAGGGAGTTTCCATACGCATTTGCTAGTAATTTTCAGCGATTTTAAGACAATTTTCAGAGATTTTCCAGCGACTTCCAGCTATTTCAGAGGGATTTTGAGCTATTTTCAAGCGATTTCATGCGAATTTTAGAGCATTTTTCTAGCGATTTTCTAGCGTTTTTTTTCAGCTATCTTCAAGAGATATTCAGATTTTTAAAGAGTTATTTCTAGCAATTTTTAAGCGCTTTTAAAGCAAATTCTAGCTGGTTCTTATAAAATTTTCAGTCATTATTTAGTGATTTTTTGCGGATTTTCAGCCATTTTTAAAGCTATTTTTCAGAGATTTCCCAGCGATTCGCACCCTGTGATCCTCAAATCTCTCCGATTGCATTTCTTTCATCATTTCTGCATCCATGTCATCTGAATTCGTCGAATTATTCAGATTCAATTGCTTATCTTTTGTGGGTTCTGGCGTCTTTTTCACTATCGATTTTTGGTCCATAATCTCCCCAAAATCACTAAATTCCTCTCCGATTTCTGCCGATCCACTATCCGATCTATCCTCGTATGCAATTCCACGTTGTTGTGGGGATTCTGATTCCTGAGAATCCAGAACGACGTCTTCTGGAGCGTTCAGCTCCTCTTGACACGTCTCATAGCAACTCTCCTGGCTGGAATTCGTTGCAAATACATCCCTGGATTTCGACTCTTCTGGATCTTCATCTTTCTGAAGACGTCGCGCGGCGGATTCTGACGTCTTCAACGGGGATTGTTGATTCTTGATTTCGTAACGTGGCCTTTTGCGATTCGGCGAGGAGATGGACTCGGTTCTCGATTTGATCTTCTTCTGGACTTCGTGATGGACCAGGCCAACGCCGCCAATGTACTCTTCGAATTCTTTTTGCTGAAATTTAATTTTCAGCTCTAAGGATTTTAAGCTGAGCAATCGGGCATTTTAAAAATCAAAAATTGGGCTGAAAATCGTCAGAAATAGGTCAAAACTCCAAATTTTATTGGTTTGCGTTTTCTAGGTCATGTCCTAGTTTTTTGGAATTTCTAGGCCATGACCCAGATTTTGGATTTTCTAGGCCATGACCCAGATTTTGGATTTCCTTGGCCATGGCCTAGTTTTTTGGAATTTCTAGGCCATGACCTAGATTTTGGATTTTCTAGGCCATGACCCAGATTTTGGATTTCCTTGGCCATGACCCAGATTTTTGATTTTCTAGGCCATGACCCAGATTTTTGATTTTCTAGGCCATGACCCAGATTTTGGATTTCCTTGGCCATGGCCTAGTTTTTTGAATTTTCTAGGTCATGACCTAGATTTTGGAATTTCTAGACCATGGCCTAGTTTTTGGAATTTCTAGGCCATGACCCAGATTTTGGATTTCCTTGGCCATGGCCTAGTTTTTTGGAATTTCTAGGCCATGACCTAGATTTTGGATTTTCTAGGCCATGACCCAGATTTTGGATTTCCTTGGCCATGGCCTAGTTTTTTGAATTTTCTAGGCCATGACCCAGATTTTGGATTTTCTAGGCCATGACCCAGATTTTGGATTTCCTTGGCCATGGCCTAGTTTTTTGGAATTTCTAGGCCATGACCCAGATTTTGGATTTTCTAGGCCATGACCCAGATTTTGGAATTTCTAGGTCATGACCCAGATTTTGGAATTTCTAGGTCATGACCCAGATTTTTGATTTTCTAGGCCATGACCCAGATTTTGGATTTCCTTGGCCATGGCCTAGTTTTTTGAATTTTCTAGGCCATGACCCAGATTTTGGAATTTCTAGGCCATGACCCAGATTTTGGATTTCCTTGGCCATGGCCTAGTTTTTTGGAATTTCTAGGCCATGACCTAGATTTTGGATTTTCTAGGCCATGACCCAGATTTTGGATTTCCTTGGCCATGGCCTAGTTTTTTGGAATTTCTAGGCCATGACCCAGATTTTGGATTTTCTAGGCCATGACCCAGATTTTGGATTTTCTAGGCCATGACCCAGATTTTTGATTTTCTAGGCCATGACCCAGATTTTGGATTTCCTTGGCCATGGCCTAGTTTTTTGAATTTTCTAGGTCATGACCTAGATTTTGGAATTTCTAGGCCATGGCCTAGTTTTTGGAATTTCTAGGCCATGACCCAGGTTTTGGATTTCCTTGGCCATGGCCTAGTTTTTTGGAATTTCTAGGCCATGACCCAGATTTTGGAATTTCTAGGCCATGACCCAGATTTTGGATTTCCTTGGCCATGGCCTAGTTTTTTGGAATTTCTAGGCCATGACCTAGATTTTGGATTTTCTAGGCCATGACCCAGATTTTGGATTTCCTTGGCCATGGCCTAGTTTTTTGGAATTTCTAGGCCATGACCCAGATTTTTGATTTTCTAGGCCATGACCCAGATTTTGGATTTCCTTGGCCATGGCCTAGTTTTTTGAATTTTCTAGGTCATGACCTAGATTTTGGAATTTCTAGGCCATGGCCTAGTTTTTGGATTTCCTTGGTCATGTCCTAGTTTTTTGAATTTTCTAGGTCATGACCTAGATTTTGGAATTTCTAGGCCATGGCCTAGTTTTTTGGAATTTCTAGGTCATGACCTAGATTTTCATTGGGAAGTTTTCAGATTTTCAGAAATAAATGGTTACTGTAGCTAGAATACTGTAGCCACCTTCCGTCTGCCAAAATGTGGGGGGGGGGGCTTGTTGGATACGGTAGCCTAGACCAAACTTTGAAAGGGATAACGTGTGTTGGAAGGAAGGGGTACTGTAGATTCCTTCGGATTACTGTAGTTTTCGACTCTTTGACATATTTTGGACCATTTTCAAGCTGATTTTCCCCGTTTTTTCCATAACAATTCAACATTTCAAAAGAAACTGACATCTGAATCATTCTGATTCGAATTCGCGGGTTCCAGCATTTGTTTTGTGCGGTTTTCTTTTGGTCCAAGACGATTTTGACTGAAAAAAATAGCTTAAAAATTGTGTTTTAAGGCCAAAAAAAGTAGAAAAAAAGTGAGGTTTTTAAGGATGAGCAATCGAAAAAAGGAAGAAATTTTCAGCTAATTTCCAGCCGATTTCCAGTCATTTTGGACCGATTTCGGATCATTTTTAGGGACAGTTTTTTAATCAATTTTCCGATTTTTGTACAAAATTTGACTCAATTTTTCTAATCGATTTTCAGCTTTTTTCAATAAATTTGAACAAAATTTTTGATTTTTATATATTTTTTCATCATTTTCCATGATTTTTAGATCATTTTGAGCCATTTTCAAGCGATTTATGACCGAAAAAACCCCGGATTTTTCATTTTTAATATGATTTTTGGACTTTTTTTCTGATTTTGATACTATTTTCTATCATTTTTAGGTCATTTTTTTTTGATTTTTGGACCATTTCAAACAATTTTTCATCAATTTCTATCAATATTGGACCTTTTTTAACCCCAAAATCCCTTCAAATCCCATCCGAATTCCTTATCTTGTAAACCTCGAACAAGTTGCAAAACCCCTCGAAAACGAAGATTTTAATCTATTTTTGGTTTTAGCAGAGATTTCCAAAAAAAGAT
Source organism: Caenorhabditis briggsae (assembly GCF_000004555.2). NCBI lineage: Eukaryota > Metazoa > Nematoda > Chromadorea > Rhabditida > Rhabditidae > Caenorhabditis > Caenorhabditis briggsae. Next base: position 14,537,635 of record NC_013487.2, on the reverse strand, counting down.
AAAATCCCAAAACCATAAACATAAAGAAGAAGCTAGTTAGCCAAAGTTTCATTTAGCCACTTTGAAACTATAGCTAGACGAAAAACTACAGTAATACCCTCGAAAATTGGTCTAAACTACCGTAATCCCCACTACAGTAAGCCTTCGAAAACTACAGTATTCCAGCTACCATATCAACCTTTTTCCTAGAAATTTTTCAACAAAAATCAGAGGAAAAACTACAGTAATCCTTTGAAACTAGAGTGTTCCGGCTACCGTAATCCTATAGTATTCTTGCACTATTTATCGCCAAAGGAAACTACAGTACCCTTTCCTACAGTAATCAAGCCCTCAATTTAGGTTTAAACTACCGTATCCCTCTGAAGGACGGAAATTACAATATTTTCAGCTACAGTAATCCTACAGCGTTCCTGCTCAACCTTTACTTCCAAGAGGAACTACAGTACCCCTTCCTACAGTAATCCACTTCAAAATTGGTCTGAACCACCGTTATTCCCGCTACAGTACTCCTTTGAAAACTGCAGTATTTAGTCTACAGTAATCCTACAGTATTCCTACTCAACTTTTATCTCCAAAGGAAGCTACAGTACCCTTTTCTACAGTAATCCCGTTAAAGCCCTATTCTGGAAGACGATAATCTACACTTTTCCATTTGCAACAACTACAGCACCCCTGCCAACCATAATCCTCTTAAAATCGGTCCAAACTACGGCATCTCTCAGGAAGACGGAAGACTACAGTAACCCTTTCTACAGTATTCCAATCTCCTCAAAATTGGTCTAAACTACCGTATTCTGATATCCCCGGAACCTCCGAACTACCCTAAATCATCCAAAATGTGGTCCCCTTCCATTCAACGAATCATCATAACTACCGTAATCCTACTATTCCTAATTAAATTCTTTTTTTGGAAAAATGAGCAATCCAAACTCGATTCTGAGGAGAATCAAGATTCTGAGAAGGAGAATTATTGGGATTCCATTCAAAAATTGAATTCATTTTCAATCAATGAAGGCGATGAGAAGCGATATGAGCTCTACAGTAATCTTCCAGCGAATCCAAATTTAGCCAAGATTCCCAAAAAATTGGCGGTGAGTTAGAACAGCCAATTAGGACCCGAAAGTCCCCAAAAAGCTCCAAAACTACCGTACTCAATCGGATAAACTAGAAGCCAAACACCGCCAAGGGTACAGTAACCTAGGCTATCCGAGAAGCCTTGATGGGCACTGTTAACCGTTTAGCTACTAAACAAGATTAAACTGGTCCACTTAAAGCAAAGATTTGGGGTTCAAAATTGCGCCCAGGATTACTGTAGCTTTCCCTACAGATTACTGTAGTTCCAGGCCGATTCTCTGTGTCTCTCAAAATCACTTTATCACTATCGATTTGAGCTTCTAGATTTTACTTTTGACCGTTTTTTGGAAGGTTCGAATATATATATACAGTGCGTTTCAATATTATACGTCCACTCTTGTTTTTGGCCGTAACTTGAGAACCGGTTGAGATATCAATCTAATTTTATTAAAATTGAATTCAGAGCAACAAATTACATCTAGAAAACCATTTTTGAGAAAAAATATTGAAAACTACTCGAGATACAGAGAAAAATCTGAAAATGTGACATTTGCAACCGTTTCAAAATTATACGTCCACTTCAAAGGTATGTCGATCTTGACCTTTGGCGGAGCCGGAAAAGCTTGAATTTAGTTTTGTTTTTTGCTGCCAATGTGAGAAACTTTTTTCATTATGCTTTTCCTTGTTTTTCTCCACTTTTCAACATGTCTCGTGGCCATTTGCTCACTGATGCTGAAAAAGCCTTCATCGACGCGTTCAAAACCTCTGGTTGGACCAACAGGGCTATCGCGAAACATCTAAATCGTTCCCACGATTGCATTAATCGTTTTGGATCGAACCGGACCCGCAACAATCAACCCAACAAGGCTGGACGTCCTCCAAAACTCAATTCAAGAGCCAAACGATCAATCGTTCGTGTGGCTTCAAACACCATGAAGTCTTGTAATGATATCAAAAAAGAGCTGAATCTTGGAGTGAGCAAGTGTACAATCTGGAGGGCTCTTAAGGATGATCCAAACATCAAAAGAGCAGTCATGCGCCCTGCTCCGAAGCTCACTGACAATCACAAAACTCGCCGTCTCGACTTCGCTCGAAAAAACATGGGAACCAACTGGGATAAGGTATTAAATTTAAAATTATCTATCCAAATTATCTTATCTTTTACAGGTAATTTTTTCGGACGAGAAAAAATTCAATCTTGATGGACCCGACGGATTCAAATCGTACTGGCACGACTTGCGGAAGGATCCAGCCGTTTTTGCCAAAAGAATTTCGGGGGAGGCAGTTTGATGGTATGGGGAGCATTTGCTTCGGCTGGATACTTGGAGCTCGCTTTCACCACTCGTCGAATGAACTCCACAGACTACCAAGACGTTCTCCAGAACACCTTATCCCCGTTTTCGTCGTCGATTCAGTCGCCGCCAGTTCATTTTTCAGCAAGATAATGGCTGCATCCATGTCAGCCGCTCCCACTTTTGGACTGGTTCCAATCGAAAAACATCGATGTCTTGCCATGGCCAGCTTGCTCTCCAGATCTGAATCCGATGGAAAATGTTTGGGGCGAGCTGGTTCGTCGTCTTTACCGCCATGGAAAGAAGTATGCTAGTATTGGAGAGCTTCGGGATGCGCTGATTGCTGAGTGGAGTCTGCTGGAGCAGGAGTTCAAGACTAAGAGCACCCAATACATCCAAAACCTTATCAAATCGATGCCAAATCGTCTCTTCGATGTCATTGCTGGTAAAGGTTCATCCACAAAGTATTGAAATATTTTTTATTCTCTATTTTAGCATTGATTCTGAGAGTGGACGTATAATTTTGAAACGGTTGCAAATTTCACATTTTCAGATTTTTCTCTGTATCTCGAGTAGTTTTCAATATTTTTTCTCAAAAATGGTTTTCTAGATGTAATTTGTTGCTCTGAATTCAATTTTAATGAAATTAGATTGATATCTCAACCGGTTCTCAAGTTACGGCCAAAAACAAGAGTGGACGTATAATATTGAAACGCACTGTATAGGATTACTGTAGTTGGAAACAATTGACTTAAAAAATGCCAAAAAGGTTCCAAATTAACTGTCATTGGTCCAAAAAATGGTCCAAAAAACGGGTCTGCAGTAATCCTATATATATATATAATCGAAAAAAAAACTTGAAGTAAAATCTAAAAGCTCAAATCAGTGATAAAGCGATTTTTAGAGACACAGCGAATTGTCTAGAACTACAGTAATATGTAGTGAAAGCTACTGTAATCCTGAGCGGCCTTTTGAGCACAAAATGATCAAAGCTGTCAAATTTCAGATTTTCTGAATCAGAAATCCTGATTACGGTACTTCTCCGGACTGCAAAGGTTACTGTAGCCTTGTGGCCTTGTCTTTTTCTAGCGAATTTTTCCTGACTGAAACTACAGTAACCCCTCTTAACGGGAACTTGAGAGCCAAACAGAGCCGTCTAGAACTCCAATAATCTCTTTGAGAGACCCAGAGAACCGTCTGGGACTACAGTAATCAGAAGTACCTTAACCATGAGGCACCACTAACCGTATAGCTATTCACCAAGCCTAGAACTACAGTAATCCTTTTTAAAGGGAATATCTAGGTTACGGTAACCTTGGGGTTCCTGATTGGACCATATCAAAGGTGTGCTTCTCGAGCGGATTACGATACTTTACGGATACGGTAGCTCCGAATTTCGAGAAAACAATCATTTTCCGTTTCTCGGGAACTACAGTAACCAGTTTTTGAAGTGACATTAGGATCCCTAGAACCACAGTAATCCCTCCCATCCATAGCTCCACGGTTAGTAACGCTCTCAGGGCTTCGCTAGGTACCGGTATCTCTGGGGTTTCAAAACTACAGTAATCCCCCGATTCCCTCAGGCAATCGACGCATCAAAAACGGCAATTTGTGAGACGGATACATTCATTGGTCAACAAGTTCTATGTAGTTTTGAAGAGAAGAGAGATGAAGAGACGTGAGAGAGATCAGAGAGAATCTTCTGGAATCTTCTGATTGATTGCAGATCATGTGATAGTGATTCACTTCAACATTACTCGGATTTCGATGATTTCGAACGAGAGAACGAGCTGGATTCGAATTTCACGAATTGGACGATTCTATTCGCGAGACGGGATCCCATCGAGCGATTTATCGATCATTTTATGGATTATTGTGTTAGGTAGAGTCTAGAATTCGGCGTTTTTCTAGCTGAAAATGGTCAACTTGTGGTCAATTTGAGCGATTTTCGGCTGAAAAATCGCTAAAAAAATCTCAATTTCCAGAGAATCCCGCGCTTGTTTCCAATGCCGTCTGGACCTTCGCTGTTTTCTGAACAACATCTACACTGAAATCGAGAAGATTCGAGCTGGAAACGTTACAGTAAACGAGGACGAGCTGAAATATGTCCCTCAACACTGGTTCTGTCAAATGGAGACCAAGAATCAGCGATTTGAATTTATCGATTACACGCTGTTTGCAAATCCAACGAATCCAGAGTATGCTGAGGCGAAGGTACAGTAATCCTGACTCAAATTTCACGATTTCTGGCTTGAAGTGAAGCTAGAATGCTCCATTTTGGCCTAAATCGCACTCAGAACCTTCTAGAACCTTCCAGAGGCGCATGAGACCGTCTGTAGAAACTAGGAATAGAGCCGGCCGCGGTTTGGGTCGTGGGCCAAACCGTTAGCTCAAAAGTTAGGACATTTACAGGTCCAATCAAGTCGATTACAGTAATCCTGACTACAATTTCACGGTTTTCGGATTAAAACGAAACTAAAATGCTTCATTTTTGGCCTAAACCGTTTTAGGCACCCAGAACCTTCATGTGCATGAGACCGTCCTTAAGCCGCAGACCAAACCGTTAGCTCAAAAATTAAGACATTCATAGGTCCATATCTACCGTAATCCTGACTCAAATTTCACGATTCTTGGCTTTAGATGACTCTGAAAATGCCGTTTGGAACCACTTTTGGTCATTTTGAGCACTAAAGGATCAATGTAGATTGATTCTAAGCCACACGAACGTCGAACGAGCGATAGATGTAGTCTGGTACAGTAGTCCCTTTGAAAAGACCCAAAACTACAGTAATCCTGACTCGAAAACCGTGATTTCTGGCTTAAAATGAAGCTGAAATGCTCCATTTTGAGCTTAGAATCGTCGGAAAAACAATTTTAGGCACTCCGAACCTTCTAGAACTGCATGAGAACGTCTTGAAGACCTTAGGGTCGCTGCGGTCTAGGCCGCTAGGCCGCCAGATCTAGGTTACTGTTGACTTATCAGCTGACTAGCTACACCGTTAAATCCTTTTCAGTGCTTTTTGACTAGCTAAACGGTTAGGAACACCACCAAGGTGTAGCTTGACATTAAAAATCCCCTTTTCCCACCTAATTCTGGTCCGAATCACTCGAATTTTCCCATTAAAACCCCCCAAATTTCACCCAAACCCTCCCAAAATTTGCAGAGACCCAACGCCGATGAGATATTCGCTGAAAATGTGTCGTTCTATGAGAAAATTCAAAAATTCTACACCGTATTCTTGCATAGCCGACCGGATGTGCTGGATTTATTCGTAAAAACGTATTATTGGGATTATTTGATGCTGAAAATGCCCCTTCCAGAGCTGAAAGTCGCCAAAGTCCGAGATTATAAGAAGGGATGGAAATAGGGATTTTTTGAACTTTTAAAAATAATAAATTTGTTGATTTTAGTCGTTTTTCTAATAGAACAACCCAAAATTTGGGAATTTTCAGACAAAAAACAGAGCTGAAAATGTTGAAAAAAACAACTAAAACCTGTATTAGAAGGGCCGCACAACTACAGTAATCCCTTTAAGAGGGTTAGGTAGCTAGGTTACGGTGCCTTGGTGTCTTTTGGGGACCATACCAAAGATGTGCTTCTCGAGCGGATTACGGTACTTTCCTTTAACGATAATGTCCCCGTTTTTCGGGAGCTACAGTAATCCCACCAATTTTCAGAGGTGCAGATCAGCTATGTAGTTAAAGCTACCGTAACCCAGCTATCCGAGAAGAACCGTAATCAGAGTGGCTACTCAACAAGCTTCCAAATCCAACTGACTAAAACTACAGTAGTCCATTATGAAGGGAACTTGAGAGACCCAGGACTACAGTAATCCCTCCCATTCATAGCTATACGGTTAGTGACGCTCTCGGGGCTTCTCGGATAGCTAGGTTACGGTAGCTTTGGGTTTCAAGACTACAGTGATCGCTCTTAAAGGAAATAGCTTCTATTTTTCCAAGGTACCTCCGGAGGGTCCTTCTATTAGAAGAGCTTTTTGGCGGGAATTTGAAATTTTCAAAAACTCGAGAAAGTTCTAGAGATTTTTGTGTCAAATTTCAGCTCAAGTTTCCCCCCAAAAAACCACAAAACCGTCAAAAACCAGTATAGATTCGAATCTAGATAATACATATAGTTTTCTATGTCACCACAGATTTTGGAAATTGATACAAAAGGAGAAAAAACAGCTAGTTAGCCTCCTTTGTTTCATTTAACAGCTTTTTTCTGGAGAAAAAAACTAAAGTATTCTGGCTACCGTAACCTTCAAGAGCTACAGTATCCCGCTTCGCTACAGTAATCTTCTTGTGGACGACGGAAACTCTAGCTACAGTAATCCCCTCCAAAACAGTCCAAATTGCTGTATCCAATAAGCCTTTTGGTAGACGAAAAACTACAGTATTCCTGCTGAAACTTCATCTCCAAGAACAAGAACTACAGTACCATTTTCTACAGTAATCCCCTCAAAGCCCTATTTTGGAAGACGAAAATCTACAGTATTCCAACTACAGTAATCCTACCGTAATCCCTTTAAAACAGACCACCTCTGAAAACTACAGTATTCCGGCTACAATAGTCTCCAAGTACTACAGTACCCCTTTAATCCCTTCGAAATTGGTCTGAACCACCGCTATCTCCACTACAGTAATCCTTTGAAAACTGCAGTATTGAATCTACAGTAATCCTACCGTATTCCTGCTCGATTTTCATCAGCCAAGAACTACAGTACGCTCTTTCTACAGTGATCCCCTCAAAGCCCCTATTTGGAAGACGAAAATCTACAGTATTCCAGCTACAGTAATCCAATCCTCAAAATTGGCCTAAACTAGCGTATTCTCACTTCCCCGCAACCCCATTCAAACTACCGTAATCCCGCAATGTGGTCCCCTTCCATCCAACGAATCATCATAACTACCGTAATCCTACTATTCCTAATCAACTTCTTCTTTCTAAAAAGGTCCCTAAAACCGTCTTCCAAAGGGACGCGAGATTTAGAAGACGTCGAAATTTTCAATTTCATCGAAGAAATCAATAATTTGTGGTTTGACGAGGGAGAGGAGAAACGATACGAGTTGTATAGGAATATTCCAGCAGGCTCAGCAGTTTCCAGTAAGCTAGCGGTGAGTCTTACTGTAGATTGAACTACAAGATTACTGTACCTTACTAGTTAGATAGTCCTGATTAGCCTAATTAAAAAGCTAATTTGCCAGGGATTACTGTAGCTATTACAAGCCATCACAGTACTTCTCGGATAGCTAGGTTACTGTATCGTTGGCTCTTACAATAGGTTACCTGTGGATTACTGTAGTTGTAAGCCCAACAAGAGGGAAGGTTCTACCGTAACCTTTAAAGGCGCATGCTCTCAGAAATATGTATTTTGAGCAATTTCTGGGAGTATGCGCCTTTAAAGGGACCTCTCTGGCTAATTGTTATCCACTACAGTAATCCAATATCGAACTGTTCAGAAGCTCAAATCAGTGATAACGGGATTTTAAGAGACCCAGAGAATCGTCTGGAACTACATTAATCAGAAGTACCATAGCCACGAGGCACCAATAGCCGTGTAGCTACTCAGCAAGCCGGGAACTACAGTAATTCCTCTTATCTAGGTTACTGTAGCCTTAGGGTTCCTGATTGGACCATACCAAAGGTGTGCTTCTCGAGCGGATTCTGAGGATGTTCCGTTTTTCGAAAACTACAGTAACCCCTCCAATTTTTAGAGATGCAGATCAGCTACAGTAATATGTATGAGAAGCCACCGTAACCCAGCTATCCGAGAAGTACCGTAATCAGAGCTGCTCAACAAGCTTTAAAAAATCCAACTGACCAAAACTACAGTAACCCCTCTTGAAGGGAGCTTGAGAGCCAAACAAAACCGTCTAGAACTACAGTAACCCCCACAGCTACACGGTTAGTGGGGGGCTTTTCGAATAGCTAGGTTACGGTATCTCTGGGGTTTCAAAACTACAGTAATCCCCCGATTCCCTCAGGCAATCGACGCATCAAAAACGGCAATTTGTGAGACGGATACATTCATTGGTCAACAAGTTCTATGTAGTTTTGAAGAGAAGAGAGATGAAGAGACGTGAGAGAGATCAGAGAGAATCTTCTGGAATCTTCTGATTGATTGCAGATCATGTGATAGTGATTCACTTCAACATTACTCGGATTTCGATGATTTCGAACGAGAGAACGAGCTGGATTCGAATTTCACGAATTGGACGATTCTATTCGCGAGACGGGATCCCATCGAGCGATTTATCGATCATTTATGGATTATTGTGTTAGGTAGAGTCTAGAATTCGGCGTTTTTCTAGCTGAAAATGGTCAAATTGTGGTCAATTTGAGCGATTTCTAGCTGAAAAACTCTTGAAACTGAACGAAAATTCGTCCAAAAATCCCAAAATCTGGGTTTTCTGAGCCCTAAACCAAGTCCAAAATGCCACTCAGAACCCCAGACACAGCCGAAATCAGTGCTACCGTATACCCCTCCAAGCGCCTTGAGACCCGAAAATATAGTTTAAAAACGATAAAAATTGGAAAATAATAATTTTTTGACACTAAAAAAGACAAAAACCCCAAAAATGCCAATTTCCAACTTTAAAGGCGCATATCTCCCAAAACTACGGTAGCTATCGAAAAGTTGTCAACTGATAAAATGTGTGAAATTTCATGCTGAGCAATACTGTAATTAGGAAATTTTCGATAGCTTTTTTGGTT
>NC_013487.2:14524376-14528025 GCF_000004555.2 Caenorhabditis briggsae | reverse complement strand
CTTTTTTGGTTTTGGAGATATCCAAAAATTCCTAAAAATTCAGGAATTTTCGGATATCTCGAACACCAAAAAAGCTATCGGAAATTGGCCAACTACAGTATTGCTCAGCATGAAATTTCACACATTTTATCAGTTGACAACATTTCGATAGCTACCGTAGTTATTGAGGTATGTGCCTTTAAAGTTTTCCACCATTTTTGGGGTCAAATTTTCTGATTTTTTGAGTCAATCTTCCCAAATTTCAGAGAAGACCGCCCTTGTTTCCAATGTCGTCTAGATCTTCGCTGTTATCTTAACAATGTGTACTCAGTTTTGGATAATCTACGTATTACAAAAGCCAAACCAACTGATGAGCAATTGAAATATGTCCCTCAACACTGGTTTTGTCAACTGGAGACTAAAAAAGAGCGATTTCAAATTATCGATTATTCACTTTTTGTGGATCCTAAGGATTCTGAGAATTCCGCAAAGCTAAAAAAGGTAAAAAAAAACACCTATTCCCACCTAATTCTGACCCAAACTTCACGATTTTTGGCTTAAAGTGAGTCTGAAAATGCCTTTTTTAGCGTAAAAGATTACTGTAGATTGAAGTCATAACTCAATTCCAATAGCCTGGTACAGTAATCCTGACTAAAATTTCACGATTTTTGGCTCAAAATGAAGCTAAAATGCTCAATTTTGAGCTTAAAATCGTCGAAAAAGCACTCAGAACCTTCTGGAACCTCTTGAGACCGCCGAAACCTCGAAAGCCGCGGTTTAGGCCACAGTTAGGCCGCTGTGGGCAAATTAGGTGATTAGCTACACAGTTAGGAATCCCACCAAGACTGACAAGTCTCAGCTTTCCTGATTACAATACTTCTGGGGAGGATACTGTAGCTTGGTGGGTTACAGTAGCCTACTTAGCGCTTTTCAGCGATTCCAACGAATCTTTCCCTACAAAATATCCACAAAATTCGATTTTCAACGATAGATAAAGTCTGTTACAGTAGTCCCTTTGAAAAGACCCAAAACTACAGTAATCCTGACTCAAAAATCGTGATTTCTGGCTTAAAATGAAGCTGAAATGCTCCATTTTGAGCTTAGAATCGTCGAAAAACCGTTCTAGGCACTCCCAACCTTCTAGAGCTGCATGAGAACGTCTTGAAGACCTTAGGGTCGGCGCGGTCTAGGCCGCTAGGCCGCCAGTATTAGGCCCTAGTGTATTTAACAGCTGATTAGGTACACAGTTGAGCCTTTTCAGAGCGTTTCGATTGGCTAAACGGTAAGGAACTCCACCAAAACATTACAGTACTATTTTGGGATTGATAGGTTACTGTAGCTTGACTTTAAAAACCCCTTTTCCCGCCTAATTCAGACCCAAATTTCTCAATTTTCACATCAAAAACCCAAAATTGCCTAAAATCATGAAAAATTGTTGAAAAAAATTTTTTTTGTTGAATTAAAAAAAATTTCTAAAATCCGATTTTTTTGAAATTTTTCAAAAAAAAACAAATTTTCAGCCAAATTGAATTTTAGGCTAATTCTGACCCAAAGTTCTCAATTTTCCCATCAAAACCGCCCAAATTTTGCCTCCTAACCCTCTAAAATATTCAGATTCCCGATGCCGATGAGATATTCGCTGAAAATCGGTCGTCCTATGAGAAAATTCGAAAATTCTACACCGTATTCTTGCATAGCCGACCGGATGTGCTGGATTTATTCGTAAAAACGTATTATTGGGATTATTTAATGCTGAAAATGCCCCTTCCAGAGCCGAAAGTCGCCGAAGTCCGAGATTATAAGGAGGGATGGCATTGAGGACTTTATTTTTGGTTTTTTTCTCAATAAATAGTTGATTTTTGATCGGAAATTGGTTTTTTGCAGTGAATTTTGGCCCAAAAACAAGGTGTTGAGCCAAAAAATATTTTTTTTTAATGCAATATTTTTTGCAAAAATTTCCAACTTGAATTTTGGACTTTTTAATCATTATATAGAGTTTTTCAGCAGTTTTCCTCAAATTTAAACCAGTTCTAACACAAAAAATAGAGAGAAAACCTAAAAAACAGCCAAAAAAAAACCCCAAATACGGAAAAAATAATACAAATTGGCGCCGGCACGAGAAGTGCGCCAGCACCTCACGAGACATGCGCCAACAATCGCGTTTCGGGTCAGTAACCGCCGGCTTTCGAGTCAACGTGTCCGCAATATTCATCGAATTTTCCAGCGATTCTCACGTGATTTTTCAGATTTTGAGCTAAAAATATTGATTTTTTAATGAAAAAACGAATTTTAAGCTGAAAATAATAAATTTTTCATTGATTTTCACCCATTTTAACCGAATTTTGACCCAAATTTTCCAGAAAAATCGATATTTTGTAAAACACCCGATTTTCTTGCAGATTCATCATGGTTTTAGCGGATTTGGGTCGAAAAATTCGAAATGCGATCGGAAAACTTGGTCAGAACACGGTTATCAACGAGGAGGAGCTGGATTTGATGCTCAAGGAGGTGTGCACCGCGCTCATTGAGTCCGATGTGCACATTCGGCTGGTTAAGCAGTTGAAGGATAATGTTAAGTGAGTTTTTATGGGAAAATTGTTAAAAATTGAGTAAAAATCCCGGAAAATCGCCGAAATTTCAAAATTCTCAGTTTTCGGGCGTTTTTTTGCTAGGTTTTCCGAAGAAAAAAGCCAGAAAATGGCTCTCACAAGGTCCAGAAACGAACATCTCAGCCAAAAATTGCTGAAAATCTGAAAAAAGGCACTAAAATCCGTAATTTACATATTGGAAGTGATTTTCCCGAATTTTCAACCGTTTTTTCAGCAAAAACTGATATTGCCGCTAATTTTCAACCGATTTTCCCGGTTTTTTCGGTCTTTTTCACCCGATTTCTCCTCAATATTTCGAAAAAAAAGGAAAATTGCTGAAAATCCTACATTATTTTTTTTTCTTTTTTAACATTCTTTTTTCTTGGATTTCTGCAAAAACTTTGGGAAAAATCCATGAGAGTTGTACAAAATCTACTAAAATCCCTGAAAAATGTTCCGAAATTCATGAAAAATGGACTAAAATCCATGAAAAATAGTCCGAAATCCATGAAAAATGGTCTAAAATCTATGAAAAATGTTCCAAAATCTATGAAAAATTATCCAAAATCCACGAAAAATGTTCCGGAATCCATGAAAAATGGTCTAAAATCCCTGAAAAATGTTCCGAAATTCATGAAAAATGGACTAAAATCCATGAAAAATGTTCCGAAATTCATGAAAAATGGACTAAAATCTATAAAAAATGGTCTAAAATCCACGAAAAATTATCCAAAATCCACGAAAAATGGTCTAAAATCCTTGAAAAATGTTCCGAAATTCATGAAAAATGTTCCGAAATTCATGAAAAATGGACTGAAATCCATGAAAAATAGTCCGAAATCTATGAAAAATGTTCCAAAATCTATGAAAAATGGTCTAAAATCTATGAAAAATGTTCCAAAATCTATGAAAAATGTTCCAAAATCTATGAAAAATGGTCTAAAATCTATGAAAAATGTTCCAAAATCTATGAAAAATGTTCCAAAATCTATGAAAAATGTTCCAAAATCTATGAAAAATGTTCCAAAATCTATGAAAAATGGTCTAAAATCTATGAAAAATGTTTCAAAATCTATGAAAAA
>NC_013487.2:14521819-14524057 GCF_000004555.2 Caenorhabditis briggsae | reverse complement strand
TCCAAAATCTATGAAAAATGTTCCAAAATCTATGAAAAATGGTCTAAAATCTATGAAAAATGTTCCAAAATCTATGAAAAATGTTCCAAAATCTATGAAAAATGTTCCAAAATCTATGAAAAATGTTCCAAAATCTATGAAAAATGGTCTAAAATCTATGAAAAATGTTTCAAAATCTATGAAAAATTATCAAAAATCCACGAAAAATGTTCCGAAATCCATGAAAAATGGTCTAAAATCCCTGAAAAATGTTCCGAAATTCATGAAAAATGGACTAAAATCCATGAAAAATAGTCCGAAATCCATGAAAATTGGTCTCAAATCTATGAAAAATGGTCTAAAATCCACGAAAAAGCTCTGAAATGCGAATTTTCAGCCGATTTCCCTCGGTTTTCCGCTATTTTCAGCCAATTTCCCTATTCCAGAAACGCCATAAACTTCGAGGAGATTGTGGGCGGAGCCAACAAGCGTCGTTACATTCAGAAGACGGTATTCAATGAGCTTCTGAAGTTGGTGGATCCAGGAGTCACGCCATTCACACCAACCAAAGGAAAACGCAACGTCTTCATGTTTGTCGGTCTTCAGGGATCCGGAAAAACCACCACGTGTTCTAAGGTGAGGTTTAGGATGAGCAATATGGGGGATTTGAGCGAAAAAATAAGATTTTTAGGGGAAAAATCAGCAAAAAATCACAATTTTAGTATAAAATTGAGATTTCTAGTGAAAAAGTAATGATTTTAGAGCCAAAAGGCGGAATTTTAGGCAAAAATTGAGATTTCTGATGGAAAAATCAGGATTTTAAAATGAAAAGTTGAGGTTTTCCGTCGGAAAAATTGATGTTTTTAGCTGAAAAATTGAAATTTTCTTTCAAAAATGATGGATTTTCAGTTAGAATTCGTCTAAATTCAGATTTCAGAGTCAAATTACCGAGATTCTAGGTAAAAATTCGCGATTTTTGGGCCTAAATTAGCCTAATTAGTGGTTTTATAGTCGAAAATTAAGATTTCTAATTGAAAAATAAAAATTTTAAGGTAGAATTCGGCTGAATTAAAGCTGAGCAATCTGATTTTCCGCTCGAAAATTGAAATTTCGGGCTTGGAAAGCTTGGATTCCAAGAGAGAATTTGAGATTTTAGAGTTAAATTATCAGAATTCTAAGTGAAAAATTATGATTTTCGAGCCTAAATTAGCATAGTTAGCGGGTTTATAGCCAAAAAATACGATTTTTGACCCCTTTTTTAAGCTGAGCAATCGAAAATTCCCACTTTCAGATGGCGTACTACTACCAACGAAAGGGATGGAAGACGTGTCTGATCTGTGCGGATACATTCCGTGCTGGAGCCTTCGATCAGCTCAAACAGAACGCCACGAAGGCCAGAATCCCATTCTATGGATCGTATTCCGAAATTGATCCTGTCAAAATTGCGGCGGAAGGAGTCGAGAAGTTTACGGTAAGGATTTCGAGGGGTTTGGGTCCAAAAATAGGAGTTTTTGGTTAAACATCGGTTTTCTTATGCTGAAAATCGTTGGAAAAACTGAAAATTGACTGAAAAACAGGATTTCAGACATATTTCGATAGTAAAAAAATATGAAAAATGCTCCAAAAATCATGAAAAATGCTCCAAATTTCATGAAAAATGATCCAAAATCCATGAAAAATGGACCAAAATTCATAAAAAATGAACCGAAATTCATGAAAAATGGACCGAAATTAATAAAAAATGAGCCAAAATCCATGAGAACTGCTGAAATTGGTCTAAAAATTACCATTTTCAGTCATAAATTGTCTCTTTTTTAGTATCGAAGTGTCTGAAAAATCGAAATTTCAGCAATTTTCAACGTTTTCTAGACAAAATGCTTGCCCCAAATGCTGAAAAATAGCTCTAAAACCCCCCAAAACCCTCTAATTTTGCAGAAAGAAGGATTCGAAATCATCATCGTGGATACATCGGGACGTCACAAGCAAGAAGCGTCGCTTTTCGAAGAAATGCTCCAAGTTTCGAACGCCGTCACTCCGGATAACGTCGTCTTCGTGATGGATGCATCGATTGGACAGGCTTGTGAGGCTCAGGCACGCGCGTTCTCACAGACTGTGGATGTGGCCAGTGTTATTATCACTAAACTTGATTCTCATGCCAAGGGAGGAGGAGCGCTGTCGGCGTAAGTGTGAAATTTGATTGAAAATTCTGGAAATTAGGCTGAAAATAGACCCAAAAATGGTCCAAAAGTGACCGAAATC
>NC_013487.2:14506734-14521809 GCF_000004555.2 Caenorhabditis briggsae | reverse complement strand
GGAAAATCGTGTGAAAAGTGCACCAAAAATGACCGAAATTGGTCAAAAATCATCAGAAAACGCTTTGAAAATAGCTGAAAATCGCCTAAATCGTCTATATTTCAAAATGCTCTGAAAAAGACCTTAATTCGCTCAAAAATGCTCTAAAACTGACGGAAATCATTGATTTCTTCACGAAAAATTGTCTGAAATAGACGAAAAATGATTAGAATTCAGTTCAGTATCACTAGAAGTCTTTAAAATTTAGAAATTTAACTGAAAATTGCTGAAATTGGTATAAAAATAGACTGAAAAATGGTCCAAGATCTGTGAAAAAATAGACCAAAATTCGTGAAAAATTCTCCGAAATATCTGAAAAATGGACCAAAATTTATGATAAATGCTCTAAAATGGCTGAAAATAGCTGAAATTGGTCTGAAAATGATCATTTCCCGTCCAAAATTGACTCAAAAATCGTAAAATTCGAATTTCAGAGTCGCTGTCACCAAATCCCCTGTGATCTTCATCGGAACCGGAGAGCACATTGATGATTTTGAGATTTTCAAACCGAAATCTTTCGTTCAAAAGCTGCTGGGAATGGGAGATATCGCTGGTCTGGTGGATATGGTCAATGATATTGGCATTTCGGATAACAAGGAGCTCGTTGGACGTTTGAAACAGGGTAAGGAACGGAAAATGACCTAAAAAGGCTGAAAATCGACAAAAAAAATAACCTTGAAAATGGTCAAAAATGTGATTTTTGAGCCTAAAATCAACAGAGAATGCCTGAAATTTGATGATTTTTGAGTCCGAAAACTCCAAATTTCAGTTGAAAACCCCTTTCAAAACGCCTAAAAATCAAGATTTTACCCTAAAATCTGACAAAAATGGCTCAAAAACGCGATTTTTGCACTAAAAATGGCTGAAATCGCTGATTTTCAGCTGAAATTCCATCTTTTTCATCCTAAAACGACCATTATTTCAGGCCAATTTACTCTTCGCGACATGTACGAACAATTCCAGAACATTATGAAAATGGGACCATTCAGTCAGATTATGGTGTGTTTTTTCGGCTTGAAATCGTTATTGTCAGGAGAAAATGGTCCAAAAAACCGAAAATTTCAGGAAAAAAGGCTTTTTCTAGCCATAAAATCAAGATTTTTGAGGTTTTTCTCTGTTTATCTGTGTATCCGGATGTCCGCACACTTAAGATTGCTTTGAGACGTTTTTAGAGTCATTTTTGACACGATTTTAGACCATTCCTCGCCTATTTGGACTCACTTTTTGAAAATTAATTTTCCACCAATTTATGCTTAAAATAGGCTTAAATAGGCTTAAAAAAGGCTTGATTAAGATAAAATAGGCTTAAAATGGGCCGAAAATAGGCTCAAAATAGGACTTGAACAGGCCTAATATATGCTTAAAATAGGCTTAAAATATGCTTAAAGGTGGGGGGACAGGAGATTTTTCGTAGTTTTTTTGTAGCTAGAGTATGCATTCTACCGTCACGGTGTACAACGCTTAATGTCACTCTGCGTACAGCTGTCGTCCTCGCCTTTATGTATGCAATCGGACGTCCGCTTTCTCTTTGCCCGCGTGGCTCAGTCGATAGCGGCGCCGCACCCTCAATCCTCACCCTCACAAGTTCAACTCCTCGAGGGGCATATTTAGACGGAATATCAAGAACATTTTTTTTTCATGTCCCCCCACCTTTAAAAAAGCATAAATTAGGATAAAAATAGGCTCGAAATAGGCCTAAAAATAAGCTCAAAATAGGCTCGAAAAAGGCCTGAATATGGTTTAAATAGGCCTGAAACAAGCTTAAAATAGGCTTAAAATCGGCAAAAAATAGACCTAAATATGCTTAAAATGGGCTTAAAATAACCTTAAAATAGGATTTTAAACAGGCTGAAATTGACTTCAAATCGCTGGAAAATCGTCAAAAATAGGCTTAAAATAGGCTGAAAAGTGGACCTTAAGCTCAAAAATAGGCTTCAAATAACCTAGGAATTGGTAAGAATAGGCTCAACGTAGGCTCAACGTAGACTTGAATATAGGCTTAAAATGAGCCCAAAATATGCCCAAACATGCTTAAAATAGGCCTAATAGGCTTAAAAGTGGGCCTCAGGCATAGAAATAGGCTTTAAATAACCTAGAAATATTCGTCGGAAAAGCTTGAAAAGAAGCTGGGCATAGCCTCGAAATAGGCTTTAAAAAGGCTTGAAATAGGCTTAAAATCGCAGGAAAATGGTCAAAATAGGCTGCAATAGGCTATTTTTGACTAGTTGCAGTCAATTTAGGTCATTTCCAGCTTGTTTTGAGTCGATTTACGGCATTTTTAGACCATTTTTAGTCAATTTTGAGTGATCTATTCGTTTATTTTGACCCAATTTTGAGCTGAAAACGTCTTTTTTTGCAGAGCATGATCCCCGGATTCGGACCGGAATTCATGAACAAGGGAAACGAACAGGAGTCGGTGAATCGTCTGAAACGAATGATGACAGTGATGGATTCGATGAGTGATAAGGAGTTGGATCATCCGAAAGCATCCGAGCTATTCACAAAGGAGCCGAATCGAGTGGCACGTGTTGCCAGAGGATCTGGGTGTTTCCAGGTAGGGAATTGGCTTTAAAAACAGTGAAAATGGGCGAAAAAGACTGAAAATCGAGGATTTTTGAGCTGAAAATCATGAGAACTAAGCTAACAATGACTGATTTTGACTGAAAATCGACGCATTTTGAGCAGAGAAATGAAAAAAAAACAATGGAGGAATGCGAGCAAGAAAGACTGAAATGTGAAGAATTTCGAGCCCAAAATGTCTAAAATTGAGCAGAAAAGACTGAAAATTGACGAATTTCGAGCTGGAAATCATGAAAATTGAGCGAAAAATCGAGCCCAAAATGTCTAAAATTAAACCAAAAAATTCCATTTAAAAAAAATCGAGCTAAAAAAACAAAATTTTGAAAATGACTTAAAATTGCTGAAAATGAGCAGAAATCTCTGAAAATCCATGATTTTTGAGTTTAAAAATTGCAAAAATCGAACTAGAAATGGCTTCTGAAAACGTTGCTCATTCCTAAATTATCACATTTTAAGCTGAAAATCATAAAATCTGAGCAAAAAAGACAAAAAATCGCGGAAAAACGCTGAAAATCGACGAATTTTCAGCAAAAAATCATGGAAATTGAGCCAAATATGTCTGATTTTGACTGAAAATCAGTAAAAATTGAGCTGAAAATGACGTATTTTGGCTGAAAATCGTCGATTTTCGAGCCCAAAATGTCTAAAATTGAGCCAAAAATTGCCCAAAAAGGCTGAGAATTGGCGAATTTTGGGCTAAAGAAGGATTGCTCATCCTTAAATTCCTAATAAACTGTAATTTTTGGAATTCCAGCAAGAAGTACGAGACCTGCTCAGTCAATACAAGAAATTCTCGGATGTCGTCAAGAAGATTGGATCGATTAAGGGATTGTTTAATGTGAGGTTTCTTCTGTTTTTTTTTTGGCTGAAAATTTGGCTAAAAATCCATATTTTAGGCTGAAAATAGCTGAAAATTTCGAATTTTTGGATTAAAAATTGGTGAAAACAGCTGAAAAATGCATATTTTGAACTGAAAAAAGCTGAAAAATAATTTTTTTTCCCAACGGAAAATAGGGAATTAAAGGTTTTTTTTCTAGAAAAAATGACGATTTTTAGAGTGAAAATCTCATTTTTGGAGTTTTTTCCTAGCTGAAAATTGCTCTAATTTTAACGATTTTGGCTGAAATTTTTTGAAAATTTTGAATTTTTAAACAAAAAAGTAAATTTCCGAGTTTTTCTCTGAGCAAAATGAACCAAAAATTTGAATTTCCCGCACAAATTTAGCCTTTTTTTGTTTTCTAAATGGTGGCCTAGAAAATTGGAAAAAACTCGGCCACCGAAGTGATTTTTCATGAAAAAATCTGATTTTTCACATTTTTAAGTTTGGAATCGCATGATTTTAATGAAAAAATCCGAAATTTCAGACTTTTTTCTAGCGGAAAATGGACTGAAAATTATGAAATTAGGGGTTTTCAACTGAAAAATGCTGAAAAATCCATATTTTTGGCTTAAAATTTGGCTGAAAATCGACATTTTAAGCTGAAAATTCCCAAATTTTGCAGGGCAACAATTTGACGATTTTCGACGACTAAAAATTGGCTGGAAATTGTAGAAACATTTGAATTTTTGAACAAAAAAATAGTGTATTCTGGTGCAAATTTATTTTTTTTTAAAAAGTTGCATAAAATCTTCTAAATTCAACCAAAAACATTGATTTTCTAATTTTTTGAGAACAAAATGAGCGCGAAATTCGAATTTCCCGCCCAAATCTAGCCTAGAAACCATGAAAAACGGCCTAGTGACCTAGTTTTCCAGAAAGAAAAATCGGCCACCTGGTTTTCGAACTAATTTTTCATGAAAAAGTTGATTTTTCACATTTTTAAGTTTGGAATTGTATGATTTTAATGAAAAAATCCGAAATTTCAGACCTTTTTCTAGCGCAAAAATGGACTGAAAATTATGAAATTAGGGGTTTTCAACTGAAAAATGCTGAAAAATCCATATTTTTGGCTTAAAAATTTGGCTGAAAATCGAGATTTTAAGCTGAAAATTCCCAAATTTTGCAGGGTAAAAACGGCGATATCAATCCGAAGAACATGAATCCGGCGAAGATGGCTCAGTTGAATCAGCAGATGGCAAAAATGATGGACCCCAGAGTTTTGCAACAAATGGGCGGAATGGGCGGTCTTCAGAATATGATGCAGCAGATGGCGAGGGCCGGGAAAATGTAGAAATCGCGGATAATTATTGACTCTTTTTTTGTCATTTTCAGCTCTTTTGGCTCCTCAAAAAATCCCCAAATTTCTGTTTTTTTTTCTCCTCTTTTCCCCCCTTTTATCCTTTTTTTCAGCTGTTTTTGGCCTATTTTTGAGCCCCAAAATCTGTATTTTTCCAGATTTTCCCCCATTTTTCTTCCTTTTCAGCCCAAAAAATCTCCAAGTTTCTCTATTTTTTCCCCTCTATTCCCCCCATTTTTCAGCTATTTTTGGCTCCTAAAAACAATGTTTTCCCCCCTTTTTTTTTGTCCCAAAATCTCTAATTTTAGCCCATTTTCAGCTATAATCGAACCCAAAAATCGCTATTCTCTTTGTCCTAAAATCTGTATTTTTTCCAGATTTTTGACTTATTTTGTCGCCATTTTTGGTCATTTTAGCTAATTTTTGGCTCCGAAAAGTGCTGTTTTTCTTCTTTTTAGTCCCAAAATCTCTATTTTAAGCCTATTTTCAGCTATTTTGGCTCCAAAATCCCCAAATTTTGTATTTTTTTGTTGTTTTTTGGTTAGAAAACTCACCATTTCTGGTCATTTTTAGCTATTTTTAAGTCCAAAAATCGCTATTTTCCTTCTTCTTAGTCCCAAAAATCCACAAATTTCTGTATTTTTTCCCCTATATTTCCCCCATTTTCAGCTATTTTTGACTCTAAAAATTGCTTTTTTTTCATTCCAAATTTTGAATTTTTGCTATTTTTGGGTCCAAATATTACCGTTTTCGGTCATTTTTGGCTCTAAAAATGACTATTTTTCCCTCTTTTTAGCCCGATTTTTTCAGCTATTTCTGGCTCCGAAAACCCCCCAAATTTCTGTATTTTCGCCCCCTTTTTTCCCCTGCAATTTGATGTTTTTAGCTCGTATTCTGTGATTATAGAACCTCTTAATCAAAAAAAAAACTGTCCTCTTCCAGACCCCAAAAACTTGAAATTCTACTATTTATTGTACTTTTTTCCCCTTTTTTTTCGAATCAAAAAATATAATAATTTCCTTTTTTTTCACCCATTTTTTCGAGTTTTTCGCCGTTTTTTGACGATTTTCCGCTATTTTTTTGGGTTATTTTCAGCCTATTTAGACAGATTTTCAGAGAAAAATGCCGCCAAAAACGAGAAAAGCGAAGAAAGAGGACGGCGTCGAGCAGGACGAAGAAGTCGCTGAGGAGATTCTAGAAGAGACGAAACCGGCGAAACTCCCGGAAACTGATAAGGGATATGAGAGGAAGATTGTGGTGGCGAAAGGTAGAGGATTATCTGAAAATGGTCCAAAAAGACCCTAGATAGGTCTTGAAATAGCTGAAAATGGTCGAAAATCTGCTTTTAATGAACATGTTCTAGAAAATTCTAGAAAGTCTTGAAAAAATTGAAATTCGTGTTTCTAGAAAGTCTTGAAAAAATTGAAATTTGATTACTGTAGTTTTCGAAAATTTCTAAATTCCAAACTACAGTAGAATCAGATTACTGTAGATGTCGCGATTTAAGAAGAAAAAAAGGTCAACATGGGATTTTTTGAGGATTTCTGTAGCTCAGGATACGGTAGTTTTCAATTGCAAAGGTGGATGTGGATTACTGTAGTTTCTGAGAGAATAAAAAAAAATTTAGGATTACTGTAGTTTTTGAAAATTTCTAAATTTCAGAATTTTCTAGAAAATCTGAGAAATTTCCAGTTTTTGATACTGTAGAAAATCTCGAAAAAAAGCTCTAAAGCTGAGCAATCCACAATCTAAAATTGCTCATTCTAAAAGAAATCCAAATTCTTCTATTTTTTCAGCTGGAAGTCTTCCAAACAGCCGTATCATCAAGCTACGTCATCCGAAAGAGGGATGTGCACTCTTCAGAATTTCAGAGGACAATTTCGATGAGGTTAGTTCAGAAGAAAAGCTCTCATTTTGATAAATTTGCCACTCCCAGGCTCGTTTTACCCTAAAAAGTCACTCAAAATGGTCCAAAATTCGTCAAAATGGTCCAAAATCCGTGAAAAACGATCTGAAATCTGCGAAAATGATCCAAGAATCACTAAAAAATCGTCTAAAATTTATTAAAAATGGTCCAAAAGCCTATGAAAAATGTGAAAAATAAACAAAAATTCGTCCAAAATGATTCAAAATCCATTAAAAAGTGGACCAAAAATCGCCAAAAATGACTGAAAAATCCAATTTCCCCCCAAAAAATTTCAAATTTTCCATTCAGATTCTCGCTATGATGTTCAACTAACCGTTAGTTGGAAAAAGTGGGAGTTTTAAAAGCTGGAAAAGTCGAGAAAATAGGCAAAAATCCATATTTTTGCCCGAAAATCTCGAATTTCGTTTTTTTTTTGAGCCTGAAAATCGTATTTTGAAGTTTCTAAACATTAATTTTGTTTCAAAAACATACTTCGTTGAGTAGAAATGATCCAAAATCGATGAAAAATAATTCCAAATCCAAGAAAAATGGTCCAAAATCCAAGAAAAATGGTCCAAAATCGATGAAAAATGGTCCAAAATCGATGAAAAATGGTCAAAAATTCGTGAAAAATGATTCAAAATTCATGAAAAATGGTCCAAAATTCATGAAAAATGGTCCAAAATTCATGAAAAATGATTCAAAATCGATAAAATATGGTCCAAAATTCATGGAAAACGGTTCAAAATTCATGCAAAGTGGTCCAAAAACCGCTAAAAATGACTGAAAATCCAATTTCCTCCAAAAAAAAACCCAAATTTCCATTCAGATTCTCGCTGTCAACGACGGTCACCGCTCGTTTTTCTACGGAGAAAGTGTGATTGAGAACGGCACGATTCACGTGTTCGCCGCCTATAATCCCATCTTCATCTGCCTACCGTACCTCGAGAAAATCGAGTCGAAATTTGTGGAAATCGATGAAATTCTGAAGGATGAGCAATACGAGGATATCAAAGAATTGGCTGGAAATCAGAGAGTTTTGAGGACTTTAGAAGTGATTTGTGATGTTAAAGGTGAGGGTTTTGGAGCTGGAAATGGCTGAAAATCTGAAATTAGACATCAAAAATTGCTCAAAATGGTTTGGAAACGGCTGAAATCGATCTGAAAAGTCGGAAAATTGTTTCAAAATCGACCCATAATGAGCTAAAATTGACTAAAAATAGCTGAAAACGGACTGAAAAGTCTGAAAATGAAGCTCAAAATGTTCGGAAACAAGCTGAAATAGCTCCAAACTGAGCTCCATAGAGCTTGAAAATGTCAAAAAGTTGACGGAAATGAGCTAAAATAGCCAAGATTAGGTTGGAAATGGCTCAGAAATGAGCAAAAATAGGCTCAAAATAAGCTGAAAATGAGCCTAAATAGTCTGAAATTAGGTGTAAAATGTGTCAGAATTGAGCTAAATTTGAGCTTATTATAGATTAGAAATAGTCGCAAATATGCTAAAATTGGCTCGAATAGCTCAATAAAAAAAAACACCCAAAATTGCTCGAAATCGATCAAAACAGGCTGAAATTGCCAAAAAAAATGGAAAGAAATGGTCCAGTTTTAGTCCTGAAGGGGCCCAAAAATCCAATTTTCTCATTCTTCCAGACGTTCTGAATGTGAAGCTGTTCCGTCTGAATCGTCAAAAGATGCTCGAATGGATTTCCGGAAAATTCGAATCGCTCAAAAAACAAATGGAATCGGATGCGCATAAATCTCTGCTGGATTGTGGTAAGGATTACTGTAGGGATTACTGTAGTTTTTGCAACAAAAACGCTCGAAATTCCACGTTAGATGGGGGATTACTGTAGACGACAGTAAGATTTTGACCGAGTTTCACTAGTTTTTTGGCAATTTTCAAGATGATTTCAGCCCAAAATCTAGTAGGATTACTGTAGTTTTAGAAAAAAAATTCCCACGTTGTATGGGGCTACAGTAAGATTCTAACCAATTTTGACCGATTTCACATTAATTTCTTGCTCTTTTTGAATTAATTTCAGCGCACAGAAAGTTCGGATTGGATTACTGTAGGCTACAGTAAGATTTTTGACCGTTTTCACCTATTTTTTAAGCTCATTCTCAGATCTTTTTGAAGATTCCTGCCAAATTATAGTTTTGAACTTTTCAAATTCAAGAATTAATTTTCGAATGACTCTGGACCATTTCTAGTCAATTTTCGACGTTTTTTGACGAATTTTGGGCTGATTTTCAGCGATTTTCAGCCTATTTTAGTCCATTTTCAGTCAATTTTGACCACCGAAACTTTAACACTAGCAAAATCAATTTTTGGTTAATTTTGAGCGATTTTTGACTATTTTCAGCCAAGTTTTCAAATTATGAGATTACTGTAGTTACAGTAAAATGTTGACGATTTATGGCTTTTTTGATTTTAACTGAATTTTGGCCAATTTTTAGTCAATTTTCGACGTTTTTCAATGAATATCGGGCTCTTTCAGCTATTTTTGAACCGTTTTTGAGCTATTTATAGTCAATTTCGAACAATTTCTGCATATTTTTAGCTATTTTCAGTCAATTTTTGAATCCCGATCCACAGGTTTTTTGACTCAACTTTTAGCATATTTAGACGATTTTTGACCGAATTTTTGCACCTGAAACTGCAAAAATCTAGTTTTTAGTGAATTTTTGACATTTTTTGACGCATTTTTGGTCATTTTTTAGCGATTTTTGACTATTTTCACCCAAATGTTCAATATTTGAGATTACTGTAGTTACGGGTAAACTGGTGACGATTTATGAATTTTGAGATTTTAACGGGATTTCGGACCGTTTATAGTCAATTTTCGAGGGTTTTTGACACATTTTAGACGATTTTGAGCTATTTTGAGCGATTTTAGAGCTATTTTCAGCCAAAATCATATTATTTTTAGTCAATTTTGAGTTCTGAAATTCTAGAATTTTTGTTCTTTTTGAGCAGATTTTGACCGAATTTTCAATATTCTCGAATCTCCCATTTTCAGCGGAAGCCTACGATCGTCACGTCTTCACGTTCCTCGCCGACTTCCTCTCTCCAGAATTCTCTCAAATTGTCAAAAATCACCTAAAAATTCAAGAAGCGACGTCATCTGAGAATGTGGACATGAGTATGAAACGACGTGCCACCGAGGAGGACGAATTCTTTGAAAAAGAGAAACCAGCGGCCAAAAAACCAAAAGAATCGATTCAGACGAAGAAACTACAGGCGGCGTCGAAGGGAACCAAATCGATTTCCTCATTTTTCGGGAAAAATACCAATTAGGAGGCGAAAATGGCGATTTTTGAGTGAAAAAATGGGAAAAATCGGGAGATTTTGAGCTGAAATTGTCTGAAAATTGAAATTTGGAAATCTTGAAAATCGCGCCTAAGGCGCACCAGCCAGCTGAGGCGCGACAAACATGCTGGTTTTGAGCTCATTTTGAAGCTCTCAAAGTGCTGAATTTTGTATGCAAAATCGGAAATCTCAATTTCCGAGCTCCAAAATGAGCCTAAACACGCTTAGAATTGAATTTATTTGGACCATAAACCCCCTTCGAATTGCCCCCAATCAACACAAAACTGAATTTTCCGATTTTAGCTGGAAAATAGTTTGAAAATCGTTGAAAATGATTTTAATTCGGAATTGGCGCAAAATTTGGGACCCGGAAACTGAAAACAAGACGTTTCCAGCTCAATTTTGGCATTTTCGGGATTACTGTAGCTTGGAAAGTACGCAAACATCGAATTTTTCGAAAATTGAGATTTCGAGCTGCTTTATCGAATTTAGACTAATTTGACTATGGGAAAAACGAATTTGGTGTTGAAAACTACCCAAAATGACATGTTCCCGGTGTTTGCGGACTTTCGAAACTACAGTAATCCTTTTTAAAAAATCAAAATTGAGCTAGAAACCCCTTCAAAACGTCCCAATTCAGACAAAACCAAAAATTTCAGATCTGTGAGATTGTGAGCTTTCAAATGAGCCCAAACACGATGCAAATCGGTTGATTTTGTTCACCCCAAAACACGCGACGCACGACCGCGACGCACCCGAAAATTAGAATCTCACCGAATCGTGGCGTGTTTGGGCTCGTTTTGAAGCTCTCAGTGTACTGAATTCAAATAATAATGTCAAAATTCAAAATTCGCTAGTTCTGAGCATCAAAATGAGCTCAATAACGACGATTTTCGCTCAATTTAGTTGAATTTTCATGATTTTTAAGTCGGAAAATCATGAAATTTTATTTTAAAAATTTGCAAAATTTGGTCCAGATTTTCAGCTCAAAATTCCCTCGAAAATTCCATTTTCCCCCCATTTTTATCCTATTTTTATGTCGAAATTCTTGATTTTTTTCTGTAATTTTATTCAATTTTTTATGCTGAAAAATTCGTTTTTTTTTCCCATTTTTATCACATTTTCTGACTGAATTTTTGACCTCTTTTACACCAATTTTTATGTCAAAAATTATGATTTTTTGTTGTTTTTTTCTCCCTATCTCTAATATTTTTTTCCAATTTGATTCCCATTTTTTTTCTCATATCGATCTTTAAAATTTCATTGCTCATACACATTCCTGTGAATCGATTAAAAAAAATACAGTATGCATTTCCTCGATTCTTTGAATTTTCAAAAAAATCTTGTTTTTGGGTCAAAAATCCCTATTTTTACCTATTTTTACAGGCGTTTTCAGAGGTTTTAGACCGAATTTCAGCCGAAAAAAATCTTAAAATTTTTCACAAATTTTTTGGTTGGAAATCCTATTTTTTGCTCTAAAAACGTTGAAAATTCGATTTTCAGACCTATTTTCAGCCAAAAATCCCATTCAAATCTGAAAATTCGAGAATTCCAGATGGCCTCTCGCCTGGCAGCATCTCGAATCGTTCACGCCGGCCGTGGATTATCGCAACCGACGGCGTTCGGAAAACGAATGGATCGATTATCGAATCGAGTTTGGGGAGAAGTGGTCATGCCAACTGACACCAAGAGTTTGAAGGTGTGAAATTGGCTAACAATAGGGGAAAAGGGCGGAAATTTGAGGATTTTTGATTGAAATTTTCAGAAATTTCTGGTTCTAAATGAGCTGGAATTTCTGATTTTCTGAATTTTTCAATTTTTCAAATTTATGAATTTTCAGAATTCCAGAATTTCTAAATTCTCGTAATTTTTCGTCGGAATTCACGAATTTCGAAGAAATTCGAAAATTCTGACTGAATTCAATGTCAGATTTGAATTTCCCATGAAAAACTACCCTAGAAACCACATTTCTCTGCGTCTCTAACTCTCAAATTTGAGTTTTCGGGTTACGGTAGCGCCGATTCTGTGCAAACACCGGACCTCACGACACAATGCACATTTCGCTCGGAACAGGTCGTTGTAAGGGTAAAAAGAGGCGGAGAACTCGAATTTTGATATGAAAACTGTCTAGAATTGATGGTCCCCCGGAAAATTTCAAAATTTCAAAAAATTCCCGAAAATTCGAAAAAATCCGGAAATTCTGACTGAATTCAATGTCAGATTTGAATTTCCCATGAAAAACTACCCTAGAAACCACATTTCCGCGTCTCTAACTCTCAAATTTGAGTTTTCGGATTACGGTAGCGCCGATTCTGTGCAAACACCGAACCTTACGACAAAACGCACAAATCACTCAAAAATAGTCGTTTTAGGAAACTCTTAGTCTACTGAATCTGTATTTTGCCACTAAAAATCGGAATTCTCAAATTCTGAGCTTCAAAATGAGCTCAAACACGACAATTTATGCTCAATTTGGAAAAAAAAATTTGAAAAAAAAAAGTTTTTCCATTTTTTTCGTAAATTTCGGAATTCTAGAATTTTCGAATTTTTAACTCAAAAATTGCCAATTTCCCATATTCCAGGTGGTGCGTGTGATGTCAGCCGAGCCATACGAGACAAAAGAGCAACTATCGCCGGAGTACTATCCGAATCTTCCCATGTTTCACTATTTGACGAAAATGCTCCGCTTCCACGGACTCTTTTTCGATGATCATGTCGTTTTTCGAAATGTTCAGGACAATTTGAAAACGATTCGCGGAAAAGTGGTCCGTCCGCCGATTGGACAGGGAAAACGCGCTCAATTGAGAGGGAAGAAATAATCGATTGTGTGTTTTAAAGGATTTTTGAATTTTTTTTTTGTTGGTTTTTTAGTAGAGTTGTTGAATAAAATACGTTTTTTCAGAAAATTTTCAGACTTTTTCCCAGAAAAAATGAGCCATTTTCAGCGATTTTCAGACAATTTTCAGCCAAAAATGAAATTTTCAGCCTAAAGAATTTTTTTCGAGAATTTTGAGTATTTTCAGCACCTTTTTCAACTAGAAATTAGCGATTTTCAGCGAATTTTGGCCAATTTCCAGCCAAATTTGACTGAATTTGAAGTTTTCAAGATTTTGCTTATTTTTGGGAGTTTTTTCTGGAAATCTCAGTTTTTATTGATTTTTTTTACAAATTTTCCATATTTTCACCAAGTTTTTCGACTGAAAACAAGTGTTTTTCAGCGATTTTAGGACAATTTTCAGCCAAATTAGACAAAATCCGGAAATTTTGAGATTTTCACGGTTTTTGACTATTTTTTATTGGAAAACACAGTTTCGGATAGGTTTTCAATGAATTTTCAATAATTTCAGAATTTTTTCGAACCAGAAACTGGCCCTTTTCAGCCAAAATCGACCAAAAACTGAAAATTTAGATTTTTGAATTTTCGATTTTTTTTCTTGAAATTTTAATTTTTAAAGAGATTTTTTAATGAATTTTTTATATTTTCACCAAGTTTTTTGACTAAAATTAAGTGTTTTTCTGCGATTTTCGGCTAGTTTTCAGCTGAATTTGACAAAATCTGGATATGTTGAGATTTTGATACTTTTGAGAGCTTTTTTTCTGGTAATTTCGCTTTTTTTTAGATTTTTAATGATAAAATTCGCATTTTACACATTTTTCTGCCTTTTTCGAACTAAAAATCAGTGATTCTCAGCGATTTTAGGTCAATTTTCAGCAAAATCTGAACAATTGGCGAGTATCGATGTTTTTACCCATTTTTCGATTTTTTTTTGCGAAATTTTCGAATTCTACATTTTTTCTGATAGTTTTAAATTAATTTTACAGACAGAATCATTGATTTTCAGCGATTTCAAGCCCGAAAATCGCTGAAATTTCCGATTTTTCGCAATTGTCCAATAGAGCGCACTTGCACCTCCAAGCCAATTTTTGAACAGAATTTCTTCGATTTTTGGCGTTTTTTTCCAGCGATTTCAGCCAAACAAAATGCGATTTTTCAGCGATTTTCAGCTATGAAAAGAGCAATGGATGGCAATGGAAATCAGGCGAAAAAGGCGAAAGGTTTTGGAAAAAAAAAAATTTTTTTTGGGAATTTTTTTTGTTTCAGATACCGATTTGTTCGGTCGTCCACTGAAGAAAAACGGGTCATGGGAGTCGAAAGTGAGTTTTCAAAGCTGAAATTGGTTGGGCGGGAAATTTGAATTTTTCCAAAAATTCAAAATTTTAAATTTTTTCAAAAATTCAAATTTCAAATTTCCAGGACAACGGCGATTTGATGATTTTCACACATGACGAGTGTGAGGGAAGAGCCAAAATCGCTGCTTTCGATATGGGTAAGGCTGAAAATCGCTGAAAATTTCAGAAAAATTTTTTTTCAAAAAAAACCTTTTTTTTTAATTTTTATTTTTTTCAAAAAATTTCTAAAATCAATAAAAATCAATATTATCAAACACCAAAAATCTGAAAATTCAGAAAAAAATTATATGAAAATTTCAAAAAAAAAATTTTTTTCAAATTTTTTATTTTTTCAAAATTTTTTTAAAAAAATCAATATTATCAATCAATTTCTTCATTGACCAAAAACTGTTGGAGCAATTGCTCAGCATTAATTTCTCCAGAATTTTGAGATTCAAAATTCGATTTCCCGCCAGAATTTGGCTTAAAAAGTCGCCCGAGCCTTCTGGAGCTTCTTCTGAATCCGCCACGACGTCTTCTGGATTCTGAGAATTCAGAATTCCACGTAGCATGTCTTCTAGACTGAATTCTGAGCCAGATACCATCGAATTGGGAATCGATTTCTCCTTTTTTGAGCCCAAATTCAATTTGTGGCGGACCAGGAATCGTTGGAGCCATCCGTTGCTCGCCTGGAATATTGATTTTTAGAATTTTGAAATTTTTTAAAAAATTTTAAAAAAAATTTTTAAACATTTTTTTTGTGAATTTCATGAATACAGCGTTGTAGCCACATTTTCTGGATTTCTCATGTTTTTAGCTTCAAAATGCCCCCCAGCCGCATCTCCAACAAACACACTCTCTGCCTCTTGAATTTCCACACCGTCATTTCTCAG
>NC_013487.2:14499652-14506118 GCF_000004555.2 Caenorhabditis briggsae | reverse complement strand
ATTATTTTTTAAATTTTAATTTTTTGCAAATTTTGCAGCTTTGATTGCTCACAATCACTGTTAAAATCTGTTCCAGCTTGCTGAGAGCTTCCAAAATGCGCCCAAACACGACTAGTTTCCCTCGAATTTTGCATTTTGACCCGGCGACCGCGACGCGACCACAGCGCGCCGGTCGAAATTCGAAATTAAGGGAAACTAGTCGTGTTTGGGCGCATTTTGAAGCTAAAAACATGGTAAATCAAGAAAATGTGCTCAAAACGCTCCGAAATTCCTGGAAATTACAGAACAGGGAAACAAATATTTTTCAAAATTTTCGAAAAAAAAAATTTTTTTTTGAAATTTTCCAAAAAAAACCTCAAAATAGAGAAATTTAAAGATTTTTTCAACAGAAAATTCAGGAAAATTTTATTTTTCCGAAATTAAAAAAATTTTTTTTTGGAGTTTTTCACATTTTTCTTCACCATTGCTCACCCGAAACTCGCTATCACCCGATATACTGATAGCGTATCCTTAATCATCGTCCCTGTGATCTTCTCTCCTATCTCCTCCTTCTCCTTCAACCATTTCTCCATTTTCTGGTCCATTTCCGCATTTTTCAGCTTCCGCCCGCCCCCTTTCAGCCGTTTCATTTGCTTTTTGGGTTTTCCGAATGGCTCCTCCGCGTTTAGGAACTCTTCTTTGACTCGACGCCAATTCTGCAAAAAATTGGGGAATTTGGGCCATTTTAGACCGTTTTTTTTCCGTGAAAAATGAACAATTTTTCATGAGTTCTAACATAGAATTAGGTCATGGCCTAGAAAATCCAAAAATCTAGGCCTTGAAAATGCAATGCTTGTCAATTTTTCGCGATTTTCAGTTCAAAAATCACTGATTTTTCTGAATTTTAGCTTAAAATTGGTCAATTTTCATGAATTTTCAGCTTGAAAAACTCGAAAAATCGGCCCAAAATCCGTCAAAAACGCTGAAAAATCGGGAAATTTTGGCTTAAAATCGGTCGATTTTTCGAAGTTTTACCTCGAAATTTCGCGATTTTTAGCTGAAAATTCTTGAATTTCAGCTCAAAATTCCCGGATTTTCGACTCGCCTACCTGAATACACTGTCTCGGCACGCCGAAAAGCGTCGAAGCCTGACAATTGTTGGTCTTTTCGGCGAACTCGACGACTTGCGTCTTAAACTCCAGCGTATAGTTCTGACGACGGAATTTTTGAGGTGTTTCTGGAGTTTCTTCCTCTCTTGGCTCCTCTTTCACGGTTTCCTCCATTTTTCTGGAAATAAAAATTGGAAAAATTGGAATTTTTACAACACTTTCAGGTGAAAAAATCGAGAAAAATCAATGAAAAATGAGACTACAAACTACAAAATTAATTTTAAAAAAAGACAAAAAATCGATAATTCTTTGTTTTCCCCCACTTTTGGGGGCTACACACACAGACCAAGGAGAAAGAGAGTGCCGGTCAATTAGAGGCAGAGAGGACGAGAGAGTGTGGCGGAGGGAGAGAGTGCGAGAGGGAAGGAGACGCAGAGAAAGAGAGGGGAGAGGAGGAGGAGGCCCTTGTATTGAAGTGGAGTGGTGGTGGGGGGGACTTGAGAAGGGGAAGGGTGTAATAAGGGGGAAAATAGAGAAAATAGGAATTATAGAAATTGGAGGGAAATTCAAAAATTCAAATATCGAAAAAAAAATTTTTTGGAAAATTTTCAAATTTTCTGAAATTTCAAATTTTTTGAGATTTTGGAATTTCTGGAATCTTGAATTTTTTTCAAAAAAAAAGAGACCATTTGAAAAAAACGATTTTTTTCGAATTTTCTGAAATTTCTGAAATTTCAGATTTTTCGAGAATTTGTCAGTAAAAATATAAAATTTTGAAATCTCTGGAATTTCCAAAGATTTTCGAAAAAAATTTTCAAAAATTTTTCAATTTTCGAAATTACCGAAAATTCTGAAAATGCTGAAAATTGGGGTTTGCGAAGGAGGAAATAGGGGAACCTAAATGTTAATAAGCAGGAAAAAATTAATAGTAGGTTTTGGAGGGAAATTTAAAAAATTTCGAAAAAATTTGAAATTTTTGGAATTTTTGAAAAAAACTTTTAAAATTTGAAAAAAATATTTTTTAAATATTTTTGAAAAATTTTCAAAATTTCAAATTTTTGAGAATTTATCAAAAAAAAAGAAATCAAAATTGAACTTTCTGAAATTCCCAAAATCTTATTTACCGAAAAATACCATTTTCTACTTAATTTTTGGTTGAATCGCGCCGAAGGCGCACCAGTCAGCTGAGGCGCGGCAAACTAGCTGGTTTTGAAGCTCTCAGAGCGCTTAACTCAAATTTCGATGTCAAAATTCGAAATTCTCGAATTCTGAGCTTCAAAATGAGCCTAAACACGATTAGAATTGAATTTCCGAAAATTCCGAAATGGGACCATAACCCCCCCCCCCTTCTAAAGGTCCTAATTCACACAAAACCAAAAATTTCAGATTTGTGAGATCGTGAGCTTTAAAATGAGCCCAAACACGATGCAAATCGGTCGATTTTGATTTCTCACCCAAAACACGCGACGCACGACCGCGACGCACCCGAAAAATAGAATCTCACCGAATCGTGGCGTGTTTGGGCTCGTTTTGAAGCTCTCAGTGTACTGAATTCAAATAATAATGTCAAAAATCAAAATTCACAAGTTTGGAGCTTCAAAATGAGCTCAAACACGAATCTCCAAGTATTAGAGCCAAATTTATTTGGACCATAAAACCTTTCAAAACGTCCTAATTGACACAAAACCAAAAATTTCAGATCTGTGAGATTGTGAGCTTTAAAATGAGCTCAAACACGCTGCAAATTGGTCAAATTTGATTTTCGCCGAAAAACACGCGACGCACGACCGCGACGCACCCGAAAATTAGAATCTCACCGAATCGTGGCGTGTTTGGGCTCGTTTTGAAGCTCTCAGTGTACTGAATTCAAATAATAATGTCAAAAATCAAAATTCGCAAGTTTGGAGCTTCAAAATGAGCTCAAACATGACAATTTTTGCTCAATTTTGAAAAAAAAACATTTTCCAAAAAAAAAATTTCTTCTTTTTTCCAGACGGAACCCTAATCAAAACAAAGTCGGGCAAAGTGTTTCCAATCGATTGTCGTGATTGGCAATTGCTATTCGAATCGATTCCATCGGAACTCAAAAAATTGAGTTCCGACGGATGGAAAATTGTGATTTTCACCAATCAAAAGGGCATTCAAGTGGCGAAAGTCGATCGAAACGAATTTAAGAAGAAAATCGAGGCGATTGTGGCGAAATTGGGTGTTCCAGTTCAGGCATTCGTGTCGGTCGCCGGGGGACGTTATAGGTAAAAGTTGGGAAATGAAAATAGCCGAAAATCATAGTTTTTAAGCGAAAATTTTGCATTTTTAAGCTATTTTTACCCTAAAAAACGCGATTTTCGGCTCATTTTGAATCTAAAAATGCAAAATTTCGGAAATAATTTTTTTTTGAAAATTTGAAAATTTTCAAAATTTTCGAAACATTTTAAAAATTTCCAGAAAACCATGCATTGGAATGTGGGAGGAGCTTAAGCTGAGAAATGACGGTGTGGAAATTCAAGAGGCAGAGAGTGTGTTTGTTGGAGATGCGGCTGGGAGGCATAAGACTACGGTAGGGGAATATGTTTGGACCATAAAACACTTCATAATGCGCCAATTGACACAAAATCTGAAAATTTCAGATTTGTGAGCTTGTGAGCTTTGAAATGAGCCCAAACACGCCGCAAATCCATCAAATTTGATTTTCACCCAAAACACGCGACGCACGACCGCGACGCACCCCAAATTTTGAATCTCACCAAATCGGGGCGTGTTTGGGCTCATTTTAAAGCTCTCAGTGTGCTGATTTCAAATTTTACTATGAAAAACTGAAATTCGCAGATTCTGAGCACAAATAGGCCGATTTTTGCTCAATTTCGTTTTTGAAAATTGGCTGAAATTCTGTAAATGTTGACCCAATTAGCCTTAAAACTACATTTTGAGATTTGTGAGCTTGTGAGCTTTCAAATCAGCCCAAACACGCTGCAAATCTGCCGACTTTGAAAATTTGCCTGAAACACGCGACGCACGACCGCGACGCAAACGAAATTTCGAATCTCGCCGATCCATGGCGTGTTGGGGCTCATTTTGAAGCTCTCAGAAAGCTGTATTCAAATTTTGATGTCAAAATTCAAAATTCGCAGATTTCGAGCCTCAAAATGAGCTCAAAAGTTTCAGATTCGCTCCAAAAAAGACCACTCATTCGCGGATCGTTTCTTTGCCGCCAACGTGGGCGTTCCATTCAAAACGCCCGAGGAATTTTTCGGAAAATCGAAATCCGAAGAGCCGTGGGGACCGCCGGTGTTCGATCCGAAGCATCTGTTCAAGGACGGAATTCAGTTGTTGGAGCCAGAAGGTTCGAGAAATTTCGGGAACATTTTTTACGATTTTTTGGCTAAAAATGGCTGAAAATCCACTAAAAATGACCCAAAAATCGATATTTTTAGATGAAAATCAACTAAAAACGCCCTAAAATCATCATTTTTGACTGAAAATCATAAAAATCGATATTTTCAGATGCCCCACTGAAGTCTGAAAAACCCGAGATCATTGTGATGGTCGGATTTCCGGGATCCGGAAAATCCACGATTGCCAAGTGGCTCGCCGAGCAGAATGGATATAAGGTAAGGAAAAGTGCTCAAAGTTAGTCAAAAAATGCGAAAATTGGGGTTTCTAGGCCATTGGCCGAACTTTTGCAAATTGAGTTTTCTAGGCCACCAAGTTTTATGGCCTAAAAGTAACTTGGTAGGGTTCCTAGGTCATATTAGCATTATGGCCTAGAAAAATCCACTTGCAAAAGTTAGGCCACCATGTTAAAATCAACTTTTATAGCCTAAAAATAGCCTGGTATTCACCGAACAGTCATTTCGAGGCCATTTTGACGTGGTGGCCTAACTTTTCCAAGTTGAAATTTCTAGGCCACCTCGTTTTATGGCCCAAAAAAAATATTCATATGGGTGGCTTTCTAGGCCATAAAAATTGGTGGCCTAGAAAAATCAAAAGTTAGGCCATAGTTTTAAGATGGCCTAGAAAAGTCCAATTTGCAAAAGTTAGGCCACTTGGCCATGGAATATATGTTTTCTAGGTCATTTTGACATCGTGGCCTAACTTTTGCAAGTTGAGAGTTTTCTAGGCCCCCAACTATTATGGCTTAGAAATGACACGATGGGGTTACAGTGACCGGTTACTGTAACCCTTACGTAACCCTTACCCTTACGGTAACCCGGTTACTAGCCGATTTACTAAGGTGGCCTAGAAACTCCAATTTGCAAAAGTTAGGCCACTTGACCATAAAATATGAGTTTTCTAGGCCATCTCAACATGGTGGCCTAATTTTTGCAAGTTGAGATTTCTAGGTCACTATCTTTAATGGCCTAGAAACCGCGACCAGGTTACTTCTAGGCCATAAAAGTTGGTGGCCTAGAAAACCCAATGTTGAAAAACTAGTCCCCCTTTAAAATTTGTAATTTTTTCCAGATCATCAATCGGGACACACTGGGAACCTGGCAAAAATGCGTCGCCACAGCTCGTTCTCATCTGAAAAACGGAGATTCACTGATAATTGATAACACATCACCTGATAAGGAATCCCGTCAACGATATGTGGACGTCGCCAAGGAACTTGGAATCGGATGTCGTTGTTTTGTGATGAATTGTGATATGGAACAGGCACAGCACAATATCAGATTCCGAGTTTTGACTGATAACACCGCTGCTGATATCTCATCAATGGTTCTGAGAATTCACAAGGGAAAATATGTGGAGCCGACGGTTGAGGAGGGATTTCAACAAGTTGTCCGTGTCAACTTCCAGCCGAAATTCCAAATTGAAGAACATGAGAAATTGTATAAGATGTACTTGATTGATTGATTTTTGATGAATAAATAAAAAATTTTAACTCGATTCAACTCTTCAATTACAGCACTAACAGAGTTTTTAATTCAATTCGTAAGATTCTTAATTTATATCTTCCAGCTGTATTTTGTTTATGAACAAAGTTACAAACCATAAAGATGTGACAGTGTAGCTCAGACGATGTTTGGCTTCTAACTTTGTTCAAAGACAAGTTAAAGTACTCTAGTTAGTATCATCTTGTTGAGCTTGTCAAGTTCTATAATACCTTTTTTTAGTTGGTCAAAAAATTTCATGTCTAAAAGAGGGGGTACGACGAATTCGAACGCTTCCAAAATCGAACAGACCTAAAATCGAACATGTGTCAAAACAGAACAAGAGCAGAATCGAACTGCGCGGAATTCGAACTGTGTCGGAGTCGAACTGTCCCTAATTGGAACGCTGTTAGCCATGGGGCGCGCTTACATTTTTTCTTAAATTAGTGACTTTTTTCTTCAGAAAACTTAAAAAATATACCTATACGAATCAGTTTTATTGGAAAC
>NC_013487.2:14463368-14499552 GCF_000004555.2 Caenorhabditis briggsae | reverse complement strand
CTTGCATGCCTGCAGGTCGACTCTAGAGGATCCCCGGGATCCAGGGATCCAGGAATTCGAGGATCCAAGGACCCAATGATCCAAAGATACAAGGATCCAAAGATACAAGGATACAAAGATCCATGGATCTAAGGATCCAGGGACGCAGAGATTTGCCTATGATTGTAATTTTCGAAAATTTCAAACCACATTTCTAAAAAAATACTTTTAAAATCGAAATTCCAAATTTTTCCAAGCATTCAAAGTGTGTATTTTTTTAGAGTTTTGGAGGATTTTCAAATATTGAAACAAAACCATTATTCAAAAAAATGAAAAATGGAAACTGAAAAAGTATACGTCACTGAAAGGAAATCTGTCATATTCAGAATGAAACAAAATAAAAAAAATTATGATGAAAAAATGGAAAAAAGGGGGAAAATGAGACCAAGAAACAAATTCTGAAAGAAAAGATGTAGAAAATTTTGAAACAGTAATTTGTGAGAAAAATGGAACTACTGTCTTAAAAAAATAGAATTTATGGGAATTTCAGCTTTATAAACGCATTATTTTATGATTTTCGCACATTTTGAAAGTTTTTCAGAAATCGATTTTTGTTTGAAAAGTTCACTGTTTCAAAAATAATTTTTCAATTTTGGAAATAATGAAAATTTGATTGAACGATTCCCAATTACTATTTCCAAAATTTCAAATTTTCAGAATTTTCAAATTTTTCGAATCTACAAAATTGAAATTTTCTTAAAATTTGTCTTAAAAACAAGGGGAAGAAAATCTGAAAATCCTGCTGATAAGGGATTTGGATTTATCCTCTTTTTCTTATCAAAACAACAGCTTCTCTTTTTTTTGTCTTAGCTGTGAGTAGCTAAATCCTCTAAAAAAACTGAAAATCTGGAAATCCTGCGAAGCAGTGTGCCTTATCGAAAAATATTTTCCGATTTTGTCGACAAATTTACCTGACAAATTATCGATAAATTTGTCGATAAAAAACGATAAAATTTTGTCGATAAATTGTCGACAAATTATCGGTAAATTTGTCGAAAGTAATTTATCGACAAAATTTTGTTGACAAATTGTCGATAAATTTGTCGAAGGGGGCATTTGTCGACAAATTATCGACAAAAATTGCTATTAACCGCCGGAATTACTTGTAAAAAATTGTATCATTACCATTTTTTTTAGGCCATCTGACCTGGTGGCCTAATTTTTCTAACATGAATTTTCTAGGCCACCAAACTTTTTGACCTGAAAATGATCAGATATTCATCTGATATGTTTTCTAGACCATTTTAACCCGGTGGCCTAGAAAACTGCATGCGCGAAAGTTAGGCCACCATGTTAAAATGACCTAAAAACACACCAGGAACATCAGATCATTTCTAGGCTAAAAAGAATCGTGGCCTAGAAAATTCATGCTGTGAAAGTTGGGCCACCAAGCCAGATAGCCTATAAAGTTTGCCTGGGTAAGTTCTTCCATCATTTTAGACGTCCTAGGAAAAAATGGTAACGATACGATTTTTTACAAGTAATTCCGGCGGTTCATAGCAATTTTTATCGACAAATTTATCGACAAATTGTCGATAAATGTTGTTTTTATCGACAATTTGTCGGTAATTTTCCGATAATTTTACCGGTAAATTTGTCGATAAATTTGTCGTAAAGGGCGTTTGTCGACAAATCATTTGTCGATAAGGCACACTGCTGGGAAGGGATAAATAAGCAGGGATAAGACAAAAAATGATGATTTTTTTGAAAATTTAAAAAAAAAATTGAAAAAAATGGGAATTATGGGACCAAAAAATGAATAATTCTAAAAAACCAATTTTTAATTCAACATTTTTTTGAAATAGTAATTTTTTTTCAATTAATAGGAATTGTTTTTTGCCCATTTTCAGCATTATTTTTAATTTTGAAAAAGTTTTGAATTTTCAATTTCAAACTTTTTCAAAAAAAAAAATATTTCCAACAATTTTGAGAAAATTCAATGAAAAAGTTATAGAGTAGTAAATGAAACTGCAATTTTTGAAAATCTAAAATTTTTTAGATTTTTTTTAGAAATTCAGAAATTCAGAAATTCAGAAATTCAGAAATTCAGAAATTCAGAAATTCAGTAATTCAGAAATTCAGAAATTCAGAAATTCAGAAATTCAGAAATTCAGAAATTCAGAAATTCAGAAATTCAGAAACTCAGAAATTCAGAAATTCAGAAATTCAGAAATTCAGAAATTCAGAAATTCAGAAATTCAGAAATTCAGAAATTCAGAAATTCAGAAATTCAGAAAATTTCGAAAAAAAATTGAACTTTCTGAACTTTTGGGGTCCTTTTTTCAAACCCAGAAAAACCAAGAAATTAAATTTTGCATAATTTTAGTGTCTTCTTTTTTTAGAATCTTAGAATTTATAAATTCGACATTTCGAAACCCCAAAAAACTTCTTCTTTGTAATTCTAGATTTTTCAATAATTCTAGTTCAAAAATTCAAATAATCCGGTCCTTCTCAGTGCACATGAAAAAGTTCTTTGTTCTTTTTTTTGGGATTTTTTTGGTGAAACAAAAAAAGGAGGATATGATGATAGTACAGGGGAAGAAGGAAAAGGAAAAAAGTGTGAAAACAAGGAAATGAAGGGAATTCGCAAAAGAAATTATTCTTCTTTTTTGGGAGCTGCTTTTTGGGTAAAATAAAGGAAATCGGAATACTTTGCACAATTTTACCCTTATTCTCACGTTGAGGTCAAATATCTCGGTTACTATAAGAGATACCTGAAAATTGTCAACTGACAAAATGTTAGTGATAACATGATAAACATTGTATTAGTTGACAACTTTTTGATATCTCTTACAGTAAGCTAGATAAATTATTTAATTTAAAGTTAAGTGATCATAGTCCCCTTTAAAGGCGCAACCTCGGTTATTGGCCCTCTATACTTTGAGCTCAATTATCGCGATTAGAGTAAGAGGTATCAAAAAGTGGTAAATAGATAAAATGTTACTGATGATGTGATAAACGTTTTATCAGTTGACACAATGTTGATATCTTTTACAGCAACCGAGGTTAATCAATTTAAAGTTTAGTCATCAAAGTTCTGCTTTAAAGGCGCAACCTCAGATATGGAACCTGTTTACTTTGAGCTAAATTATCTCGGTTACTGTAAGAGATATCAAAAATTTGTCAACTCATAAAATATTAGTGATATCATGATAAACATTTTATCAGTGAACAACTGTTTGATATCTCTCACAGTAACCGAGATAATTGAGCTCGAAGAGCCAGTTTGAGGAAATTAGGAAATTTTGAAGTTCAAGACAATTTTGAATTTTGAAGTATTGCGAAAAATAGTAATTTTTCAAGATTCGAAATTTTTGAAACAGCAATTTTCAAAGATTTTTCTAATTAAAAATTTCTGGGTTTTTAGGATTATTTTGATTTTCAAATTCATTTTTGAAACTCAATGAAATGTTTAAAATTGAAATTTTGGAATCCATTTTTAGTGTCAAAATTCCGAAATTTGAGAAAGAAGAAACCCTAAAACTTCTTATAAAGTGAAATCCTATTACTTTTTTTATGAGAAAAATACGAAAATTCCTAATTTTCTAGGAAAAATGAAATTTATGAATTTCTTAAGAAACTTGTTTAAACAATAATTTTAAAAAAATTACTGTTTCAAAATTCCCTGAAATCTTTTATTTTGAATTTACAGTATTCCTCATCCAAATCATGGTTTCAAATTTTCAGCGTTTTCAGATTCTTTTTCCAATGCTCGTGATCTCAGTAATATGAGAAAAAAAATGAAATGAAAAATAAAAGTAGAGAGATTCAAAAAGTAATAATAATGGTTTGTTTTTATAAGGAAGAATCTTCCCCATGCTCCCTTAGGGTTCAGAGAGAAGAGAAATAGTATGGGAAATGGAGAGAGTGGTTAGAGAAAAGAGAAAAAATAGGGAAATGAGATGGGGGGAAGAAATGAAACTAGTGGAAGAAAATGAAGCTGAAAATGGTGGGGGAAAACAGAGAAACTAAATGAGGAAAGTTTCAGAAAAAAAAACGAGAAATTCAGAGATTCAGATGTTCAGAAGTTCCAGAATTTTCTTGAAATTTTATTATGGGAATTCAAGAATTCAGGATTTTAATTTTGAAGCGGCAATTCTTGGGACTTGCTGTTGCAATATTGAAAAAAAAGGAAATGATACTTTCAAAATATTCGAACTGATCTTTCGTTTTCTGAAAATTGTTATTCCGAAAATTGAAAAAAAATTACTGTTTCAAATTTTGGTCATTTTTCTAATTCTTACACCGTTTTTGATGACCAATCAAAAATTCCAGAGGAGAAATTCGGGATTTTAGAAATTCCTGTAAATCCTTCAAATGAGAAATTTAAGAAATTAGTATTAGTATTTGTTCAAAATTTTTAGATACCTAAATCTGAATTGTTTGAAAAGTTTGCAAAAATTCGAAACTTGAAACAGTGAAAATGAAAATTGCTGTTTCAAAATTTGATTTATTGATTTTTGTCCAGGATTCTCTAATGACTTTGTCCATGATGGTAAACGTTTAAAACATTGAAGCTTTAAAAAAAAAGATTTTAAAAAAATTCAAAATTTTCAGATTTTAATTTCAATTTCATGGGAATTGATTCTTAAATGAATTTTGAAAAAAAAAGGTTTCAAAAAACGAATAGGAAATTTTGGGAATATAAAATGAAGAAATTCGGGATTAGATATTCCAGTAAATTCTAAAAAAACAGTTCCAGAAATTTTAAAAATTATTTTGAAAAATTGCTGTTTCAAAATGAAACTTTCACATTTTTTGGACAAGTTTTTCTCATTCGAAAGTCCTGATTAATACTAATTTTTCGAAACGAAATTATTAAATTTTTTTTTTTCCAAATTGTGAAAATAAAAATGAAAAATTCGATTTAAAATCAAAAAATAATTTTATTGGAAAAATATATTTTACAAGATAATTTCCTGGAATTTCATGAAATTCTTGAAAATCAGAAATTCAAAAAAAAAAGCAAAACACTAATCCCTTTTTTACCTAGTATAAAAGAAAAAAGAAGAAAAGAGTGAAATCCTTACTAATGACCTTTTTCTACCCTTAAAGAATGAGCAATCTTAAGGGAGGTTGTAAATTTGAAACGGCAATTTTCTCCTGTTTCATTTGTTAATTTCAATTGACAAAAAATTAGCCCAAAATTTGGAAACTTCAATTTTGAAACAGCAATTTTTAGAATTTTTTTTTTAATTTCTAGAATTGTTCATTTTGGGAATTGGGTGTGGAATTTGAAATTTGAGTTTCGAAACTGAAAAAATTTCGAAAATTTTAATAGAAGATTTCGAAATTGTTGGACAATGACCACATTTTGAAACAGTAATTTTAAAATTTTGGAAAAAAATAATTGTCAAAATATAAATGAAGAAGCCCATTCTCCGAGGGTACATTGGACATCGTGTTCAAGGGGTACACAGCAGTGATGGGACGAATTTCCGTTTCCGTTTTCCGCCCGATTTTTAGAGATTTTTTCCCGTTTCCGTTTTCCGTAAAAACCGCCATTTTTTTACAGCGGAAACGGAAAAAAAATGTAAAAACAACGAAAATATCAAACTGAAACTGGCTTGAAAAAAAGCATGGGAAGTGATGCAAATATGGTCTTTAAACGTTTAAAAACGTATATTTTTATGTTTGAAGGGAAAAAAAATTCTGAAAAATAGACGAAAAATAGAAATTTCCGTTTCCGTTTCCGTTTTCCGTATTTCAGAAAAATGCGTTTCCTCCCATCACTGGTACATAGTTTGAAAAAGTACATCTAGATAGTAGCTAAGCCTAGAGATTGGTACATATAAGCTTAGATTGGCCGAGATGTACTCCCTGGTAGTGATACAACTGGGTAGATGTACTCCTTCAAAACCGCAAACTTTGAGCTCAACTATCTTGGCACATGTAAAAGATATCAAAAAGTGGTCAACTGAAAAAATGTTTATCATAATATCATTAACATTTTATCAGTTGATTACTTTTCAATATCTCTCAAAAGAAATGAGATATATAAGCTCAAAATTAACGGGTTATTTATGGAAAAAAAAAGCTTATGGAACATCAAGCAACTGGAACTGATCAACTAAAAAAATCGAAAAATTCGAAATTTATATTTTTCAAATAAAATAGTAAAAAAATTATAAATTCATTTGAAAATAACCAAAAAAAAAACACTGTACATTTCTAGAAAATAGTTGATAAAGGGAATTAATCAAAAAATGATATATTATAATCAACAGAAAGAGAGAGTGAGAGAGTACATGAGATGAGATTATAAAAAGAATAACAACAATAATTTCTTTTTGAGATTTTTGGAATGATAAAAAATCGCTGTTTCAAAATTTTAATTTTTTCGGTTTGACATTTTCAAAGTGATGGTTTACCGCAACATCTGTATTAATATTGCATGCAAGTCTATTTTTCAAGTGCCCTCAAGGGGTGCAAGTCTATTAGAGGGGCAATTCAAATAGAGGCGCAATATTAATACAGATTTTACGGTAGATCATCTTCTTTTAGAAATTCAGAAATTCAGAAATTCAGAAATTCAGAAATTCAGAAATTCAGAAATTCAGAAATTCAGAAATTCAGAAATTCAGAAATTCAGAAATTCAGAAATTCAGAAATTCCTAAATTCAGAAATTCAGAAATTCAGAAATTCAGAAATTCAGAAATTCAGAAATTCAGAAATTCAGAAATTCAGAAATTCAAAAATTCAGAAATTCAGAAATTCAGAAATTCAGAAATTCAGAAATTGTGGCATTCAAAAAGTTCTAAAAGTTCAAAAATTTATGAGTTTCACTTCAAAAACCCACTTTATCATTCTGTCACAATTCTAAGAAATTCCCAAAGGACGAAACTTTTTGGGTTCCTTTTTTCTAATTTTGAATATAAAAATTCAAATTCAATTTTCTTTTTGCATTTTCCAAGAAAATCCAATTAAAAATTTTGAGACAACTCAAAAAAGGATATGTATTTTTATTCTTTTTTCTCGTTTTTCTGAAACTTCCTGAAATTTTATAAAGCTGTCTAGCATGCTGGAAAAACGGAAGATGACTAATATATAAATTTCTTTGAAACAGAAGAAAGACAATTGTCGACTGAGTAGCTGGAAAATTAGTTCCTTGTCCTTTTTCAATCAATCAAACTTGGAAAATTAATTTTGCAAATT
Organism: Caenorhabditis briggsae; assembly: GCF_000004555.2. NCBI lineage: Eukaryota > Metazoa > Nematoda > Chromadorea > Rhabditida > Rhabditidae > Caenorhabditis > Caenorhabditis briggsae. The sequence goes on along the minus strand of NC_013487.2, from coordinate 14,492,357 downwards.
TTTATTATAATCAATCCAATTTGATACCTTTAATTTATCAAGAAAAAGATTTATAGCAAAAATCAGAAATTTTAAACTTTTTGAAAAAATCACGCCTTTGCTGAAAACTCGGGCATATTGAATTGCCTAGTAATCTTGAAATTTGAAAGAACTCCAAGTTTTTTGAATCTGAATTTCTAAATTTCTGAATTTCTGAATTTCTGAATTTCTGAATTTCTGAATTTCTGAATTTCTGAATTTCTGAATTTCTGAATTTCCGAATTTCTGAATCTCTGAATTTCTGAATTTCTGAATTTCTGAATTTCTGACTTCCTAACTGATACTGATCAAATTGGAACATTTTGAAAACTTTCGAACTTTTTATCACTCGAACCGATGAGAGAAAACATTACACATTCTCTCTCACTTCTGAACTCTGTTCAAAAATTTTAAAAAAAGAAGTTGGCGCCAACCGGACTCGAACCCGCATCTCGAGGGCAGAAAAGTAGTACTTTAGCCACTACACCATGGGTCACCACAGGAAGTGTGATAGAGATGGCGTACAGGTCTGTGTTGGTTTTCCTCACTCCCTCTCCCCCTTCCTCCCTCACACTCTCTGCCCACCACGCTTTACTGTGGTGAAAAAAAGGGAACGTCTTCAGAAGACTTCAAAATCAAAATTTCGAACAACGAAAAGGTCGGGCATAAACTAATAAAAATTTCTGATCTATCTGTCCAGGTTTCAGCTCAATCGGTTGACTTTGAATGGGTGAAAAGTGACGCTTCATCAATCCGGACATACGGAATTTAGTGAATGTTATTAGTAATGATTTCAAAAGAGTAGCTTTATAATTCGAGACAGATTGAACTAGAGAGGTGGTGCAGGATCTGTTGGAGAGAAAACCATGTTGAAGACTACTGAATTGATGGAGGAATTCCCATTTGATGCGATCACATACCAATCGTTCGAAAATTCGAGCGAATGGGTCAGTAAGCGAAATGGGGCGATAGTTTTCGGGCGATGAAGGAGAACCCTTTTTTGGTATGGGAACGACTACTGCGTGTTTCCAAGAGTCGGGTACATGTGACGTGGAGAGTGAGTCAGAGAAGATAATCGATAAAGGTAATGCTAGAGTGGTGGCGCATTTTTTAATGACAAATTAATTGGCCGAATGGGGAGAATAGCCACAACGAGGCGGGAGTTTGCGAAGAAGCTTCTCAATTATCCAGGGATCGAAGATTTCAAGGTCAGAGCCAGAAAAAGGAAGATTGATTGATTGATAAAGAACAAGGAACTAGTTTTTTTAGTATTTCAAAAAAAAACATTGAAATTTTGAAACAGAAAAAATTCCGAAAAAAAATGTAACCTAAAAATTTTGGTCTTTTGGGAATTTGGAAAATTTTGGACAGAATCCCTGGATCCGGATGACCCGGATTCGGGCGACCTGGATCCGGATGACCTGTATCCGGGTGACCAGGCTCGGGATTCGGGAAAAGGATCCCGGGTCTCGATCCTGGCGGATCCGGGGGTCCTGGGGTCTTGGATCTGAAGGCAGGTGCAAATAATGGAGGAGAAACTGGATCAGGAGCAAAATGAAATGCTGGTGGAGAATCTAGAAACGAGTACCGTGTTCTGAAGAAATCAAATTCAAGATAATTTGGAGCGCTTCTGATATATTGAATATCGGAGCTTGGTGGACCCCAGACGTCAATGAGATCTCAACCTAGTAAATAAATGTTTGTCGGATCAACTGATGTTCTTATCCTCGTACTCTTTTCGTCAAAGTTCGGTCATCGCGAATGAGAGGTCCGTTTAGTGTCCTCTGTTGAATATCCAACAATATGAATTTCTGAATTTCTCGAAAATCTGGAATTTTGATTTTTTGCTTATCCAGCTGCTTTTTGCAGGATTCCAAAATTTATGAAATTTTTAAATGAAATAAAAATAAAATGAAAATGTAATTTGATTTCGGAAATTCGGAAATTCTGCATAAAAACTAGTGTTTTTTTTCAGAGATTCTGAAAATGGTTGAGAAAAAAATGTCAAAAACAAAAAAGATGTATTAAATGAAAATTTTTCAAAGATTTAGGTATAACGTCTTCGCAATTTTTTTCATTCTGAATATTTCTCCAACCGCGTCAACAATTTGTCTTCCAGGAACTAGTCGTTGAGCAGTTCCGGAATTCGGTGTCTTATGCAGTATTCGTTCCAAGAGCAGTTATCAGCTAATATTGAGGAAATCAGTATTATCTGAAGCAACAAATTTTCAAAAGATTTTATAAAATTTCTGAGAAAAAAATTACCAAAATACCAAAAATCGGAAACTAACTTGCTTTGATAATGGAAAAAATATAAAAAGTAGATGCAAGATTTTTGAATATGTCTTTTGATATAAAATGGAACAGTTTTCTATGAATAATCCTCAGTTTTGGAAGAAACAGGAAAATTTTGATTGCAATTCCAGTTTTATTGGGGTCCAAAGACTAATTCAAAAATTTTAAAGTTTCTGCAAAACGGGCTCTGTCATAGTTTCTTTTAGAATTAATATTGTATAACCAACTAAATTGGGCTCTTGTCGGTTATTTTGGTCCTTAGAATTATTTTTGGTCCTTAGAATTATTTTTGGTCCTTAAAATTATTTTTGGTCCTTAGAATTATTTTTGTTTATTCACAGTGCCTGTGACATTTTTTAAATTTTTTTTATTATTTAGCGTTTTTATTTGCCTTGTTAATTGTTTACACTTTCATAATTCAGTCTGCCTTCAAATTATTTATTTGCAAATATGGAACAACTGATAACGAAGTTGGAAACTCGTCGCGGCAGTCTAGGAATACATTTTATTTAGTATAATTCGTAAACTATTTATTTCCCTCTTCCACCTTTAGACCTTCCAGATCGAGATGGTTGGGTCCCAGTAGAGCCTCTGGAACCACGACCGCGAGCTCCTCCTGATTGTTGTGTACGGGTTACTGCTTCCGCCCTCGATGTTTGAACACGGCTGCTATGACCTCGTCTCAAATTTTGCCCTCTTCCTCTAGCTCTCTGAGCTCTTCCCGGTCTTCGTCCTCCTGTTTCAGTTGGCGATTGTCCACGCCGGTCACCCATGACACTTCCTGAATTCACTCTGACTCTAAGTGTTCCTCGGCGAATCTTGACATCTCCACGGTCTTGATTATCGCTCAATGGCTCTTGTCTACCTCCTCTCTGTGTTTGACCACGGCCAGAACTTTGGCCTCTCCTAAATAATTAAAAAAAATTAAAAAATGTCACAGGCACTGTGAATAACCAAAAAAAGTTTAAGGACCAAAAATAATTTCAAGGACCAAAAATAATTTTAAGGACCAAAAATAATTTTAAGGACCAAAAATAATTCTAAGGACCAAAAATAATTCTAAGGACCAAAAATAATTCTAAGGACCAAAATAACCGACAAGAGCCCTAAATTGAATATGATAAAAAACTCAAGAACTACAAAATGATACTATTTGGATTACTGTATCTTGTCTATGAACAAAGTTACAAGCCAAGAACCATTTTTGTTACTCGGACACAGCTTTTTGGCTTGTAACTTTGCTCACAGATAAGATACAGTACTCCAAATACTATCATTTTGTAGTTCTTAAGTTCTTCTGTTGAGCCTAATTTATTTGGTCCTGAAGTATTAAGTTTTAAGGAAACTATGGATCTTTTTTTCAGGTATAACTTACTAGGGGAATAACTAAATGTCGTTTTTGATATCTTTACCGGGTGTATCCTTGTCAAAAATATGTGGAAATCCTTATAGTTTGAATTTCCCAAATATTGATTATGTTTATTTCGATTCATATTTACAAAGTGTGTTTGTGTCTTCTGAAATGTCGAAAATTTTTTAAACATCCGAAAATAAACATTCTTTACCTTATTTGATGCAGAAATTAGAGTATATTTGTCAATGAATAAATATAAAAAATGAATAAAATTTTAATAAAAATCAATTTTTTAAAAATAAGAGATCACCGAAAATCAGATGGTAATCATTGGAAACTGAATAATAATAAAAACTAAGAATTTTCAGTTTTTAAAGACAATGAGAAATAGAAGAGACGCAGAGAAAAAGAGTAGGTGCTTTGTAGTCTTATCAGTGATAGAAGTAAGATGATGCAAAAATAATTATCAGTGATAAAAAATTGAAAAGTACCATACAAAGTACAATTTACTAAAATGCGTCTAATTCTCAACGGAGCGCACTTTCTGGAAATTGAAATTTTGCACAGAAATGCTTGATTTTGTCTAACTCTTTCTCTCTCCTAGGCTGTCTTTTCTCCCCTTACCCATCGGTATATGTGTGTATATTAATCTTGTAAATATAACGGAAACGTATTAAAGAATTAAAAATGACACCAAGAAAGTTATTGCTCTGCCTTCTCTTTGGATTCGAAAGTAAGTAATCGGAAAAATAGTTTAGCTAACCAAAAGTTTACAGTATGTCCATCAAAATGCAAAGATTCCTACGTGGATCGTGTATGTGGCGAAGATCAAAAGAATCTATGGTTGGATATTGTCTGTGTAGTGGATAATTCAGCTGGAATGACCAATGCTGGAATTACTGAGGAATATTGATGTTTTTCAAATACAAATAATAGAAGAAATATTCTTTTAGGTCGCTGCGTTGATTTCGTCACTTTTCGTTGATGGCCAACAACTGGGAATTCAACCGAACAACCCTAGAACCACAAGAGTTGGAATTGTAACTTATAACCAAGGAGCACATGTCATTGCCGATTTAAACAACTTCACTTCTGTTGATGAACTCATAGATAAAACATTCCGTGTTTTGAATCAAGTGTCAACGTCATCTGATTCATACTTGCATGCTGGATTAGAAGCAGCGAATGATCTTCTAGAACAACAAAGTTTCAATACTGCAAGAGGACATTATCAAAAATTGGTTATTGTATACACCTCCGAATACAAGTTAGTTCATTTCAGCTGACTGAATCATTCTGTTTTTATTTAGAGGAACAGGATCACAGGATCCACTTCCATTGGCCACTCGTATGAAGCAAACCGTTTCAATTGCTACAGTCGCTTACAATCGAGAAGATGATCTTGGAGTCCTTTCTGAACTTACAAAAATAGCGACGCCCGGATATAACTTTACAAATGATGAGGATATTGTTGCAGAATTGAGATCAGCCATGCTCCAAGTCAATTGTTACTGTCCAAATGGATGGTTCCAAATGCGACAGAGCTATGCAAATGAGAATTCATTGAAGTACGGTGTCTGCCTTCTTCCAGTCACATTACAAGCCACGTGGCTTGCATCGAAGTTCTCATGCAGAAATCACTGGAACAACGGGTTCCTGGTAAACGAATACACTCAGATGAAACACGATTATGTTCTAGGTGAATACAATTTTTTCTAAGTCAGAGTTCATGTTACACTATTTCAGAAGTCGTTAGAAATAATACTGCGTTCAAACAGCCATACATGTACTTCATCGGTCTATCGTATTCGAATGGGAATTGGCAATGGAACAGCCAAATGGAATGGATCCAATTGTGGTAGATTCTAGAGCTGACACATGACGAATGAATTACATTTACATTTAGTTTAAAAACTGGAATGCCTGGAATCCCGGATTCCCCACTGCTTCATCAACAGCGATTGTTGTTGTGAATATGCAAACCTCATCATCAACAATATCGACCGGATGGCAAAATACAAGAAAAGATTTGGCAAGTATGTATGTTTGTGAAGTTGCTTCGTGTGATTCCACAAATTATTGTACCGCTGAAGATATCTAGAAAATACTATTTATATTTATGTTAATACATTCATGCACCAAAAACGAACGCGAAAATAAAATTTTTAAAACTTCCAAATTTTTTTTGAAAAAGGCAAAAACATCTGAAAAAAAATTAAATTTAGGATTATTACGGGTTTCAGAATGTGTTCTATCAGAAAAAAAACCAATTTGAAAAACCTAAGATTGTTTTTGTAGTAATCATTGATATGAATAAAACTATACAGTTCAACTTCTGAAGTTCTGAAACAGCAAAAAAATGTTGAAACATATGCGAATCTTTATCTTTTAAGTATTTTGGTTAAATTTGAACAAATCGATATCACACATTTTTGTGTTTTTTATCAATAAATTATCACAAATTAAAGAGAATTAACAGCTCGAATTGTGTGACACGCCTCCATGACTTCAACAATTTCATCGATTTCCTCTTGAAGTTGTTGTAGACGAGCATCCAGAATAGACATTGTGTGCATGGAGCATGTGAGTTCTGAAAAATGAGATAATTGGGTAATTAAGATGCTCTTGCACACAGTAGTTTATTTACCGTACCCAAAAAACTTCTGGAGTGCTTTATTGCAGGGCCCTTCTAATGCAGGTTTACAGTAAATCATATTATGCATTTTCATATAAAAGGAGGAGGTTAACAAAACAATTTTCTGTTTCATGAGATTTAAAAATTGAAGGAAATTACAAAAAAAAATTGGTGGGAAGAAAAGTATAGGAGCTTACAATTGACTAAATTAACATGCACTTTAAACTCAATTACCTCGATTACTGTAAGAAATATCAATAAGTGGTCAACTGATAAAATGTTTATCATAATATCACTAACATTTTATGACTTGACAAAGTTTGATACTCTTCAATTTCAAATCATTTAATGCGAACTTCAAGGTCAATTACCTCGACTCCTATGAATGATATCAAAAAGTTATCAACTGATAAAATGTTAATCATAATATCACCAACATTTTTGTTGACAGATTTTTGTTATCTCTCACAGTAACCGAGATAATTAAGTTTAAACCCACCATTCTCATATCTCTTCACCGCTGCTGCTGCTGCCAACTGATAGTAATGAGCAGGTGTTCTTCCGACAAGAACACTTCGTTTGCCGGCTGATGGGCGGAGTGATGCTCTGAAATTCGAGAAAATTGCTATAAAGGCATTGATTCTAAAAAGTTTTGATTTTTTTTATTTAAAAGTTTTGAAACAGTAACTTTTTTTCTCAAGCTTCTGGAGTTTTGAAACTATAGCAGCTTCGCCTCATTTTATCTGGGTTACTGTAAGTGGTATCAAAAAGTAGTCAACTGATGAATTGTTTATCATAATATCACCAACATTTTATCAATTGACAACTTTTTGATATCGCTTACAGTAAACGAGATAATTGGTTTCACAGTTGATGGATCTTGCATTGGCGAATTTTCGAATCAAAAATTGCTGTTCCCAAATTTATTTATATATACTTTGATCGGACTTTCTTGTAAGTTTTAGCTTGTAGAAATCTATTTAAAAAGTAAATTTGCTAACCTTCCAGTTGCCAAATTGGCTGTACAAACTGCGACGAGAAGAAGAAGTGTTGTGAAGAAGAGAATTGAAGATTTCGAAGACATTTTGTTGAAAAAAAAATGGACAACAGGGGGACCCTGAAAAATTGGAAACTTTGAAAAAATGCAATAAGCAAACGAGATTGAGAATTTCGATGAGACTTTTCACAAAAAGGAAAATTGAAACAGGGAACAATAAATTCATAAAAGTACGGATTTTTCAAAAAAAAATGGTCTTTAAAACTAAGGATTCCTGAGATTTTCAATTTAAAAAAAAAGAATTGGAACTTCTAAAAATTGCAAAATCTCAAAATCCAGAAAAAACTCAGAAAAGGAATCAAAATCACTGTTTCCAAATTCTTTTCAAAAAAATTATACTGCTTCTACGTACTACCTTCATGTTATATACAAATTCCAAACAAAAACAAAAGTGACATAATACAAATCTCGACATTTCTTAAATGACCTAATTCCCTAAAATTAGATCAAAAATTTCGAGTGGGGGCTTGGGTTCAAGCGAGGGGCGTCAGAAAGCGCGCCCCAGCAAACTCGTAGGCCAAAAGAAATTTAATAATTTTAAAGTGGACGCGGGTTTGCTCTAGATCATGATCTATTTCTTCAAAATCAACTGGCTGCAAGGCGCGCTTTTCTTCATTTAAAACTGTGAAACTCAGCCAACGAAATTCGGCAGCGAATTTAGAATTTTTCCTAAATTTACTGCGCTTTCTGACCCCCTCGCTTGAACCCAAGTGGGGGCGGATCTGAAAACGCATGGGGCTTCTAGAAGTTTCCGGGTCATCAGGAAACAGGAAATTTCGAGATTTTCTAAGATTTGGAAACCTTACAAAAGTCGTCTAGGCGAATTCCGTAACTGATGTTATTACTAAATTTTGGCAATTTAGGGATTAGGATTTTGGAAATTTTTAGTTTTAGTGAAGCCCTAAAATTTGATAAAGTTTGTCTATTTTGGTGTGTCTCAAATATTGAGAATTTCCAAATGAATTTGCACGAAAAATGGAAAAAAAACAGAATTACTGTTTCAAAAAAAAAAATTGAAAAATTATTTTTTTTTCGAAAATTCGAACCCATTTTTCTTGGTTACTGTATTCCGATTACTGTAAGAGATATCAAAAAGTTGTCAACTGATAAAATGTTTGTGATTTTATGATAAACACTTTATCAGTTGATCACTGTTTGTTATCTCTCACAGGAACCGAAGTAGATTGATTTGAAATTGTGTCATCAAAATCCCCTTTTAATAGCGAAACCTCGGATATGGTGCCACCGTACTTTGAGCCAATTTATCTCAGGTCCTATAAACGATACCAAAACGTTGTCAACTGATAATATGTTACTGATAATATGATAAACATTTTATCAGTTGATCACTTTTTGTTATCTTTCACAGTAACGAAGATAAATTTAATCAAAAAATTGCTGATCCGAAATTTTAGCATAAACTTGAAACATTTTTAGATTCAATTACTTCAAACCGAATGGAAGAATGCAAAAATTAACAAAAAGGCAGATATCCGGATGGCAAGAAGCACAGACAGACACAAGGATCCATTTTGAAGAAAACGGGGAAATACATATTTACTGTTTCAAAAAATGTTTAAATTTATTTGAAATTCTGAAAAGCACTGTTAACTTTCACCTAGTTCACCTTGGTTCCTGTAAGAGATATCAAAAAGTGGTCAGATGATTTCTGATAATATGATAAACATTTTATCAGTTGACAACTTTTTGATATCTCTTACAGTAGCCAGGCCCAGTATCCAAGGGTACATCGAAAAAGGGTGCATCGAGTTCTTAGTGTACATTGGTTCCAAGGGTACATTGGATTGTTCGGTACATGTAGGTGGACAAAAAAAAGTCAATCAATATTTTTATACATACTATTTAGATTTCTGCTCAAAATTATAGGCTTAGGCTAAAACGCCTTACAGTCTAAGATCCCATGTACCNTCAGAACCAATGTACCNTAAGAACTCGATGTACCCTCGATGTACCCTTTTTCGACGTACCCTTGGATCGTGGGCCCAGTAGCCAAGATATATTGATTTGAAGTTGTGTCATCAAAATCCGCTTTTAAAGTCGAAACCTCAGATATGGTGCCACCATACTTTGAGCCAATTTATCTCGGTTACTGTAAGAGATACCAAAACGTTGTCAACTGATAAAATGTTACTGATAATATGATAAACATTTTATCAGTTGACAGGTTTTTGATATCTTTTAAAGAAATTGAGATAAGTTGAGTCAAAGTTTCAATTTTCAAAATTTCTGGAGAAAAAAAAGTGATGTTTCAAAGTTTCGGAATAGTAAGCTCAATAGTTTTCAAATTTAATAACTTCACCCCAAAAATGAAAACAGCAGGAATTAACAAGAAATGACATCCGGATTTCAGGAAACACAGAGAGACACAAAAATCCTGGAACGAAAAAGAAAAGAACATTGAGCTAAAAACATAACCATATACACTTTTTGCGCCCCCACTCATTTTCATATCCGCACGTATTTGAAAAAACAATGAAAAAAAATGAATGCAAAGTTTGTTCTATGTGTATAGTTGATAATTATTTTTAGTAACTTCTCTGAAATGACACTTTTAAAAATAACTATAGGAAGTTTTTGTTGTTTTCTGTGTTTTGATGAGCAATGAGGAAGTTAAGATAGATTCTGAAAATCTTTAATAAATGAAAAAATTGCATTTTTTCGAATTTTGGAAATCTGATTTTTTTTCTGAAAATTTCATAAATTTTGTCTAAAAGTCGTTAGAATGTTTTTTATTGGGCCAGCAAATTGCGAATTTAAAATTTTTTATTCGAAGTTTGATGATTTTTGATTGAAACGGTAAAAAAATAATTGAATTTTCAGTTTTTAAAATTAAAATTCCCAAAAATTGAAATCCTATAAATGCGATTTTCCAAATTATCTACAAATTTATAATTTTCAAAGTAATTTAAAACAATTTTTAGAATTCTCTAAAATTTAATTTTTACTGTTTCAAACTATAATTTATTAAATTTTGAAATAAACATTTTTCAATAATTTTTTGCGGTGTTTTTGGAAAATAATGAAAAACTGAGAATTTCAAAATTTGGCAGAAATTCAAAAATACATTCAAAAACCTTCTAGAAATTTGTAGATTTGTAATTTATGGAAATTTTAGGAGGAAACTGAAAAGTTAATTTATATGTGTTACTGTTTCAAAAAATCTAATCAATAAAATCTGATTTTTGAAATTAGAAAATTCATAAAATGCGCCTAAAATTTTGCTAGAATACTATTTTTGGGTGAATATAGCCAACGCAATAAAATTTTAAGAAAATTCAATTTTCATAATTTTTGATTGAAACAGTAAAAAATTTTTGAATTGTCAACTTTTTTCCAAATTCCCAATAATTGTGTTTCTTCAAATTTTCAGAAGTTTCTTAATTATGGTTTTTGTTTATTAAATTTCCGGAAAAAAAACTCAAAATTCAAAAATGAAATAGATGAATTTATTTTGCATTAATATAGAAAAGTTCCCGGAAATATCTAAAACTGGATTTTTCAAAAGTTCAAAAATTCAGTTTTTTTACTGTTTCAAAATACCAAATCTAGGAAATCTGATTTTTCTAAAAATTAAGACTAAAAATCTTCAAAAGTCGAATTTTCATGATTTTTGATTGAAACAGTAAGAAACCGTAAAAGCTGTAATAGGAAAGCCCTTCAAGCTTTAACTTTGAGCCAATTTTTCTAAGTTCCTGTGAAAAATATCAAAAAGTTGCCAACTGATAATTTGTTTATCATAATATCAGCGACATTTCATTAGTTGACACATTTTCGATATCTCTTATAGGAGTCCAAATAATTGAGCTCAAACTTGACAGTGTCGGAGCCCTTCTATTACAGGTTTTACGGTATAATTTATATTTCCTTTTTTTTTCTTCAAAAAATTTTGAAATTTCTAGAAGGTTTCTAGAAGGTTGATTTTAAAATTTCTAGAAGGTTTTTTTTTTGAAATCTCGCTCTCTTGAAAAACTTGAAAGATGGCTTTAATCAAACTTTTTTATTTATTTTTAAAAAAAACTTTTAAAGCATGAAGTCGTAATAAGAAGAAAAAGGAAATTTTTCCCTGAAACTTTTCTTTTATACAAAAAATTCACCTGTTCCTCTTTCCAGTACTTCTGTATTCATATACGCCGTCTGATATGCACGTCATGAAAATTCAGAATTCGTGGAAAAAAGAATAAAAGAGAAATATGACTCAAAAATGCTCAAAAATCAGCAAGCAACTTGTATAGTTTGTAGTTTTTTTCTTACGGTTTATGATTTCGAAAGTTTTGAAACAGCAATTTTTTGACGAAATTTATCTCGGTTACTGTAAGAGATATCGAAAAGATGTCAACTGATAAAAAGTTACTGATTATTTGATGAACATTTTTAAAGGAGGGGAGACATCAAAAATTTCAAAATTTTTGTTTTTTTATCAAAAGATGTAACTCTGAAGTATAAATATAGCTATGTACTTAAAAACTGAAAAAAACACATCCCCGACGAAAAAATGCTCTTTTTTGTCACCCTAATTTCTTCACACGCTTGCTGCTGCGGCGTCGCTTCATAATACACAAAAACGATGTGTTCGCCTCTTACACGCGTAGTGTTGTGGGTACGTTCTACGCTAGTATTCGGAAGGTCAGAGGTTCAATCCCTGCTAGTGTTTTTACTTTTTTCTTCTCTTGTTTCTTTGGGATTGAACTTTTTGAACTCGGAATTTCTGAAGGGCTACCAGCGCGCCGCCAAGGCCTAGCTCCGTGATATCAAAATTAGTTGAAAATGAAAAAATATGTGTTTTATTATGTTAACAAATAAATTATGAAAAAAAAACTACAATCAATTCTTAGAAAGGGACCTAACAATTGAAAAAAAATCACAGAATTAAAAACATTCTCGTGCATGGTTCGTCGTCGGAAGGCGAAGATAGCAGTAGATGAGGAGTCGTCTCTGAAAATCCCAGTCATAAAACATTTTTTTATTTCCAGAGTAACAACGAGAAGAAATAACTAGGAACGGTGAAGAAACGGTTATCGGAGAGAAAATAGTTGTTTCGCATGCATACGACATGTCTATAGAAAACACCGGCCACTGGCAGAATAATCGGCCGATTGAACTTGAAATTTACATGAAAAATTCTCTTTTATATGGGTTTTATAATAAATAAGAAAAAAGAGCTTTTATAATGTTTAAAATCGTTAAAAATTGAAAAAATAAAGTCGGGAAATAAAAAAAAAAATGTTTGCGCGTGAGATTGCGTGCTTTAGGTGCGAACACCGCGACGTCAGAATGCACGCCCCCTGAAATTGCCCCCGAAATTTTTGCTGTCTGGCCCCCTTTTTGATATCTATTACAGCAACCAAGATAAAATAGGTTTAAAATTTTTTTTAATTTCAAAAAAATCAGAAAAATTGTTTGAAACAGTAATTATTTCGATTTAAAGCTTCCAAATCGTTAATTTTAGCCGATTTCGACAAAAATAGCACGAACTTCGGACAAAAACGATAAAAATGAGCAAAAAGCATCAAAAATCGAGAAAAATAAACTAAAAAATTATTAATTTCAGGCGCATGCGCCTTTAAATAAAATTCACTTTTTCATTTTTTTTTTGGATTTTTCCGAATTTGAATTTCAATTTTTCGTTGAAACTGTGCATACTTTTTTTTGAATAATTCAAAAAATATGGCGAAATTGGGATTTTTCAGTGAAAAGCGGTCACCTTCAAAGTTCTGCGAAAGTGGTTTGGAATCATTCATTTTGTCTGAAAATTTCAGAGAGTACTGAACATGAATGAAGCTTTAATTTTGTAGTTGACAACTTTTTGATACACGTCTAACGAAGCGAGATAAGCCGATCGTAAAACTGTCATACTCCACTTGGAGAGCCACTTAAACCGTCAACTTTGAACCCCTATATCTCGGTTGATGTGAGAGATATCATAAAGTGGTCAACTGATAAAATATTGCTGATATGATAATAAACATTTTATCAGTTGACAGGTTTTTGATATTTTTAATAGAAATCGAGGTAAGTTGAGTCAAAGTTTCAATTATCAAAATTTCTGGAGAAAAAAGTGCTGTTTCAAAATTTCGGTATCACAAAATTCAAAATTAGTCAGATTCGACATTTTTAAACAAGAGCAACACTACAACAACTAACAAAAGTTCCAGGAAACACAGAAAATTTGGCCAAAACTTTATTTAGGAGAGCTCAATTACCTTGGTTACTGTAGAAGATAACAAAAATTTGAAAACTGACAAATTATTAGTGATAATATGGCAAACATTTTATCAGTAGACAACTTTTTGATATCTTTCACAGGAGCCGAGATAAATGAGCTCAAACTTGACGGTTTGGCTGACCTTCTATTAGAGTGTTTCCCGTAAAATGTTTTCGTTTTTTTTTTCAAATTTTTGTGTGAAAATTTGGACATTTCAGAATTTCTAAAATCTGACAAATCAAGTAAAACAAGTCGTCAAATTACGTTTTAAGGGAAAAACATTAGCAATTTGAAAGAAAAGGATTTTGTTTTTGGAAATTTTTGAAACGGCAATTTTTTAACTTAAAAAAGAAGTTTTCAGACAAGTTTGGCGACTTTCAGCTGTTTAAAATTTAGTCATTTTTAAGTTTCCAAAAAAATTACTGTTTCAAAAATTTTCGAAAAAAAATTATAATTTTTAAAAATCCATTTTCATTTACTGTAGTTTTCGTGGCGCTATAAAAACGAAATTTTCTCGAAAAATCGAAATTTTTATACTTCCCAAATAGGCTCCGCCCCTTTTATCCTCCCCTAAAAACAACTTTTCACCTGTTTTTTCGTAATTCTTGAATTTTTAATTTTTTCCTCTATTTTTTTTTCATCACATCATTTTAAGCCAAAAAAAAACGTCATCTGAAAATCTGAAAATTCGAAAACGCCCAGCTGAAATTGTTTTTCGAAATTCGAAAAAAAAACGTTTTCTGGAAGTTTTTCTGGAAGAAAATTTTGCAAAAATTCTGATTTTTGAGATTCTGAATTTCTGCAAAAAAATGATTTTTTTTCTGAAAATCATTTTTATTCGACAAAATGAAAAATTCACGAGATTACTGTATGTGGAAAAAAAGAGATACTGTAGTTCAAAAGGAATGAGCAATTGGAACAAAAATTGAAAACTCAAGGATTACTGTAGATTGGGGAAAATGAATCAATCATTATTACAGTGTTACTGTAGAGTGATAGAAATGAGAAATTGAGGATTACTGTAGAAAAAAGGGGGTACTGTATTATAGATTACTGTAGATTGGGAAAATTACATTAAAAATTGGGGGAAAGTTGGGGAAAATCACAAAAAAACTTTAAAACCGATTTTTCAGCCAAAATTCAAAATTTCAGCCAAATTCCCGAAAAAAAAAAGAAACTCAAAAATCGATTTTTTCAGCCAAATTTTTAAAAAATTTCAGCAAAATTTTTTTTTTCTAAAATTTGAAATTTTCAATTTTTAGGCTGATTTTAGCCATTTTTAAGCAATTTTTCGCCATAAAACCCTTCAAAATGCTTCTTTTTTGCTCATTTTTGCTCCAATTTTCAATCAATAAGGTACAAATTCATCAATAAGTTCACTATTCGGAATTTGTGATGCTTCGATCCGGTTTTGAGCAGGATAATAGACATGGAATGTGTAGTTAGAGCGTGCAAACGATCCAGGATTCGAGACAATCGTCTCCGTTCCAACCACTTTCTCCTGGAATGTCTCAAATCGATCGGCAGAGATCAGGAGATCCGGCAGAGGGTGGAGACTCAGACAGTGAGAGAAATCAGCCAGAATTGGAGTGATGTGTTGGGGCAGGGGGCAGAGATGGGCCTGAAAATTGGGATTTTGAAAAATCTGAAAATCCCATTTTTCGAATTCCAAAGATTCTGAAATTCTGGAAATTTTGGCTTTTTTCAAAAATTTTCAATTTTAAAAGTTTTTTCAAAATCAAAAAAAAATCATTTTTGGGGAAATTTTTTTTTCGATTTTCAGATTTTTTTCCACATTTTCAGCACAATTTTCGCTCAGAATGATCTCTGAAAATTATGAAAATCAGAACAGAAAACTTGTGTTTTAGTATCTAGACAAGGAAAAATTTAGATTCTTGATGTCTTAAACAATGTGTTGCTGAAAATTAATTTGATTTTTCTAATTTTCAATTTTTCAGAAAAACTACAGTAATCCAAAAAGCCTTAAAACATAGAGTATGACAGAATGAGCTGTGAGATTACTGTAGAACCAAAAATACTGTTAGTCCGTATGAGAGATGTCAGAAATGTGTCAACTGATAAACTACTAGTGATAATATGATGAACATTTTATCAGTTGGCAATAATTTTTTTCAAATCTTCTATGACTCTATTTATCTCGGTTACTGTAGGAGATAACAAAAAGTGATCAATTGATGAAATGTTCATCATATTATCACTAACATTTTATCAGTTGACAACGTTTTGCTATCTCTTACAGTAATCGAGATAAATTGACCTAAAGTTGAAATTTAGAGGGGGGCTTCTATTACAGGTTTTACGGTAATCCTTTAAAATCGTTTTTTTCTGGAATTTTGAAAGTTTCAGATTTTTCAAAATCTCTGAAATTTGTCATTTTCAGCTCTATTTTTAGCCAGTTTTCAGTCAGAATCTATCTTTAGCCTCTTTATTCCAGGTGAATATTATTACCCTTTGTGGGAATTTATTATTATTATTATTATTCTCATTTAAATTTTAAGGTTGCGGCATTTTAATTTTTTTTCTGAAAATAGGCAAAAAAATCTGAAATTTTCAGCCAAAAAATCCATTTTTTACGTAATTTCTTGAATTTTTCAGATGATTGGAAATAACAAAAAATCTGAAAAAAATTTCAGATTTTTTTCAGAAATTTTCAGCCAAAAAAACTAAGCTAAAAATAGCAAAAAATCAGTATTTTATAGTGAAATGTTGTAGTATTTTTCTCGTTCCAAAACAAAAATACAGGTGATTTTTCTGTAAAAAAACCTTTTTTTTTTAAATATCTGAAATTTTAGGTTTTAGGGACCACAAAAATCTGCCAAAATACATTTTTTAAGCTAATATATCACATTTTAAAGATTTTCAGACAATTTTATCATCTAAAAATGTAGTTTTCTGTGAATCTGTGTGTCCAGATGTCTCCAAATTTTCAGATTGCTCAGCATTACCTGACTCAAAATGCTTCTCGCATATCTCGATGAAATCGATTCGACGGTGATGGAGTTGATCGAGTGTCTGGAAATTCAAAATTTCGAAAATTCTGAAAATTTCAAAAATCAAAATTTTCTTTTTTCAAAATTTTTAAACATTTCCCTCAATGTGCTATAACTATCATTGATAAGTTATCATGACTCTTTTTTTTTGGCTTTGGGGACATTTTGAAAACTCGAAAAAAAAATATTTTTGAAAAAATTCCAAAGTTTTCCTAATTGCCCAAGTTAATTACCCAATTAAGGCTCTGCCTAATTAACAGAATTTTCAAAAATCTGACATCATTTTTCAAAAATTCCAGGTGTCCCCCTTAAGAAATTCGTACACTTTTCAGCTGTTCCAAAACTCTCAAAAATCCTCAAAAAAACAAAAAAAAAATCTGCAATTTTTCACAAATTTTCAGCTGAATGGAGCTGAAAAATATTTTTAAAAAATCTGTATTTTCTCTCTAAAAGACAAAAAAAGATTTTTTGAAAAAAAATTTTTTCCAATTTTTTTCAAAAAAATTTCAAATTTTGGCTGGAATTTTCCAGAAATTTCTGAAAAAAAAATCGATCACCTGCACATTTTCTTAATCAAATCGTTTCGAAAAACGACAATTTCCTGACTGGCAAACTGAATTCGACACGGATTCGAGGCGAAAGTCGCCGAGATGATTGGCGAGACGTGTTTGAAGAGAAGGGATGGCAGATGGGGGCGGGGCAATACCTGAAAATCACAAAAATTGATAAAAATTGATGAAAATCTGGGGAAAAATAGGTCTAAAATGATTCAAAATTGTGAAAAAAAAATGAATGAAAATTGTGGTTTTTGGCCCAAAAAACACCGAAAAATCTGCGAATTTCAAACATTCAAAAAAAAAAAAGAAAAATCGAAAATTTATTATTGAAATTCTTTGAAATCTTCCGATTTTCGAACTTTTTATATTTTTGAAATTTTAACAGTTTCGCAATTTTACAAACTTTGAAAATTGCAGAATTTCAGATTTTTGAAAATTTTCCGACTTCTCAAAATTTAAAATTTGCAAAAATCAAATTTTCAGCTTTTCTAGACCTAAAAATCACAAATTTCCAGCTCAAACTTGAAGATTTTGGCTTGAAATTTGTGCTTTGGAATTTCAGCGCTTTTGAAAATTTGCATGTTTTCTCACATTTTGAGTTTTTCAGACTGAAATTCCATATTTTTATGTCAAAAATCTGTAATTTCAAGCCAAAAACTTTAATTTTCGAAGCAAAAAATCAATATTTTCAAGCCAAACATCAGTATTTTAGAACCAAAACTTCTTTTTTTTTAAATCAAAATATTCTCATTCTTGGCTCATTTTCCCCGATTTTCCTCATAATGTCAGATCATTTTCAGCCAATTTTCAGCCAATTTTCGTACCAAATCGACAAACGGATCGTCTGGTCCGGGTACAAAAATGAACTGCGTCTTTTCGTATTCCTTTTTCATTTGTTGTAATTGATTGGCCAAATATCGGAAACCCCGATCCAACAGATCGATTGTATCCGTTTGACGGGGACGGGAACAGAAATTGCCACAGAGGACAATAGCGATCGGTGGCTGATCCTTGTATCCTATCAGCAGTTTGTTCAGTGCACGCATTGTCTGGAAAAGATTACAGATTTTTGGAAAAAAAAAGTGATTTTTTGGCTGAAAATTTCAAATTTTCCAAATCTTCCAATTCTGATAAAAATTGATATCACGACCTGAAATGAGCTAAAAATGAGGAATCTGCAAAAAAATTTCAAAAATTTCAAAAATTAAAAAAATTTTTTCAAAAATTTGGAATTTTTCAGATTTTCAGCGTTTTTTTAGGCTGAAAATTTCAAAAAGTCCAAAAATTTCAAAATCACAAAATTCTGATAAAAATTGAGATCACGACCCGAAATTGGCTGATAACAGGGAATTTGGGAAAAAATTCCAAAAATTGAAAACAAATTTTTTTTTGGAATTTTTCAAAAATTTTCAAAATTTGGAATTTTTCAGATTTTCAGCGTTTTTTTAGGCTGAAAATTTCAGATTCACCTTCATATCATCCAAAAAGACATCTGATAAGAAGATAATCGATGTATCCTCCTGTTTCGCCAGTGCCGATCGAAGACGTTCACTGCATCTGAAGGCGATCTGAAAATTATTGTTAATTGGTCGATTATGAGCTAATTAGGCATTTTTAAAATCTGCTAGAGGTTGAAAACGATATTTTGGACCAATTTTTGGTCGAGATTAGGTTATTTGTGTGATTTTAGAGCATTTTTCGGTTCAAATTCAGTCAAAAATGGGTCAATTTAGATCGAAATCTATCGATTTTAGGCCAATTTTGACGAATTTCAGGTCAAAAAAGAGCATTTTCGGCTCAAAATGACTCGATTTTCTTGATTTTTGGACCGTTTTTAGCTCAAAAATCGCATTTCCAACCTTGTCCTCTCCTCCAAACCAATTCTCATTCGAACTGAGCTCTTTTCGTGTCGTTTCCGCGGATTCCACGGGTACCATTGCCACTTCATTGACTTTTAGCACTGAATTCTCGAAGTTTCCCTCAAAAATCGCAATGGAGTGCTCATGGAAGAGGGCATGATGGAATTTGGTGTCCTCTTTGAATTCCACTTCAATCGACCCCGATAGATCTTCGATATGGTAGCAGTCGGCCTGAAAACAGTGATTTTGTGGGTTGAAAATTGAAATTTTCAGTGATTATAACCTCAAACTTGAGATTTTCCATGCAAAAATCGTATTTTCCGGCTTTTAAAGCAACAAAATTGACGCAGAAACTTTGAAAATTGGAGAAAAATGAAATTTTGGTACTGCCCAGCAGTAGCAAAATGACATTTTGGTACTGCATTTTCATGATTTGCTACTGCTCAGCAGTACCAAAATGAAGCAAAATCTTTTTTTTTAATGATTTTTTTTGGGTGTTATTGGAGTCCAAATTTTGAATTTTTATGAATTTTTGGGATTTCCGGCGCCCAAAATTCGATATTTTATGATTTTTTGAAGCCCAAATTTCGAATTTTCATGGTCTTTTGTGAAAAATAGGCTTTATTTTAACCCGGAATTGACAGTCATTTTTCGCTTTTTTGTTCAAATTTCGAAAAACTTGAAAATTTGAAATTCAGACCAAAATTCTGAGTCTATTTTTGAGGTTTTTAAGATCCAAAATTCGTTTTTTTGTGATTTTTTTCTGAATAAATCAGTCATTTTTTGTCTTTAATTCGTTTTGGAAACATTTCTGTGAAAATGAGGTCATTTCGAGCTGCAAATCGAGCTGTAAAATTTTGTTTGAAACTTTGAATTTTCAGATGTTTCTTCTTGAAAATTAACTGGAAATTCTGTTGTTCATCTAAAAACATGATATTTCGGATAATTTTACCCCGAAAATCTACCGAAAAATTTCGAAAAACACATTTTTTACCGAAAAAAAAAATGGATTTTAGATGAATTTTTGTATTGAAAATCAACTTTTCCAGTTATAACAACCTCAAAATTGAGATTTTCCATTAAAAATCGTATTTTCCGGCTTTTAAAGCAACAAAATTGATGCAAACACTTCGAAAATCGGAGAAAAATGGTAAATTTGACACTGCCGGGCAGTACCAAAATTCCATTTTGCACCTGCTTAGCAGTACCAAAATCCAAGATTTTCGTCAATTTTTTGTACCATTTCGGTCATTTTTTTGCTGAAACAATGCGGAAATCGTTGGATTTACATCTAGATATTCGCTTTTTCGTGTAAAAAATATCGAAAATTCGAAAAAAAAATTTTTTTTGAGGTGATTTTTTGTGTCGAAAATAAAATTTTTCAGTGATAATGAGCTCAAAAATGGGATTTTCCATTCGAAAATTGTGTTTTCCGGCTTTAAAAGCAACAAATTTGATGCGAAAACTTTGAAAACCGGAGAAAATGGGAATTTTGCACCTGCCCAGCTGCAGCACAATGGATTTTACTACTGCTGAGCAGTACCAAAATGGATTTCTACAAAGATTTGGGTATTTTGTGTGGTTTTTTGGCGAATTTCAGCTATTTTGAAGCCATTGTAGGCTAATTTTGGACAATTTAAAACGAAATTTGAGTTATTCAAAGCGTTTTTCAGGTAATTCTAGGACAATTTAACGCAAATTTTCCACATTTTTGGGTTAATTTGAGCCATTTTACTCACTTTTTGCTGAGTCAACATCCCGAGGACCACCACAGATTTCAGCGTTTTCGTCGAGGCGCTCAGAATCTCACAAGTCGTAAATTTGAAATTTTTGAGCGACGCACAACGGGCGGCACGTTGTTTGACGAGAAGGAATCGTTGACGAGCCGCATGGGAGAATGACGATGAATCGGCGGCCAGGGTGGGCGTGGCTTTTCTGGAAATGATCGTAGTTTGTAGTCGGAGAAATTTGAAAATTTTGATGATATTGAGTCAAAATTTGAGAGAATAAATGAAATTTGGTACTGCTCAGCAGTAGCAAAATACGAAAAAGCAGTACCAAAATCGAATTTTCAGCTATAAACACGAAATTTAAGATTTTCAGCGTTTTCAACAACTTTTACAGCTGGAAATTTCAGATTTTTCAAAGTGTTTAATTCAAAATGATCGAAAATAAGCAAAATTTGTCTAAAATTTTTATTTTGGTACTGCTTAGCAGTAGCAAAACACGAAAAAGCAGTACCAAAATCCAATTTCGCTACTGCCCGGCAGTGTCAAATCTTCCATTTCCTTCAATTCTTCGAGTTTTTGGACCAATTTTTGCTCCGAAAAGACGATTTTTGATTGGAAAAACTCAATTTTAAGCTTATTTTCGCAGAAAATTCTGAAAAATTCGGCTGGAAATGAATAGAAAAGTGGAAATTTCTGAAATTGGTACTGCTGGGCAGTAGTAAAATCTTAAAATAAGCCAGAATTTAGTAGATTTTGGACCAAAATAAGACTGAAACTGAACCCAAACAGTATGGAATTGGCGAAAAAACAACTAAAAATGACCCTAAATATATCAAAATAAAGCATTTGACCAAAAATAGCTTAAAAATTACCTTAAAGCTATAGAAAAATGACTGAAAAATGATCTATACACTTATCGAAATTGTCAAAAAACGTACAAAATTGCCCGATTTCAGCTTAAAATAACACAAAACTGCTGAACATTGGCTTAAAATTGGCCGGTTTTTGAAACAAATCAGAATTTGGTACTGCTTGGCAGTAGCCAAATCTGATAAAGCAGTACCAAAACTAAATTTTGCTACTGCCCGATAGTGTCAAATTTGCCGTTTTCTTCGTTTTTAAACCAATTCTTCGGTCTAAAATCTCAAAAACGACACTTTCCGACTCGCAAAAGCTAGTTTTAAGCCCCAAAAATCACCTCAAAACCATTTTCCCGAGTTCCGGCTCAAAATCGTAGGCGTGAAGGGAGAAGGCGTCGAAGACGTTGAGCAATTTTCCGCTGAAAACCAAAATTTACACTGCCTGGGACAATTTTTCCAGAAAATTCCGAATTTTCAGCTCATTTTCCCTGAAAACTCACGCATCCTGTGATCCTTTCGATTTGCACTGCCGAAACGTCTCTCGAATCAGCTCTTCGCTGATCAATGAGGATTGTACTGGAAAAAAATAACAAATTTAGGCGGAAAATCGCTGAAATTTTCTACTAACATGTCTGCTTTTTGAGCAGCTCGATCATTTTGTTCGTCCATTTCTTGCGAGTATCCTTGTCGTGCTCCAGAAACAGTTTCACACACAATTTCACGGCTTCTCTGCAAGAAAATGTGTGAAAAATTAATTTCACAATGATAAACAGCTCAAAACTGATATTTTCGGATCATAAATTGTCATTTCCGGTTTTTAAAGCAACAAAATTAATGCAAAAACTTTGAAAATCTGAGAAAAATGGGAAATTTGCACCTGCCCAGCAGTAGCACTTTTCGATTTTACTACTGCCCAGCAGTACCAAAATCGAACTTTCACACTATTTTCTCGAAAATAAACAGAAATTTTCGATTTTTTTTACTGCTAAAACATCATATTCCTGTTCATTTCATCTGGAATATCAACCAAAAATGTTCAAAATTAAGGCAAAAATGAAGAAAATCGGAGAAAAATGGGAACTTTGCTACTGCTAAGCAGCACCAAAATCCATACTTGTAACGGGCCGGGCCGGGCCGGGCCGGGCTTTTTCCGAAATTTCGGAGGCCCGTCATTTCACTAGTTTCTAAATTTTCAAAAATACATAAGGGGGGACCCTTATGTGATTTTTTTCGACCAAAAAATTGTTTTTCGAGTTTTGTTGATACTTTTTGATCAAACAGACAAACAGTCCGAAATACGAAAAAAAAAATGGAAAAAATTATATTGAGAGCTCAAAATTTGGCTCAAAAATACAGAATTTTTGACACCGGGCCTTCCGGGCCGGGCCCGCAAAATTTCCTCAGGCCCGGCCCGGCCCGGAATTTTACAAGTATGCCAAAATCTCATTTTACACCTGCTCAGCAGTACCAAAATCCTTAATTTCCGTTGATTTTTTCATAAATGCGGTCATTATTGCTGAAAAAAGCCGAAGTCGTTGAATTTACAGCCAGGGATGTGTTTTTTTGAAAAAAATTCAGAAAAATTCGTCGAAAAGTACCAAAAACTCAAAAAAATTTTTCAAGTGAATTTTTGCGCTGAAAAATACGATTTCCAGTGATAATAAGCTCAAGCTTGAGATTTTCTATTCAAAAATTGCCTTTTACAGCAGTCAAAGCAACAAAATTAAGGCAAAAACTTTGAAAATTGAAGAAAAATGGGAAATTTGCTACTGCCTAGCAGTACCAAAATTGAATTTTGAGACGTTTTTTTCTGGAAAATTACCAGGAAAATTGAATTTTCTCTTTAAAAACTGCATATTTCGGTTTCCAGTGTCTCAAATACCAACCAAAAATATCGAAAAATACATATTTTTACCCTAAACTCATTAAAAATCGTTTTTAGGTCATTTTTAAAGCTGAAAATCCAACTTCCACATAATAAAAAGCTCAAAATTGAGATTTCCTATTTGAAAATAGCCCTTTCCGGCTCTTAAAGCAACAAAAATAGTGCAAAAACATTGAAAATCGTCTAAAAATTTCAATTTTGGTATGGCCTATCAGTACCAAAATCGACTTTTGCACTACTGCCCGGCAGTACCAAAATCGAACATTTAGCTTATTTTCTCGAAAATTAACTGAAATTTTGGATTTTTCACTGCAAAAACATCATATTCCTGTTTATTTCATCTGGAATATCAACCAAAAAACGTCGAAAAACTCAATTTTTGAGCGGAATATCATATCAGAAAAATGCTTTTTAGTTGATATTTTGTGTTAAAAATCGATTTTTCTAGTGATAATAGGCTCAAAACTTGGATTTTCTTGTCATAAATTGTCTTTTTCTACTTAAAAGTACAGCAAAAATGGAAAAAATCGGAGAAAAATGGGAAATTTGCTACTGCCTGGCAGTACCAAAATTGACTTTTGCTACTGCTAAGCAGTACCAAAATCCAAAGTTACAGTTGATTTTTTTTGATAAATTCCGTCATAATTGCTGAAAAAAGCGGATATCGTTGGATTTACAGCCAGGTATCGGTTTTCTCGAAAAAATTTCAGAGAAATTCGTCGAAAAATACCAAAAACTCAAAAAAAAATTCTTCAAGTGAATGTTTGCGCTGAAAATCAAAATTTCCAGTGATAATAAGTTCAAGCTTGAGATTTTCTAGTCGACAATTGCCTTCTACAGCTTTCAAAGCAACAAAATTAAGGCAAAAATTTGAAAATTAAAGAAAAATGGGAAATTTGCTACTGCTTAGCAGTAGCAAAATCGAGTTTTGGTACTGCTTTCTCATAATTTGCTACTGCTAAGCAGTACCAAAACTTCAATTTACACCTGCTAAGCAGTAGCAAAATGGATTTTGACACGGATTTGGGTCATTTTCGGCTATTTTAAGACTATTTTTAGCCAAAATTGTATCATTTCAAGCTTTTTAATCGCTCAAAATTCAATTTCGAGCCATTTTTCTCACTTTTTCAGCTCAAACGCGTGTATCTGAAACGTTTTGACGATCTCTCGACGAAGTGCCGCCTCCTCTGCTGTTGGTTGGGAGTCCATCTGTTTTTAGGATTTTTAGAATATTAGAAAAGTGGAAACTCAATAAAAATTAGATAGTCACACCATGCACTTCACGACATCGAAAAACTCAAAAAAAAATCTGAAAAAATGTGTAAAAATTGAAAATTCAAGACATTTTTATTACAACAAAAGTGACAGAAAAAAAGGAAGGGAATTCGATAAATTATTAGAAGAATTGAGATTTTCAGACGAAGAGTTTCAGATTTCACATTGGACGGAATTGCTGCGGTGGGCGTGGCATCATTGGTGGCATTCCCGGTGGTCCGGCGAGTCCCATTGGTGGTCCAGGGAATGGAGCAAGCTGGAAAATGGCATTTCCGGCCTTTAGAGCAACAAAATGAATGCAGAAACTTTGAAAATCGGTGAAAAATGGGAAATTTACTACTGCCCAGCAGTAGCAAAATCGCATTTTGGTACTGCTTTTTCATGTTTTGCTACTGCCAAGCAGTACCAAAATAGATTTTTACAAAGATTTGGGCCATTTTTTGTGGGGTTTTGGCAATTTTAGATTAATTGTGGACCGATTTCAGTTTTTTAAAAGTCATTTTATTCAATTTTTGGACCATATAAAGCAAAATTTGTATCATTTTAAGCATTTTTCAGACAATTCTAGGACAACTAGACGCTAATTATCAACATTTTTTGGGTTTTTTGAGCTATTTTCAACTTTTAAACGGCTTTTTACAGTGATTTTCAGAAATTCCTTGATAATTTAAGAAGAAAAAAGGACTCTACTACTGCTGGGCAGTACCAAAATCTGATTTTTCCGAAAATCGGTCAATTTTAAGCAATTTTTCAGCAATTTTGCATGTTTTTCGACAATTTTTGATGAATTTATAGACTTTTTAGAGCCAATTTTTTGATAGTTTATAGTAATTTTTAGTCTATTTTTGGCCAATTTAGGGTCATTTTATGCTTAAAATGCCGGATTTTCGACTTTGTTAGAGCCATTTTTGATGAAAATCAACCAAAAAATATCAAAAATTAAGGAAAATTAAAATTTTGCTACTGCCCAGAAGTACCAACATGAGTTTCTACATAGATTAGGGTCAATTTCAGCTAGAATATGTCAATTTAGAGCAATTTTTTGCTCAATTTGGTCCAAATCTATCACTTTTCAGCCATTTAGGCACCAAACCTACCCCTGGAGCTCCCGGAAATCCAACTGGCGGTCCTGGGAACGGACGTGGCGCCATCATTGGCATTCCTGGTGGACCGCCCATCATCGGATGGTGACCAACCGGTGGCACCGGCGCCATTCCCATCGTTGTACGTGGCACCGCGCCGTGCATCTGGAAATTAGCGATTTTTGATAGTTTTTAGGTCAAAAATAGCAAAATTAGGTCGAAATCTATCAATTTTGGGTCATTTTTCAGCTAAAAATCAATGAAAACTCACTCGATTCGTGGCAAATGCTCTCGCAGTCTGATCGACGAGCTTCTGCGCCTGGTCTTCCATCCATTTCTGGAAAATTTCGAATTTTTTGGGATATTTTACCTTAAAATCCAGGAAAATCCTACCTGATAGAACATTCTAACGTTATCCTTGTGCTTCCTTCCCCCGTTGTGTGTTTTTCGCACCGACGGCGAGTCGTGCGTCAGAAATGTGTCGCAGTAGTCGCAATAGTACTTTGGCATGCTGCAAATTGGAAAAAATTTTCAAGTTGAACACAAAAAAAGGGTAAAATTGCAATTCAAAATTGCACAAAAATACGATTTCAATGAAAAAAAACTGAAAAATATCGAAAAATATCAATATTTACATATTTTTGAAAATCGGGGGAAAATGGACGAATTCAGATGAAAATTGGAGAAAATGTGAAATTTACGATAAAAGCATTATAAAACAGGCGAAAATTCTAGAAAGTTCATTTAAAAAATTGGGAAAATTTCGAATTCGAAAAATATTGATTTTCCAACATTCTAGGGTATTTTTCTGCGACAAATCTGAAAATAATGACCGGAAAACATGTAAATTTTGGAAAAATAGACAATTTCAATGGAAAAACGGGAAAAATTCAAATTCTGACACAATTTTCAAATTTCTCGAGAAAAAACCGAATTTCCAACAGAAATTCCCTATTTTTAGGTTATTTTTAATGCTAAATACGATGAAACTGATGATTTACACCTCAAAAAATCAATTTTCCCAAAAGAAATCATTGATTTCGTCGGGAAAATCAATAGAAAACCAGCGAAAAGTGCTGAGAAAATTCATATTCCCCTCTTTCCCGAGAGGAGTACACGAGGTGGTGGACTAAGAGGCGCCTCGCGGCCACGGCCACCTCTCTTTTGCGCGCGAGTTTAAATAGGAATTTGAAGAAAAAAGGCAAAATTCCCACTTCTTTATCTCATTTTTTAGCTAAAAACACGAATAAAAAATAAAATTATGAATTACAGTTGAATAAATACAAAAAACGGAAAAAAAAAGATTTTAAGACAAAAAATAACACGCTTAATGGGGAAAAAACCGGAAAAATTCATAAAAATCAATAAAAATCGTTATAAATCAGCCAATCGATCTCAGACGTTCCTCCAACTTTTCAGTCAACATTTTAAGCTTGAAACGTTGCGATTCGCGAAGAGCATGACGGATTAGAATCGACTCTTGACAATTTCCACCAGCCAATATCATAATTTCGTCGTAGGCGCGGTCTGAAAAAGTGAAATTTGCCTGAAAATTGCTGAAAATGGGCTGTAAATGATCGAAATTCAGATTTTTCAGCTAATTTGTATACTAAAAATCGTTTTTGAAAAATTGAAAAAAAAATTTTTTGATTTTTTTTTCAAAAAATCTGAAAATTTCAGATTTCAGATATTTTCAGATTTTTCTAGATAAAAAAACCAAAAACTCACGATTCGCCGGTTTTCGAACAATCGTTCCGATTCGAATTTTGCGAGTTAGGACCTCCTGATCGGTGAGAATTTCAGCCGGTGCTGGTGGAGCTGGAGCAACAGCTGGGGGCTGAAAATTTGAAAAATTATGATTTTCGGTCATTTTAGGTTCGTTTTGGTCCATTTTAGACCAATTTTAAGCCATTTTAGATATAGTTTGAGCTATTTTAAGTCATTTTAAGCCATTTTAAAGCTATTTTAAGTCATTTTTAGCTCATTTTGATTCATTTCAAGCCATATTAGACCAATTTTGAGCTATGTAATGCCATTTAAACCAATTTTTGGTTAATTTTAAGTCATTTTAAAGACATTTTAGATACATTTTGAGTTATTTTCAGCCATTTCAGGCTAATTTTGGATCATTTTAAGCCATTTTAGGCTATTTTAAGACTCATTTTGAACCATTTTAGACCAATTTTGAGGTATTTTAAGTCATTTTTAGCTTATATTGGACCATTTTGACCTATTTTAAGCGATGTTATGCTAATTTCAAGCCCATTTTAAACCATTTTTAGCAAAATATCAAGTCATTTCACATCCATTTTCAGCCAAATTCAGACATTTTTCAAATCGGAGAATTCTAGAGAAATTTAAGAAAAATTACCAGTTTAGGGTGATTTTAAGACATTTTTTAGGACAATTTAGAGCACATTTTCAGCATTTTTCACTCAAATTTCGATCATTTTCAGTTGATTTTTGACCAATTGCGACAATTTTGGCAATTTTTTTCTCAAATTTTCAGCCAGAAAAGATCAGTTTTTAGCTATTTTGAGCTCAATTTTGGTCCAAAATCTAGCTATTTTTGGCTTTTTTTGACAAATTCTCAGCTAATTATCGGTCCAAAATCTACGAATTTTCAGCCTTATTTTATGGAAATTTACAGCTAATTATGGCTAAAATTAGGACCATTTTTAGTGATTTTTAGGTCAGTTTTAAGCTATTTTAACTAGTTTTTGGTCAATTTTCCCCATTTTCAGCCAATTTCCACCACTCACCTCCACAGCTTGAATATTAACATCTCTCCCTCGCATTTCCTCGAAATCATTCAAATTCCGTGTCAACTGTTCTACCGTATCCATCTCCTCCAATTGTAGATTCTCAAAATCCGATGATGGAGTACTGGCTCCACTTGTTCCAGGCGTCCCCTCCCTCGAATCAATCAATAACTCGTCTCCAGAAGACACCGAAAAATCAGAAATATCCGAGGAGGCGGAGCTTCCGCGCATCGATCGACGGGTACGGTATTGATCGAAAGCATCGATTCCCAATGGTCCACGACGTCGTTTCGGGGGTCCACCGCCTTGACGAGGCTCACCGAAACGTTTTGTTGGTTGATTCTGAGAGTTGCCATCCACCACCGCACTGTCCATTACCTGCAAAT
>NC_013487.2:14456312-14463358 GCF_000004555.2 Caenorhabditis briggsae | reverse complement strand
TCTGTGTCTGTCTGTCCGAATTTCCAGATTTCCAGATGTCCGGATTTCCAAATTTTGAAAATCCAGATTTCCGGATGTCCGAATTTCCGGATTTCCAGATGTCCGAATTTCCAGATTTCCGGATGTCCGAGTTTCCAGACTTCCAGATTTCCGGATGTCCGAATTTCCAGATTTCAAGAATACTCTAGATTTTCAAAAGTTCCAGTTTTTCGAAAATCAGGATTTCCAGATTTTCTGGTTTCCGGGTATTCAGAATTCAAGATTTCTAGGTTTCCGGATGTCCATAGAAGCTTTTTAAAGCGATGCTGTCTGTTTGTTTGTCCGGATGTCCACTTTTCCAGCCAAAACCCTAATTTAAGGCTCTTTTTTTCTATTTTTTAGAATTCTTTCAGTCAGTCAGTCAGTCTGTCCAGATGTCCTCCCATACCTCATCAATCCCCGCACCCAGTCCTTTCAATTTGTACGGATTTCCAAACGCATGCGTTCGATCCTTCTCCTCATCGATCTTTCGCATCGGTTGGCCATAGAATTTCAGACGGGCCTGCAAAATTGGGAATTTCAGATTTTTTGGAATTTCAGCTTTTTTTGGAATTTCAGATTTTTTTGGATTTTCAGATTTTTTTGGAATTTCAGCTTTTCTTACCGCTTGATATGGCTCGTATTCTCCCATCAGCTTTTGTGGCATATTGTGCAGTTCTTCTGCAACAAAAATCGTTGAAAAATAAGTGACATTTTGAATTTTCGGGGGATTACTGTAGTTTTGAAAAATCGTTTTTTAGTCTAAAAATCGGGATTTTCCGACCAAAAACAGGATTTTCAGCTAAAAAATCGATTTTTAGCCATTTTCCGCTGGTGAAATGAGCAATATTGGGTTACTGTAGTCTAGGAAGCTTACCCAGCGTATTGAATCTCGGCCGATCACCCAGACGAGCCATATCGAGAAGCGACGCTTTGTTCGGATTGAAGAGCATATCCACGTTGGCTTGGATTCTGGAAATCAAAGGATTACGGTATTTTAGGCGCTACAGTAATCCAAACCTGTTCAATTTGCTAACGATATCCTCCACAGAGCCCATGTACGGATTACGGTAGGATGTGTCCAATTGGGCATCGGATACGGTAGGTGGGTAGAGGGGAATCTGCAAAAATGGGGGGTTTTTTTTAGCTGAAATTGGTTGAAAATAAGCATTTTACTCGCTAAAAATTAGCTAAAAATCACTACAAATGACAAAATTTTTTGAAATTTTATGACTTTTTGGGATTTTTTGGTGCCAAAATTACAAAATTTGATGATTTTTCGGGAATTTTGAAGCCAAAATTATTTATTCTTACGATTTTTGGGGAATTCTGGAGCTAAATTTTCAAATTTCTATGATTTTTGGGATTGTTTTGGAGTCAAAATTGACAATTTTCATGAATTTTTTTGGTTTTTTGAAGCCAAAATTAAACATTTTGATGATTTTTTGGGGGTTTCTGGTGCTAAAATTCTCTATTTTAACGATTTTCGGGAATTTCTGGAGCTAAATTTTTCAATTTTTATGATTTGCAGGGTTTTTTTGGTGCTAAAATTCCCTATTTTAACGATTTTTGGGGATTTCGAGAGCTCAATTTTCAAATTTTCATGACTTTTTTGGGATTTTCGGATTCAAAATTTTGAAATTTTATAGTTTTTTGGGATGTTTCGGAGCCAAAATCGACAATTTTAAGGATTTTGGTGAACATTTTGAAGCCAAAATTACAAAATGTTAATGATATTCAGGGTTTTTTGGTGCCAAAACTATCAATTTTGACGATTCTAGGAGCCAAAATTCCGATTTTTTGGTAATAATTGGATATTTTTGGAGCCAAAATCAAGAATTTTAGCAATTTTTATGCTTTTTTGAAGCTAAAATCGACAATTTTTATGATTTTTGGAGTTTTTTGAAGCCAAAATTAAACATTTTGATGATTTTTTGGGGATTTCTGGTGCTAAAATTCTCTATTTTAACAATTTTCGGGGATTTCTGGAGCTAAATTTTTCAATTTTTATGATTTTTCGGGGTTTTTTGGTGTCAAAATTACAAAATTTCAACGATTTTCAGCAATTTTTCAGCCAAACCTTGAAATCTCCGGCATAAATTGGCGTCGATTCGACCTCATTCAGCATTCGCTCCTCATAATCATCATCGTCCCCTCCTAGACCTATAATCGAGGTTCTTGACGTGATTCGTTCGATTCGAATCTGCAAAAAATACATTTTAAGCTGAGCAATCGAGCTGGAAAGTGATTTTCAGCGTTTTTCAGGCCATTTTCCATCAATTTTGGGCTATTTCAACTCATTTTCGAACTGAAATGAGCTATTTCGGCTGAAAATCGCCTAAAAATAGCAAATTTTGGACTTGTAAAGCTCAATTTCTGAAACTTTTGGCTTGTTTGAATCGATTTTGGGCACGTTTCAGTCAATTTTGAAGGATTTTCAGCCATTTTCAAGGGGGTTTTAAACCAAAAATAGCTCAAAAATGGCTTTTCTAGGCCATTTTAGCCTATTTTTCTTGGATTTTCTGACTGAAATCGCTCAAAAATAACGACTTTTGAGCGATTTTTCCACTTTTTTTCGATTCCAAAAAAGCTACCTACCGACGGATTTGCCAATTTGGTCCCTTTCGATTCATTCAACTTGCATTCAATCAATATTTTATCATATTCCTCTTTCGCCTTCACTTTCAGCCGATTCAGATTGCTCAGCAGTTGGCCCGCGTAGATATTGCTCATCGAACTACTGTAGTCCACTTTTACTTTGATCTTGTCCAGAGAGTTTCGCATTGGCTGCAAATTGGTCGATTTTAGGGGTTTCTGGAGCTAAAATTTGAGCTTTTTCAATGATTATTCAGTGAAAAATGGGGGTCATTTTTCATCCAAAATTGTATTATATTGGGGTGTTTTTGGTCCAAAAATCCAAAAGTTTTGGAGCCAAAAATTTTATGTGATTTTTTTTCTTTTTTTTTTCGAAACCAAAATTGACCATTTATTGGGTTTTTTTTCGGAAAATTTTAAGCTAAAATTCGTCATTTTTAAGCTGAAATTCGCCATTTTTGAGTCAAAATGGACCATTTAAAGCCAAAATTGACTATTTTTGAGCTAAAATTCATCATTTTCGAGCCAAAATAGACATTTTTCGAGCCAAAATTGACCATTTTCGAGTCGAAATTCATCATTTTTACGCCAAAATTGACACTTTTGGGCGAAAATCAATCGTTTTTGAGCCACAATTCGTCATTTTTGAGCAAAAATTGACAATTTTTGAGTGAAAATGACCGATTTTTCAGTCAAAATTTGGGTATTTTTGATTTGAAAAATCGAAAAAATGAGAGTTTTGAGCCAAAATTCATCATTTTAAAGCTAAAATTCGTCATTTTTAAGCCGAAATTCACGATTTTTGAGGTGAAATTGAATATTTGTACATTTTGAGCTTTATTTTTGGGGTTTTTGGAGCAAAAAATCTGAAATTTTAATGATTTTTAGAGTGTTTTTAAAGCAAAAATCTCAAATTTTTGACAACTTTTTTGGGTGTTTTTTAGAATCAAAATTTCAGATTTTTAGGATTTTTAAAGGGCTTCCGAATTGTTGAATTTTCATGTATTTTAGTCAAAATCAATCATTTTCAGCCGGTTTTTTTTGAGTTTTCTGGTCTACAATTTTCTGGGAAAAAAGTATCATTTTTGGGTGATTTGGACCCAATTTTCGGTCATTTTTAGTGCTATTTTTGGAAGTTTGCTGATTTTTTGCTCCAAAAATGGGTCATTTTCAGCCACAAACTTACTGTAAAATAATAATAAGGAACGGTCTGAAAGTACGAGTCCAATTTGGATCTCCAAACTTGTGACGTCGTCAGAATCGGCTCTTTGACGACTTCTTCGATTAGCGGGTAGAATTGTGGGAAATTGAATGGGAGGAGGATCAGAGTGACTCCAGTACCAAATGTATTCATTCTTAGACACCCGAATGGGGCGGTTGGACCATTTGACGAGCCTTCAAGAAGGTCTGCAAGAAGGAAAATTGGGTTACTGTAGGTAGCAAAAATGGGCGAAAAATCGAAAAAAAACAGGTGAAAAACGGCGGGGTCCAAAACGCACCAAATGTCTATTTTTCTGATCATTTTTGAACTTTTCCGACTATTTTCAGTCATTTTAAGCTCATCGTGGACCATTTTAAGCTATTTTCAAGCCATCTTAGACCTATTTCAAGCCATTTTAGACTAATTTTGAGCTATTTCAAGCCATTTTAGGCTAGTTTTAGACCATTGTAAGCAATTTTAGCCCAATTTTGAGCCATTTTAACCATTTTAAGCCGATTTTTTTTAAAAATCATTTTAGGCCCGTTTTGGTAAATTTTTGACCAACTTTAAGCTATTTTTAAGCCGTTTTCAGCTCATCTTGGAGCATTTTAATCCTATTTTAAGCAATTTTAGACTAATTTCGAGCTGTTTAAAGCCATTTTTGGCGGCTGGTTTTGGACCATCTTCAGCAACATTCCAGTCATTTCAATTCGATTTTCAGTCAATTTCGGATTTTTTTTTTCAAACCGGAAAATCCTATTTTTGGGTCATTTTAAGCCATTTTATAGGACAATTTAGAGCACATTTTCAGCATTTTTCACTCAAATTTCGATCATTTTTAGTTGATTTTCGGCCAATTTTGGGGCTATTCTGGTCAAATTTCAGTCATTTTTAGGCATTTTCAGCTCAATTCTCGTCCAAAATTCAGCAAGACACATTTTGAGCTATTTTAGGGCTAATTTTGAGCTCATCTTGGACGATTTTAAGCTATTTTTAAGCCATTTTAGGCTAATTTCGGATCAGTTTAGGATTAATGGGAGGAGAATCAGAGTGACTCCAGTACCAAATGTATTCATTCTTAGACACCCGAATGGAGCAGTTGGACCATTTGACGAGCCTTCAATGAAGGTCTGCAAGAAGGAAAATTGGGTTACTGTAGGTAGCAAAAAATGAGAAAAATTGAAAAAAAAATGGTCCAAAAATGATGATTTTGTCGTCAAATTCATTCAAAACATACAGAATTTCTCGGTTTTTAGGCGAATTTGAGCTCATTTTCAGCCATTTTTCTCCAATTTCTGAACATTTTCAGTTGATTTTCAGCCATTTTCAGACAATTTGGCTGCAATTTCAGCTGATTTTCAGTCATTTTTCAGTCATTTTTCAGCATATTTTTAGTCGATTTTTGACCAGATTTTTCAAGTTTGAGCCATTTTCAGCCGAATTTTAGCATATTCTCAGATTTTTCCAGCCGATTTTTTTTTAAATTTAACCGTTTTCAGCCAATTTTAAGCCAATTTTTTCATTTCTCAGCATATTTTTAGTCGATTTTCGACCAGATTTTCAAATTTTCAGCCTATTTCCAGCCATTTTACGCTAATTTTGGACCGTTTTAGCCCGATTTTCAGCATTTTCAGCCATTTCCAGCAAATTTCCAGTCTTACCCAAATAGTCATATCCTTCTTTTTCTGCAATAAATCCATAATTAGGTCCGTTACACCGCCCGGTTCTAGCTCCAGCTTATCAACGGGTATTTCCGATCGGATAGTTAGTGGAAGAGCCATTGGAGCACATAGAATCATTGGATGGGCGGTACGTTGAGGGAGTTGGTCCCTGAAAATCGAAAATTGTGATTTTCCGATAGATTTGGATCAATTTTCAGCCTATTTTCGACCAAATTTAGCCTATTTTTAACGAATTTCAACCATGTCTTCAGACTAGTTTCAGGTCATTTTAATGATTTTTTCAGCCAATTTGGACGATTTTCAGCCTTTTCCAGCTCATTTTCTAACAATTTTAGGCTTATTTTGAACACTAAAAACGTTATTTAAGCCAATTTAGCCTCAATTGCAGCTTTGTTGGACGATTTCAGGCATTTTCAAGCGTCTGAAATGCTCCAAACACCATGAAAACGGTCTAAAACGATTTTCAATAAATTTATCACCGGGCGGACTCGAACCCGGATCGTCAGATTGGTAAATCCAGGAACCACTGAGCCAAGTGTGCATTTTTTTATAAAATGTGCGAAATTTCGATTTTCAGGGTTTCTAGGGGTTCCCAAGGCGTTTTTGAACGTTTTCGAGTGAATTTTCAAGCTTTTTCAAGCTTTTTAAGGGGTTTCTAGACAATTTTTTGCTTATTTTCAGCTCATTTTCAGTCAAACGTCCACTCACAAGCCTCTCGTAGGGAAATAGCTCTCGGGAATCGGCCAATGACACGTCACGGGTCTTCCTTGATTGTTGGATCGAGAAATTAGATTTGTGACTGGTTTCTTGGCATTCACATTGTCGAAACGACGTTTGATACGTAGTACTCATCGTTTGTGATGTTTCCAGCTGTAAAATCTTTCCCAAGGGGTTACTGTAGTCCTTACAATTAGACTGAGCAATATTGGAAAATGCCTTTTTTTTAACCAAAAAATTGGGGCCATTCAGCCAAAAAATCCAAGAAAAACTTACGTAAATGCGGCAAGCACCCGAAACGAACGCCAACTTTGTGCTGATTAGATTGCGACAGAATATAATCAATGGAAGTTTGAATTTGACGGAGTGAGACGATTGCAAAACTTCGGCCACCGGTTAGACCACAGACTCTTTCGATTATAGGCACATCTATATCGATATTAGCCAATTGGGATGGTGTCGGACGGTATGGTGATGATGGAATGCGGAAGACCTGGAAAAGAAAGGCGGAAGTCGCTTTTGAAGCGAGTTACATCTTGGTGGCCTAGAAATACAAATGTCATGAAACTAAGCCATGGTGTGATAGGTTTTGAAAAAGTATGCTTTGGGACCTCCATATCAGTTTTCAGATTCGAAAAATATCGATTTTGAAACGAGTTATGGCCATTTTTGGTTCGGTGGCCTAGAAATACAATTGTCGTAAAACTAGGCCATGGTGTGTTAGGCTTTAAAGAGTATGCTTTGGGACCTACATATCTGTTTTCAGATTCGAAAAAAGCCAATTTCCAAGCGAGTTATGGTCATTTCAAGTTTGGAACGATATGGCCTAGTTT
>NC_013487.2:14436490-14456022 GCF_000004555.2 Caenorhabditis briggsae | reverse complement strand
AAAAATCGGCTGGAAAAATCTGAGAATATGCTAAAATTCGGCTGAAAATGGCTCAAACTTGAAAAATCTGGTCAAAAATCGACTAAAAATATGCTGAAAAATGACTGAAAAATGACTGAAAATCAGCTGAAATTGCAGCCAAATTGTCTGAAAATGGCTGAAAATCAACTGAAAATGTTCAGAAATTGGAGAAAAATGGCTGAAAATGAGCTCAAATTCGCCTAAAAACCGAGAAATTCTGTATGTTTTGAATGAATTTGACGACAAAATCATCATTTTTGGACCATTTTTTTTTCAATTTTTCTCATTTTTTGCTACCTACAGTAACCCACCAAAGCGTACTGTTTAGAACCCTAACACACCATGGCCTATTTCTGAGCCAAAATCGATTGCAAACTCACCACCGTGTACAATTTCTGGTCCCATCTGAATGCCTCTTTCGTCATTTCACTTCCCAAGAACGCCGGATCGAAATATAGACGAAAATCGATGGGAATCGAATTGATACCACTTCCATCAGTCAACACTATCAGCATTATTTGTTCGGTGTTCTGGAAAACAGATTTTTAGGCTTCAGAAATGCTGAAAATGCTTGAAAATCTTAATTTTAAGCTTGAAATTGCACACTAAATCGTTCAAAAACGCCCTGGGAACCCCTAGACACCAAAAAACCCCTAGAAACCCTGAAAATCGAAATTTCGCACATTTTCTGAAAAATGCACACTTGGCTCAGTGGTTCCTGGATTTCCCAATCTGACGATTTGGGTTCGAGCATTTTTACTAAATTTTGAGACAAAATCAATTTTTTACTCGATATAAAACGTTTTTCGGTCAATTTCAGTCATTATTATGCGTTTAAAGTGCTCCAAAAACTATGAAAATGGTCTAAAACGATTTTTCAAAAAAAAAATTGCCACCAGGGGGAACCGAACCCGGATCGTCAGATTGGGAAATCCAGTAACCACTGAGCCAAGTGTGCATTTTTCAGAAAATGTGCGGAAATTCGATTTTTGGGTTTCCAGCGGTTCCCAGGGCGTTTTTGAATGTTTTAGAGTGTATTTTCAAGCTCAAAATTGCGATTTTTGAGATTTTAAGCCTAATTTTGAGCGTATTTTCGAGCAAAAATTGGCTTAAAATCTTGAAAATCGCAATTTTAAGCCTAAAGGACGTTTTTGACTGAAAATGCGCTGAAAATAGGCAAAAAATGGTCCAGAAATCCCGTAAAAAGCTAGCTTGAAAATTGCACTCTAAAACGTTCAAAAACGCTTTGGGAACCCATAGAAACCTTGAAAATCGAAATTTCGCACATTTTTCGAAAAATGCACACTTGGCTCAGTGGTTAATGGATTTACCAATCTGACGATCCGGGTTCGAGTCCACCCGGTGACAATTTTTTTGAAAAATCGTTTCAGAACATTTTCAGAGTGTTTGGAGCATTTTAAACGCATAATAATGACTGAAATTGACCGGATAACGTCAATTTTCGAGTAAAAAAGTTGTTTTTGTCTCAAAAATCAGTTTTTTCAGCATTTTTACTAAATTTTGAGACAAAATCAATTTTTTACTCGAAATAAAACGTTTTTCGGTCAATTTCAGCCATTTTTAGCCGTTCAAGTGCTCCAAACACTGTGAAAATGGTCTAAAACGATGTTTCAAAAAATTTGCCACCAGGGGGAACCGAACCCGGATCGTCAGGTTGGGAATTCCAGTAACCACTTAGCCACGTGTGCATTTTTTATAAAATGCGCGAAAATGCGATTTTTAGGGTTTCTAGGGGTTCCCAAGGCGTTTTTGAACGTTTTAGAGCGTATTTTTAAGCTTAAAATTGCGATATTTGAGATTTTAAGCCAAATTTTGAGCGTATTTTCAAAATTTTCGATTTTTGGCCCACCTGAATAGCTCTACCCGTGCCGACTCCATCGATTCCAGTTTGTGCTCGATTTGTGTGTAAAATACGAAAAGCGTCTAGAATTGTCTGATGAATCTGTGCTGAACCATATGGAAGAGTGAGCTTTTTCAACTCGTCAACAACGATTCCACCCGCTTTCTCGGATACTACCTGCAAGTTGAAATTTGGGACATTTTGGGCCAAAAATTGCGTTTTTTTCGGAAAATTTTAAGCTAAAATTCATCGTTTTTGAGCAAAATTCGTTATTTTAGAGTGTAGATTCATCATTTTTAAGACCATTTTTGGCCCAAAATTCACGATTTTTGAGGTAAAATTGAACATTTTGAGTCGAAATTCATCATTTTTGAGCTAAAATTCATAATTTTGAAGACAAAATTCGTCGTTTTTAAGCCGAAATTGACCAATTTTAAGCCAAAATTTATCATTTTCGAGCCAAAATAACCTTTTTAAGATAAATTCGTCATTTTTGAGTGAAAATGACCGATTTTTCAGTCAGAATTTGGGTATTTTTGATCTGAAAAAAAAAGAGAATTTTGAGCCGAAATTCGCTATTTTAAAGCCAAAATTCATCATTTTCAAGCGAAAAATCATCATTTTTGAGCCATAATTGACTTTTCAAGATAAATTCGTCATTTTTGAGCTAAAATTCAGCACTTCTAAGCAAAAATTGATCATTTTTGAGCTAAAATTGATCATTTTTGAGTCAAAATTGACCATTTTCAAGCCAAATTGACCGTTTTCGAGCCAAATATGGCCGATTTTGAGTTAACATTCATGGGCCAAAACTCATCATTTTAAAGCCAAAATTCATCATTTTTGAGCTAGAATTCATCAGTTTTAAGCCAAAATTGACCATTTTTGAGCTAAAATTGACTATTTTTCAGTCAAAATTGACTATTTCAAAGCTTCAACTGAAAAAAATGTACAATTTTTGGGCCGAAAATCAAGATTTTAAGGAGGAGATTACAGATTATCATTAAGATTCATCATTAAGTCAAAATTTCAAAAAAAATTTTTTTTGAAAAAATTTTTTCCCCTAAAAATCTCGTTTTTGGTCATTTTTTTTTCAATTTTTCAGATTTTCTGTGTCATTTTTCGCGTACTTTCACATTTTCCGGATATTTTCCCTGTGTTGTCAGCAGAAAATATCGATCATTCTCCCTTCCGACGACCATTCTGCTGTCGGCTCGATTTCTGCCCTGAAAAAATGATTTTTTTTTGAATTTTTATGGAATTTTCCAAATCACAAACCTTGATGAAAGTCTCAATATAATTTTTGGCTAAATCGAAAAACGAGAATTGCGGATGTGACCGGGTGGACATGGATCCCGAAGTGTCCAGAATGAAAAAGTAGACCGGCATCGCTTTTCTAGGTCATACGTCGATTTTTCGGCGTGTTTTGAGCTGAAAATTGGAATTTTTGAGCTTAAATTAGGCGTAAATGAGGAGAAAAGTGGGTTTTAGGTGGAAACTTGCTTTAAAATTGTCTTTTGTGGAAAAAAAAACTTTTTTAAGGTTTTCAAAAATTTCCGGTTGGATTTAAAAATTTTCAGCTTTTGTTCTCTTTTTTACCCGAAAACCTCGATTTTTCAATGATTTTCCGGCAAAACCAATTTTTTAATGTATTTTTCGAATTATTCAAATTTCACCCAAAATTTTCGCGTTTTTCGACGAATTTCTATTATTTCCACCGTTTTTCGACACTACTCTGAATTTGATTTTTGAGCAATTCTCCACCTGAAACCCACTCTTGAACCCCTTTTTTCGTCGTGTTATTTTCGAAATTCGCTAATTTTTATCACCAATTTTTGCGCGTCGTTTAAAATGCACAGCCGAGTGTTTGCGTACTTTTGCGTATTTTGCACCGAACCTCACGACACGGATTTTTCAATTAATTAAATAGTCAAAAAAAAGAGATTTTCTTTAAAAATAAATTTTTCCAGACACATGCCTCGATGATAATAACACCATATCTCAACCCTCGCCTCGTCAAGCCGCTCAAATGGCTCGCAATTATTATCCTACTCTATTTCCTCTATTTTTCACTATTCTCTATTAATAAAAAGCCGGGGAAGCCCAGAAAACCGCCAAAAGCAGTGGAAAATTACACTTGTCCCTTTGAGAAAGCGGATTTTTCAAATTTCAAGGATAAAAAGTTGGAATTTCATAAAAACAATGGAACAGATCCGAAAATTCTGGTTATTTTGGACTCGTTGTTTTCGCGACATGGAAAATCGATAATTCAAATTCTGAATTCACAAAAATTCGCGTTTAAAGCCGAGGCGATTTCCAAGAATTTGCCAGTGCTAACTTCTGCGAAAAGGGGGAAATATTCGTTAATTATAGTAGAAAATTACTATAAATATTTGAATATGGCTCGTTGGAATCGGCAGTTATTGGATAAATATTGTAAGGAATATCGGGTCCCACTATTCTCGTTTATTGCTAGTAAGCCGAATGATCAGTTGAAGAGGATAAGGATTAAGGTGGGCTTTTTGAATAGAAAAATCGAAAAAATGGGGAAAAACACAGCTGAAATTGTGTGGAAGACACTGAAAAAAAGCATAGAAAAATCATTGAAAATGAAATATCTTTCAAGACCATTTTTATAGTGTTTGGAGCGTTAGAAAACGGTTAAAACGCCTGAAAATGGCTGAAGAAAACTAATTTTTGAGACAAAAACAACTTTTTTACTCGGAAAATGACGTTTTCGGTCATTTTCAGCCATTTTAATGCGTTTAAAATGCTCCAAACACTCTGAAAATGGTCTAGAACGATTTTTCAAAAATTTGCTACCGGGCGGACTCGAACCCGGATCGTCAGGTTGGCAAATACAGGAACCACTGAGCCAAGTAGGCATTTTTGGTAAATTGTGAGAAATTTTGATTTTTTGGGTATTTAGGGGGTTTTTGAACGTTTCAGAGGGCAATTTCAAGCTTTAAATGTGATTTTCGAGATTTTAAGCCAATTTTTTCTTGATAATACGCTAGAAATTTGGCTTAAAATCTTGAAAATCGCAATTTAGACATTGAAAATCCTCTCTGAAACGTTCAAAAGCGCCTTGGAAACCCCTAGAAACTCAAAAATTCGAATTTTTCGCACATTTTTCTGAAAAATGCACACTTGGCTCAGTGGTTACTGGATTTCCCAATCTGACGACCCGGGTTCGGTTCCCCCTGGTGGCAAATTTTTTTGAAAAATCGTTTCAGAACATTTTCAGAGTGTTTGGAGCATTTTAAACGCATAATAATGACTGAAATTGACCGGATAACGTCATTTTTCGAGTAAAAAATTGATTTTGTCGCGAGAAGTAGCATTTCCAGACGTTTTCACTGTTTTCTAACCCACCAAACACTGTGAAAATGGTCTTAAACGATTTTTCAAAAAATTTGCTACCGGGCGGACTCGAACCCGGATCGTCAGATTGGGAAATCCAGTAACCACTGAGCCAAGTGTGCATTTTTCAGAAAATTTGCGAAAATTCGATTTTTTTGGGTTTCCAAGGGCTCCCAACGCGTTTTTGAACGTTTTTAAGTGCATTTCCATGCTTAAATTTGCGATTTTCGAGTTTTTAAGCCAAAATTTCGGCGTATTTTCAAAAAAAAATTTTTTTAGTTTTTGAGAATTTCGAAATTTTTCGAAATCATTTTGGAAATTTCTAAAAATCTGAAAATCTATAAAAATTTATATTTCCCGCCAAAAAACCCCCTTAAATTTATTCAGGGAAGTTCCTTATGGATGTGGCAAAATCAACGGATCAATCGTCTAACTGTCTCACCGTCTCCAATTCATAAAATTTCGAAAATCGGTGCCTACCGTAATCTGACAACTCAAGAATCCGATTGGATTCTATTCGAAATTTCTGAAAACTTCGAATCGATTCTAACCGGGACCGTAAAAAATGGCTACGAGAGAGCAGTGGTTTTGAGAGACTTAGGCAGAGAGGATGGAGTTGAAAAAGTGATTTTTGGACGAAATTTAACGGATTTTCAAATTAAAATCACTTTTTTGGATGCATTATGGTGGGCTATGGGTGATGAGAAGTTGTTTGGATTGGATCGATTCGTACAGGTTTTTAGTTTTTTTTTTTGGCTGAAAATTTTGCTGAAAATTCTGAATTTCCCGGGAAAGCATCAATCGTAGCCAGTTTTCATATCGAAATTCAAGTTTCCCGTCCATTTTTACCCCTAGAACAACTATTCCTGAGAGAAGTGTGCATTTTGTCGTAAGGTTTGGTTTTTGCACAGAATCGGCGCTACCGTAACCCGAAAACTCAAAATTGAGAGTTATAGACGCAGAAAAAGGCTATTTAGGGTGGTTTTTCATGAGAAGTTCGAATCTGATATTGTTTTCAGTCAGAATTTCCGAATTTCTTCGAAATTCCG
Organism: Caenorhabditis briggsae; assembly: GCF_000004555.2. NCBI lineage: Eukaryota > Metazoa > Nematoda > Chromadorea > Rhabditida > Rhabditidae > Caenorhabditis > Caenorhabditis briggsae. Next base: position 14,449,728 of record NC_013487.2, on the reverse strand, counting down.
TATTTTCGATTTTTCCGGAAAACCATCAATCCTAGACAGTTTTCACTACGAAATTCGAGTTTCCCGTCCATTTTCACCCCTCAAACGCCTCCTTTTTGCGAATTGTGCATTTTGTCGTGAGGTTCGGTGTTTGCACAGAATCGGCGCAACCGTAACCCGAAAACTTGAAATTAAGAGTTAGAGACGCAGAAAAGTGTTTTCTAGAGTAGTTTTTCATGAGGAATTCGAATCTGACATTGTTTTCAGTCAGAATTTACGAGTTTCTTCGAAATTTGGGAATTCGAAATTTTTCAAAAAAAATTTTTTTTCAAAATTGTTTTTTTCGAATTCCCACCTATTTCCAGGTCGACATTGACGACGTTTTCGTCGGCGCGCAAAGCACACGAATCGTTGAAGAAGACGTTCGTCATCTGATTTCCGCCCAGAACCATTTTCGAAATTTTATTGAAAATTTCAAATTTTTATTGGGATTCTCGGGAAGCTACTTCCGAAACGGCGACGATTTCGAAGATCGAGGAGACGAAATTTTGATAGAAAATGCTGAAAAATTCGTTTGGTTTCCACACATGTGGAGGCATAATCATGCACATGAGCATAATTTTACGTATTTGGAGTCGATTATGGTACAGAATCGGCTGTTTGCACAGGTTTGTGGGGTCCAAATGGCTGAAAATAGCCTTAAATAGTCATTAAAATCGGAAAAATCCGTTGAAAATTGATTGAAATTAGTCGAAATCGCTAAAAATTGAAAGAAAATTCGAAACCTGCTGAAATCGTTGTCCACGAGGACTACACGGATGCTTAAGTTAAAATGAACAGAAGACGGCTTAAAATGGGCTTAGAAACTATAAGAATAGCTCAAAATCGATCTAAATTGGTCAATTTTCGGTAAAATTCAGTTTTTGAGAATTTTCGAAAAAATTAATTTTTTTTTGATTTTTTTTATTTCTGAAAAAGGTTGAAAATAGCCTTAAAGGGGCTCTAAACTCTTCAAAAAACGGTCAAAAAACGGTCAAAATTAACCAAAATCGATGTTTGATTACTGTAAATTCAAATTCGCTAAAAATTATTGTCCACGAGGACTACACGGATGAAATACACTGAAAATGGCTTAAAATAGCTTAGAACACGCTTGAAAACAGCAAAAATCGCTAAAAATAGGTCAAAATCTCCACAAATAGCTCGGTAATTTTGAAGCCGGTGAAAACTATTGTCCACGAGGACTACACGAAATTTGTTTCGCTATTAATAACCTCAAATATGCTTTAAAAACAGCGAAAAAAAGCCTAAAAATAGGCCTAAAAATGGTAGAAATAGCTAAAAATAGGTCTAAATGGACCAATTTTTACCCTCTTTGAGAACATTTGTCAAAATAATTTTTTTTTTAATTTTGATTGTTTTTTTCTGTCCAGCAATCATTTTCTCAAATAGCTGCGAATATGCTTAAAAACGACAAAAATAGCTAAAAGTTTGAAATCGGCAAAAGATGTTGTCCACGAGGACTACACGGATGAAAGAAACGAAAAATGGGTTGAAATAGGCTTAAATGATCCTTAAATGGTCTTTGAAATGCTGAAAATTTATCTAAATCTGCTAAATTTTGTCTAGAAACGTTTTTTAAACAATTTTCGAAAAAAAAGTTCCGAAAAAAAAAATTTTTGTTCCAGAACATGCATCTCCCCATCGACTACCCATATGCAATCGCGCCCCAACACGACGGCGTTTTTCCGGTTCACGAACAGATGTACGAGGCGTGGAAGAAGGTATAAAAAACTTGAATTTTTGAATTTTGGGTGATCCGGCGGGAATTTGAAAATTTTGAAAAAAAAATTTTTTTTTGAAGTTTTTTTTTGTAATGTTTAGAAGTTGTATGAGAAATTAGCTGAAATTTTCAAAAAATCTGGAAATTACAGAAAAAAAAATTTTCGAAATTTTTTTTTTTTTGCAGATCTGGAATGTTACAGTAACCGCTACAGAAGAGTATCCACATCTGAAACCAGCCACCGGACGGAAAGGATTCATTCATTCAGGAATCCACGTATTGCCACGTCAAACATGCGGACTCTACACGCATACACAGTTTTTTGACGAATATCCGGAGGGATTTCAAAAAGTTATCAAAAGTATTCAAGGAGGAGACTTGTTTTTTACGATTTTACTGAATCCGGTAGGTTTTGAGCGATATTTGAGTGAAAATTCGAGAAAAAACGGCTCAAAATGAGCTAGAACTGGTGTCAGAATTGAGGGATTGCTCAGCCTTAACTGTTTCTTTAAAAATTACAAACAAAGCCAGAGTTTTCGAGTTTTCCGGAAAAACCATCAATCCTAGCCAGTTTTCATATCGAAATTCAAGTTTCCCGTCTGTTTTTACCCCTAGAACAACTATTCCTGAGAGAAGTGTGCATTTTGTCGTAAGGTTTGGTGTCTGCACAGAATCGGCGCTACCGTAACCCGAAAACTCAAAATTGAGAGTTATAGACGCAGAAAAGTGCATTCTAGGGAAGTTTTTATGGGGAATTCGAATCTGACAAAATTTGAGCCTCAAAGCTTTTTTTAAATCCAAAAAATGCCCATTTTCCCAAAAAATCATCAATCCTAGGCAGTTTTCATGTCGTAATTCGAGTTTCCCGTTCTTTTTACTCTAAAAACGACGATTTCTAAGCGAATTGTGCATTTTGCCGTGAGGACCGGTGTTTGGTTTGGTTTTTGCACAGAATCGGCGCTACCGTAACCTGAAAACTCAAAATTGAGAGTTAGAGACGCAGAAAAGTGTTTTCTAGAGTAGTTTTTCATGAGAAATTCGAATCTGGCATTGTTTTTCGTCTAAACACAACCGAAAACTTGAAATGACCAAAAAAATTTCTGAGAAATTCCAAAATCTTTTGGAAAACCGACCCATTGCTCATCCTTAATTCTTAAAAAAGTTTGCAGATCTCAATATTCATGACCCATCAACAAAACTACGCTCATGATCGCCTGGCACTGTACACTTTCGAGAATTTGTTTCGATTTTTGAATTGTTGGACAAATATCCGGCTAAAATGGCAGAGTCCTGTGGAATCGGCAAAAATGTACTTTGAGAAGTTTCCAGAAGAGCGGATACCACTTTGGACGGTAAGAATTTTGAATTTCCCGCTAAAAATGACCCCGGAAAGCGTTGAATTTGGCCATTTTAACATGGCGGCCTAACTTTCGCATGTTGAGTTTTCTAGGCCACCATGTAGAAATGGCCTAGAAATGACCTGATATTCATCTGAGGAGTTTCCTACGCCAGTTTAACACAGTGGCCTAGAAATCTTAACTTGCAAAAGTTAGGCCACCATGTTAGAGTATCCTATAAAGCACACCAGATGCATGTGAGGTCACTTCAAGACCGTTTAGCATGGCCTAACTTCTGGAACTTGAGTTTTGTAGGCCACCAAAGTTTATGGCCTAGAAATGGTCTAACATGCATCTGGTTGGTTTTCTAGGCCAGTTTAACATGGTGGCCTAGAAATCTTAACTTGCAAAAGTTAGGCCACCATGGTAAAAATGACCGGAAAATTCAAATTTCGCGCTCAAAATTGCTGAAAACTCGTTAATTAGCCTCTAATTAACCATAATTATAATTTTCCCAGAATCCATGTTCGGATCCACGTCATCAGGCGATTCTTCCACCATCCATGAGTTGTTCCAAGAAATCGCTTCCCGATTTATTGATAATTGGACCACAGAAAACAGGTAATTATAGGGGCTAATTAGGCTTAGAAAACTGGCTAAAATAGGCTAAACTGACCTAATAACGGCCTAATTACGGCTTAATTGAATTTTTTAAAGGCGCATATCTCAAAAACTACGGTAGCTATTGAAAAGTTGTCAACTACAAAATTGCTCAGCATAAAATTTTACGCGTGCTCTGTAGTTTGTAGTTTTTGTAGTCTAGCCAGAAATCGGCTAAATTAAGCTTAAAATGCTCCAAAATGACTGAAATTAAGCTTAATTTTTGTCTAATTACCCTCTAATCACCCTTCAATTACCCCTAATTAACGTTTCAGGATCCACCGCACTGGCCAGCTTCCTGGCCCTTCATCCGAATGTGTCTCAAAATATGGAAATTCCCGGATCTTTTGAAGAAATTCAATTTTTTAGCGGACAAAACTATTTGAAAGGTGTAGAATGGTAGGTTTTGTGGACATCCGGACATCTGGAAACACAGAAAACGCCAAAAATCGACGTTTTTCGAGAAATTTCGAAAAAGTGCACACATGGCCTAGTGGGATTTTCGACGAATTTGGATCCGAGGGTCTCGGGTTCGACTCCCACCGGTGGCAATTTTTTTTTGAAAATTTTTTTTTTCGAATGTTTTTGGGGCCTTCGAAGGCGGGAAATTTGAAAATTGGGTTTTCAAAATTTTTTTGAAAAAAAAAATTTTCTGGAAAAAATTTTTAAATTAAAAAAAAACCCAATTTTTCTTCCAGGTACATGTCGAAATTTCCCAACGAGACTACAGTAATCTTCGAGAAATCCGCCACATATTTTGATAATCCGTCAGCGGCGCGCCAGGCGGCCGCTATGGTACCTCATGCGAAATTAGTCATAATTCTACAGAATCCCACGCAGAGGGCTTATTCTTGGTTTCAGGTGATCAATGGCATGTCAATTCGCAACTGTGACGTTCTAGAACTGCTCATTTGGCAACCGGACAATTTAGAACCATTGCGAAATAGTTAGTTGAAAGGTAGTCGGTTTTAAAACGTCACAGTTGCCAAATGACTAGTTCTAAAACGTCCGGTTTCCACCAAGCCCGTTCTAGAACGGCATGTTTTGAACTAGCTGGTTCTGAAGCGTCCAATTTCAAAACAGCCGGTTCTAAAACGTCACAGTTGCCAAATGACCGTTTTTATTGATTTCCATTCCAAAAAAGTCCCTGTTCCAGCACCTGATTGCTCATAAAGATCCAATTGCAATGTCATCAGAATCACTCGACGTGATTCTGAATTCCACGTCATCTGAATCCGCGAAATTCAAAATTCGTCAACGATGTCTTTCTGGCGGAAGATATGTGCATCATTTGGACAAATGGTTGGAACATTTCTCACTTCAACAAATTCAATTTATTGATTCTGATGAATTGAGGAAGGAACCGGCGAAGGTAGGAGATTCTGAAAATCTGAAAATTTTCGATTTTTGGTTGTGTTTGGACTGAAAATATTGTCAGCTTCGAATTTCTCATAAAAAACTACCCTAGAATACATTTTTCTGCGTCTCTAACGATCAATTTTTAGTTTTTGGATTACGGTAGCGCCGATTCTGTGCAAACACCAAACCAAACACCGAACCTTACGACAAAATGCGCAATTCGCCCAGAAACAGTCGTTTTAGGGGTAAAAATGGACGGGCAACTCGAATTTCGATATGAAACCCGTCAAAAATCAATGGTTTTCAAGAGAAATAAGAATTTCTCAAAAACATATGTTTTTTCATGGAATTCCTAGACTTTTTTGACAATTTTGAACGTCAAATTCGAAGATTGCATGGAAAACTACCCTAGAATACATTTTTCTGCGTCTCAAACTCCCATTTTTGAGTTGTCGGGTTACGGTAGCACCGATTCTGTGCAAACACCGAACCAAACACCGAACCTTACGACAAAATGCACAATTAGCGCAGAAATTAATGTTTACGGGGTAAAAATGGGTGGGAAATTCGAAATTCGTTATGAAAACCGTCAGAAATCGATGGTTTTCAAGATAAATAAGAATTTCTCAAAAAACATGTTTTTTCCATAGAATCCTCAGACTTTCTGACAATTTTGAACGTCAAATTCGAATTCCTCACGAATAACTACCCTAGAAAGCACTTTTCTGCGTCTCTAACTCTCTATTTTAAGTTCTCGGGTTACGGTAGCACCGATTCTGTGCAAACACCGAACCAAACACCGAATCTTCCGACTAAATGCAGAAAATGCTCAAAAATAGTCGTTTTAGGCGTAAAAAAGGGCGGAAAACTCGAATTTCGATATGAAAATTGTCTAAGATTGCTGGTTTTTAAGGAAAAATTGTAATTTTAAAATTTTTTCGAAATTTTTTTTTGTCAAAAATTCGAATTTTTGCTTTTCAGGTCCTCTCATCGTTATCAAAATGGCTGGATCTTCCCGAATTTCCATTCGAGACCCATATTCGTTTCAGTCCATCAAAAGGCTTCCATTGCCGTTTGATAAATGGAAAAACGGAGTGTTTAGGAGAGAGTAAAGGACGGAAATATTCGGAAATGTCCCAGGAATTACGACAAAAATTGGACGGAATTTTTGCTTTGGACAATTCGGCACTTTTCAAATTTCTGCGAAAAAATCGACTGAAAATTCCGGATTGGCTGGAAGAAGCCGTTCGGATTCGCGTTTAATTTTTTTTTTTTTGATTTTTTCTAAAAATTAAAATTTTGTATTTTTTTGAAATCCTGATCATTGCTCATCTTTATCATCATGCTTGTCTTGTTTTCCTCCAGAAGATCTTTTTTGTCTGAATTTCGGGTTACTCTAATTTTGTGCTTACTGTGTGCTATGGTTCTTTTTTTCTGTGAAAAAATCCTTTTTAAATAAAAGTTTGGAAATATTAAAAAGCTTGTTTTTAGGTCGATTTTTTGATTTTCGAACTGCAAAACTCTTGAGTGCAGTGGAGCGCGATTTAGAGCCAATCAGTGGAGCCAGTTGTTGGTTGAAAATACCGTAAAACCTGTGATAGAAGGGGATACAACTTTAACTCATATTATCTGGGTTACTGTAATAGCTATTGAAAAGTGGTCAACTGATAAAATGTTACTGATAATATGATAAACATTTTATCAGTTGACCACTTTTTGGTATCTTTCCCGGGAAACGAGATAAATTGACTGGAAGTTAACTACGGATTTTTCAGATTTAGAATATTTTGAAACTTTTTTCTGTTTCAAAAAATATTTGAATTTTCTTAGGCACCACAACATAATTTTCAAAATAGATATTTTCTTATTTTTATTGTGGGATTCTCTTCTCCACTCTTATAGAAGTCCATTCCCAAAATATCAGCGAAAAATCTTTCTCCAGACACGAGTTACAGACCCTTTTCCATCAATCCTCAATGTACTGACTTTCTCCTCATTGTTTTGCGGTGCGCAGAAAAGTGGGCGGGGTTTAGAAGCTTGCAATCCTGCGGCGCGGAAAATTCGACGAGGAAATTGAAGACAACGACAATAGACACAAGAGGGATTCGAACTTCCGGCTACACATGTCCTGGGCGATGATGTGCATAATGGATGGGAGATGGCGGACGCGCCGATGAATGGGGTACAGGGAAAAGGACACCGGTATGGGGCATATACGGGGCATATGGGGCACACCGCCGCCGCAAAGCATCTCCTCGCCTGGCTTGTTGGCACTCGATGAAATGAACTAAAACGTTGGTTGGGGGTTCCTAGAAGTATCAGTTAAGTTCTATTGTGATGTGATTTTGTTCAGGTCTTCCCATTTCGTACTTTTCCTTTATTATTCCATATTCTTTTATATTTTCAACGACATATTAATGATTTTTCGAAACTCAATGTTTTGGTTTTGAAAAAGACTTATGGAAGTTTCTATTTAAATTTTCAATGAAAAATCACCTCAAAAAACAAAAAAACAAGAAAAAATGTTTCTTCGTACAACTATAATTTCGCAACTTTGGCCGTAACATATCTCGGTTTCTGTAAAAGTCTTGATATCAGAAACATTCCATCAGTTGACAATGTTTTAATATCTCAAACAGGAAACAAGATAATTTGACTCAAAATGAAAGATCTTCTCAAGGAGTTGACAGATTTCAAAATTAAAAATTCAAGTTTATTTAAACGTGATGAAAAGCATATATATATATAAAAGAAAAAGGAAGTTTGAAAAAAAAAACATATTCTAGAAAAGAACTGCGTGAATTGGTTTAGAAACCCACGCCCCAAGATGACCTCAGGCAGATAAGATTACTATAAAGGAAGAAGAAAGTAGAGGGAAGAATCAGTTCTCCCTTCTCGGGGCTCCCGAGAACGTGACCCGGGGATCCTGGGGCATGTATCTGGGTGACCTGGATCCTTGTGACCTGGATCCGGGTGGCCTGGATACGGTGACCTGGATTCGGGTGACCTGGATTCGGGTGGCCTGGATTCGGGTGGCCTGGATTCGGGTGACCTGGATTCGGGTGGCCTGGATTCGGGTGGCCTGGATCCGGGTGGCCTGGATCCGGGTGACCGAGATCCGGTGACCTGGATCCGGGTGGCCTGGATTCGGGTGGCCTGGATTCGGGTGGCCTGGATTCGGGTGGCCTGGATTCGCGTGGCCTGGATCCGGGTGGCCTGGATTCGGGTGGCCTGGATTCGGGTGACCTGGATTCGGGTGGCCTGGATTCGGGTGGCCTGGATCCGGGTGGCCTGGATTCGGGTGGCCTGGATTCGGGTGGCCTGGATCCGGGTGGCCTGGATCCGGGTGGCCTGGATCCGGGTGGCCTGGATTCGGGTGACCTGGATCCGGGTGGCCTGGATACGGTGACCTGCGTTCGGGTGGCCCTGACCGGGTGACCTTGATTCGGTTGACCTGGATCAGGGTGACCTGGATACGGTGACCTGCGTTCGGGTGGCCCTGACCGGGTGACCTTGATTCGGTTGACCTGGATCAGGGTGACCTGGGTGGAACGTTTTAAGGCAAGCCAAAGGATTGTAGCAGCCGAGAGGCGGCAAAAATCGACCGGTTTAGACATAATTTCAACCATTTAAATCTGATTTCAAGCAATGTTTGATTATTTTTAGTACTTTTTGAATCAAAATGCTTTTAAATGATTTTGGATAAGTTTAAAGTTGTTTTTTTTTTTGGATATTTTGTTTTAAACAACTTTCAGCCTATTTCAGTTTATTTTAGATTATATAAAACATTTCCAGATAATTTTAAACTAATTTCGAAGGAACTCTGGAAAAAGTTTGATTATAATAGCTTTATAATATTTTAGCCATTTTTTGCCAGCTATTTTTGCCATTTACATTTGTATATTAGCCACTAAGCGTTTTTACTTTTTTTTTTTTGAAATTTTTGTGAAACTGAAAAAATTTTTCTACAGCCCTGAACCCCAAAAAGTCAAGGACAATCATTTTGAATCATTTTTAACCAATTCCAATAAAGTTTTTCGAACATTTCGAATCGAATAGTTTTAAGCCTATTTTATTCATTTTTTCGGACAATTTTTAGATTTTCGCATAGCTCTTGAAACGGTTTTTATCATTTTCCCGGTTTTTTGAAAACTGTATAAAACTGAAAAAAAATTCTAATGACCTGAACCCCCAAATAGGCTTCTTCCTGTTTTCATTGTTTTCAATTTCAAAGATCCTTTCTTATCATTTAGTCATATAATCAAAAATCGAGACATCCGCTTTCCCCCCAAAACAAAAATGTTGCAAAATCACAAAAACAAAACAAAAATAATACTATTTCTGTTTCAGGTTTTTGGTGATTTTTGAGCTTCTGACACATTCTGCACACAAAAACTATCATTTTTTGTTTCTTATCATTTCCTATCAGTTGGAATTTATTGGAAAAACTTCCGATTGCGGGTTGTGATGTCTTCATTTTATTGCCATTTTAGCAGTTTCGGTGCGAAAAATAAGAAAACTCATGTGAAAAAGAGATGTGAATGGTCAGTACGTCCGGATGTCCGGCTGAAATTTTAGAAAGTTTTCTACCTAGAGGCTTCTAGTTTTGCTCCAACTTCATGTTCAATATGGCCAAACCGAATTGGCTTGACTTGCACTTCAAAACAAGCCTAAACACGACTAGGTTCCGTCTATTTGAAATTTCACTTTGGCACGCGACGCACGACCGCGACGCTCCTAGTCGTGTTTAGGCTCATTTTGAAGCGAAAAACACGTGGAATTCAAATTTAATGTTATGAATGCATGAAAACAAACCTAGACACGACTAGATTCGGCCTTTTTTCTTGAATTCGACAAACATTTGTTGTCACAGTACCGGTCAATAAGATATACAAAAACGTATTTTTAGGTTGATTTTCTCTAATTGTCGATTTCTGAAAGACAACCCTTTTGACTTGTTTTTGTACTGAAAAAGTGAAAAAAATAGGGGTCCTTTAGAAATTGTCTCATAACTGAAAAACTAGGAACTCTCGAAAATTTAAAAATGCAAACTTTTCAATCTAGATCTGTTTTATACCTTCAAAAAACGTTTTTGTATATCTTATCGATGGGTGTATTCCGGACGTCTTAATGTTCAAATTTTGTACATGTTTTCTGTATTCTGTATTCCGAATGTCCGAGAAAAATGAGTTATACCTGATTTTCAGCAAAAATGAGATTTTCAATTTCCGCTAAAACTATATAAAAATTAGGGGATTTTCTAGAATTATGATATTTCGCGGAAGGCGGCAAAAAATAGGACAAGATTTTGAAAACATCTCGATNCGGTGTTGGTCGTAAGGGTCGGTGGTCGGTCGGTCGGCTGAATTTGCCGACCGAATGGAAGCCTTAGTTCTAAAAAAAAGTTCACTAGAGAAACATTTTTTCTTCAATTTGCCATGAATCGGAATGCTAAATTATAACTTCAAATAATTATTTTTTAGAAACAGTAAGTTTTTTTTTTCTTTTAGACTAAGTTTTCGTATTCCCCTTCCAAACCTAGACTTTTCAATTTATCAATTTTTTCAGGATTCTCTCATCGAAATTCTCAATTTTCAGACCTACGATCTTTCTGAAAACAAAAACGGCACAACTAGCAGGGAAACATAATTTTTCTTAGAGAAAATCGGAAATTGACCTTCTTATCAGCCGGGAAAAATGCTTCCAAAAATGATAAAGAATCGCCGGAAACCCCCCAAACAAAGACATTCTTCTATTTTTGGCTTGATCTTTGGACCAATAAAACGAAAATTCAGAAATTAGACTTTAGAAGTATTCCAGAACTTTTTGATTTTTCTGAAAATTCCAGATGTTACTAAACAAAAATAATGGTTCATTGAAAGCGGTATATCTCATTTAGTTGAATTAGTACCTAAAAATTGTTAATTACAAAATTAAAGCTCTATGTTTGTTTAGAATACTCTGAAACTTTCAGACAAATTGAAAAATACTGGACTACTTTTGTAGGACTTCAAAGTTGACTATTTCCAACTGAAAAATTCTTAAGAGTGAACTTCACATCAACATTTTCATCATTTCCTTTTACATAAAAATTTCGTAAAACAGAAAAATTGAAATTCCTGTACCAAATTAAAAAAAAAATTCCCTGATTTCTGGAATCACATTTTTTACCATGAAATTTCAAAGAACTTCCTGGAATCATCGATTTCTCAAAAATTACAGTTTCAAATTTCCTTTACTTGAAAACTCATCAAGTGTCTATTCAATATCAGAAATCAAAAATTAAACTACTAGAAAATACACAAAATTCCCTTCAAAAACTTGCCAGAAATCAAGATTCTAGCACAGTTTTCAGCCAAGTTATGGGCGTTTGAAGTTTATAGGGATGAGAGACGCAGAGAAACGAAAACGCTCTCGTTTCTTTGCGTCTCTCCACACTTCAAATGCTCATAACTCGGCTCAAAATTGACGTAGAAACTTGATTTCTAGGTTATTTTCAAGATAAATTACTGCATTTTTAGAAAATTTTAGTTTGAACCCATTCTTTGACCTAGAATCACATGTAAATGACACAAAGTTAATTGAAAACTCTAATTATTCTAGGAGCACTGATTGACCAGACATTTTTATCCTTTATCTTTGAAATCGTTCAAAGATTTGTCTCATTTTCCCTTTAAATTGAAAAAAAGAAGATTTGGGGTTTAAAGGTGGGGGGACATGAAAAAAATAATGTTCTCGAAATTCCGTTCAAAGATGCCCCTCGAGGAATTGAACTTGTGAGGGCGATGATTGAGGGTGCGACGCCGCTACCGACTGAGCCACGCGGGCAAAGAGAAAGCGGACGCCCGATTGCATACATAAAGGCGAGGACGACAGCTGTACGCAGAGTGACATTAAACGTTGTACACCGTCACGGTAGAATGCATACTCTAGCTACAAAAAAACTACGAAAAATCTCCTGTCCCCCACCTTTAAAACAAGAGAAAAGGTGTAAAAAAGAAGATATATACAAAAGTGATGTCATTTTGCAATAAAATCTGTCCACTTTTGTGGTCTCGTTCAATTATTTTCTGTAATGGGTACAAAAAGTTCTGGCAAGTCATGAAACTAACAAAGACCAACCATAAAGTGATGTCAGACATTCAAAAATTGGATCATTTATATTAAACTAGAAAATTGCAACACTACAGTAGTACCGGACTGTTTGTTTCGAAAATCATTGAGAAATTTCTCAAATTTGGATTTTCGGTGAGAAGTAGACTGAAAATTCAAGTTTCAGAAATCTTAAAAATATAAAATCTGCCAATCACTGTACAATTTATTTTGGTTTTGCACATATAAGTTTTTTGAAACGGCGAATTTTTGAAAATCAAGAAAATTTTTACATACTACAGTAGCCCAAACTGGTATCACATTGGAAAGTATTGGTTTTACCGAAACTTTTTTTTCTGTTTCATGTTTTTTAAGATAAATGAAATAACGAAAAAAGTCGTTAATTTTGCCATAGCTACTTCGGGATCCATATTTTGTGACCAAATAAAAAACACCGTACCTGACAAAAAAGATAGCATTTTGGAGATTTTCAGCGGAAAGTAGTCAATTTTGAAAACCTTAAAAAACAGTACAAAATTTTTCAATTTAGCTAGAAATTCCAAAGTGCACTGAACAAAAATAAGGCTTCAATTTTGTAATTGACAATTGTTCTGTGAAAATTAAAGGAAACGAGATAGGCTGTTTCAAAGTTTGGGGCCCAGTATCCAAGGGTACATCGAAAAAGGGTACATCTGATATTTTCGAAAGTTCAGAAATTTTGAAAGCCAGGGAAATCTTTTAATTTCAACTTTTTGAAATTCATAAAACGGATTCAGAAATTTTTTAATTTGAAAATTTTTTTTTCTGAATATGGCATCAGAAAGTTACAGAAATATTTGAAAACATTGCTTCCGAAATTGAATTGATTTACGAAAAAAACTTAAATTTCAGAAAATTTTAATTTTGGAGATTTGAGCTCAATTTTTTGTAGGACGCACATAAATACGCCCAAAATACTTTTTGCAAAATTGAAGTTTTAGTGAGTTTCAGCATTATTTTGAATAATTTCGATTCTTAACACTATGGGT
>NC_013487.2:14407462-14436333 GCF_000004555.2 Caenorhabditis briggsae | reverse complement strand
GACAAAAAAAGTCAATCAATATTTTTATACATACTATTTTGATTTCTGCTCAAAATTATAGGCTTAGGCTAAAACGCCTTACAGTCTAAGATCCCATGTACCCTCAGAACCAATGTACCCTAAGAACTCGATGTACCCTCGATGTACCCTTTTTCGATGTACTCTTGGACCGTGGGCCAAAGTTTGGGCATATCTCATCAGAATGGAATTTGGCAAAAATGTTGTCAACTACAATATTGAAGCTCTATTTTTGTTTAGTATATTCTCTGATTTTCAGACGAATTGAAAAATTTTGGACCACTTTTGTAGGACTATAAATTTGACTATTTTTCATTGAAATTATAAATTTTGGTCAAAATTACTGTTTCTAAAATACAAAAAAAAAAACCAATGAAAAAAAAAACGATTGAACATTTCCAAAAAGCAATACTTTTCCATAGTTTCAAAACTTTGAAAATGAGAATTTTATCAATTTCGGAAATCATTCAAAATTCCAAAAAAATTTACAGTTTCATCGAAAATCCAAAAAATTTTCAATTTTTTCGAAAAGTGTTCTCGATAAAATTTTGAAACTCAAAATGCAAAAAAGTCTAAAATTGTTCAAAATTCAAAGAATCAAAAAAAAAGCAAAAATCAAGAAAAAAAGTTGAGCATTTTTAAAAAATTTCTAAAATTTCGAAAGTTCGGAAAATCCTGAAATTCCGATAAATTTAAAATTCTGAAATTTTTAAAAATGCTAAGAAATTTGGAATAAAAAAAAATAATTCCAGTTTCATCGAGAATTTAAAAAACCAAAAAATTTCTCGAAAATTGAATTTGGCTGGCAACGTCTGAAAATTCCGAAAAGAAAACCGGAAATTTCTGAAACATCTGGAAAAAATGTCAATCTGAGAAAATCCCAATACGAACCTAAAATTTATTGAAACTTGAGGATGTTACAATCCAAAACATATAGAATTTTCGAATATTCCAGAACTTTAGAAATATGAGATCCTGGGAATTTACGAAGTTTGAAAAATTAGAATAAAGATTCTCAAGAATCCAATAATTCCAATTATCTGTTTTTTGTTTGCCTCATTTCCCCTCTCTCTTTTCTCCTTTTTTGGACTCCCCGAGAGACCAACAACGTAACAAACCCTTCCGCCTAAAAGTGGGCGGAGTCTAAAACATTTTGTATGATATCAGAAAAAATGGAATATATAGAGGCAAATGAGTCCTTGAAAAAACATTTGGAGATTCTATTTTGCTAGTTTTTTTGAGAATAAAAATGGGTAAGTTATATTTTTGCTGAAATTTTTCTGAAAATGTTTTTCAGGATTTCTTTTCGGGGTGTTAAAAAAGTTCCGAAAATCACGGAAAGATGTTCAAGATCATGCTAATTTGAGTGATGCCACTCATAAGGATTTGTCCTCGTGAGTTTTAAAATTTTTGGAATTTTTTAAAGGGTCCTGGGTCCTGGGTCCTGGGTCCTAGAATTTAAAAAAGTTTTCCGAATTTAAGATTTTAAAAAAGATTTTTAGATTTTTAGATTTTTAGAATCTCAACTTTTTCCTAGACTTTGTCTTAGATTTTCAGAATTTCCCATATTTTCAGATTGTTCAGTTCAGTTGAAATATAAGTTTTTTTGAGAACTTCGATTATTGAAAGAGTGTAAATCAATTTTTGAAAAAATTGAACATTTTTCGAATTTTTGGTGAAACGGAAATTATTTTTCAATGCAGTTTTGAATTTTGACATTTTCAAAATTCTGGGTTTTTCAGAATCATTTTTTAGGGTTTTCTTGAAAGTTTTTTTTCAGATTTTTTTGGAGTTTTCGAATTTTCCACACTTTCGAGAATCTCAAAAAATCTTTTTTCCAGATCATTTATCGAGCACCAGCTGGACATAACCAAACTTTGCGACAAGTTTTTCTTCTCAAAAATCGATATTTCCGAACCCAAAAAATCCAAGGGTCTCAGTGAACTAGAAGCTGCTGAAAAGCTGAAAACAGACGGTCCAAATGCAATTCCACCACCAAAATCCATCAGTAATTGGGAGCTCTTTTTCAGACAATTCAAGTGGGTTTACTGTAGATTAAAGGCGCATATCTCGGTTCCTCTGAAAGATATCAAAAAGTTGTCAACTGATAAAATTTTTGTGATATTCTGATAAACATTTTACCAGTTAACAATTTTTTAATATCTGTGACAGTAACCCAGATAAACTTATTTGAAGTTGGGTCGTCAAAGTCCCCCGGCACCTAGAATATGGACCCTTTACACTTTGACCCTAATTATCTGGGTTACTGTAAGAGATATCAAAAAACTGTCAACTGATAAAATATTACGTATATCCTGATAAACATTTTATCAATCACATTTTGATATCTCTTACAGTAACCCTAAAATCTCAGAAATCTTCTCTGGCTCCTGATGTTTGGTGCAGCTGCTCTTTGCTTTGTCACCTATATTTACGATCCATCGTAAGTTTTTTTTAAAATTCGAAATTAAAAAAATAAAAATTTAAATTCCCAGGGACCCTGTCAATCTGTACGTCGGAATTTTCATCGTAGGAATTGTCTTTTTGATGTGTGTCGTTTCATTTTTCGAGGAGAAAAAAGGAGTTGAAGTGGTTCGGGCATTTCAGACGCTGATGCCAACGTCTTGTCAAGTTATGAGAGATGGGAAGGAGGTGAGGAATGGGGATTTTTGAATTATTTTTGAAATTTTGATTTTCAAACGAAGAATTTTGACCAAGTAAAAATACCATACCGTAAACCCTCCGAAACCATTAATTTTGAACCAGCTTATCTCGGTTCCTGTTAAAGATACCAAAAAGTAGTCAACTGACAAAATATTGATTATAATATGATCAACATTTTATCAGTCGACCACTTTTTGATATCTTATTCAGAAAATGAGATATATGGGCTCAAAGTAAGGGGGGGGGGGACTGACTTTATTTTTTCTTTATTTTTTCACTTTGTAATTATTCTTATATGTAGCTCTGAAAATCTGAAACGTGAGTAACATCTCTATCAATTATGGATACATGTACTTCTTACTAAGGAAACTTTTCTGTGCGTGTGTGTGTCCGTCTCTCTCGGACATTTACTTGAATAACTCAAAGGGACATGGGACTTCTACAGTGGTGTGTGGGATGTAGTCATGGACTACCGAGTAGAGTAACGTGTCGTCACAGAGTCGTATCGACACAAGCGAAAAATATCTGAAAAATTGTATCGACGCAAATCGACACAGAGTCGACTCGCTTGTCGTGTCGATTCGTGTCGATACTGTATCGACTCGTGTCGACACGACACGACATTTCATTTTCAACGCGCTCTATTGAACAGTAATTTATTTAAGATATTGAACTGTTTTTTTTTTCGTTTTATTTAGAAAAAAAGTTAGAAAATGCGAGAAGAAAATTTAAAATTGAGTCGTATCGGTTTTCTCGTATCGATCTCGAATCGTATCGATTTTCGTGTCGACACGTTACTCTACTACCGAGCGCTTCATGCCCATGGTGTCCTTGGCCTTCAAGCTTATAGGCTACCCATAGTGTTAAGAATCGAAATTATTCAAAATAATGCTGAAACTCACTAAAACTTCAATTTTGCAAAAAGTATTTTGGGCGTATTTATGTGCGTCCTACAAAAAATTGAGCTCAAATCTCCAAAATTAAAATTTTCTGAAATTTAAGTTTTTTTCGTAAATCAATTCAATTTCGGAAGCAATGTTTTCAAATATTTCTGTAACTTTCTGATGCCATATTCAGAAAAAAAAATTTTCAAATTAAAAAATTTCTGAATCCGTTTTATGAATTTCAAAAAGTTGAAATTAAAAGATTTCCCTGACTTTCAAAATTTTTGAACTTTCGAAAATATCAGAAAGTGAGAAATACGGAAAACCAGAAATTGTGGAATTCGAAGTATCGGAAATTCAGTAAATCGAGTATTGAAGGGTTCAGAAACTTAAAACATGGTTTTTTTTTTCAACCTACACTTCAAGTGTTTTATTCAAAACTAAAAAATTCTCGAACTTTCGGAATCCGGAAATATCGGAAACTCGAGCACTCAAATTTTGGAAAGAGGGGAATCTAGAAAATTCCAGAAGTTCCAGAACATTCTAGAATAATCCGGAGAATTAATGAAAGTTCAACAACATTCAGAAACAATCAAAAATGTTCTAGAAAGTTCCAGAAGTTTACAGAATATTCTAGAAAACTCCAAAACATTCTAGAACATTCTAGGAAATTCCGAAAACTTCCCGAAAATTCCATTAAAGAAAATTTCAAGAAACCTCCAGGAAATTCCAAATCATTCTAGAAGGTTCTAAAACGTTCTACAAAGCTCCAGAAAACTTTTGAATAATCCTGGAAATTCGAGAAAATTCAAAAAATTCCAAAAATTGCTTGAACTTTTTCAAATTTCAGTTTTCTCTAAAAGAATACAGGGATTGCAACCACTTCCCTATGTTTTCAGTGTAATCTAGAATCGAAGGCTTACAAGGGAAGTGTTTTCAGAGGGGCGTTGAGAATTTGCTCAAAATTTGTACAAAGGTACTTTCGAACACGCTGAATACGATTTCAGAATATCGGTCATAACCCTAATAGGAACCAAAATATGGACTCTCAAAGTGTTTTCAGTACTAAATTTTGACCAAAAACGTGCATTTTTCGAGCTTTAAAACTCGTTTTCCAGGATTTTTTCAAGCGGGAAACTCTTTTTTCATCATTTCTCTATCATCTGAAATAGTTTTTGAACAATTTAAAAAAAAAAATTTTTTCGATTTTTTTTTTGAAAAAAATCATCATGGGGTACCCCACACTTCAAAAGTAATTTTTTGGAAATTTTTTTGAAAGTGCAAAAAAATCTTTCAAACATTCAGAAATGATAGGAACATCATTTTCACAATATTTGGCAGCTCGATTTTGTATGTGAGCCCTGATAATTTCCTAAATCTGATAATTGCAAGAAATTTGAAAAACTGTAATTTCTCAAATATTGCTCGAAATCACACGGAATACACAGAAATATGTAAAGATCATTTGGGTGATCGATTTGGTGGTGTTCCACTCAAAAAAGAGCAAGACGGAGCAATTCCGAGAGTCGAAAGTTTTGCTTTTGGGCGATAGGACAAGTCGAAAAAAACAATATTTCAAAAATTTCTTCAAAATTTCAAACGCCTTCTTTTTCACTTTGAAAACGTCGGGAATTCATGAAATAAGTATAATTTGTTATTCAGGGGACCAAAATGGATATCGAAAATTCGTCTCGAAAAAAACAAAAAAAAAGAATTACCACAGTGGGGTTCGAACCACCATAGTCACTCCTAATGAGTCTCCCTCTTACCACAACACCACACAATCGATGTTTTTCCCTGGCGCGGAGGGCGTATAGGAGAGAGGGGCGTAGTGAAGAGAAGGAGAGGGCGAAATCGACCGAAAAAATTCAGACGAAGATATTCAGCTTGTTGATGATACTATGACCTAGATTTTTTTGTCATCGTGTTGCGGATAATTCAAACTATCAGTACTGAAATTTTTAACAAATTCTCAACGCCCCTCTGAAAACACTTTCCTTGTTAGATAAAATGATGTATGAAGTTTCCGAAATTAAGAAATCCCGAAAATTTGAAAAAACTCGGAAAATGCAGATATTCGAAAATTAGTGAAATTTGGTTAGAAATTCGAGACTTTAGAAATTCAAAAAATAGTATTCTGTTATGAAGAAACTCGGAAACTCGGAAATTCAGAAAATCGGATATTTCAGTTCAGTTGGCGTGTTTTTCTAAAAACCGACAAGACAGAAATTACCAGAAAATTGGGAAAAAAATACGTCGGAAATAACCAAAAAACCGAAAGGCCTAGCCATGCTGGGATTCTATCAGAGGTAGGCATCAAATACTCAGCAAATTTTTGGCACATGTGCCGCTACTTTGGGCACCGGTGCCGCTGTAACGCGGTAATCGTGCCCGGGGGGTTGGGGCACGCGTGCATTTTGCGTGCCGCTGTCGCCCTCGCCTTTTTGTATGCAATCGGGCTGCGGCATTCTCTTTGCCCGCGTGGCTCAGTCGGGCACCGCACCCCCAATCCTCGTCCTCGCAAGTTCAACTCCTCGAGAGGCATATTTAGACGGAATATCGAGGACATTATCTTTTTCATTTCACCCCACCTTTAAACAAAATCACTGTTTCAAAAAATCTTAATTTTAACTGAAGTTAGTCTAATTGTAATGTTTTATCACAAAATCCGTACCAAATTAGTGAGCGGCAATCTTAATTTTAACAAAAGTTAGTCTAATAGTAATATTGTTACAACCTTACGTCATTAACTAAAAATCCCCTACTTTAGCAAGTCCTCAACCCGGAACACCTCGTCGTCGGAGACATTGTAATCGTCCGTTCCGGATGCAAAGTCCCAGCTGACATTCGAATCATCGCCTGCACAGATTTCTATCTGGAAACCAGCTCAATCACCGGTGAAGCTGAGCCATTGGAGTTTAATTCAAAAACCGCTGATGCTCAAACAACAATCTTCGAGTCTTATAACATTGCATTCAATGGATCATTCTGTGTAGACGGCGAGGGATACGGTATTGTGATTCGAACTGGAGAGAGGACAGTAATCGGTCAAATTGCTTCCTTAACTCTTGGACAGAAGGATAAAAAGTGCAAATTTGAAACTGAAATCGAGCGTTTCGTTCAATTCATCACCATCATGGCCATCTCCATGGCTACCGTAATCTTCACCATTGGAATTATTGTAAATGGTGGAAAGGATGTGATCCGGCTATTTGTCACTGGATTTTTAATGGTTATTATTGCAAATGTTCCTCAAGGACTACCAACTACAGTAACCACGGAGCTAACAATTATTGCTAGACGAATGGCAAAAAAGAATGTGTTTTTGAAGAAGTTGGAGAAGATTGATAGTGTTGGCGCGACGACACTGGTTGCATCTGATAAGACGGGGACGCTGACTAAGAACTGTATGACTGTGACGGATTTGTGGTATAATAACTCGTATAATAGTGGTGAGTTTTTGGGAAAAATTCATTAATTTGAGTTACCGTAGTTTCAAGGAGCATAGAGTTGTTTTAAGGTTGTTTAAAGGCTCATAGAGTAATTCAAGAGCTGTTCAAAAGAGCAAAAAACTATCTAATGGTTGAAAATGTTAGTTGAAAGCGCATGAATTTGTTTTAAGCTTGTTTAAAGGCGCATATCCTTGTTCAAAGGTTCTTTAAAGGCGCATAGAACTGTTTAAAGATTGTTACCGTGCTTTGAGCCAATTTATCTCGGTTACTGTAAGAAATATCAAAATGTGGTTAACTGAAAGATTGATTATGATAAAACGCTTAACATTTTATCAGTAAATTACTTTTGATATCTCTTTAAAAAACCAAGATAAATAGGTTCAAAGTTAACATATCATTTCAGAAACCCGATTGAAGGGGTTTAATATCTTTAACATTGACCTAATTTATCACAGCTCCTGTAAAAGATATCAAAAAGTAGTCAATTGATAAAATGATTTTGATAATACGCTCAACATTTTATCAGTTGACTACTTTTTGATATCTTTCACAGGAACCGAGATAAATGGGGTCAAAATATTATGCCAATTTTTTGTAAAATATGTCATTTTTTTCCAAATTAAAAAGAAGTTCCCAAAATTGCATTAGACACTCACTCAGACTAGCTTGAAATACTCAAAACACAAATAAAAAGATATTTTCCACCATGTGGAATCAAACTCGGGTCTTCAGATTGGTAGTTGAGCACTCCAAAATCCCACTGAGCCATTGGTGTCAAAATTCTGAAAATTACCTAAAAACTTTAATTTCAACAGATTTTCGGGGGAATTTTCGGTCCTATTAGACAAACTTTGATTTTGAATTAGCTGACGTTCAAAAATTCCCTTCAAAATATTCAAATCTTCCAGCAAGACCCGAGAACACCGGTCGTACCACTCGAAAACGGAACATGAGCGCGCTGAGCACAATGGAATGGTATCAAACTCCTCTTTTGGATATTCTGAATGTGATTTGTGTATGCAACAAGGCCAGAATCGAGAACAACTTAACCACAAAAACTCGGCCACCGAGAATGTAAGAGATTTTCAAAAAAAAGTTCTACAGTAAGACCTGGATCCAAGCTTTTAACTTTGAGTCAATTTTTCTCAGTTCCTGTGACAGA
The DNA here is from genome assembly GCF_000004555.2 of Caenorhabditis briggsae. NCBI lineage: Eukaryota > Metazoa > Nematoda > Chromadorea > Rhabditida > Rhabditidae > Caenorhabditis > Caenorhabditis briggsae. The sequence continues at coordinate 14,428,153 of NC_013487.2, read as the reverse complement.
TGTCAAGAAGTTGTAAATTGATAAAATGTTTATCATAACATCAGCAACATTTTATTAGATGCCCACTTTTTGATATCTCTTACAATAATCGAGATATATGGGCTCAAGTTGGCGCTTGCCGATTGAGCAACGCGTTCAGCTGCCGACCTTTCTACTTTGAGCCAATTTATCTCGGTTCCTGTTCAAAATATAAAAAAGTTGTAAACTAATAAAAATTTTGTGATAATGTGATAAACATTCTATCAGTTGACAGATTTTTTGATATCTTTCACAGAAAATTAGATAAATTAGGTCAAAGTTTTATTTCAGTGACTCCGAACTGAATTTCAATGCCTATTACGACAAGCCAGCTAAGGAACTAGTGATTTCTGGAAATCCTTCAGAAGTTGCACTTCTTCGTTATGCCTCCGGAATGATTGACGCCACAGAAGTCCGAAATCACTTCCACGTGGTTTTCGAAATCCCCTTCAACTCTCTAAGAAAGTACCATCTGATGCTAGTGATCACAGAGAGCACTTGGCAAGGATTTGAGCAGAAAAAACGGGATAACGAGGAGGTAGAGTACACTTTAATGATCAAAGGAGCTCCAGAAGTGCTAATCAAGAATTGTTCAACATTGAATATCGAAGGAACACCAGTGAAGCTAGATTCAAGGAGAATGGAGGACTTCAACGATGCCTATGAGACATTTGGAGATGAAGGATGTCGAGTGATTGGTTTTGCTTGCAAGAAATTTCGAGCATTGGCGACTACAGTGTTTACAGTAAAGTCTGAAACAATACCGATGGATCAATGGGATTTCTTGGGGATGAGTGCAATTATGGATCCCCCCAGAGACGATACTCAACGAGCTATCCAGGCTTGCAAGAATGCTGGAATCAAGGTCTACATGGTCACCGGGGATCATAAATCTACAGCCACCGCCATTGCCCGCCAAATTGGAATGATTGAAACTGAAGAGGTCACTACTTTCGACAACCATCAGCAGACAATCAGAAGGACCCAAAACCAAGACTGGGCGGTTATCACGGGACCAGAGCTTCCAGGACTAAACTCTAAACAATGGGATGCTCTCCTAGAGCATCGCTACATTGTCTTCGCTCGAACAACACCTGAACATAAGCTAATGATTGTAACAGAAGCCCAGAAACGAGGAGAATGTGTCACTGTCACCGGCGATGGTGTCAATGACGCTCCTGCTCTTAAAAAAGCGGATGTGGGCGTTGCTATGGGATTAGCAGGAAGTGACGTGGCGAAACAAGCTGCTGATATTATTCTGCTAGATGACAACTTCTCTTCAATCGTCGCTGGAATCGAGGAGGGTCGATTGCTATTTGACAACCTCCGAAAAACTATTGCTTACACTATGACCCATATGTGGCCAGAGTTAGTCCCTGTAATGTTGAATTTCTTCTTGGGATTCCCTCTAGGCCTAACCCCAGTGCAAATTCTCTCTATCGATCTTATCACTGATATCCCTCCTGCAGTATCATTGGCATATGAAGGTCCAGAAGCAGATATCATGCTACAACCGCCACGGAAACAAACCACTCATCTTGTGACCAAGGGCTTGCTAACGTACACGTACCTTTTTATGTCAATGTTCATATCGATTGGTGGAGTTATTGGATACCTTCTCTCCTACTATCTCAATGGGATCAATCCCTGGGAATTGGCATTTACGGCAGCGAGCTACTTCAAAGTTGAAGCCTCTAACTTTACAACAAATTCTGGAATCATTCTAAGCGAGCATGAGCAAATCCATATGGCTGCCCAGGCGGCTGCAGCGTTCCATATTGCGATTGTTGTTGGACAGGCTTGGCATTTATGGATGTGTTTGACCCGAAGAGTATCGATTTTCACTCATGGAATGGCTAATATTGTGGCTATTCTCGCTGTGATTATTGATTTGTTGCTGATTTGCCTCTTTACGTTCACACCAGGAGTACAGTACATTTTTGGATCCGCTCCACCGCCATGGCAGGTATGTTTCTAGGGGCTCAACTAAGCTCAAAATAGGAATTTTCAAAGAAAACAAAGTGTAAATGTAAAACTCAACGAGACCTACACTACATACGAAATAGTACGTAATTTAAAGGTGGGGGGACATGAAAAAAATAATGTTCTCGAAATTCCGTTCAAAGATGCCCCTCGAGGAGTTGAACTTGTGAGGGCGATGATTGAGGGTGCGGCACCGCTACCGACTGAGCCACGCGGGCAAAGAGAAAGCGCACGCCCGATTGCATACATAAAGGCGAGGACGCCCGATTGCATACATAAAGGCGAGGACGACAGCTGTACGCAGAGTGACATTAAGCGTTGTACACCGTGATGGTAGAATGCATACTCTAGCTACAAAAAAACTACGAAAAATCTCCTGTCCCCCCACCTTTAAGTTTTCTACTATTGAATTTGGCATGAAACTGCAAAAAATTACAATTACAATACAAGGCATATCTCATTGGGTTCAAGCCAACGGGTCAAAAAACGCGCCCCAAATAACGTTTAGGCCAGAAGAAATTGAATAATTTCAAAGTTGACGTGGATTTAACCTAATTAGTTTTAATCAACGAGTTGCAACGCGTGATTTTTTCGTGCAACGTTTGAAAGTTTGATCCTCAGCCACATAATTCAGCAGCGAGTTTTTTTCTAAAATTTCACGTTTACTGGGGCGCGATTTCTGACCCATTGGCTTGAACCCAAGAGATATCTCGGTTCAAAGTTACTATTCCAGTTATAATCAAAATTTAAAACATAGAACTCAAAAAGATCTACAAACTGGTACATAATTTAACTTGTTTAAGTTTTTGTTTTCGAACCAACTCAATCAGGTATGATAGAGCTCCACGAGTACTACAAAACGGTATTATTTGGAATACTGTATCTTGTCTATGAACAGAGTGACAGAGCAAAAGGAGCAAAAAAAAGCAGGCCCGTCCCGGGCAGGCCCGCCCCTGAAAAAGCAGGCCCGCCCTGAAAGGTCCGGATTACAAGTATGCAAATCCTAGTTTGAGCCGAGTTATGCGTCTTTGTTGGATCCACCTTGGTTAAAAATTTGAGAAATGTGAAAAATTTCAGTGCTGGCTCGTGCCTGTCGGTGTTGGTATTTTGATTTGGATCTTCAACGAGTGCCGAAAGTATGGAATCCGAAATTTCCCCAAAAATGCGCTCGTTCGTTTGGTCAAATGGTAGAATGTGAACATATACTGGTCCATCCAAAATTAATGCATATTCTTTCTGTTTCTAGTTTTTTAAAGGATTTGTGATATATTTGTGTATATCATTTTTGTCCATTTTTCAAGTTCTACAAAACATTGGCTAGTCGAAATGAAATTCTGAATTTTGGAAAATTGAAATCAAGTTTATGACATTTTTCCACTTTCTAAAAGTTACTGTTTCTAAAAATTAATGTTTCAAACAGGCTTAAAATTTTATAATGCGTTTTTGAACCAGGACACATACTTTCAGTTCAAACAATCCTTCTACAACAATTTCAACAGCAGTTGGTACACTTTATAACATTTATTAATCGGCCAAAGCAATTGAATTGAAATTTAGAATATACATATGTTTAGAATTCTAGTATTTCAATTGAGGCTCTTTTGTGAATCTTCGGTAGACGCGCATTCATTTCTTGGTTGGAAACTTTGTCTTCTGGAATTTGTCGCGAATCCAGGTGTCTGAAGAACACCTCTTCACGACTTTTACCCTTTTCTGAATGAATTCTCCTCTTTTTCCCTTCAGTTTACATATTTTATTCACCAATACCGACGCCGCCCAACAACGATGCTATTTGAATTGCCGCCGACGGACTACTGTACCTACTGATCTAACTCGGTCTCGCCGCGCACCAAGGAAACGCGCCTGATTTTGGGTTTTTAGGACCTCCCGTATCGTTTTTAGTTTTGCTCCGTCTTGTTTCGATTTCTCCCATTATTATTTTCTAATATTCTGGTGTAAATTTTCTTGTCGGCAGATTGAATCCGGCAACGGATTCTTTCAGGTGTATCTTTGTAGGCATTTATAAGTAATAAATCGGTGTCTTAAATTCTGTGTTTTGTTGTCTTTTTCTCTCTTTAGGTTATCGTGTCTCAAGGGGCCGTACTAAGGCTATATGCCTGCAAAATAGAATTCGTTATCTCCGTCGTCTGTAACATGTTCTCTCTTCTTCCCTTTCAATTCTCTGGAGGTTCTCTTGTCGTCTTGCCAGACGTCTTTTCTTGGCGTTCAACATGATCGCCTTTTGTGACACTAAAAAGACAAAATTTGAGCAGAGGTTCTCCTGCTTTTTATAATTTCAAGATAAATTGAAGAGAAGTATGAAAACTTTGGGCAGAGTTTTCCGGTCCCTGACTTACCCTTCATAGCCTTGGTTTTCTTGATTGGGGTAGCAATAGGTGTGCTATTAGCAATAGGGAAGTTCAGCTCGAAGTTCTCCATATCTTCATCGAATGGTGGTTGGTGTTGTGGTGGGGTGGCGTATTGGCCAAGATGGTTTTTTTTTTCTCTCGAAAAGCTCCTCGCGGGTAAAGGGAATTAATTGCACCTATTGGGAATTCATCAAATGAATCCTCAGAAATAGGTTTCTTGACAGCTTGCGAGTAGAGCATTATAGTAGTCACCAATTTGCGTTATGCAATTTTTGAATGTGGAGACCAATTGTCGTTTGGAGTCGCGCATACTGTATATAGGTCATTGAGTCAGCTGCATTGTAACTGAGATGCATCGGACTCTGCTAGTTCCTACAGACATTTTTGTGGATGGTGTACGTCGAACTCGAGATTTGATACAGATGCTCAGGATGGAACAGCTTCTCGTTGATCTTAAAAACAGTAAATAAAAAATAATATGAAAACAAAAAAAATTTAAATTGCTTACTCAGAATTGCTGTGACAGTATCCAGATCCATTCTAGTCCAGCTAATAGCTTTTCTATTCAAAATGTGTTGTCCTCTTCAGTATAGTAAATCAATCTCTCTGCCTATTCGGGGTCCCCTCTCTTGACGCATCACAATCTCCAATTTGTCGTATTGGTCCAAGTTTTGCCATAGTGGCAATTTGTGGTCAAAGTGATAGCACAGAAATTTGTTGGTTAAAGGGACATATAAATTTTCAGAAAAATCATATTTAGGCTCCTAAACACACGGTGCCAAATGGAATAACTATAGAATATAATAGAAGAGTTTCAAAATTAAAAAAAAATTCCCCATCAAAAGTGGGCGGAGCCAAAAATAAAGTGGATTCAAAGTGACAGGTGCAAACGTTGGCGACTTATGACTTTCCGACAAAAAGAAGGGGGAAATGTGTCAAATTTTTGAAAGAGGAAGGTCACCATGTGGTGTTAGTGACATATGAATAATTCATGGGTGGGATTTTTGAAATTTCAAAAAGTTTGGAAATTGGAAAAAATAATTTTTATTAAACAAAAAATATTAAAAAATCAAATATTAAATATGACAAATTTAGATCATTATCATTATCAGTGATAATAATAACTCCCTATTTGATTTGTTGTCTGATAATAATGATAATTGTTGTTTTCCATATATGGTACCATATGGGGTACCATCATCATGGGGGCTTGGACAGTCATATGCTGGACGTTGTATTGATTGACATTAAATTGAGGAGCAGGAGTATGGTTTTGAAGGGTTTGAGGGGTTTGATGATCTGAAAAATTTAGACTTGAAATGGTATCAGGGATTACGGTAACTCATCAGATATCCGGAAGGACATTTTTAGAAACAATTTGGATATTACAATTTGTTTTTGTTGTTTCAACAATTCATTTTTTTGAAACAGTGAATTTTTGAGGCATTTTAAGAAAACAGGTAACTTTGAAACCCGGCAGAAGCAACCTAGAATTTTTCATTTTGTCTGAAAATTTCAGAACGTTTTAAACAAAAATACAGCTTCATTTTTGTAATTGACAACTTTTTTCCAGCTACATCAGTTTTTGAGATATGCGCCTTTCAAACTTTGAAGACTTATAACTGGAAATTTAAAAGCAAGTTTAAAAGCGCATATCTCGAAAACTACAGTAGCGAGAATAAAGTGGTCTATCACAAAAATGAAGCTCTATTTTTGTTTAAGAAACTCTGAAATTTTCAGGCAAATCTGAAAATTTTGGGATACTTTCGTAGAGTTTTAAAATCGATGATATTTAACCAATTTTTTAAATAACCCCTCTAATAGACTCCCCCAAGCCATCAACTTTGAGCTCAAATATCTCATTCCCTGTAAATGATATCAAAAAGTTGTCATCTAACAAAATGTTCATCATAATATCAAAAACATTTTATCAGATAACCGCTTTTTGTTATCTTCTACAGTAACCGAGATAAATTGAGTTGAAGCTCTGCTGTCCAATGAGCAATGCGGTCGCAAACTAGACCTTCAATTTTAAGCTCGAATATCTCGTTTCCTGTAAAAGATATAAAAAAGTAATCAACTAACCAAACGTTCATGGAATTTTCAAAAACATTTTATCAATTGATAAATTTTTGATATCTCTGACAGTAACCTAGATAAAATGACTAACGTCTCCCCACTACCCACCTTTGACCTCCATCGGAAAACGCCTGCGTCTCTGCTCTCTCGTCAGAATCCTTTGAACAGCTTCTGGCTCCATTTCTTCAGAGAATGCCCTCTCTCGATAACTATTTCTGCTTCTCATCTCATCTGTCACCACTTGTCGGAAATCTGTCAATTCCAGAGGACGCGTCTCGTTGGATACTGGGTCCGCCTGGAAAATAAGAGAAGTTGCGGGATTTTGGGACATTTTTTTATTGATTAAAAGGAGCCTATAACTTTTGTTCTGAATTCCGGATTGTCGTTTGATAATGCAGCTCCAATACTAGGTAAAGCAGAAAATTATTGAATTTTGAAACAGCAAAAAATATTCCAGAAGTTTCAGCTTGAACAAACAACCGGTCTCTTCATGTTGACCCAATTTATCTTGGTTCCAATCAGAGATATCAAAAAGTTGTCAACTGATGAAATGTTTATATATCTCTTACAGTAACAAAGATGAATTGGCTCAAATTTAAAGGCTCAGAGGTTTACCGGTGAGTTCAATGAAAATGTCTGTTTCAAAAATCTTAATTTCAGTTGCAGTTAGGCTTAATTCTAATTTCTCTGTTAGAAATTGTTTAAAATTTTCCACTAATTTTTTGACTTTGGAAAAGTCCGTCAATTTGCCAGCTCCCTGGTTAGGTAAAGCGAAGAGTCTGCAAATTTCGAAACAGCAAAAATATTGCAAGTGTAAAATTTTCAGGGTTCCCAGGACTCTCAACTTTGACCCAATTTATCTCGGTTCCTGTAAAAGATACCAAAAAGTGGTCAACTAATAAAATTTGAATCATAAAACCAAAAACATTTTGTTAGTTGGCCACTTTTTGATATCTATTACAGTAACCCGGATAAATTGACTCAAAGTTAAATCTGGAACGATCAAACTACAGTACTCACCATTTGATTACCCTCTGCCAGTTGTGTCAAATGCTCAATATATTTTTTCGCCAAACGAAGCGCCTTGATTTTTGAAAGCGATTTTCTCTCATCGGATCGAAGGAATGGGATATGTCTGGAAACTAAACTTGGTTAGTTAAAATTTTAAAATTCTGGGACTGTTGGAATTTCCTTCATTATGGTTATGGACGTCTTATATTTGAAAAAAATTATCATTAAAAGTGCTCCAATTCACTTTAAGCCAATTTATTTCGATTTCTATAAAATATAACAAAAAGTTGATAACTAACAAAATGTTTCTGATATTATCTTTCTTATATATAAAACGCTAGACGCGTCTGTTAGTCCTAGTGTCCGGCTGCCCGGTTTTCGGTTTTTAAATGAAAGGTTGACCGCCACCAAAACCGAACACGCGGCCTTCCGCACAATAGCCGCACACAGCTGCGCCATGAGGCCCACACCAGGAGAGGGGAGGGAGGGCGTAGATGTTCTACAGCGTGAGAAAAAAAATCGAAAAGTGAGGAGTGGAGCGACGAATAATTGAAAATGCTTGAATTGTGAAGCGCCGGAGGCGCGGCAAACAGCAAACAGAAGGCTGGTGATAAACAATTTATCAGCCAACAGGTTTTTGTTATCTCTTAAAGAAATCGAGATGAATAAGATTTACGAAACACCCTTGTAAATACGTTCAAAATAGCTCTAGACAATTAAAAGTTGGCAAGAATACTGTAAATTATATGTTCCAGCATCCCACAAAACTTCAAAATTCTAGACCCCAATTGAGCAAAACTACAGTAGTAAACTCACTGTTGAAGAGTGTCAAATGCCTCATTGATATTCTTCCCACGCTTGAATTCCTTGTGACGGCACCTCTCTTTTTTGGCTTGGGATTTTTCGAGTTTCCTGGTGTGGTCCATAATCTGAAAAATTCGAAAATTTGAAAAAAAATTTATTTCAAAAAAGTTTGGATACTAAAACAATAAATGAATACCCTTTGGGCTGTCCATGCCTTCTGTTGTGCCCGTTGCAAGTAAGGCTCCGCCTCTTTTTTCCCAGGAGGCAAGGGGGACCATAAAAATGGATGTGGGGTAATAACATTCAAAAAAACACCCATTTATAGATTCATTGTATAAGATAAAAGAGAATAAACTCTCTTAAAAAATGAGTTTAAAAATTTGAATTTGAGTATCTTTCGTAGATCAGTAATATGAGCTTTTTAGCAGCTAAATTTTGAAAAAAAGGATTATTCAAAGGCGCATATCATTTTTTTAAAGGCACATATCCTTCATTTTCGTAATAGAAAGGTCATTACTACCTGTACTTGAACAGAATTTACAGGGTAGCTAAGCTAACTCAAAAGTTCCAAAAAATTCGAATTCTTTGAAATTTTTCTTGCCGTTTCAAAAATTACCCACTTTTTTCGAAACGATTTTTCAAATCAGTTTTCAACTGATGATTTTGTCAGCACATTGAAAATTAGAAAAATTCTCAAAATGTTCCTTTTTTCCTTTTTCGATTTTTCAAAATTTCAAGCTATTCTCGAAATGGCATGTCTTTTAGCTCAATTATCTCGGTTCCTTTGAGAGTTATCCAAAATTTGTAAATTGATAAAATGTTTGTGATATTATGATAAACATTTTATCAGTTGACCATTTTTTGATATCTTTCATAGGAACCGAGATGATTAAGCTTAAAGTTCCAGTATTGGAATGACAGATCTTTCGAAGCTATACGGTACTTCAGTAATTTCTAAAAATCGAATCTTACTTTTCTTAGAACAATTTCTTACTTCTTCAATTGTTTTGTGACTATTTTGTTGTTCAAAAGCTTTCTGAAATTTAATAAAAATTTTTCGAAAAACTATTATTGTTTCAAATTTCTTCTAAACTTTCAATTATTCTATCTATGTCCTGCATCTTCCACCTCTAAAACTAATTATCTCGGTTCCTATAAAAGATATCAAAAAGTTGTCAACTGATAAAATGATTCTAATATGTTGTTAAACATTTTATCAGTTGACCACTTTTTGATATCTCTCACAAAAAATGAGATAAATTGAGTCAAATTTTGGTATCACATAATCAAATGATTGGTAGGCTTTGTTTTTTTGAAAAGCTATGTAAAATTTTTGAAACGTAAATTTTCATAAGTTTTTTGCCTAAAATGAATTTCATCGAAAATTGTTTGCTTGATATCTGCTACCGTAACCCTTCGAAAGAATAGGCACATCTTTTGACATCTTTCTAAAAAGAGCACCGCATTTTGCTCTTGGGAAGTCGTCAAAAGAATCTTTTGACAATTTTACGACCCCCCCCCCAATAAGGATTGATGTACCGTAAAAGGACATGCGAGTTGTAAAACTAGTGTATACGTCTTTGAATTTGGGGTTATTGCTAATTCGAACAAAATATCGCAGAAGACTAAAATTGGTAATTTTCCAATGAAACAGTCAAAATATTATTTACCGTAAAACCTGTGTCAACTTTGGCCTAATTTATCTCGGTTACTGTAAGAGATATCAAAAATGTGCCAATTGATAAAATGTTGATGATATTATGATAAATATTTTATCAGTTGACAAATTTTTGATATCGTTCACAGAAAATGAGAAAAATTGGCTCAAAGTTGAAGGTTAGGTAGCCCTTTTATTACAGATATATTTTTTGCCAGGGTACTGTACTTGGTAAAAAACTGTGCAAAATAAAACTTGGACGTTTTTTTTTTGGATTTCGCCAATCTCAGACAAATTTAGACTTAAAGTTTTCGTTCATTCTTTTGCAGTTTCAAAAATATCTAAAACTATAATTTCGAATTCCGACAACCAATACTTTTGCCGCCGCCTCACCGAGTTGCTTACAAAATAATTAAGCCACGCCCCCTTTCTGCCAAATCGCCGCACATTTTTGCTCTTATTGCCATTTTTCAAGATTTTCAGAGACTTTCTTCTTTTTGGAAACTATTTTTTCTCTTCAACTTGAACAAAATTAGGTGAGAAAACCTGGAAAAACTGTGCGGCGCTTTTGCCAAACGGGGCGTGGCTTAATCATTCGAAATCACTAACGCGATGTTTGAATTTTTGTCAATAAATCAAGCTTTATAAAGATAGAAATAGGATGTTTGACACTGATCTGAGCTACGCGGTTAGTACCAGAGATCCTATTATTGTTTGCTGAGAATCGGATAGATGACAAGGATGGATGTACTCATCCAATTAATGTTAATCTTTTCGTTTTGCGGCAAATTTCTTAGACAAACAAAAACAGACAAAGTGTGAGAAGGTGAAGAACAAAAAAATTGCAGTTTCAAAAAAAAACGGGTCATTTTGAAGCTTTATTAATTGTTTATTGGATCCAGTCTATGTCTGTAAACTTTGAGCTCAACTATCTCTGTTCCTATCAGAGATATCAAAAAACAGTCAACTAAAAAAACGCTATCAGGTGAAAAATTTTCATTATCTTTAAAAGGAGGCCTAGACACCAAAAAAAAAAAAAGTTTTCCTGATATTTTGCATAGAGAACCCCCATGAGGGGTTGAACTCATGACAGGCAGCTCAGGGGTACAGCGCCGCTACCGGCTGAGCTACGGGGTGCGAAGGCGTCTGACGACCGATAGTCTACATAAGCGCGGCTCAAAGTTGTTATTCACGAATCGTTCCGTATTCTTTAATTCTAAAATATACAAGATTTGAAACAGCATTTTTTTGTTCCCAAAAAATAATTTTGCCGTTTCAGAAAATGTTGAATTTTGGTTCTAGACAATTTATGACAATTTTCTAATATTATCTTTAGTTATTTTGAGCAAATTTTCACAGGAGTTTACACAAGTCTTATAATATGACTGTGTGCTTGCTTTACCGCAACATAGGAGCATAATTACTAAAAAATAAAGGATTATCAATTAACACTAATTGGATCAGTACATCCATCCTTGTCACCTAACCGATCTATGTAAACAATGAGGATAGATGTTACGGTACCCTCATTTTTGGGCTCTGGTCCGTTTTCTATAAAAATTGAAATCAAAGATTTCAAATATTGGAAACAGTATTTTTTGTTTCAAGAATAATTTTAATTTTGTAGTTCTACAAATTTATTGCTATTTCAAAGATTCTTGAATGTGAAATGAAACGATTGAAACACATTGCAGCATTTCATTCAAAAACTATTTTGAAAAAATATACTTCTAATCTCTGTAAAACGCCATATGGATTTAAAAATGTCATAAATTTTCATAGAGTTTTTACGTAAACACTCTAATAGAACGCCACCCGGACCTTCCACTTTGGGTCTTTATATCTCACATCTTTTGAAAGATATTGAAACATTTTATCAGTTGATCACTTTCTAACATCTCTCACAGAAAATGAGATATAGGAGCTCAAAGTTGACGATTCGGGTGGCGTTGTACTAGAGTGTTTACGGTAGCTATCGATTTTCTAACTACTCAATAAAATTGTAAATACCTTTCTGAAGTTTTTTGTTTTTTAATGAAAAAAAAATCACATAAGGGTTTGAAAATTTGGAAACTTGTGAAATGACGGTCCGCCGGAGAAAGCCCGGCCCGGCCCGGCCCGGCCCGTTACAAACATGCCTATTTTAAAAGTCTAGTTTGCTTTATAAATTGATATGATATGAATTGAAACTTTTTTCATTTAAAATTGTTATCATGTCGATAGTGTAAATGTAATTTGAGTGGTTTTTCCTCATAAGCAGAATTTCTGAAACAGTGAAATTCGATAAAAATCTTCAGTTGGTTTTCTTGGTCTCGCAGTTTCTTTGTTCTATTACTTTTTGAAAACAATCGAAGATTTTCAAAGTTCCATCTAGGCCGGCCAAAATGGCGCTGCTTTTGATTTTTGCACTGGCCGCCAGCGCCAGTTTTTAGAGCGGCGTGAATCGCCATTAAAATTTTTCACTGGCATCAAACGCCGGTTTTTTAAAAGACGAATTTTTCAATAGAAAATACTTCATAGAGAAAAGATTTAAAAAAAAAACGACTGATGATCCGAAACAATGAAATGGAATGAAAAATGATATTTTAGACGTTTGAAAATTTTGATTACTTCTGGAATTATGTTTGAAATTCTGAAAATCTGGTGTCTGAAAGTTCTGAATTTTTTTTTCGAAATTTTAGAATTTCAAAAAGTCTATGATTTGTGCGATTTTAAAAACGTATAGATTTCATGAAGCTCTAATGTTTTCTAAAAAATTTCCAAACTTCGAATTTTCAGGATTCAAGAATTTTTGAATTTCCTTCTAATTTCAGTATTTTCATATTTTTTAAGAACTATTTTCGGTGTTTCTATACTGTCATGCTTTATATTTTTGAACGAAAAATTTCTTAATTCCTAAACTTTTGAAATTTAAAATTTCAATATCTCCGAACTTCGTAGTTTTTTTGAAACCTGAATTCGGAAGTCCCGGAAATCAAAGTTTACAACTTTAAATTCTAAAAACCTAAACAAATACTTCTGAACTAAACCTCGATCCAGACATAATCACAAAAACTATTGATGGAAGACTAGTGGTAACTTCTCAAATACCAAATTCGTTCTAACATAACAATAACATCCGGGTAGCAAGCGGGCGGGTAGCTGGCGGGTACGGGTACGGGCGGGTAGCACTACCCGTTCGCTACCCGCCCGTCATGGAAAGCCTATTCTAACATTTTATAATTACCATTCTCTCCCTTTAAAATCAATTATCTGACTTCTTGTGAAACATATGATCAAACCGTCAACTGCCAAAATGTTTTTCTTGACATTTGGAGCATTTTATCAGTTGACTGTTTTCTGCTATCTTTCATAAGAACTGAGATAATCAAGATTGAAGCTACAGTGAGGGGATATTGGTGAACCAAAAGGTAAATTCTATTCTGAAAAAGAAAGCGGCGTTTGACGCCGGTTTAAATTTTAAACAGGCAAATATTGCCTGCTTAAAAGTTTCGCTGGCTTTTAATGCAAATCACGTGAAATTGAAAAGCCCATAGCTCTGGCACTGGCGGCCAGCAACAACCCTAGTTCCATCATACCCATTTAATTTGGTCAAAAAAATTGAACCACGTTTTTTAGTCATTTTGAAAACTATAGAAATTCAACTTTCCGTAATCAAAATTTTGAATATTGAAAACTCATTATCAATAAAGAATATTTTTTTTCGCTCAAGAATCTATTGAAACAGTGAAGTTCGCAATTTTAAATTTTTATCTTCCTTATATATAAAATGCTACACGCGTCTGTTGGTCCTCATGTCAGGCTGTCATCTTTTGAAAAGCTCAAAAATAAATATTTACTGCTTTGTGAAAACCCTTTAGAAAAAGAGCAAAGAATCAGCAACAGAAATGAAACCAGTCGGTTTGCGCCCCTCCGGGGCTGAACCTCCTGGGCTCCGCTTATAGTACCCCTAAAATTATAATAAGGTTTCAACACACTTATTCAGGGACTTTTTTCAGTGTCCAAATTCGAAAAATTGGGAATTCAAATTCAGAGTTTGAGGAGTTCATGATTCAAGAACATAGAATTTCTGTAATTTCGAAAATCAAATATATTTAGAACTTTAAGAATTCGGAACATGAGAGGAGAAAGACATTTGGAAGTTCTGAGATTTTGAAATTTTGAAACGCTGCTTTTCAGAATTTTCAGATTTCAGAATTTGAAGAGAGGCAAGAAATATAAAAGTTTTCTAGATATTTTGCCCGGAGAACCCCATGAGGATGTTCCCCAAGCTTTTTGATATCTCACTTCTTCAAAGAGATTCAAAAGTTAGGAAGTTGAGACAGTTCAAGTCAAAACTCGGAGATTTCAATTTCAAATATCAACAGTCAGAAAACTCTGAAATTCTAAATTATAACATAAAGGAGGCCAGACACCAAAAAAAAAGTTATCCTGATATTTTGCGTAAAGAACCCCCATGAGGGGTTGAACTCATGACAGGCAGCTCAGGGGTACAGCGTCGCTACCGGCTGAGCTACGGGTGCGCGAAGTCGCCTGACGGCCGATGGTCTACATAAGCGCGGCGCGATTTCGTCCCCCGAAATTTTTGCTGTCTCGCCTCCTATAAGTCAATATCTGTATTTTAAAGTTTGGGAGTTGTAAAATTCCCAAGTTAATGAGTTTCTTAATCTCAGAATCTAGGTTTCCCGAGTTTCCGCTATTTCAAAACTCTGAAGTGTAGAATTTGCCAACTTCTGAACTTCCAAATTTCTTATTTTCTGAATTTCATATTTCTGAGCCATTGATTTTTGGATTTCAAACTTTTCGAATTTGGTTTGCACCACTTTGAAGCTGGACCTCCTAAATCTTAGAAACAAAAGACATGATACGCTAGATAGGTGGTCACAGTTTCTCCAAAAGTAAAATGTGTCTAAAAGACTCAAAACTCAGATTGAAAGACCGAATGCCTTTGGCTTTTATCCAATGTGACTGGACTTCTGGACCTTTTTTCGGAGTTTCCGGATCTGTAGTCCTTCATCAAATTTTGATCCATTTATCGGAAATTTGAGAACCACTGGCTCTTTACTCAAAGTTTCCGGAATTTCAGCTCATAAGTATATTTTGATTTTCGACTCGAAGAAATTCAGGCTTACAGAAATGCAGAAAGTAGGAAAGTCGATAAGTTCAGTTATACGGAAATTTGAAAATTTGAAAGTTATGAAAGTTCCGAAACGAAACCCCGTTATAAAACCCCAAAACTCCAGAATTCATGAAATTAGGAAATTCGGGTCCTGAAATCCAAAACTCACAAATTTAAAGATTCGCCTTTTCCCCCAAAAACTTTCCGGGTAAGGGGCATTTATCTCGAGTTTCAGGCCCAGTCCTATGAGAATTTCTGACTTACCTACCGTTTTTCTCCAAAAGTAAACAACTAAGAAGCTCAAAGTTCAACAAAATTTTCCTACTGGAACTGGGATTCTCTTTGCTAGTATTTCATTCAAACCTATTAAAAAGCGGTAAGACATTTTCATATTCGTTTCGGAACTCTCTACAAAAAACCAAGAAGAGTTCCCACCTATCGGACTCGAACCCGCATCGCGCGGGCAAAAGCGGAGTGCGCTAATCGACACACTACCCGGTCACGACAGGAATGGTGGGAGAAATGGCGTACACGTGTGTGGGATTTCCTCCCCATTTTCTCTCTTACCCTCCGCCATCGCCCTCTCTGCCCACCACGCTTTACTGTGGTGAAACCATGGAACGTCTCCAGAAAACTTCAAAATCAAAATTTCGAAAATAGAAAGGGTCGGGCCTAAACTAATAAAAATTTCTGATTCACCTGTCCAGGTTTCAGCTCAATTGGTTAACTTTGAATGGGTTAACAGTCACGCGACATACATCCTTACATACGGAATTTGGTGAATGTTATTAGTAATGATAACTTGAATTTAAATGAATATTGATTGAAACAGTAAAAAAATTGTAAACTACAGAAATATAATTCCATATTTGGTATATAAGGTTTGCAGACGCCCAAACTTGACAATTTGTTCCAAAAATTGCCATTTCGTATTTTTTTAAAGCAAGCTCGAGCATCCTCGAGGTCTGAAAGATTCTGCTGGATGAAAAAATCAACTCATCCTTCATTATTTACCCATATTTTTTCTAAATGAGAAATAAGAACAAGAAATTGCACATGTCAAATATGCACATTTCAAATAATGCACATGTCAAATACTCCTCCTCCCCTCGTCGCCCTATGAACTTTTTTTTTTTTTTTAATAGAGAAGCTTTATTATATGCCACCATAATTATCAAGGATTAAAATTCTCGACTTGAAACAGTAAATTTTATTTCCTGTAAAAATTACAATTTCAGTGGAAACCCATCAATCTTGGCTGACTAGCTGAAGGTACTTGGTACTTGTCAGTTTGTTCTAAAAATTTCAAAAGTTATAAAATAATTGTTGAACTCTATTTTTTAGTTGATAGCTTTTTTGTTGAACTACTTGTCAAGGAGATATGATTTACTCTTCATTTCCGTCTCTCTCTTCATCTCTTCAGCTAGTGATTGTACAATAAAGTTGTATACTGCAATAATAGAGTTCTAAATTAGGTTCATAGTTTCTGGAACTTTTGGACCCAACTGACAAATACTCATGTATACAGACATCCAAATCATTTACCCGATTTTCACAATTATGTATGACTTTTTGGAGTAGTTTGAATGCTCTAGGTTGTCCTACTGTAGAATTATGCTCTTAATTTCTTTGGGACTAGCACTTTATGACTAACTTATTATTTTCAAAGCAATTTCGATAGAACAGGATATCTTTGTTCAATTGAAATTGCGATTTTTGAATTCAAAACGTCGGAAAATGACTCTAATGTCTGAAAAGTATCACATTCTCAATATTCGAAAATTTACTGTTTTAGAAAATCTAAATTTCTTTGTTTTTTGTTGATGTATTTAATTGTAGAGGGTAGGGTTCTTCGTATTTATGAGTCTTATCAGTTTTAAAGAGTTGTAAAAGTTGAAAATAAAATTTCTAAAATAAAATATTTTGAATGTTTCTTTTGGTTTTTCTGGGTATTTTGGGTGGTTAGGGAAACAGAAAATTGCATTTTTTTTCCCCGAGAAATCGAGAAGTTTTCAAATTCGCTCTACCGAATTTTCTTCCTTATTTTTGTAGAGCGCATTTTTCCAATCAAATGCTATCTATCTCCCACTTTTTTAAAACCAAATGTCTCTTTTTTCTTATCAGCTCCTCCCTCAATGTCTAAATCTCTTCTCTCTCGGTCATGTTTTTCTATTCTCTCCTTCTTCTTTCTCTCAATTTTTCGTATAGCTCACTTCACTATCAGCTGGGTTTCTTTTAATTTAATTTTGCGATCAGTGGGATTTTCATTCTCTCTCTCTCTCTCTCTCTCTCTCTCTCTCTCTCTCTCTCACTCTCTCTCTCTTTCTTTTTTTTCTATCAAATATTAATGTAAAAACTTTGAAACAGTAATTTTTATGAACACTGGAAACTCATTTTGTGGAGATTAATCTCTTCAACGATTGATTATAAAAAACAATTGTAAACTACAATAATTAGGTTTTCAATTTGTTTTATTATCTCTGACATTTTCAGAGCCAACTGACAAGTACCAGTTACTAATACACTCAGAAACGACAATGTTTTACTAAAATTCCACTTTTGTAGTTTTTACAGCGATTTGGGTACTCCATGTTGTCCTACTGTAGAATTACACTTTAAACTTCATTGGGGCTTGTACTATCTCTATCATTCATTTTTTTATAAAACAATTTCGATGGTCCGGGATGCCACAATTTAGGCTAGACTTTTAAAAGACATTTGACGCTCGGAATTGCAATTTTTAACTCAGAAGGTCCGGAAATGACTCTAGCTTCTGGAAAATAAAATTTTTAGAATTCAAAAAATTACTGTTTCAGAAAATATAGATTTTAAGTTATTTATTTGTTGAAAATAATATATGGCGCATGAGAAAACCCTCATTACTTCTACTTTGAGCTTAATTTTCTCGGTTCCTATGAAAGATATCGACAATTTGTCAACTGATAAAACGTTGATGATAACATGCTAAACATGTTATCAGTTGATAATTTTTTGATATCTCTCAAAGGAACCGAGATAATTGAGCTGAAAGTGCGAGTATTGCCACACCATTACGTTAGCTTTGAGCTCAACTCAGAGAAAAATACATTTTGAAACCGATAATTTTTTCATTAAAATTCTTATATGGGGAACCTTAAACCCTAGGTGCCCCTTCCATGGCCGAGTATTCCCCCTCTTCTCGGCCACCTCGGCCCTCACTAGTAAAATATAACGAGAAGAGAAGAGACGCAGGAAAAGAGACAAAGAGCGAACGCATCGTTTTGAATGAGGATTTTCTCCGTTTTAGTTTAAAAATCGTTGAAAAACTGATTTTTAAGGACTTCTCATCGCTTTTCTACCAATTAAAATTTGTTTTTCTTGAAAAATACAGTAATTAATCTTTGAAAAAAACTTTTTCTGTTTCACCCAAAAATTCAAAAAAAAAATTGTCTAATTGAGATTTTCAATTCCTTATGTTTTTGGATATAATTCGAAAATTATGAGAATTCTAAATCAGAAATATCAAAAAGTTGTCAATTGATTAAATATTTGTCATAATATCACCGATGTTTTATCAGTTGACATAATTTTGATATCTCTTACAGTAACCGAGATAATTGAGTTCAAAGTGCAAGTAAAGGGTAACGATCTGTTAGAGCGGTATGTGAAAGGTGTATTTTATCAAATAAATCAAATAAATATTTAAAAATCCAGATTTTCTGAAACAGTAAACTTTAACATTTTGAGAATAACTACTCTTTATTAAAAATGGTCAATTTTGGGTGTCTAAAAATAGTACCTTTCATCCCATTAGATCCAATTTTTTGAGAATTGTTGCTCCTCCCTCTGACAACCGCTACGCCGACACGCTACGCGTCCGAATTTGGCCCATTGTCAAATTAGAATCTTGCTTGTCTGATGCTTAATGGATTGATATTTTTAGGATATTCAGTTTCTAAACTCTTTTTTGAAACAGTAATTTTTAGCTTCCGGCCAGGGCTGGGCGAGCAATCGGCTTTCGTGTGAAACGAAATGCAAAACACACGCATTTCGCGAAAAAAAGTGGGCGGAGCCTCGGCACGCTCAAAGTATAGTGGACGGCGGAACCCGGGAAGTGTCGGCCGCTGTGACGAATGACTACCCGGCGGCGCGTAGTTGAAGAATAAATCCAATTTCAAATCCCCGCCAGTTTCGTGTCGAGACCCGCCGTCGAAATTGCGTGCGCCTTTAATCTCGAATGGCGCAACAAGAGCGGGAAATTTGCAAAACGTGAAGGTTTTTCTCCCGTCCTCGCCCACCCCTGCTTCCGGCCAAAATTTCAATAATTTTACCCAAAATAAATTTGAATTGATTCCGTCTGCATTTTTACGTGATGGTGTTTGCACAGTCAGGTGCGAACGCCTCTATCACCCTCCCTATACCCAGGTGTCTCCCAATTTACCTCATTTCTTGTCCCATCGATTCCCTTTTTCTTGTTTTTTTATTGATTTATTTTCAAATCTGAACTGTCAAATTGAAGATTACAGTACATTTTAAAAAAATATTGATTTGAGTTGCGAAGTTCTATTGCCAAATTTATGATCTCCAATTTCTCTGTTCTTTTTTGAAACAGCACATTTTTCTTTATAAAATCTTAGAAAATTCAAAAAATTTCAGATCCACGGGTAGACGGGTAAACCAGAAACCATCGTCATTGCCTTCACGAAGATCTCAAATGAATCCTAAAAATCAGACTGCAATTACTCAAGATGTCAAGTAAGTATTGAATTTTTGTATTGCAAAATTGGAACAAAACACAGTCTGAGCTTCAAAATAAGCCTAAACACGATGCAAATCGGTTAACTTTGAATTCCACTCAAAACACGCGACGCGCGACCGCGACGCACCCGGAATTTCAAATCTCACCAAATCATGGCGTGTTTGGGCTCATTTTGAAGCTCTCAGTATGCTGAATTCAAACTCAACATCAAAAATCAGAATTCCAAAGATTTGAGCTTCAAAATGAGCTCAAACATGACTATTTTTGATCAATTTTTTGAAACCTGTCTGAAGTTTTGCAAATGTCAACCCAATTAGCACAAAACTTGTTTTTTTCAAATTTGTGGTGTTGTTAGCTTTGAAATGAGCTCAAACATGGTGCAAATCTGTTAACTTTGAATTCCACTCAAAACACGCGACGCGCGACCGCGACGCACCCGGAATTTCGATTCTCACCGAATCATGGCGTGTTTGAGCTCATTTTAAAGCTCTCAGAGTGCTGGAATCTGATTTGGACATGAAAATTGAAATTGACAAGTTCTGAGCTTCGAAATGAGCTCAGTATCATCAATGTGGACGATGATTAAGAATCCAAAAATTTTGAGGTCTATCATCTCAGTTTCTAAAAATTGCGATTTTTGAATTCAAAAGCTCCGAAAAGCATACTTGTAACGGGCCGGGCTTTTTTCCGAATTTCGGAGGCCCGGCCCGGCGGGCCTGTCATTCCACAAGTTTTGAAAATTTCAAAAAACACATAAGGGGGGACACTTACCGTAAAACCTCTAATAGAACGACACCCGGATCGTCCACTTTGAGCCTATATATCTCACTTCTTTTGAAAGATATCAAAAAGTGGTCAACCAGTAAAACGTCTATCCGGATATCAGCACCACTTTACTAGTTAGCCACTTTTT